>NC_135236.1:223862293-224495793 GCF_051348905.1 Ranitomeya variabilis | reverse complement strand
GCGTTTGGAGACCCCCTGATGTGCCTAAACAGTGGAAACCCCTCAATTCTAACTCCAACACTAACCCCAACACACCCCTAACCCTAATCCCAACCCTAACCACAACCCTAACCCCAACACCCCTAACCCTAGTCTTAACCCTAATTCCAACCCTAACCCTAAGGCTATGTGCCCACGTTGCGGATGTGTGTGCGGATTTTTCCGCACCGTTTTTGAAAAATCTGCAGGTAAAACACACTGCACTTTACCTGCAGATTTACCCCGGATTTCCAGTGTTTTTTGTGTGGATTTCACCTGCGGATTCCTATTATGGAGCAGGTGTAAAACGCTGCGGAATCCGCACAAAGAATTGACATGCTGCGGAAAATACAACACAGCGTTTCCGCGCTGTATTTTCCGCACCATGGGCACAGCGGATTTGGTTTTCCACAGGTTTACGTGGTACTGTAAACGTGATGGAAAACTGCTATGAATCCGCAGCGGATCCGCTGCCAAATCCGCACCGTGTGCACATAGCCTAATTCTAACCCTAATTCTAACCCTAACCCTAATTGCAACCCTAACCGCAACCCTAGCCCTAAGTGCAACCCTAGCCCTAAGTGCAACCCTAGCCCTAAGTGCAACCCTAGCCCTAAGTGCAACCCTAGCCCTAAGTGCAACCCTAACCCTAAGTGCAACCCTAACCCTAAGTGCAACCCTAACCCTAACGGAAAAACAAAAATAAATATCTTCTGTATTTTATTATTGTCCCTACCTATGGGGATGATAAAGGGGGGGTATTTACTATTTTTTTATTTTGATCGCTGTGATAGGTTCTATCACAGCGATCAAAATGTACAGGGAACGAATCTGCCGGCATGCGCCCACCATTTTCCAAGATGGCGGCACCCATGCGAGAAGACCGAGGACACCGGGAGGGACTCCGGGACTAGGTAAGTATGGGGGGGGTGCGATCGGACAGCGGGGGGGAGGGGAGGACGGGGGAGGGTCGGAGGGGAGAGGAAGGCGCTTAGGACAGGACGGAGGGGTGCGGAACACTGACGGCAGCTGCAGATCGCCGCCGTCAGTCGGTGGGGGGGCCAGATCGGGGTCTCCAGCCATGGCCGATGCTATTGCAGAATCGGCCATGGCTGGATTGTAATATTTCACCAATTTTCATAGGTGAAATATTACAGATTGCTCTGATTGGCTGTTTCACTTTCAACAGCCAATCAGATCGATCGTAGCCACGGGGGGGTGAAGCCACCCCCCCTGGGCTGTAGTACCACTCCCCCTGTCCCTGCATGTCGGGTGAAATTGGAGTTAACCCTTTCACCCGGCCTGCAGGGACGCGATCCGACCATGACGCATATGCTGCGTCACAGGTCGGATTGGCACAGGTTTTCTTGACGCATACGCTGCGTCAAAGGTCGGGAAGGGGTTAATCTCTCCATGAGCCTCATGCCATCCGCAGCAGCCACTGCACAACGCTACTTCCTGGTATAAGCTTTGCACTGTAATGGAGGCCCCGCCCCATCCCCTCACAAGAGCAGCTCTACAACAGACGCAACGGATACATGCAAAAGAAGGGTAGACAACAAGGCAACGGCTCCATTGTAGTATAGTAACATAGTACTTAAGGTTGGAGGAAGACTTTAAGTCCATCTAGTTCAACACACATACCTCCCAACTTTTGAAGGCAAAGAGGGACAAATTTTAGGCCACGTCCCTGACCACACCTATTTAACAACTAGTCACACCCAGATCCATGCCCCAACCACACCCATTTACCACTGCTGATCACAGTTTCATAAAAAATAATTATAAACAGAAAAATATATGGCCACACAGTGCTCCATACTGTATAATGGCCACACATGATGCTCAATACTGTATAATGGCCACACAGTGCTCCATACTGTATAATGGCCCCACATGATGCTGCGTACAGTATAATGGCCCCACATGATGCTGCGTACAGTATAATGACCCCACATGATGCTGCGTACAGTATAATGACCCCACATGATGCTCTATAATGTATAATGGCCACACAGTGCTCCATACTGTATAATGGCCCCACATGATGCTGGGTACAGTATAATGGCCCCACATGATGCAGGGTACTGTATAATGGCCCCACATGATGCTCCATACTGTATAATGGCCACACAGTCCTCCATACTGTATAATGACCACACAGTGCCCCATACTGTATAATGGCCACAGTGCCCCATACTGTATAATGGCCCCACATGATGCTGGGTACAGTATAATGCACCACACATGATGCTGCGTACAGTATAATGGCCTCACATAGTTACTACCCCACCCCCATCATTGCCCTCACACTCCCATCATTGCCTTCTCCATCACCACACACATACACACCTCTCACCGTGCTCCCTCGCAGCAGCCGGCAGCTTCCTCTTCCACAGCACTGAATGATGTCATCCAGCCACGCTGCTGACTGCTCACGTAGCTGCAGTGTATGCCACTGATAAAGACCTCTCCATGTCTCCTGTGCCAGTCAGTGTCGGAGCAATATCTGCTCCTATCCGACACAGCTAGCGATCGCGCTAGCAGTTTAAAGCGGTGGTACATTTGGTTTGAGGCGATGCAGGAAAAGATCCCGGCCGGGACAGAGGGGCAGAGTCTCAAAATCGGGACTGTCCTGCTGGATCCGGGACTGTTGGGACTTATGAATTCATAGCCTAACATGTTGATCCAGAGGATGGCAACAAAAAAAAACATGCGGCAAACACTAAGCTCCACATTGGGGAAAAAAAAAATTCCTTACTAACTCCACATATGGCAATCAGACTATGCAGGGGTGAGGACAAGTGTGTCCACAAAGAGGGCTGTGAGTTGCCCCTCTGGCACATGTTGCATAGGTTCGCCACCACTGGTCTATGATAAACCGTGATTAGAAACAGACTAGCTGAATCCTTCTAAGCTCTAAGCAGAAACAGGAAGTCTCTGTTCCCTGTATGAGACATCAACAGAACTATAATGATACATCACTGCAATGCCCCTGGCAGTCAGCTTGACCTTCTATTCAACTCCTGACCCAGATAGTCTGCTCCTCCCTCCTGCCAGGAAACTGGCAGTGATGCCAACCAAAAGTAAGGTATGTTGTGGAGGTATGATGTTCAGAAGTTAGCAATTAGCAAAACCGACGTACAGTCAGACGATAAATAACAAAACACGCATGTAACCTCATTTGGAACAGACAGCAACTAAATTTAAAGCAAACCTGTCAGCAGGATTTTGCTAGGTAAACTACAGGCATTGTCATGTCGCTGTTATACTGATTAAAATGATAGCTGGAGTGAAGAAATCAGTCTTGTGGTTCTTGTGTAATCAATTTTAGAAGTTCGCAATTAATAATATGCTATTGCTCCTAGGCAGGACTGTAGGCAGTCTTATCTTCCTGCTCTAAGGGTACCGTCACACAGTACCATTTTAATCGCTACGACGGCACGATCCGTGACGTCGCAGCGATCGTATGATTATCGCTCCAGCGTCGTAGACTGCGGTCACACGTTGCAATCACGGCGCTGGAGCGATGCCGAAGTCCCCGGGTAACCAGGGTAAACATCGGCTTACTAAGCGCAGGGCCGCGCTTAGTAACCCGATGTTTACCGTGGTTACCAGCGTAAACGTAAAAAAAACAAACAGTACATACTTACATTCCGGTGTCTGTCCCCGGCGTTCTGCTTCTCTCCACTGTGTAAGCGCCATAGCCGGAAAGCACAGCGGTGACGTCAGACGTCACCACTGTGCTCGCTTTCCGGCCGGCTGGCGCTCACACAGTGGAGAGAAGCTGAGACGCCGGAGGACTGACACCGGAATGTAAGTATGTACTGTTTGTTTTTTTTACGTTTACGCTGGTAACCACGGTAAACATCGGGTTACTAAGCGCGGCCCTGCGCTTAGTTACCCGATGTTTACCCTGGTTACAAGCGAACACATCGCTGGATCGCTGTCACACACAACGATCCAGCGATGTCAGCGGGTGATCAAGCGACGAAAGAAAGTTCCATACGATCTGCTACGACGTACGATTCTCAGCAGGATCCCTGATCGCTGCTGCGTGTCAGACACTGCGATATCGTAACGATATCGCTAGAACGTCACGAATCGTACCGTCGTAGCGATTAAAATGGTACTGTGTGACGGTACCCTAAGCCAGAGAAACCAAAGAAAGACCTACCCACAGGCAGCCCTGAAGCACAAACATGTTCCTCATCATAGAGAGAGACTGTTTGTGCTTCAGGGTGGCCCGTGGGCAGGTCTTCCCTTGGTTTCTCTGGCTTAGAGCGGTAAGATAAGACTCTGCCCACAATCCCAGCCAGCGAAAGAGAATCTCATTAAACTGAAAACTTCTAACACGGATTACACAAGAACTACAAGATGTGTTTCATCAGCTAAATTATCATTTTAATCAGTAAAACAGCGGCAACCTGACAATGCCTGTAGTTTACTTAGCAAAATCTTGCTGACAGGCTTGCTTTAAGGGCTTGGTGAGCAGAGTTTTCTAGAACACTAAAGTGTCTGGTCAGATAAACATTACAATGGGAAAGAAAGCAAAATGCGCACTCGTCATCTGTCTGCAGGTCCCTTCCTAAAGCAGACACAGACTTATGTTAAACAATGCTGCAGATTTTAATTTCTGTACAATTTAATGCCTGTTGGACAGGAGAATGCACAGAGGAAGATTCGAACAGGAAAAAACAAGGATCTGACAATAAGAATTAGATGTGATTTATTTTAACCTGTAGATGTGTAGCACCATGCACATACAGTACAGTATATGTCTACTTTGATAGGTTACAAACTGACTTAAGAAAATAGTTAGGATATTCCACTTTTCACTAGCTTAAGAGATGTCCCAATTTCAAAAAGAAAAAAAATTCCACTACAAGCTAAATGTTCTTATAGTGGTGTTCAAAATAATAGCAGTGTGTTCAAAAGGTCATAGTTACTCACCAATAACGGTGTTTCTCGGAGCCCATGACAGCACTACGGAAAGAGGGGATCCGCCCTTCGGGGACAGGAAACCTACAGATAAAAGGGCGATACCTCTCCCTCGCATCAGTTGGTTTACAGAGCATTGGAGGACCTCCAGGTTAGTTACAACAGAGAATAACATATTAACCCCTTTCTGACCTCGGACGTACTATACCGTCCGAGGTCAGCTCCCCTGCTTTGATGCAGGGCTCCGCGGTGAGCCCGCATCAAAGCCGGGACATGTCAGCTGTTTTGAACAGCTGACATGTGCCCGCAATAGGCGCGGGCAGAATCGCGATCTGCCCGCGCCTATTAACTAGTTAAATGCCGCTGTCAATCGCAGACAGCGGCATTTAACTACCGCATCCGGCCGGCCGGCCGGATATGACGTCATCGCCGACCCCCGTCACATGATCGGGGGTCGGCGATGCTTCTGAATGGTAACCATAGAGGTCCTTGAGACCTCTATGGTTACTGATCGCCGGTGGCTGTGAGCGCCACCCTGTGGTCGGCGCTCACAGCACACCTGCAATTCTCCTACATAACAGCGATCTGATGATCGCTGTTATGTAGCAGAGCCGATCGGGCTGTGCCTGCTTCTAGCCTCCCATGGAGGCTATTGAAGCATGGCAAAAGTGAAAAAAAAAAGTTTTTAAAAATGTGAAAAAAATAAAAAAAACATAAAAGTTTAAATCACCCCCCTTTCGCCCCAATCAAAATAAATCAATAAAAAAAAAATCAAACCTACACATATTTGGTATCGCCGCGTTCAGAATCGCCCGATCTATCAATAAAAAAAAAAGCATTAACCTGATCGCTAAATGGCGTAATGAGAAAAAAAATCGAAACGCCAGAAATACGTTTTTTTGGTCGCCGCGACATTGCATTAAAATGCAATAACGGGCGATCAAAAGAACGTATCTGCACCAAAATGCTATAATTAAAAACGCCAGCTCGGCACACAAAAAATAAGCCCTCACCTGACCCCAGATAACGAAAAATGGAGACGCTACGAGTATCGGAAAATGGCGCAATTTTTTATTTTTTTTTGCAAAGTTTGGAATTTTTTTTCACCACTTAGGTAAAACATAACCTAGACATGTGAGGTGTCTATGAACTCGTACTGACCTGGAGAATCATAATGGCAGGTCAGTTTTAGCATTTAGTGAACCTAGCAAAATAGGCAAGCAAAAAACAAATGTGGGATTGCACTTTTTTTGCAATTTCACTGCACTTGGAATTTTTTTCCCGTTTTCTAGTACACCACATGGTAAAACCAATGATGTCGTTCAAAAGTACAACTCGTCTCGCAAAAAATAAGCCCTCACATGGCCAAATTGACGGAAAAATAAAAAAGTTATGGCTCTGTGAAGGAGGGGAGTGAAAAACGAAAACGGAAAAACGAAAAATCCCAAGGTCATGAAGGGGTTAAAAACATTTCTTATTAGAGGAACCCCGTGACTATATTACATTAAGTAAATTATATGTAAATAAAGGTGCTCACCGCACTCGTGATGGGAGGGAATAAGCGGGTGCTGTCTTGGGCTCCGAGAAACACCGTTATCGGTGAGTAACTATGACTTTCTCTGTCTCCCATGACAGCACTACGGAGAGAATTGCAGAGACTAAGCTTAGGGAGGGACCACCGCCTCGAGAACCCTTCGCCCGAAGGTCAAGTCAGACACAGAGGCTAGATTTAATCTATAGTGTCTAAAAAAGGTTGATGGTGATGACCAGGTGGCCACTTTGCAGATCTGCTCAATTGATACCTCTGACCTCTCAGCCCACGAGGTAGCTACTGCTCTTGTGGAATGCGCTCTTATACCATCTGGGATCGTATTCCCCGAGGATGAATATGCCAAGGCTATTGCCTCCTTTATCCACCTTGCCAAAGTACCTTTGGATGCCCGGAATCCTTTTCTGGGACCCTGAAAACAGACAAACAAAGATGCCGAGGTCCCCGGGTAACCAGGGTAAACATCGGGTTACTACGCAGGGCCGCGCTTAGTAACCCGATGTTTACCCTGGTTACCATTGTAAAAGTAAAAAAAAACAAACAGTACATACTCACCCTCTGATGTCTGTCACACATCCCTTGCCGTCTGCTTCCTGCACTGACTGATTGCCCGCGACCCTGTCTAAAGGGTCTTTAAGGGTACCCATATCCTCAAATGGGAGCGCAAATTTTTTCGAAGCTTTGGCTACCGCTATGTCCAATTTTGGTGCTTTGTCCCAAGAAGTGGACGCCTCGTCTTCAAAAGGATACTTCCTTTTAAGCGAGGGTACTGAGGAATTTCTCCTATCAGGTTTTTCCCACTCTTTTTTAATCAGTGTTTGGACGTTGGAATTTAGGGGAAATGTTCTCCGTTTTTTTTGTCCCAGACCTCCGAACATTATATCTTGAGCCGTTCTATCAGGTCTGGGATCCTCAACCCCCATAGTAGCTCTAACTGCTTTCACTAGAGTATCCACCTCCTCTAGGGGGAAGCAATGACGGCCCGAATCTTCATCGGAGGAGGAATCAGATTTATCAGAATCCACGTCCTCAGATGAGGACCGGATAGAGTGGGAATACACCGTTTCTCTTTCCTTATCCTTCCCTTTTTTGACAGATGTAAGGGCATTCTGAACCTCAGATCTAATTATTGATTTTAATTCAGATGCGAAATCGGGAGTCTCTTCACACAATAACCGTTGAATACACGATTTACAAAGCTTTTTGTTCCAGGCTACCGGCAAAGCTTTGTTACAGGTGGGGCAGGATCTATTTTTCTTTTTCTCCAGCCTCTTCTTTCCCTATTAAGGGAGAAGAAGGAACCCCATTATAATATACACACTTTCACGGAGATCACTCACCATTCAGATGTGGACGTAGGTACCGGTTCTGGAGGAGGGCCTGGATCTGGTAGAAAAAGCTCTTGAGGAGGAGAGTTGGTTACTGCAGCAGATCTTCTGCGCTGCGTAGAATGACCGCTGGACCCACTTCTCCTGGTATTCTTAGGGTCTGTCTTTCTATGGTGCTGCTGCCTCGGCTGCAGTTCCTGTTTTTGCTGGGGATCGCTGTTCTTCATGCTTGCAGGGAGTAAGTGCGACAACTATGTGTGCACTCTCCCTATTTGAATCCGGCGCTCCCCCGGCGTTCACCGCACATCCGGCTCCTACGTCACATCCTCCAGGGAGAAAAAAAGCTACCGCGCATGCGCGCGGAGATGACCCGGAAGTTCTGCCGCATTTCCGGAGAAGCGGCCATTTTTGTACACCCGGAGCGTGCGCTTATCGGCACAGAAGCTCCGGATGATCCAGCGCCCCTTCCTCTCCTGAGAGTCGGCAGCGATTCTCCCCCCGCACATCCTGAAGAACCCCTCGGTTCCAGCGATGGCGGCTTCGGGTGCCGGACGAGCCGTGGCAGGAGCCTCCTCACTGCCAGAACCCGACTGTCCGTTCCCGGTCCCATGATACGGCGTCTTCTTACAGGTACCACCGAAAAGAGGTTCCCCGTCAGGGATAGGAAACCAACTGATGCGAGGGAGAGATACCGCCCTTTTATCTGTAGGTTTCCTGTCCCCGAAGGGCGGATCCCCTCTCTCCGTAGCGCTGTCATGGGAGACCGAGAAACACGAGTAAATCACAAACTCTTTATACTAGTTTTTATTTCCAGCATTGGGAACAGTGGACTCAAAAACAACAATTTTACTTTCACCAGTCCACAACACGTTTCCCCATTTCTCTTTAGGCCAGTTGATGTGTTCATTGGCAAATTGTATCCGCTTCGGTACATGTTTTGCTTTAGTTTGTTTTTTTAACAGTGGGTCTTTACATGGACATCTTGCTAAGAGATTAGCTTCACATAGGCGTCTTCTGTCACAGTACTCACGGGTAACTTGAGATCGTCTTTGATCATCCTGGAGCTGATCATGGGCTGAGCTTTTGCCATTCTGGCTATTCTTCCATCCATTCGAATGGTAGTCTTCCATTTTCTTCCACGTCTCTATGGTTTGGCTTTCCATTTTAAAGCACTGGAGATCATTTCAGCTGAACAGCCTATCATTGTCTGTACTTCTTTATAAGTTTTACCCTTTCCAATCAACTTTCTAATCAAACTACACTGTTCTTCTGAACAATGTGTCGAATGACTCATTTCTCAGGCTTTCAAGAAAAAATGATTGTACAACTTATCCTGGCTTTACCCGTAAATAAGGGCCATCTGATTCACACCTGTTTCTTAACGGAATGATTGACCTCACTAATTATACTCCACACTGCTGTTATTTTGGACACACCCCCTTTCAATTAATTATTCTAATGCAGACTCAAAAACAAGCAGATCATGAATGCGGAGTATGTTTGTTTTCTTAGACTCTACTGGACCAACTGGTAAATTGCTTAACATGTCGTAATATAATTTATACCAAAAACAGTGATTAATCTGGTTAGATATATTGGACTGCTAATATTTTGAACACTACTGTAAGTGAAGCCTAGAATCAGTATGGGAAAAAATAATCTAAAAACTTATAACATTAAAATGTTATGAAATATCACAGTACAAAAATGAAATGAAGAATAAAAACAGAGTGACTAGTCAAAAGGCCACTTTAAGAAAAGTTGTCATATAAGCTCATCAGGTTCAATTATGGCATATTCACCCTCCAGTAGAATTACATTTTTCTATGAAATAATCATAAAATGAATAACATAAAAAATATTTGTCTGTCAAAACCCATCACAAGAAAATTACGTCACAGAAATTCATCTTTAAAGGGAATCTGTCAGTAGGATCAACCATCCTAAACAGTCTATATGGGCATGTAGATTATAGGAAGCTGAGTGAAGCGATACCTTGATATTTATGGTCCGATATCTTATGCCAGAGAAATCAACATTTTTCTTATATTCTCATGGAGATCACTGTCGTCAGCCCATAGCCTGGAAAAGATCATTTACATATAAGAAAAATTTGGACTTTGCAGGAAGACGACATGGGATCGCAGATATCAAAGTAACATTTTATTCAGCTTCCCATGACCTGCATGCCCACATAGACGCCTTAAGAGGGTTGATCCTACTCACAGATTCCCTTTAAGTTAATGGTCACCCACCCCAACCACTATTTGGGTTTCACTCATGGTAAACAGCGTTACCAGTAACTTTGCCAAGGTCTGACAGAGAAATGTACTAAAACACAGATGAATGTATTACATTGGGAGCAAGACTCGACCAGAATAAAATGAGCTTACACAGAAGCTCTGTGTTCTCGTTCATAGATGTGGATCCCAAGTGGGCCTTTACAGAGCATGTAGACAAAGAACGCCTATATTGGACAAATTCTTTAAAATGAAAACCTGAAGATCAAGGAGTCTGACTAGAACACCTCAATATGCAACCTTATGTCACAATGATAGGAGTTTAGGTCCTCACACTGAAAGATCTCGTGGTTAGCCTGTCACTCCCTTAAAGTTTTTTCACAGGTATTTTGGTGGTCTCACTTACTCGTTAGCACAATTCAAAGCCAGATTTTTTAAGGACAGGACATGGGGTGTAACAATTGGGTTCATTGGGGATGAAACTGCAGCAAAACATGAAGGCTACCTTCCCACGATCAGGAAGTAGCAGTGCTTTGGACGCAGTGCATTTTCGCTGTTTCCAAAGCGATGCGTTCTAATCATGCAGATAAATCTGTATGTGTTCTCTGAACCATGCGGACCTACCACATCCAATAAATTCTATAGTGGAAATTTCTGCTGCGGAGATTAGATTCTCCGCAGCAGAAATGGACATGCTGCAGCTCATAAACCCACACTGCGGGCGAGTATACACCTTGTCAAATAGAAGCACAGTGGGCCTGGGATTTCTATAAATTCCATCCACTGTGCTTGTACTGTACAACGCAACATGTTGAAAGCAGCGCAGGTGAGCGGTGTCCAAAATGCTGCTATTCCTGATTGTGGGCACAGCCGGGCAGTGCTATGACATCCATACATTGTATCACTTGACCCAGGGGAAGACGGACAGAGCCACTCATTGGAGGGTTGACAGGTGAGAGGAGGGGTTGGTTATTTTTAATTAATGCTTGCTGGCATCACTGTGTATATTCTCCACATAAAATGATCACTGTGCTTTCAACCCTATAGTCTTAGATCTGTACTTTTCTTATTCATGTACTGTTACATTACTGTGCTTATTAACCCCAATACCATGACATCATTGTGTATTATTTCTGTACTGTGACATCACCAACTTTATTATCGCTCTGCTGTGGGGGATTTTACTTTTGTACATGGGCCACAAAAGGGGTAATAAGCTTTACTTTTGTATGAGGGACACAAATGAGGACATTTATAGTGTGTGTGTGTGTGTGTGTGTGTGTGTGTGTGTGTGTGTGTGTGTGTGTGTGTGTGTGTGTGTGTGTGTGTGTGTGTGTGTGTGTGTGTGTGTGTGTGGTGGCTGGGGAGCAGAAATGCAAACAGTACTAATTTAACAGTACTAATTTATTATATTTTTGGATAAGGCTAAGTTCACACTGGGTGTTTTTGCTGCTTTTTATATGCTTTTATTATACTAATTTTCAGCTGCATTTGACAGCACCATCTATGTCTTTGAGATTTCAGAAATATCATGCACACAGCTTGTTTTTTTTATCATCAGTATTTTGTGCTTTGCTTGCTTTTTTTTTGGACATAGAACTTGTCACTTCTTTCAGCGTTTTTCACCCATTGAATGTAAAATAATGCATGAAAAAAAAATGCAGCAGAACCTACATTTTTGCCGCAGCTTCTTTCCTGCCAAGCACTCAGGTTTTGCTGCGGGAAAGTAAAAAAAAAAAAAAAACGCAGCAAAAACTCCTATTGTGAACTTTAACTTACTATGGGGTACTGGTACTGGTAATGTGTGAGGTGTCATGACAGTTCTATTGTTTACAAGTCGGGGAAAAGGTGAGGATGCTCTAGAAGCAAATGGCCAGAGATGTCTGTGTGTTACATTCTGCAGAGACGAATCGTGGTTAGAAGTCAAAGCGGTAAGATTCGGAGGAAGAAGAGAAAATGAATGCCTTTTATTGGAGACTAGCGAGTCACTGGGTCTACCTTTACTCCACCCATACAGCTCTGGCAAAAATTAAGAGACCATGGCAAAGTTTTCAGTTTGTCTGATTTTTCTCTTTATAGGTATATTTTTGAGTAAAATGGAAATTGTTCTTTTATTCTATAAACTACTGACAACATGTCTCCGAATTTCCGAGCAATACATTTTGTATTTTTTTTCTGACAAAGAAAAATGTTAAAAATTAAAGTTCTTCTTTGTTTGATGGCTTCTGACTATCCATCATCATCTTGATTAGAATCCAGAGGTTTTCAATGGGGTTCAGGTCTGGAGATTGGGCTAGCCATGACAGGGTTTTGATGTGATTTTTTATTTTCCTAAGGGTAAGAGAAGAAATTGGACCCCAAAAGTTGTTGTACAATTTGTCCTGAGTACGCCGATACCCCATATGTGGGGGTAAACCACTGTTTGGGCGCATGGGAGAGCTCGGAAGGTAAAGAGCGCCGTTTGACTTTTCAATGCAAAATTAGCTGGAATTGAGATGGGACGCCATGTTGCGTTTGGAGAGCCCCTGATATGCCTAAATATTGAAACCCCCCACAAGTGACACCATTTTGGAAAGCACAGCCCACGCAGTATATTGCACAGCCCACGCAGTATATTGCACAGCCCACGCAGTATATTGCACAGCCCACGCAGTATATTGCACAGCCCACGTAGTATATTGCATAGCCCACGCAGTACATTGCACAGCCACGTAGTACACTGCACAGCCCACGTAGTATATAGCAATGTGGGCATCATATCCCTGTTAAAAAAAAGAATTAAAATAAAAAATAGTTATATACTCACCTTCCATTGGCCCCGAATCCAAGCGAAGCGTTTACCGATGCTCCTCGCGTGCTCCGGTCCCAAGAGTGCATTGCGGTCTCGCGAGATGATGACTGTTATGATCTGGTGGCCCAGGAGTAGCATTGGACGTACTCTGAAGAAGGTGGTATCTATACTGACCGCGGACCCTGAACCTAACACCGCAACTAGAAGTAGCCGTGGGATGTACCTACTGATCCTAGACACCTCGACACAGCCGGAGGACTAATTAACCCTATAGATAGAAAAGGGAAAACTATCTCGCCTCAGAGAAAATTCCCAAAGGATAGGCAGCCCCCCAACAAATATTGACTGTGAGTGGAGAGGAAAAAACATACACAGACTGAAAACAGGATTTAGCAAAGGAGGCCAATCTAGCTAAATAGGAAAGATAGGACAGAGAACTAAGCGGTCAGTATTAAAATACTAGGAAATATCCACCACAGAAAATACAAAAATCTCCACATCTAACTAAAGATATGGAGGGTATATCTGCCTCTTCAGAGATTCCAGCTTGACTGCATAAATCCTTACACAGATTAAGCTGGACAAGAAAAAACATGAAATGCACTGAACAATGAGGCCCACAACATGTGGGCTGCAAACCAGCAGAACTTATCTTGGTGAAAAGACCAGGAAGCAGGAGAAACCATGAAGGGATGTGAATCCTCCAGAATACAATGGACAACTGGCACTGACCAAAGGGTGAGGCCAGACTAAATAGCCCAGTCCAGAGTGGACACACCTGATAACTGCTGTGAAGGACAGACAGCAGCGCTACCACTTATAACCACCGGAGGGAGCCCAAGAACAGAATTCACAACAGTACCCCCCCCCCTTGAGGAGGGGTCACCGAACCCTCACCAGAGCCCCCAGGCCGAGCCAAATGGAAGGCACGAACCAAATCGTCAGCATGAACATCAGAGGCAACAACCCAAGAATTATCCTCCTGGCCATAACCCTTCCACTTGACAAGATACTGAAGCCTCCGCCTTGAAAAACGAGAATCCAAGATCTTCTCAACAACATACTCCAACTCCCCATCAATTAACACCGGGGCAGGAGGATCAACAGAGGGAACCACGGGTACCACATATTTCCGCAACAAATATCTATGAAAAACATTGTGGATGGAAAAAGAGGCTGGAAGGGCCAAACGAAAAGACACTGGATTGATAATCTCAGAAATCCTATAAGGACCAATAAACCGAGGCTTGAACTTAGGGGAAGAAACCTTCATAGGAACATGACGGGAAGATAACCAGACCAAATCCCCAACTCGAAGCCGGGAACCCACACGCCGCCGACGGTTAGCAAAACGCTGAGCCTCCTCCTGAGACAAGACCAAATTGTCAACAACATGAGCCCAAATTTGCTGCAACCTGTCAACCACAGAGTCCACCCCAGGACAATCAGAAGGCTCAACCTGCCCCGAAGAAAAACGAGGATGAAACCCAGAATTACAAAAAAAAGGTGAAACCAAGGTAGCAGAACTAGCCCGATTATTAAGGGCAAACTCGGCCAATGGCAAGAAAGCCACCCAATCATCCTGATCGGCAGACACAAAGCATCTCAAATAAGTTTCCAAAGTCTGGTTAGTTCGCTCGGTTTGGCCATTTGTCTGAGGATGAAATGCGGATGAAAAAGACAAATCAATGCCCAGCCTAGCACAAAAGGCCCGCCAAAACCTGGAAACAAACTGGGAACCTCTATCGGACACAATATTCTCCGGAATGCCATGCAAACGAACCACATGCTGAAAAAACAACGGAACCAACTCAGAAGAGGAAGGTAATTTAGGCAAAGGTACCAAATGAACCATCTTAGAAAACTGGTCACAAACCACCCAGATAACCGACATCCTCTGGGAAACCGGAAGATCTGAAATAAAATCCATAGAAATATGCATCCAAGGCCTCTCAGGGACCGGCAAAGGCAAAAGCAACCCACTGGCGCGTGAGCAGCAAGGTTTGGCCCGCGCACAAGTCCCACAGGACTGCACAAAGGAGCGCACATCCCGTGACAAAGAAGGCCACCAAAATGACCTACTAACCAAATCTCTGGTACCAAAAATCCCAGGATGGCCAGCCAACACAGAAC
Organism: Ranitomeya variabilis; assembly: GCF_051348905.1. Lineage (NCBI taxonomy): Eukaryota > Metazoa > Chordata > Amphibia > Anura > Dendrobatidae > Ranitomeya > Ranitomeya variabilis. The sequence continues at coordinate 224,480,793 of NC_135236.1, read as the reverse complement.
AGTGAACCTCAGAAATCACTTTGCTAGTCCATCTATCAGGAACAAACAGTTTCCCCACTGGACAGCGGTCAGGTTTATCAGCCTGAAATTCCTGAAGAACCCGTCATAAATCAGGGGAGATGGCAGAAAGAATCACCCCTTCCTTCAGAATACCGACCGGCTCAAGGACCCCAGGAGAATCAGGCAAAAAGCTCCTAGAAAGGGCATCAGCCTTAACATTCTTAGAACCCGGAAGATACGAGACAACAAAATCAAAACGGGAGAAAAACAGGGACCATCGGGCCTGTCTAGGATTCAGCCGTTTGGCAGACTCGAGGTAAATCAGATTCTTATGATCGGTCAAGACCACAATACGATGTTTAGCCCCCTCAAGCCAATGTCGCCACTCCTCAAATGCCCACTTCATAGCCAACAACTCACGATTACCGACATCATAATTGCGTTCCGCAGGCGAAAATTTTCGAGAGAAGAAGGCACACGGTTTCATCAAGGAACCATCAGAATTCCTCTGAGACAAAACGGCCCCTGCCCCAATCTCAGAAGCGTCAACCTCAACCTGAAAAGGAAGAGAAACATCCGGCTGACGCAACACAGGGGCAGAAGTAAATCGGCGTTTAAGCTCCTGAGAGGCAGAAACAGCCGCAGAGGACCAATTCGTCACATCAGCGCCTTTCTTCGTCAAATCGGTCAGGGGTTTAACCACACTGGAGAAGTTGGCAATGAAACGGCGATAAAAATTAGCAAAGCCCAAAAATTTCTGAAGGCTCTTCACGGATGTGGGCTGGATCCAATCATGAATGGCCTGAACCTTAACCGGATCCATTTCTATAGATGAGGGAGAAAAAATGAAGCCCAAAAAAGAAACCTTCTGTACTCCAAAGAGGCACTTAGACCCCTTCACAAACAAGGCATTATCACGAAGGATCTGAAATACCATCCTGACTTGTTTCACATGAGACTCCCAATCATCCGAAAAAATCAAAATATCATCCAAATATACAATCATGAATTTATCAAGATAATTCCAAAATATATCATGCATGAAGGACTGAAACACAGATGGAGCATTAGAGAGTCCGAATGGCATCACAAGATATTCAAAATGGCCCTCGGGCGTATTGAACGCAGTTTTCCATTCGTCGCCCTGCTTAATACGAACAAGATTATATGCCCCTCGAAGGTCAATTTTAGTAAACCAACTAGCACCCTTAATCCTGGCAAACAAATCAGAGAGCAAAGGCAAAGGGTATTGGAATTTGACCGTGATCTTATTCAAGAGGCGATAATCAATACAGGGTCTCAAGGAGCCATCCTTCTTGGCAACAAAAAAGAAACCTGCTCCCAATGGAGAAGAAGATGGCCGAATATGCCCCTTCTCCAAAAACTCCTTAACATAACTCCGCATGGCGGCATGTTCTGGCACAGACAGGTTGAAAAGTCGGCCCTTAGGGAACTTACAGCCTGGAATCAAGTCAATAGCACAATCACAGTCCCTATGCGGTGGAAGGGAACTGGACTTGGGCTCATCAAAAACATCCTGGAAATCTGACAAAAACTCAGGAACTTCAGAAGAGGGGGAGGAGGAAATTAACATCAAAGAAACGTCATCATGAACCCCCTGACAACCCCAACTAGTCACAGACATAGATTTCCAATCCAACACCGGATTATGCACCTGTAACCATGGAAACCCCAGCACAATAACATCATGCAGATTATGCAACACCAGAAAACGACAATCTTCCTGATGGGCTGGCGCCATGCACATGGTTAACTGTGTCCAAAACTGAGGTTTATTTTTAGCCAATGGTGTAGCATCAATACCCCTCAAAGGGATAGGACTCTGCAAAGGATGTAAGGGAAACCCACAACGTCTGGCAAACTCTAAGTCCATTAAATTTAAAGCGGCGCCTGAATCCACAAATGCCATGACAGAAAATGACGATAATGAGCAGATCAGGGTCACAGATAACAGAAATTTAGGTTGTACAGTACTGATGGTAACAGAACTAGCGATTCTCTTGGTACGCTTAGGGCAATCAGAAATAACATGAGCAGAATCGCCGCAGTAAAAACACAACCCATTCTGACGTCTGAATCCTTGTCGTTCAGCTCTAGACACAATCCTATCACATTGCATAGGCTCAGGACTACGCTCAGAAGACAACGCCATAGTGTGCACAACTCTGCACTCACGCAAGCGCCGATCAATTTGAATGGCCAGAGACATAGAATCACTGAAACCAGCAGGCGTGGGGAACCCCACCATAACATCTTTAACGGATTCAGAAAGACCCTTTCTGAAAATTGCCGCCAAAGCATCCTCATTCCATTTAGTCAACACAGACCATTTTCTAAATTTCTGGCAATATGATTCTGCCGCTTCTTGATCCTGACACAGGGCCAACAAGGTTTTCTCAGCATGCTCTACAGAGTTAGGTTCATCATGCAATAACCCACGCGCCTGAAAAAAGGCGTCTACATTAAACAACGCCGGATTCCCAGGTTCCAGGGCAAATGCCCAATCCTGAGGGTCACCACGCAGCAGAGATATAACAATTTTAACCTGCTGGATGGGATCACCAGAGGAACGGGGCTTCAGAGCAAACAACAGTTTACAGTTATTTTTAAAGCTCAGAAATTTAGACCTGTCCCCAAAAAACAGATCAGGAGTTGGAATTCTAGGCTCTAAAGCTGGAGTCTGAACGATATAATTAGAAATACCCTGTACTCTAGCAGCAAGTTGATCCACACGAGAAGCAAGTCCCTGAACATCCATGTCAGCGCCAAACTCCTGAACCACCCAGATGTAAAGAGGGAAAAAAAACCACAACAGAGTACAGAAAAAAAATGGCTCAGCACTTTCTTTCCCTTCTTCTGAGATGCAGTTAACTCATTGTTGGCCAGTTGTACTGTTATGATCTGGTGGCCCAGGAGTAGCATTGGACGTACTCTGGAGAAGGTGGTATCTATACTGACCGCAGACCCTGAACCTAACACCGCAACTAGAAGTAGCCGTGGGATGTACTAGACACCTCGACACAGCCGGAGGACTAATAAACCCTATAGATAGAAAAGGGAAAACTATCTCGCCTCAGCGAAAACTCCCAAAGGATAGGCAGCCCCCCACAAATATTGACTGAGAGGAGAGGAAAAAACATACACAGGCTGAAAACAGGATTTAGCAAAGGAGGCCAATCTAGCTAATTAGGAAAGATAGGACAGAGAACTAAGTGGTCAGTATTAAAATACTAGGAAATATCCACCACAGAAAATACAAAAATCTCCACATCTAACTAAAGATATGGAGGGTATATCTGCCTCTCCAGAGATTCCAGCTTGACTGCATAAATCCTTACACAGATTAAGCTGGACAAGAAAAAACATGAAATGCACTGAACAATGAGGCCCACAACATGTTGGCTGCAAACCAGCAGAACTTATCTTGGTGAAAAGACCAGGAAGCAGGAGAAACCATGAAGGGATATGAATCCTCCAGAATACAATGGACAACTGGCACTGACCAAAGGGTGAGGCCAGACTAAATAGCCCAGTCCAGAGTGGACACACCTGATAACTGCTGTGAAGGACAGACAGCAGCGCTACCACTTATAACCACCGGAGGGAGCCCAAGAACAGAATTCACAACAGATGACGTAGCGGTCTCGCGAGACCGCTACGTAATCATCTCGAGAGACCGCAATGCATGAAGCGGTCACCGGAGCGTCGCGAGGAGCGGGAAAGGCCTGTTCCTGATCCGGGGGCTGACGGACGGTGAGTGTATAACTTTTTTATTATTATATTTTTAACATTAGATCTTTTTACTATTGATGCCGCATAGGCAACATCAATAGTTAAAAGTTGGTCACACAGGGTTAATAGCAGCGGTAACGGAGTGCGTTACACCGTGGCATAACGCGGTCCGTTACCGCTGCCATTAACCCTGTGTGAGCGCTGAGTGGAGGGGAGTACGGAGCGGGCACTGACTGCGGGGAGGAAGGAGCGGCCATTTTGCCGCCGGACTCTGCCCGTCGCTGATTGGTCGTGGCCGTTTTGCCGCGACCAATCAGCGACTTGGATTTCCATGACAGACAGAGGCCGCGACCAATGAATATCCGTGACAGACAGACGGAAGTGACCCTTAGTCGTTGTATAATGTAAATCTACTATATAATCGTCTAAGATATATTCACATAGGACTACACAATTTATGCTGGGAAATTATGTGTTTTTTTAATCTTGAAGCAAAATATGCACTTTTTTACATTTAATCATAATATCTACTTTCAGAAATAAGTTGATGGTCAGGTCACTCAGAGCAATGATTTTAGATTGTGGTGTTCCCAAGTTGGCCACATCAAAAACAGACCATGGTGCCATGAAACCCAATAGGGAACGTTTGTTAACATCTGTAATCAGAAAGCTAAAAGCAGAAACTAAATTGTTGTCCTCTGCAAACTCCTCACCGTGCGGTGAAGTGCAGGAATCCATAAAAGCAAACATATCTTTACCCGTGCACTCACAAGCTGGATCAGGATAGTCACACAAGATGGAAATGCTGTGTGTTTCTCTTAGCCGGGGTCAGACTTGCAAGTGCAATGCGAGAAACTCGCACGAGTCTCTCGCATCAATACCTGGCACTGCTGGCGGCACTCGGCACCGGAGTGTGCGGCTGCATGTATTTCTATGCAGCTGAAAGCTGCGGTCCTGAGTGCTGGCGGCTGTGCCAGGTATTGAGGTGCGAGACTCGTGAGCCCGGCCTTACTCTGCATCTCTGGTAGCTGACATCTACAGCAAATAGTTAATAAATTTTTTAATTTTTAACTGTTTTTGTTTTTTATTTTGTTCTAGTTTCTTGTTTTGCTTTATGTGATCCCGTGGTCCTCGCGACATGGTGGCTACTAGCGAACAATTGGCCTTTCTTCATAATCCATGAATGAATTGGTTCGTTGGTGGAAATCATGGACGACAACTGTACCGTATATGTGATCATTTGAGGGCTTATCACCTTATGGACTAATTGAATTTATATATTTTTTGGTGTTAACTTACTAGTATTGTCCCTATTGGCGGATGTATGTCCTCAAATTTGAACCATGTACCGAGCGAGGAATGTTATATATGTTATGATTTTACTTAGGTGGGGGTTATGGATAACCAAGGTTGGTATTACTGGGATGTGGTCCGGGTAATTTTTTGCACATTGGTGTGGACCATTATTGTGATCCCTAGACCTAAGTCAGATAACATTAATATATATGTATTGCCAACTATTCACCTGTTATATTTCAACAATTTCGTGTTCTTTGTGCTCTATTGATGATCCACATCTGGAGGTAATGGTTTGTACCGGGCTTACTTGGATTATGTGTGCGGGATATCTTTATCTTAGTGGAGGCACTTACACAGAATTAGTGAGCACTGTTCTTTTTCTCGGCGCTGGAATCGCCAGGTCTCGGTCAGGTGATTGTTGATCACGTGGGGCCCCCATGATCATCCGTCTCTGCCCGTAGCTCCTTGTGTGTTCAGCGTTTTGAGTTGTCATGGCGGCGCTCTTTACTTCCGGTGCATAGCTGTTTGGTACTTCCGGGGTCAATCCTATTTATATACGGCTGTATGTGACTCCAATGCCCCCTGACTAAGGTTTTTTTTTCCGAAACGCGCGTTGGGGCGGAGGCGGTTTCGTGGAGTGTCCCTGCACTGCGGTGGGTAAGACATTGTTTATGATATTAAGCATCGCTGTTTGTACCCCATTATAATAGGTGAACATAGGGGTGTGAGTAGCGGCTAAATTATTATCTTATACAGCTATTTTGGGCCACTTTAATACAATGTCGAGTGGTCACCCTATATATTTTGAATGACTAAGTACATAAGAACTATATTTTATTGGGTATCACATTGCGGTGCAGTGTTAAAGATTAAAGTATTTTGGACTTTGTTCCTTTTTTTTTTTTTATAAGGTTGTTGATTTGGACCTCCTGTATACTCGCCTCCCGCTATTGTTTCATGACACTCAGCTGTCTTTGCTCTACATATTATCTCCATTCACTGGTTGTCAATTTTTAATATTTAATTAATAAAATATAGATTTTTATATCCTACTTGTTGACCTAATATCATCGTTTTTTTTCTTAAGAGTGTATATAGCAAATAGTTAATAAAGCGGCATTATTTAAAATCTCCCCCTACACCAACCAATAATCACAGGAATGGATTGCGCAGCCTACAAGTAAAAAAGGTCAATATACTGAGTACTCCATTTTAAGTTTAGATTTGAAACTTGATTTTACATATTGGGGTACAGATATTAAGAGATCTTGTTAAAGGGATAGGTAGCAACTAGTAATGAGTGAATATACTCGTAACTCGAGATTTCTCGAGCATGCTCAGGTGTCCTCCAAGTATTTTTTTAGTGCTCAGAGATTTTAGTTTTCCTCACCTCAGCTGAATGATTTACAGCTATTAGCCAGCATAAGTACATGTGGGGATTCCCTAGCAACCAGGCAACCCCCACATGTACTTATGCTGGCTAACAGATGTAAATCATTCAGCTGGCGCAATAAAAACTAAATCTCTGAGAACTAAAAAATACTCGGAGGACCCCCGAGCATGCTCGAGAAATCTCGAGTAACGAATATATTCGCTCACCACTAGTAGCAACTTATTGATCATTGGGTGTCTGACCACTGGGATAGGCAAAATGGAGAACTTTTATCCCCGATAAAATAGAGCAGTAGTGCACGACAGTCCGCCACTAGATTCATTCTATATGGGGCTGCTAGAAAAAGCCAAGTTTGCACATTGCCACTTCAGAAGAACAAGGTTGAAAACACCCTGTTCTTCCTATTGCGGACCTTAAGGGTTGGACCTCCACTGATCAGAGTTAGCACTGCTAACAAAGTATCTTCAGCATGCTCGAATGCTATGTTCGAGTTGCCACAGCTGCATGTCTCACGGCTGTTCGACAGTCGCAACACAAACAGGCAATCCCTGCATGTACTGCGGGGCTGTAGAACAGCCGTGAGACATGCAGCCGCTGCGACTCAAACATAGCATTCGAGCATGCCGAAGATACTGTTAGCACCCAAGCATGCTCAGATAACACCTTATCCAAGCACGTCCTAAAATTGCATGCCAAAACAATTTCAAGTAAAGCAATAAGAATTCTCTAGACACACATTTTCTGCTTACCCAGATACTCCATGAGCTGCTCGGCAGTGATAATCTCCATCATGGGAGGTAATTTCACCTGCAAACCAAAAAAGTATTGTTTTTTTAAAACCATATTAAAGTTCTGTCTTTTCAAAATAGATAACTGAGAAAAAAATAAGAAAGTTTCTCCACCTTCTCCTATCAGTCAGTGAAAAACGGATGACATCAGAGTGCTGTTCCATTTTTTTTTTTCACGGACCCATAGACTATCATTGCAGAGTTTGATCAGACATGCGGATTGATATCGTACAGGTCTTCTGCATAGACCACTAGGTCCACAAAATATCACAGACATGTGTACAGCCTCACAGACGAGCGCTATCCGGAAACAAAACAGACCGCACTTGTATATGAAAATGGACGTGTGAAAAAGCCTGAAGTCCTGCAAAACTTTACATAAATCTATTTCAGAGCTCTGATGGCTCACTCGGTTCTTCCAATCACCTCTTTCATTGTTAAAAAGGTCTATTAGTTTTTCCCTTTTTAAAAAAGGGCTCACGGTGGTTTACTATTTATATGAGCATGTAACTATTGCAAAGGCAAGTCCAGCAGTATCTTACTTAACATGATCAGTACGTCCATCCATTATTAAGAAATCAGCATTGGAATGGATATGCAAATGAGGCTTAAGGACTTGGATAGAGCTGAAGCCTTTGTCACTCCAGTTCTATTCCATGTCTCCTCCTGGCTCTTTTGCCTACAATTTCAGAGCATAGAGGCTGCCAGTCAAGCAGGAGCTGGCAATGGAGCTGGACTGGGAACAGAGCTGGAGTTACAGAAGCTTCAGATCTACCATAGTCCTTAAGCCTCATTTGCATATCAATTCAAATGCTAATTTCTCAGGAATGGAAGCATGGACTTGGACATGTTAGGCTATGTGCACATGTTCAGGATTTTCTGCAGAATTTTCCTGAACAAAACCGGACTTTTTCTGCAGGAAATCCGCATGCGTTTTTTACGCGTTTTTTTCCCGGAGCTTCCCAATGCATTAAATAGCAGGAAAAACGCAAAAAATCTGTAAAATTAATGAACATGCTGCGTTTTTTACCGCGATGCACTTTTTTCGCAGAAAAAAACGCATCATGTGCACAAAAATTGCAGAATGCATTCTAAATGATGGGATGCATAATGTATGCGTTTTTATAGCGAAAAAACGAGAGAAAAAAGCGAAAAATCCACAACGTGTGCACACAGCTGGATTTGTCTTTGAGAGAGGCACATGCGCATATAGTCTGGAGTGTAAAATCCTGATGACAGATTCCCTTTAAACATCTACAGGTTAGACAGATGGCTTAAGAAATTTTCTTACATTGATCCAAAAGGAAAGCATCAGAAAACTGAGTAAGGCCACGTTCACACTAGCGTCGGGCACTGCACGTCGCAATGCGTCGTTGTGGAGAAAAAACGCATCCTGCAAAGTTGCCTGCAGGATGCATTTTTTTTCTCCATAGACTTTTATTAGCGACGTTGTGCGACAATTGCGTCGTCTTTTGGCGGACCGCCGCCACAAAAAAAGTTACATGTAACGTTTTTTTGTGCGTCGAGACCGCCATTTTCGATCGCGCATGCGCGGCCGAAACTCCGCCCCCTCCTCCCCGGACCTTGCAATGGGGCAGCGGAAGCATCCTAAGACTACTTCCGCTGCCCACGTCGGGCATTTTTTTCACAGTATGCGTTGGTACATCGGGCCAAAGCAGCACGACGGCCCCGTACCGACGCTAGTGTGAAAGCAGCCTTAGGTGTTAGAAACAATGCACAGGAGCTCCATAAAATGTACATTTAGTACTAAAGCCATGTATACACACAGATTTACACTATAAAAGTTGCTGAAATACAGTCTGCGATGTGCGTGTTTTAATGTCTGTCATACATCATAATCCAGAAAACCAAGATCCTAGTCACTATGTAGGCTAAATAAATAAAACAAACAAACAAAAAAAAACAATTGGCACAGATCCCAGCAGTCGGGCACCCATTGATCAAAAATTTGTGGTGTATCTTAGGCCGGATTCACATTCGCGTTTCTGTGCGCAGCGTATGATCTGCATACATCCGCATGCGTACATATCTTTAACATGGTGTACGCAGGGACACGTTTTTGCATGCGTTCGCATGCGGATGAGTACGCATGCGTCGTTTCGCGGTGTCCAGCAAACGCAACATGTTGCATTTTTTGAGCCGTCAAATATTTAGCATGTGAACAATTGCGTAAAAAACCCCCGCATAAATGGCTATGGGAACGCATTGGTACACAAGGACATGCGTGCGCATGCGTTTGATACGCATGCGTACTTTACACTGCGCATGTCCAGAAAATGATGTCACTGCCTCCACCATGGGCATAAAAAACGCAAACGCATGCCAAAATGCATTTAAACACATGCACACGCAGCGTTTTTGTTTGCGTCATGTGCAAGATGATGCTGAGGCGTAAGCATGCGTTTGCGCATGCAGATGATACGCTGCGCACAGAAATGCTAATGTGAACCTAGCCTTAGCCATCTGTCAAATGTATTTTTGTGAGAGAACACTAGGCTGCATATTGCACTATTGGAAACGTATTGGAAATGTTGTTTCTGAGATTAGCTCCATTGGATATCATTTTATGGGCAGCTTTGTGTGATTTAGCTATTGCCGGATGATTTGTTGCTAAGAGACAATTCCAGTAGTTTTAGAATAATGAGGACCCTTTACAAAAGCGAAAAAAAAAAAAAAGAAGAACATAATATTTCTAATTAATGGCATGCCACTTACGCTCAAACATGAGCATTAAAAGCAGAAAACGAAAAATCTGGTTTTAAATGTCTTGTTATCCTCACTTGGCACAATAATGATCAGCCACACTCAGAAAATCAAAGTGAGTTGTACTCAGCATAATGTAATAAGTAATTTTACTGAAGATTGAGCTTGAAAGAATCGTTTGATCCGAGTTATTAGGAATAAAGGGAATGTGAAGGAATGTATTTATTAGGCTGGATACATTTATACGATGTGTTCTAGTGAATATTGCATATTTATGAACTCTTCATAAATTGTCTCACTCGCCTTCACATGATCTTGATAAGTCATTTTGGAACCTAATCAGGAAATGTGATTCATCATTTTTAGCTATTCTTAAAGAAAACCTGTCATTTTTTTTTTTTTAAAATAAAGTTTAATACCTTTTAAAAATCCCCTCCACCCCCAATTCTACCACTTTTTTCCAATTTGTTCTGCTTCACTCCATTGCAGAGATATATTCACATTTGTTGCTTTAGGAGTGCACCATGTGAAATCTCTGCAAATCAACTTTGCGTCTTTAGAATATTCTCGGAGACCAAGGTTTCACCCCTTTCTCCTAAGACTGCCAATCACAGCTCTGCAGCATCTGAGACTGTTAGATCAGCTGTAATTGGCAGAATATTGGAGAAAAGGTTAAAAAAAAAAAAAAAGACTCTAAAGAAAGTAGAGATTTCACATAATGTGCTCCATAAGCAACAAATGCCAATAATTCTGCAATGTAGTGGCGCAGCAGAAAAAGGAAATGAGCAGCAAAATCACAGAAACTCAGAGATTTTTTTCTTAAATGTTCAATTCTTTTGAGCGCTAGTGACAGGTGACGTTCAAAAGAATAACCGACTTATTATATTTCAGCCAGAATACCGATGTTAAAATGAAACCAGCATAAAGCCATCTGAAAACTGCCTAAATATTATGGAGTTAGTAGCAGCTTTTATGAGGAACTTAAGATGAAAAGAAGAAATGTTAACTTTAAAGGAAATATATAATCAATAAGGGAAAACAAAGGGGTGTAACTGGATATAACGGTATTGCAAACAGAAAGGGGCTTTTGTTGGAGGTATCAAACATGGCACCTCAGCTCCTGGACCCTGAGCTTCAAAAGGGAAACAAGTGGTCTGTAACGGGGCAGGATAAATCCTATTTGCTGTATAGAGAGGAGTGGGGGAGACAGGATACTGAAATGCAAGGCCCTTAGCTCACCACCCAACCACAAAAAGCCATTTTTAAATAGTCCAATCCAAGTGCTCCTGAAAATATGAGCCTATGGTCAGGACTATAAAAAGCTGGGTGGCACAAAAGAAATTAGTTTATGAGGGCTTGGTTATTTTTGTGTGAGACGAGTTGCAGTTTTGAATGACACTAGTCATTTTATCACTCAATGTCCTGGAAATTGGGGTTGGGGTGAGATTCTAAATGTGGTCAAGATGTTTAAAAAAAGTAAAAAAAAAAAGCTAGAGAAAATGCAATAAGGAGCGATCAAAACTTAATATCTTCCTCAAAATGGGGTAGAAACATCATACCGCTCCATCAATCGAAAGATGAAAGCTTTTGTGGCAAATTTAAGCCACTTCTTGATGATCCTCTTCAGTGTTCGATGGTTTATCTAATGCATTAGAATTTGTTTTGGACCCTTCTCCTAACTTTCAATAATGAGATTTCATTTTTGTATGATAAGATGTTTACAGACCAAGGCCTTTGCTATATATCTGCTATATTACGCAGCTAAGCATAAAGACGACGCAGTTATTTCAACGGCAATTAGTCACGGCAGGAATCAGGACCCCACTCTATGTATCTGTCTCTTTTGGGTATGTCTGCTGTGTAAGTACTTCTTATTACTTCGACCAAGCTTTTCTATTAACCCATCTTACTCCTTCACCATGTTTACCTATGCCCTTACAGTGTTAGCTCCACTAATCCGCTCTCTCCTTCGCTATCACAAACCCCAGCACTCTCTAACCTAATAATCATCTCCCTTTCCCTCCCCACATGTCCTCCTCTGCTGACCTGCTCCTCAACCTCAAATCTGTCCTAATAAAACATAAAACAAGTCGCCCACTCTTTCTCCCATCTGCTCTCCCTTTCTCTGCTTCTCCTCACTGTTGGAGACATATCTCCCATCCCTGGACCCCCACATCTCATACCTCCCATTACTACTCCCTCCTATTGCTCCCTATCCAATATGAACTACCGCAATCTTTCCAACATAAAACCCGTGTCCCTGATGCCCACCCCCCCTGCTCCCTCTCTCTGGATCACTCTGGAATGCCCGCTCAATCTGCAATAAGCTTCATGTGATTCACAACCTTTTTCTCTCTCGCCATCTTGCCTTCCTCGGCCTCACAGAAACATGGCTAACACCCTCTGACACCGCCTCCCCTGCTGCGCTGTGTTACGGAGGCTTCCACTTCACCCACACCCCTCGCCCCGGCAACAGACATGGTGGAGGAGGGGGTCTTCTCCCTTCTTCAAACTGCACCTTTAACACAATCCCACCTCGTCCCTCCCTTATCCTCCCCTCTTTTGAAGTCTACTCTGTCCGCATCTACTCTCCCTCCAACCTCCAAGTGGCAGTCATATACCGACCTCCAAGCCCGGCCACTGCCTTTATTGACCAATTCTCCACCTGGCTTCTTCACTTTCTCTCTGCTGACATTCCCACCATCATCATGGGTGACTTCAACATCCCCATTGATACCCTTCAGTCAACAGCCTCCAAACTTCTGTCCCTTATTTCATCCTTTGGACTTACTCAGAGGTCCTCCGCAGCCACCCATACAGACGGACATACACTAGACCTCGTCTTCACCCGTCTCTGCTCTCTATCTAACTTCACCACCTCCCCTCTCCCTCTATCTGACCACCATCTGCTCACCTTCTCATCCCTGTCCTCCTCACCGGTCACCCATGTCCAGCAACATGCGCACCCCCGCAGAAACCTTGCACACCTAGACACCCACACACTCTCTGACTCCATCCTACCACTGGCATCCATATCCTCACTCCACGACACAGACACTGCCACTGCTTTCTACAATGCCACTCTCACATCAGCTATTGACACGGTTGCCCCTCTCGTCCATGGCAGAGTGCGACGTATCAATAGACAACCTTGGCACAATAACACCACTAAAAAGCTCCGGCAAGTGTCCAGGGTTGCAGAGCGGCGTTGGAAGAAAACACACTCGCAAGATGACGTCACTGTATTCAAACAAGCAACACTCGCTTTTAAATCTGCTCTCACCTCTGCTAAACAGGCGTACTTCAAAACCCTCATATCTTCCCTATCCTACAACCCCAAACAGTTATTCAAAACCTTTAACTCCCTCCTCCGCCCCCCACTGCCCCCTCCAACCTCCCTCATCTCTGCTGAGGACTTTGCTACACACTTTAAAAATAAGATTGACCAGAGAAGGCAAGTCTTCATTGTTCAACCACCACAACCCCTTTGTATACCAGACCAATGCCCAAACCCCATATCCTCCCTCTCCAACATCACTGAAGGGGGGCTTAATTGTCTCCTCTCCAAATCGCACCTCACCACCTGTGCGCTCGACCCCATCCCATCCCACCTCCTCCTCAACCTCACCACCACACTTATCCCATCCCTAACCCACCTGATCAACCTATCACTAACTTCTGGCACTTTCCCTTCTGCTTTCAAACATGCCACAATCACACCTTTCCTTAAAAAGCCAACCCTCGATCCAACTGCTATGTCCAGCTATCGCCCAATATCGCTGCTCCCATTCGCTTCCAAACTCCTGGAGCAGCACGTCCACTCTGAACTTTCCTCCCACCTCTCATCTAAGGGTACCGTCACACAGTGCAATTTTGATCGCTACAACGGCACGATTCGTGACGTTCCAGCGATGCATTTACGATATCGCTGTGTCTGACACGCTACTGCGATCCGGATCCCCGCTGAGAATCGTACGTCGTAGCAGATCGTTTGAAACTTTCTTTCGTCGTCTAGTGTCCCGCTGTGGCGGCATGATTGCATTGTGTGACACAGGTTGTATACGATGTGCGCACAGTAACCAACGGCTTCTACATCGCAAATACGTCATGAAATTATCGCTCCAGCGCCGTGTATTGCAACGTGTGACCGCAGTATACGACGCTGGAGCGATACTTATACGACGCTGCAACGTCACGAATCGTGCCGTCGTAGCGATGAAAATGGCACTGTGTGACGGTACCCTTACTTGCACTTTGACAATCTACAATCTGGTTTCCGCCCCCATCACTCAACTGAGACAGCCCTGACCAAAATCACTAAGGACCTACTTACCGCCAAAGCTAACAGACAATACTCTGTACTCCTCCTTCTAGACCAGTCCTCTGCTTTCGACACAGTTGACCACTGCCTCCTACTACACATCCTCTCCTCCTTTGGCATCAAAGACCTCACCCTATCCTGGATCTCCTCGCACCTTTCCAACCACACATTCAGTGTCTCCCACTCCCACACTACCTCCTCATCCCACCCTCTCTCTGTTGGAGTCCCCCAAGGCTCTGTTCTAGGACCCCTACTCTTCTCAATCTATACACTTGGCCTGGGACAACTCAAAGTCCCATGGATTCCAGTACCACCTCTATGCTGATGACACTCAGATCTACCTCTCTGGCCCAGACATCACAGCTCTGCTGTCCAGAATCCCAGACTGTCTATCAGCCATATCCTCCTTCTCCTCTCGCTTCCTCAAACTCAATGTGAACAAATCTGAACTCATCATCTTTCCTCCATCCCATAGATCTTCCTTACCTGACCTATCTATCGCAATCAACGACATCATGCTTTCCCCCGTACCGGAAGTCTGCTGCCTCGGAGTAACCTTTGACTCTGCCCTGTCCTTCAAACCGCACATCCAAGCTCTGTCCACCTCCTGTCGCCTCCAGCTCAAAAATCTCTATAATTCATCCTTTCCTCAAACTTCAATCTACTAAAATGCTTGTGCATGCCCTCATCATCTCCCGCCTTGACTACTGCAACATCCTTTTCTGCGACCTCCCTGCTAACACCCTTGCACCTCTCCAGTCCATCCTTAACTCTGCTGCCCAACTAATTCATCTCTCTCCTCGCTACTCCTCCGCTTCCCCCTCTGAAAATCTCTTCACTGGCTCCCATTCCCTCAGCGTATCCAGTTCAAATGACTAATTCTGACCTACAAAGCCATCCATAACCTGTCTCTTCCATATATCTCTGAACTAATCTCCCGATATCTTCCCTCATGTAATCTCCGGTCCTCCCAAGACCTCCTTCTCTCCTCCACACTTATTCGCTCCTCATCCAACCGCCTCCAAGACTTCTCCAGAATATCCCCCATCCTCTGGAATTCTCTGCCCCACACGTCCGACTATCAACCACATTCGGATCCTTCAGACAGAACCTGAAAACCCATCTCTTCAGGAAAGCCTACAGCCTGCACTGACCCCGCTGCCTCCTCATCATTACCGGAGATACTGCCTCACCAACACCGGAGCTCCTGCAACCCTCAACCTATTGTCTTCTTCCCCATAATCCTGTAGAACGTAAGCCCGCAAGGGCAGGGTCCTCGCCCCTGTGTATCAGTCTGTCATTGTTAGTTTGTTTACTTTAAGTGATATCTGTAACTTGTATGTAACTCATTCTCATGTACAGCACCATGGAATCAATGGTGCTATATAAATAATTAATAATAATAATAATAATAATAATAAAATGCACCTAAGAAAATGTCAGAAAAATTCTCCTAGAACAGCTAAACTAAATATGGGGTTAATCAAATTGGCTTTAAATGATGGCAGCTGGGTACCACTATTTATCATGAGTATAAATGTAATTGGATAATTCTGAACATAACATCCACAATTATGAGAGGCTGTTCACACTTAGGTCTTACAAACAAAACCTAAATAATGTTTCCAAGCCATAGAGTTTATGAATATAGCTGTTCTGTCTCCGCCATCTAATTTGTTACCTCCGATTATCTGTTTGCATAATTTGCAGTTTCTCAGCCAGTATACAGGACTTGATATATTCATACCTTTATTTGTAGTGCTTTGGCTCCCTCTAGCGGTCAGAGTCATGTTGACAGTTGTATTTTTCTGTTATGTATTTTTTATGTCTGATTCTCCTCCTCCTTTGCAATGCATTATGGTAGCTCAGCCTAAATTTCCCTCCATTATCATTTCACTTCCAGTTTGCCTTCCAGGAAAGAAGCTTACACTTCATCCCCCTTGCGATTGCATTGCCGGTATGTCTTTATGCTCTCTGTAGATATTTCTGCTCTATATTAGCCTAGCTTAACCAGTTGCACTCCTAGTTCAGTTACTAGCCTTCTAAATGTAATGCATAACGTTTATCATGTGTAGTATGTATTTGTTCCCTACCATGCACTGATTCTATGTATATCATTGTTCACAGTTTCACCGCATCAATATACCACTACGTTTAATAAAGCACAGACTCAACCACAGTCTCCTTATTGGACCCCGGTATAGCGGTTTAGCTGACTGGATAGCTACTTGGGCCTGTCTCATTTAGTGAGGACAGAACAGTGAAACGGCAGCCATCCAACTAGTGGGATTCAAGTCACCGGCTACTCAGAGACTAAATACAGCTACAGCAATGTCTGCACAGCCAAGCACTTTCCCAAGATACCATGTCTCACAAATCGCATAGAACAAGATCTGTTACTTCCGTCTCCTCAAAGACAACATCCATCAGCAGCGCGGTCGCCATTGCCCGCGCAAATGCTGAAGCCGCCAAAATACGAGCAAGCTTTGCTGACCAAGAGATGCAACTTAAATTAGAAAAAACACGCCTAGATGATGAAGAGAGAAGGTCACGCTTAGAGAGAGCACGCATAGATGATGAAGAGAGAAGGACACAGTTAGAGAAGGCACGTGTGGATGCCGCCTTAGAAAGCTTAGCAGCAAAAAGGGAAGCTGCCGCAGCCCTCGCTGAAGCGGAGTCGCTAGAAGCCGCGCAAAGTCCCAAGCTGCATAGCCAAAGCAGTATGTCGAGTCTGGAGTTTCCACTACAAGACTCACCACAACGCACATCCCAGTATGTTAATGAACTTCCTGATCCAAACTATAACCCTGAACCAGCTCCAAAACGAGAATACGACGTCTCCAGCGAAGTGAGCGAGAGTCATCACGAGGCTCAGCTCCAGGACAGAAACAAACTCGAAAACGTGACACAAAACAACTCTGCTAATGACTACCTTGCCCCTCACCAGGTAACCAATGTGGATCACCCTGCTGACACACCGTACGTCAGACCGAAGCAATACGACACTGGCTGGCGCCACCCTGAGGACACTAACAGGTATGAACGCACCTCACATCACTATCAGGACGATCCATCACCAGTGTACTCCACTGACAACCGGTTCACAACAGAATTTGCCAAGTTCTTCACACGACGTGAACTGGTTGCCAAGGGACTCATGAAATTCACTGACCAAGCTGAAGGTTACAGAGCTTGGAAAGCTTCCTTCCAAAATGTCATTAGAGACTTGGGGCTACAACACAGGGAAGAGATAGACCTGTTAGTCAAATACCTGGGAGAAGAGTCAGTCAAACACGCAGTAAGGATCAGAGACATTAATATAAACCGCCCTGAGACTGGCCTCAAAGAGATCTGGAAGAGGCTGGATGAGTGTTACGGCTCAGCAGAAGTAATAGAAAAGGCCTTGTTCAAAAGAATCGATGACTTCCCTAAAATTTCTAACAAAGGTCTCCAGAAACTTAGAGAGCTAAGCGACCTACTAAAGGAAGTCCAAGTTGCCAAATACGAGGACGACCTACAGGGACTTGCATTTCTCGACACAGCCAGAGGTGTTAACCCTATAGTCCAGAAGTTGCCCTACAATCTACAGGAGAGGTGGCTCACACATGGTTCCACGTACAAATACAAACACAGTGTTCCATTTCCTCCCTTCTCCGTTTTTGTAGACTTTATACACCAACAAGCGAGAATTAGAAACGATCCCAGCTTTGACTTTGCGATGCCATATGCCACACCGTCACCACCTGCAAATCCACGCAGAACATCTGTGGCAGTACACAAGACTTATGTTTCTTCTCCAGGTTCTAATTACAGGTCTGCTGGCTGCTCCCAATCAGAGACAAAGGTGCAGGACCCTGACAAGCAGTGCCCACTTCATCAGAAGCCTCATCCTCTCCTGAAATGCAGAGCCTTCAGAGGAAAATCTATGCCAGACCGCAGAAGCTTCCTGAAAGAGAACGGTATCTGCTACAAGTGCTGCTCGTCCACAACTCATCTCGCCAAGGATTGCAAGGTCAGTGTAAAATGCACAGAATGTGGCACCACAGACCATAACACTGCTCTACACCCTGGCCCGGCTCCATGGAGTGCACAAAACACGCCAGCTGACAGTGAGCATGGCGGGGAGGAAAGGAACACTGATACAGCTACGCCAGAGATCACTTCACAATGTACCGAGGTCTGCAAAGGGACAATAGACAGTAGGTCCTGTTCAAAAATATGCCTTGTCAGAGTATACCCAAAAGGCCATAGAGACCAGGCTGTAAGACTGTATGCTATCTTGGATGATCAAAGTAATCGATCCTTGGCAAGATCAACATTCTTTGACCTATTCAACATCAAAGGGCCAAGCACTCCCTACTCATTAAAGACGTGTGCAGGTACTGTGACAACAGCAGGCAGGAAAGCTACTGACTACCAAATCGAGTCATTAGACGGACAATTCTGCCTACCGCTACCTACGATCATCGAATGTAACCAGATCCCAGACAACAGATCTGAAATCCCTACGCCAGATGCAGCAATCCATCACGCTCACTTAAAGCGAATAGCACACCTTATACCAGAACTCGACCATCAGGCCCAGATAATTCTGCTGTTGGGGAGAGATATCCTGCAGGTTCATAAAGTGAGACGTCATATCAATGGACTCCACAATGCCCCCTATGCCCAAAAGCTAGACCTAGGATGGGTCATAATTGGCAACGTATGCTTGGGACGCATGCACGCCCCATCTTCTGTGACAAGCATGCTGACAAATACATTGGAGAAAGGACGACCATCTCTGTTTCAACCTTGTAACAATGAGTTCCATGTCAGGGAACTTCCACACAGCATCCAACTGCCCAATCATTTAATAGACTTTACTC
Organism: Ranitomeya variabilis; assembly: GCF_051348905.1. Taxonomy (NCBI): domain Eukaryota; kingdom Metazoa; phylum Chordata; class Amphibia; order Anura; family Dendrobatidae; genus Ranitomeya; species Ranitomeya variabilis. The sequence goes on along the minus strand of NC_135236.1, from coordinate 224,461,647 downwards.
ACGACAGCAGCATAGTGTCGGGAAGCTATGAGGATCAGTTAGGGTGCACAGTCTTCCAGAGAACTAAGCAGGACAACCAAGTGGCAATGTCGGTAGAGGACAAGTTGTTCTTAGAGGTAATGGACAAGGAAGGAACTCGTTAAAGATGAGACCAACAGCTGGGTCGCACCTCTTCCCTTCAAAACCCACAGACCACGTCTACCGAACAACAGAAATCAGGCATTACAACGTTTCTCCTCTCTCAAGCGTAATCTGCAAAAGAAACCAGAGATGAAAGATCACTTTTTCTCCTTCATGTCAAAGATTTTCGAAAACTGTCACGGAGAACTAGCTCCCACTCTCAAAGACTCTGAAGAATGCTGGTTTCTACCCATGTTCGGAGTATACCACCCTAAAAAACCAGGCCAGATCAGAGTCGTGTTCGATTCCAGTGCCAAATTCAATGATGTCTCCCTGAATGACGTTCTACTGACAGGACCAGACCTCAATAACAAACTGCTGGGAGTACTTATGCGCTTCCGTAAGGATTCCATTGCCTTCATCGCTGACATCCAGCAAATGTTCCATTGTTTCCTTGTGAGAGAGAGAGACAGGAACTTCCTAAGATTCTTCTGGTACAGAGACAATGATCCCTATAAAGAAGTCACAGAGTATCGCATGAGAGTGCACATCTTTGGCAACAGTCCTTCCCCTGCAGTCGCCATTTATGGACTCAAAAGGTCGGCTCAGGAAGGAGAAGCAGAATACGGAGCAGATGTCAGACAATTCATAGAAAAGGACTTTTATGTCGACGACTGTCTAAAAGCCATGCCTTCAAATGAGACTGCCATCAGTCTTCTCAGGAGAGCCCAGGACATGCTTGCCTGCTCGAACCTTAGGCTTCATAAAATAGCCTCAAACAGCCAAGAACTCATGGAAGAATTCCCTTCTCAGGACCTATGTAATGGTCTCAGAGACCTGGACCTGGGGTCAGACCCCGCACCAATGCAACGCAGCCTTGGGCTTCTCTGGAATCTACAGTCAGACACTTTCACCTTTCAGGTCAACCAGGAAGAAAGGCCTTTCACACGTAGAGGCGTCCTGTCTACCATCAACAGTCTGTACGATCCCTTGGGTTTCGCAGCTCCTGTTACTATACAAGGCAAGGCCCTACTAAGAGACTTAACTAGGGAAACATCTGACTGGGATGCACCTCTGCCACCTGAAAAGAGGATCCAGTGGGAAGAGTGGAAGAACTCGTTAGCGGCACTCTCCAACCTGAATGTGCCAAGACCATACGCCCCTGTGCAATCTACGGAGATACAGAGCCAAAGACTGTACGTATTTGCAGATGCTTCCGTCAAAGCAATTGCCGCTGTTGCCTACCTCAAAACTGTAGACTCCAAATGTCAGTGCCACATTGGTTTCATTATGAGAAAGGCCAAACTCGCACCACAACCAGAGCACACTATACCCAGGTTAGAGCTTTGTGCCGCATTCCTAGCCGTTGAGTTAGCAGAGTTCATCACATCCGAAATGGATATCGACCTGACACAGGCCAAGTTCTACTCAGACAGCAAAGTAGTCTTGGGATATATCCACAACGAAACCAGGCGATTCTACGTTTATGTCAATAACAGAGTGCTACGAATCAGGAGAGCAGTTCATCCAAAGCAGTGGCATTACATACCCACGGACCAGAATCCCGCAGATCATGCAACTAGAGCAGTTGACGCAAGTCGACTAGGAAGCACAACGTGGCTCTCAGGACCAAAACTATTGTACGTTGAGGAATGTTTTCCAGACACCTTTGAACTAGTAGGAGAGGACTCAGATGCTGAAATCCGCCCTCAGGTTTCTACACTTCATACAATGACCTCTGTTATCCAGCTTGGATCCTACAGGTTTGACAGATTCTCAAGTTGGAAGTTACTTACTCGAGCCATTACCTGCCTGACTCATATAGCTCGCTCATTCAGGACCACCAGAACTTGTGGCACAGAAAAATGTAAAGGTTGGCATCTTTGTAAAGATACATATGTTACCTCTGACTTAGAGTTCTCTAGAAATCACATCATCCTCACTGTTCAAAGAGAAACCTACTTTGCAGAAATCCAATGTCTCATTAACAAAGCTCCAATACCAGTGAGCAGCGTATTGAGAAAACTCGACCCATTCATCGACAACAGTGGCCTACTGAGAGTAGGAGGCCGACTCAAAGAAGCTGAGATGGAGTTTGTGGAGAAATTCCCTCTTATACTTCCTGGAAAATGTCATGTTGCCTACCTAATCGTACAACATTACCACAATCTGGTCAAGCGCCAATGGAGACAGGTACAAAGTCTTGCAAATACTTTCTGGGACAGGTGGCGCAAACAATATTTGTCTACCCTGCAGCCACGTACGAAGTGGCAATCTACTAAACCTAATCTGAACGTAGGTGACCTTGTTCTTGTGAAAGACTGTCAAATTCACCGGAACCAGTGGCCACTTGGTCTAGTTACCGCAACGTTCCCGAGCAAGGACGGCAACGTCCGCAAAGTTGAACTAAGAATTACCAAAGGGAATGAACCTAAGACATTTTCCAGACCGGTATCTGAACTGGTCCTATTGTTGCCTTCGGTAGAAAGGAGTAGTGACATCCGTTGATGTCAGACGGGGAGTGTTCTGTCTCCGCCATCTAATTTGTTACCTCCGATTATCTGTTTGCATAATTTGCAGTTTCTCAGCCAGTATACAGGACTTGATATATTCATACCTTTATTTGTAGTGCTTTGGCTCCCTCTAGCGGTCAGAGTCATGTTGACAGTTGTATTTTTCTGTTATGTATTTTTTATGTCTGATTCTCCTCCTCCTTTGCAATGCATTATGGTAGCTCAGCCTACATTTCCCTCCATTATCATTTCACTTCCAGTTTGCCTTCCAGGAAAGAAGCTTACACTTCATCCCCCTTGCGATTGCATTGCCGGTATGTCTTTATGCTCTCTGTAGATATTTCTGCTCTATATTAGCCTAGCTTAACCAGTTGCACTCCTAGTTCAGTTACTAGCCTTCTAAATGTAATGCATAACGTTTATCATGTGTAGTATGTATTTGTTCCCTACCATGCACTGATTCTATGTATATCATTGTTCACAGTTTCACCGCATCAATATACCACTACGTTTAATAAAGCACAGACTCAACCACAGTCTCCTTATTGGACCCCGGTATAGCGGTTTAGCTGACTGGATAGCTACTTGGGCCTGTCTCATTTAGTGAGGACAGAACAAAAGCTGTATCAGCAGACATCCTGCTCCAGATTTCAATAGATATTCATTAAAACTTAGCATTAGCAGTCTGACCTTCAAACAAATGATGCTGGGAATTATGTTGCTAATATTTTGCTACTAAGAGCCCTGAGAATTTATATCCAACTATTACTAAGTGGCTGCCAATGTCCAACACAGCAGGGGAAGAGCGTTATTTTCTCTTTTTTATACATGTAGCCATTTTTTTGTCATATACTTAAAGGGGTTGTCAAATCTTGTTAAGTGTGTAAAATTGCAAAGTGCTTGCATGAAGAAAAACAACATTGCAATGTAACACTTTAAGAAACAGGGATTTTATCACCATTGAGGTTACGTTTTTCTTCGCCTATGAATAGCCATAACGGTTTTACTTTTCCGTCGAGAAAAGCGACATTTCCCCTTCAAGTCTTCTAAAAAACCGAACGGTCTCAGGAAGCTGATGTGAAACATTGTCATAGCCTTCATATTATTCCTGATTACTAAAGTAGGTCATGTGTCTTGATCTAAAATTATTAATTATATCAGGATTTTGCCTCTAATGCAATCTTCGCCTCGAGCAACAACCAAACACCAGCTGAAAAAAACGTCACTTTAGTGCAGAGAAGTTGGCCATGCTCAGCTCCTTCAAGCAAATCTGTAACCAGAATTTACAAAACCTACAAACCTCATTAAAAATTTTAGACCTGTTGAGGCTGATGTCCTTACTTTGACAATCCATGTCAGGAGCACTGCATAATCCCTCATTGAAAAGCTTCCTGCCCAACATTAACCCCTCCATGACATGTGCCGAATACATATATGGCACTGCGAGAGTTGCGTTCCCTCAAACCGCCGTACATATACTGAGTAGAGATCGCACAGAATCACGTTGAGCACCGCACCGATCAATTGCGGGTGTCAGCTTTGCATGAGAGCAGATACCATGCAGCCATGCCCACAATCGGTGCCGATCCCAGGCATTTAACACCTCCGATGCCGCTGTCAGTAGAGACAGACATCGGTGGCCATTTCTGTGACCGCATTGTGCAGATGGTCTCCATCTTGACCCAGGGCCGAAGGATGGCCCGCGGAGTCACCCAGGGACGGTGGCCTATAAGCACTTGCTCAGAGTAAGAGCTGACACGCCTCCTCCCTGCCTGTAAGACGCTGAGTTAATGCCATGCATTGCAGAGTATTACATCAGCGATCAGAGCAGGGAAAGTTAATGACAAATCCTACAAAAAGGTAAAAAAACAAAAATTTAAAAAGCTAATTAAAAATTGTAAAAATGTTTTTTAAAAATATATATTAACCCCTTAACGACCGCCGATACGCCTTTTAACGGCGGCCGCTAAGGGTACTTAAACCACAGCGCCGTTAATTAACGGCGCTGTGGAAAAAGTGAATAGCGCCCCCCAGAGTCGGATTTTCTCTGGGGTCTCGGTTGCCGAGGGTAGCCGAGACCCCAGAGAACATGATTCAGGGGGGTTTTTACCGACCCCCGAGTTGCGATCGACGGTAATTAACCGTTTACCGGCGGTCGCAACAAAAAAAAACAAAAAAACGCGATTTGCCATTTAATTTCTCTGTCCTCCGATGTGATCGCACATCGGAGGACAGAGAAATAGTGTCCCCGATGGCCCCCAATAGCCCCCCCAATACTCACCTATCTCCCCCGGTGCTCCTCGTGGCTCCCGATGGGCGCCGACATCCTTTTTCTGGGAAAAAATGGCGGGCGCATGCGCAGTGCACCCGCCGCCCGGCACCCGGAAGATCTTTGGGGTCTCGGCTGCCGGGGGTAGCCGAGACCCCAAAGAACATGATCGGGGTCGGTTTTTACCGACCCCTGTTTTGCGATCGCCGGTAATTAACTGTTTACCGGCGACCGCAAAAAAAAAAAAAAAAAGCGATCTGTAATTCTCTGTCCTCTGATGTGATCGCACATCAGAGGACAGAGAAATAGGGGGATTCGGGGACCCTATCATACTCACCCGGTGTCCCCGGGTCCTCCTGTGTCTCCTCTTGCCGGCCGGCTTCTTCCTCTGCAAAGAAAATGGCGGGCGCATGCGCAGTGCGCCCGCCATCTGCCAGCCGGCAGGAGAGACGAGTTGGGGCTAAAATTAGGGTTAGGGCTAGGGTTAGGGCTAGGAATGGGGCTAAATTTAGGGTTAGGGTTAGGCTACTTTCACACTAGCGTTTTTTGGCTACCGTCGCAATGCGTCGTTGGAGAAAAAACGCATCCTGCAAAAGTGCTTGCAGGATGCGTTTTTTTCTCCATTGACTTGCATTAGAGACACATTGCGACGGATTGCCACACGTCGCATCCGTCGTGCGACGGATGTGTCGTGCTTTGGCGGACCGTCGGCACAAAAAAACGCTACATGTAACTTTTTTTGTGCGACGTGTCCGCCATTTCCGACTGCGCATGCGCGGCCGGAACTCCGCCCCCGCCTCCCCGCACCTCACAATGGGGCAGCGGATGCATTGAAAAAACAGCATCCTCTGCACCCGTTGTGCGGCGCTTACAATGCCAGCGTCAGTACGTCGGCCCGACACACTGCGATGGGCCGAGTACGACGCTAGTGTGAAAGTAGCCTTAGGCTTCTTTCACACTTGCGTCGGTACGGGGCGGTCGCAATGCGTCAGCCCGACGTACCGACGCACGTTGTGAAAATTGTGCACAACGTGGGCAGTGGATGCAGTTTTTCAACGCATCCGCTGCTCAGTCTATGTCTTGGGGAGGAGGGGGCAGAGTTACGGCCACGCATGCGCGGAAATGGCGGACGCGACGTACAAAAAAAAAGGTTACATTGAACTTTTTTTGTGACGACGGTCCGCCAAAACACAACGGATCCAGTGCACGATGGACGCGACATGTGGCCATCCGTCGGTAATACAAGTCTATGGGCAAAGAAGGCATCCTGTGGGCACATTTGCAGGATCCGTTTTTTGTCCAAAACGACGGATTGTGACGGATGCCACACGACGCAAGTGTGAAAGTAGCCTTAGGGTTAGGGTTGGGGCTAAAGTTAGGGCTAGGGTTAGGGTTAAATTTAGGGTTAGGATTGGGGCTAAAGTTAGGGTTAGGGCTAGGGTTGGGGCTAAAATTAGGGTTAGGGTTGGGGCTGGGGCTAAAGTTAGGGATAGAGTTGGGATTAGGGTTGGGGTTTGGGTTGGTATTAGGGTTACGGTTGGGATTAGGGTTACGTTTGGGATTAGGGTTGGGATTAGGGTTAGGGTTGGGATTAGGGTTAAGGTTAGGGTTGGGATTAGGGTTAAGGTTAGGGTTGGGATTAGGGTTAGGTTTGAGGTTAGGGTTGAGATTAGGGTTAGGGGTGTGTTGGATTTAGGGTTTTGATTAGGGTTATGGTTAGAGTTGAGATTAGGGCTGTTTTGGGGTTAGGGTTGTGATTATCGTTAGGGTTGTGATTAGGATTATGGATCTGGTTGAGATTAGGGTTAGGGGTGTGTTGGGGTTAGGGTTGGAGTTCGAATTGGGGGGTTTCCACTGTTTAGGTACATCAGGGGGTCTCCAAACACGACAGACAATTTTGCGCTAAAAAAGTCAAATGGTGCTCCTTCCCTTCTGAGCTCAGCCATGCGCCCAAACAGTGGTTTACCCCCACATATGGGGTACCAGCATACTCAGGACAAATTGGACAACAACTTTTGGGGTCCAATTTCTCTTGTTACCCTTGTGAAAATAAAAACTTGGGGGCTAAAAAATCTTTTTTGTTAAAAAAAATAAATATTTTTTATTTTCACGACTCTGCATTATAAACTTCTGTGATGCACTTGGGCATTCAAAGTTCTCACTACACATCTAGATAAGTTCCATGGGGGGTCTAGTTTCCAAAATGGGGTCACTTTTGGGGGGTTTCTACTGTTTAGGCACATCAGGGGCTCTCCAAATGCGATATGGCGTCCGATCTCAATTCCAGTCAATTTTGCATTGAAAAGTCAAATGGCGCTCCTTTGCTTCCGAGCTCAGCCATGCGCCCAAACAGTGGTTTACCCCCACATATGGGGTGTCGGCGTACTCAGGACAAATTGTACAACAACTTCTGGGGGTCCATTTTCTCCTGTTACCCTTGGTAAAATAAAAATTTGGAGGCAAAAAGATCATTTTTGTAGAAAAAATTCGATTTTTTATTTTCACGGCTCTACGTTATAAACTTCTGTGAAGCACTTGGGGGTTCAAAGTGCTCACCATACATCTAGATAAGTTCCTTAAGGAGTCTAGTTTCCAAAATGGTATCACTTGTGGGGGGTTTCCACTGTTTAGGCACATCAGGGGCTCTCCAAACACGACATGGCATCCGATCTCAATTCCAGCCAATTCTGCATTGAAAAAGTCAAACGGTGCTCCTTCACTTCCAAGCTCTGCGGTGCGCCCAAACAGTGGTTTACCCCCACATATGGGGTATCGACGTACTCAGGAGAAATTGCACAACAACTTTTGTGGTCTAATTTCTCCTGTTACCCTTGTGAAAATAAGAATTTGTGGGCGAAAAAAGCATTTTTGTTAAAACAAATGCGATTTTTTATTTTCACGGCTCTACGTTATAAACTTCTGTGAAGCACTTGGGGGTTCAAAGTGCTCACCACACATCTAGATAAGTTCCTTAAGGGGTCTAGTTTCCAAAATGGTGTCACTTGTGGGGGGTTTCCACTGTTTAGGCACATTAGGGGCTCTCCAAACGCGACATGGCGTCCGATCTCAATTCCAGCCAATTCTGCATTGAAACAGTCAAACGGCGCTCCTTCACTTCCAAGCTCTGCGGTGCGCCCAAACAGTGGTTTACCTCCACATATGGGGTATCGGCGTACTCAGGAGCAATTGCACAACAAAATTTGTGGTTAAATTTCTGTTTTTACACTTGTGAAAATTAAAAAAAATGGTTCTGAAGTAAAATGTTTGCAAAAAAAAGTTAAATGTTCATTTTTTTCTTCCACATTGTTTCAGTTCCTGTGAAGTACGTAAAGGGTTAATAAACTTCTTGAATGTGGTTTTGAGCAGCTTGAGGGGTGCAGTTTTTAGAATGTTGTCACACTTGGTTATTTTCTATCATATAGACCCCTCAAAATGACTTCAAAGTTGATGTGGTCCCTAAAAAAAACATGGTGTTGTAAAAATGAGAAATTGCTGGTCAACTTTTAACCCTTATAACTCCCTAACAAAAAAAAATGTTGTTTCCAAAATTGTGCTGATGTAAAGTGGACATGTGGGAAATGTTATTTATTAACTATTTTTCGTGACATATCTCTCTGATTTAAGGGCATAAAAATACAAAATTTGAAAATTGCAAAATTTTAAAAATTTTCGCCATATTTCCGTTTTTTTCATAAATAATCGCAAGTAATATCGAAGAAATGTTACCACTTACTTGAAGTACAATATGTCACGAAAAAATAATCTCAGAATCAGCGGGATCCGATAAAGCGTTCCAGAGTTATAACCTCATAAAGTGACAGTGGTCAGAATTGTAAAAATTGGCTCGGTCATTAAGTAACAAATTGGCTCTGTCACTAAGGGGTTAATCCAATATATTTATTTATGTAAAAACAAAAACAAAAAAAGTACACATATTTGCTATATTCAGGTCCATAACGAACTAACCTATAAAACTGTTCCACTAGTTATCCCCTTTAGTGAGCAGCGTATTAAAAAAAAAAAAAAAAGAAAAGAAAAAATCACGAGGCAAAAAAACCCCAACTATGTTGTCACATCATACCGCTGAACAAAAAGTGGAATAAAATGCAATCAAGCAGATGAAAGTAAAGGTGGTATCTCTGAAAATATCTTATTTCACAAAAAAATGCTACGATAAGACTTAATCAGTGGAACAATACAAATGTCATAGCAGAATAAAGCAATGCAAAAATAAAAACAATTTTAAAGAAAAAAAGAATTACGGTATGTGAAAGTGGCAAAATGAAAAAAAAAAATTATATATATATATATATATATATATATATATATATATATATATATATATATATATATATATATACATATATATATATACATATATATACACACACTCACTGGCCACTTTATTAGGTACACCTGTCCAACTTCTTGTTAACACTTAATTTCTAATCAGCCAATCACATGGCGGCAACTCAGTGCATTTAGGCATGTAGACATGGTCAAGACAATCTCCTGCAGTTCAAACCGAGCATCAGTATGGGGAAGAAAGGTGATTTGAGTGCCTTTGAACGTGGCATGGTTGTTGGTGCCAGAAGGGCTGGTCTGAGTATTTCAGAAACTGCTGATCTACTGGTATTTTCACGCACAACCATCTCTAGGGTTTACAGAGAATGGTCCGAAAAAGAAAAAAAATCCAGTGAGCGGCAGTTCTGTGGGCGGAAATGCCTTGTTGATGCCAGAGGTCAGAGGAGAATGGGCAGACTGGTTCGAGCTGATAGAAAGGCAACAGTGACTCAAATCGCCGCCCGTTACAACCAAGGTAGGCCTAAGAGCATCTCTGAACGCACAGTGCGTCGAACTTTGAGGCAGATGGGCTACAGCAGCAGAAGACCACACCGGGTACCACTCCTTTCAGCTAAGAACAGGAAACTGAGGCTACAATTTGTACAAGCTCATCGAAATTGGACAGTAGAAGATTGGAAAAACATTGCTTGGTCTGATGAGTCTCGATTTCTGCTGCGACATTCGGATGGTAGGGTCAGAATTTGGCGTAAACAATATGAAAGCATGGATCCATCCTGCCTTGTATGGAGCATCTTTGGGATGTGCAGCCGACAAATCTGCGGCAACTGTGTGATGCCATCATGTCAATATGGACCAAAATCTCTGAGGAATGCTTCCAGCACCTTGTTGAATCTATGCCACGAAGAATTGAGGCAGTTCTGAAGGCAAAAGGGGGTCCAACCCATTACTAGCATGGTGTACCTAATAAAGTGGCCGGTGAGTGTATAATATCGCCGTAATGGTACTGACTCGAAGAAGAAGAAGAATAAATCTTCCTTATCAATTTTAATCACACACAGAATGGCATTTTGAAAAAAAATCCTGAATTGCTTGTTTTTGTTCATTCTGCCTCCCAAAAATCGAAAGAGAAAGCGATTAAAAAAATGTTATATGCCCGAAAATGTTACTAATAGAAAGGTCAACTCGTCCCTCAAAAAACAAGCCCTCATATGATTGTCGGCCAAAATATGGAAAAAGTATAGCTCGTGATGAAAAACAACTTTTACAATAAAAAGCGTCTTTTCGTGTGTGACATTAGCCAAACAAAAAACACTATATAAATCTTATATATGGCTCTAATCGCACAGATGCAAAGAATAACGTCGCCTAATCAATTATACCGCACACTCCAGGAGTCAGGCACACAGACTGAGTCAGAACGTATAGCTGACAAAGAACCCCAGCTAGGAGTGAGTATAAATACCCCTCCCATCTTGAAAGAGGCCAACAAGATTAACCCTGAGAGAACAGGACATTAACCATGTCCTAACCATGACATTTCTTCAATTCCTGTGAAGCACCTGAAGGGTTATCAAACTTCTTGAATGAGGTTTTGGGCACCTCAAGGGTTGGTTTTTAGAATGGTGTCACTTTGGGGTGTCATATAGACCCCTCAAAGTCACTTGAAATGTGAGGTGGTCCCTAAAAAAAAAGTTTTGTAAATTTTGTTGGAAAAATTAGAAATTGCTGGTCAACTTTTAACCCCTAACAAAAAAAAAATATGTTTAAAAAATTGTGCTGATGTAAAGCAGACATGTGGGAAATTTTATTAAGAACTATTTTTAATGAGATAACCTTCTGATATAAGGGCATAATTAAAATTAGACAAATGCAAAAGTTAAAATTTTTTGCCAAATTTCCGATATTTTCACAAACACAAGTTGTATTGAACAAATTTTACCAATATAATGAAGTACAATATGTCACGAAAAAACACTCTCTCTCAGAATCAGTGAGATCCATGGAAGCGTTCCAGAGTTATTACCTCAAAGTGACAGTGGTCAGATTTCATAAATTTAGTCTGGTCTGGGAGGTTACAACTGTCTTTCAGGTGAATGGGGTTAAAATGGGTCCTGCTTGATCTAGTGGATCTCAGTGGATAGCACTGCAGCGCTGGAGTTCTGGGTTCAAATCCCACCAATGACAACATCTGCAAGGAGTTTGTAGGTTCTCCCCGTGTTTGCGTAGGTTTCTTCCGGGTACTCCGGTTTCCTCCCATATTCCAAAGACATACTGATAGGGAATTTAGATTGTGAGCCCCATCGGGGACAGCGATGATAATGTGTGCAAACTGTAAAGCGCTGCGGAATATGTTGGAGCTATATAAAAAAATAAAGATTGGATTATTATCTAGTATTATCTAGTGCCATGCTCATTTTAAAATTGTGCAGGAAAACTTTTGAAAAAGATTGCACAGTCAATCTCACATGGATTTACAAAGCAAGTACACCAGCCTCATTAACTCTAACAAATCTATTTAAAGTATTCAATTTACTTTGTGAAATCTGGGAATAGATTCACTTTAAAGGGGTTGTCTGGGCATATAATATTGATAACCTATCCTCCGAAAAGATCATTAATATCAGAATTGTAGAAGTCTGACATCCGAAATTCCCACCAACCAGTTGTGATTAGGTCCGAGGTGCGCTACAATCAATGTTAAAATTTGGTTGCTACAAGAGCCAACAATTGATAGGTGAGGGTGATGAGTTTCGTACACCCATTGATCTGCTATTAGTAACATAGTTAGCAAGGCCAAAAATAGACATTTGTTCATCCAGTTCAGCCTATATTCTTTCAGAATAAATCCCCAGATCTACGTCCTTCTAAAGAACCTAATAACTGTAAGATACAATATTATTACGCTCCAGGAAGACATCCAGGCCTCTCTTGAACCCCTCGACTGAGTTCGCCATCACCACCTCCTCAGGCAAGGAATTCCAGATTCTCACTACCCTAAGGGTATGTGCACACGTTCAGGTTTTTTTGCATTTTTTAATGCATTTTTTCACTATAAAAACGCAATAAACACTCATTAAAAACGCATACATTATGCATCCTATCATTTAGAATGCATTCTGCATGTTTTGTGCACATGGTGCGTTTTTTTTCCGCGAAAAAAACAGCATGTTCATTAATTTTGCGTTTTTTCGCGTTTTTTCCGCTATTCTATGCTTTAGGAAAAAACGCATCAAAAACGCGGTACAAACGCATGTGGATTTCTGGCAGAAACATACGTTTTTTGTCAGGAAAATTTCTGCCAGAAATCCTGACGTGTGCACATAGCCTAACAGTAAAGAATCCTCTTCTATGTTGGTGGAAAAACCTTCTCTCCTCCAGACACAGAGAATGCCCCCTTGTGACCGTCACCTACCTTGGTATAAACAGATCCTCAGAGATATTTGTATTGTCCCCTTATATACTTATACATGCTTACTAGATAGCCCCTCAGTTGTCTTTTTTTCTAGACTAAATAAGCCTAATTTTGTTAATCTCTCTGGGTATTGCAGTTCCCCCATCCCCTTTATTAATTTTGATGCCCTCCATTGTACTCGCTCTAGTTCCATTATATCCTTCCTGAGCACTGGTGCCCAAAACTGTACACAGTACTCCATGTGCGGTCTAACCAGGGATTTGTACAGAGGCAGTATAACGCTTTGGAAAAATCAAGATGTACCACGTCCGATGACTCACTTTGGTCCAGTCTATAGCTTACCTCTTCATAAAAACTGATTAGATTGGTTTGGCAGGAGCGATTCATCATAATCCCATGCTGATATGGACTTAAACAGTTATTCTCGTTGAGATAATCCAGAATAACATCCCTCAGGAATCCTTCAAATATTTTACCAACAGCAGAAGTTAGACTTACTGGCCTATAAATTTCCAGGTTCACTTTTAGAGCTCTTTTTGAATATTGGTACCACATTTGCTATGCGCCAGTCCTGTGGAACAGACCCCATCGCTATAGAGTCCCTAAATATAAGAAATAATGGTTTGTCTATTACATTACTTAGTACGCGTGGGTGTATGCCATCCGGACCCGGACATTTATCTATTTTAATCTTATTTAGCCGGTTTCGCACCTCTTCTTGGGTTAGATTGGTGACCCTTAATATAGGGTTTTCTTTCTCTCTCGGCATTTCACCTAGCATTTCATTTTCCACTGTGAATACCGTGGAGAATGTGTTTAATATATTAGCTTTTTCATCATCATCTACAACCATTCTTTCCTCACAATTTTTTAAGGGGCCTACACTTTCGCTTATGATTCTTTTACTACGGATATAGTTGAAGAACAGTTTGGGATTAGTTTTACTCTCCTTAGCAATGTGCTTCTCTGTTTCCTTTTTGGCAGCTTGAATTGTTTTTTAGCTAAAGTATTTTACTCCCTATAGTTTTTTAGAGCTTCAATGGTGCCATCCTGCTTTAGTAGTTTAAATGCTTTCTTTTTACTGTTAATTGCCCCTCTTACTTCTTTGTTTAGCCACATTGGGTTTTTCCTATTCCTTGTCCTTTTATTCCCACAAGGTATAAACTGCTGACAGTGCCTATTTAGGATGTTCTTAAACATTTCCCATTTGTTATCTGTATTCTAATTTCTGAGGACCTTGTCCCAGTCAACCAGATTAAGGGCATCTCTAAGCTGGTCAAACTTCGCCTTCCTAAAGTTCAGTATTTGTGACTCCCTGACAAGTCCCCCAAGAGAAAGACAAGTGAAACTGTGCAATATTGTGGTCGCTAATTCCTAGATGACCGACAACCTGCAGACTTGTTATTCTGTCAGGTCTATTAGATCGTATTGTGAAGGAAGAAATTAAGAAAGATTCTCCATTTTGTGCTTTTCGACTCCATTTTCTTGTTGCTTAAAGATAAATTCTGTTATTTAATTAGGTAAAAGGTTACAGCTGCCATGAAGTAACTTTATCTTGTTGTTCACAAGCCTGGTATTCAACTAGGCTATGGTTTATAATTGGTATAAAGACCTTGAGTCTTCTGACTCGAGCCAGGGAAGGGACTCGGGGGTGTATTGCTAGATAAGACTTTGAGGCACCTGTGAGTATATGTTTTTCTATGCCAAGAAGATATGACCATATATGTAGTTTCCGGTTTTTCTGTATTCTCATGGGTTAAGTTTTTCCTGCATTCTTATAGGTTAAGAACTGTGAGCGTGTTCTTATGCTGATTGGTTGAAGTATAATTTCTATGATTATGAAAAGCGATACACAATAAAACGGGGGCCAGAGATCTGCTCGATCCCCCATACAGAGGCACACGTCTCCGTCTGGTCATTTTCAGTTGCCGGCAACGCCCTGTAGATTAATTTGGAAATCACTGAGTTAACCGTGAAGGATCAATTTAGATCCTCCCTCAACCGTATTAGGTCTAAAAGTGCTGCTCCTCTGGTTGGATTCTGCACTAATTGTGAAAAATATTTTTTCTTGGTTATTAGCAGAAACCTGTTGCCTTTATGGTATTGATGAGCTAACCTATATTACTTGACTGTAAATCCATTTAAAGGCAAGTAGCTTGATCAATTGTGGTTACCTCTGGGCATGGACCCCTCATGTGCTTGTGAAGCAAAATGGTGAACAAAAATAACACAATTTCGCCATGGTTTCTATAGTGTTTAGTGTGTGGTGAAAATTATGAGGAAAGTCTTAGTTACTCACCGGTTAACGGTGTTTTTCGGAGTCCATGACAGCACCACAGAGAGAGAGGGGATCCGCCCTTCAGGAACAGGAAACCTACAGATACGTAAGGGCGGGACCTCTCCCACGCATCAGTTGGTTTACAGAGCACAAGAGGACCACCAAGGTTAACAGCATAATTTATATACAACGATACTACTGCTAACTATTCACCACGAGTGGACTATATAAAAAAAGGGAAGAGGTGTACACCCAGAACTTAAGACGACGGGAGGGTATGTACGGGTGCTGTCATGGACTCCAAAAAACACAGTTAACCAGTGAGTAACTAAGACTTTATCAGTCGACCATGACAGCACCACAGAGAGAATTACAGAGAGTAAACTGTTTAGGGAGGGACTATGGCTTGCAGCACCCTTACACGAAAAGACAGGTCCGAGGAAGCACCCAGGTTTAATCTATAATGGTTATAGAATGTGTTTGGAGAAGACCAAGTAGCAGCTGTACATATTTGGTCGATCGACACCTCTAACCTCTCCGCCCACGAGGCAGCCATAGTTCTAGTGGAATGCGCTCTTAGACCTTCAGGCGCCGGCTTGCCCTTTGAGATGTATGCCAGCGCAATAGCCTCCCTGATCCACCTAGCTAGAGTAGATTTTGATGCTCTATTACCTTTGCTACTACCCTGATAGGACACAAATAGGGCGTTATCTATCTTCCAAGGATCAGTCACTGCAAGATACTCTAGGAAACATCCAGAACACAGCGAAATACTTCCGGGACATAGTGCGCCGGCGCATGCACACTAATGTTTTTCGGCTTTGCCCGCAGTTGGGCAAAGCATACTGCGCGTGCGCAAGGCAAGATTGCCTTGCGCAGGCGTGTACTACGGAGGACAGAGAATGAACTTCAATCCAATATTGCGGCCAGCATGCAGCCAGCGGGTAAGGAAAGGGTGAATCAAACACCTGAAAACTCCGCCCATATGACCGAAAACCGGTCCCGCCAAATTCAGGTGACAGGTTCCCTTTAAGTCCCACGGCATGACCCCATTCTTCACCATTGGCCTAGACCGTTTTGTCGCCTTGATGAATCTACTGATCCAGTAATTTTTAGAAATGTTGCAGCCAAAGAGGGCCCCTAAGGCTGACACCTGTACTTTAAGAGTATTTGGAGATAACCCCATATCCAACCCCTTTAGCAAGAACTCCAAAATCTGGTCTATTGGTGTTGATTGACCAGCTACTACCTACGAGTTTTGAAAAAATCTTTTCCAGATCCTGACAAATTTTTTGGTGATTATTTTTCTGCTCTTCAGCAGAGTGTTAATCAGGCCCGGAGAGAAACCTCTCTCTCAAAAGCGACCGCTCAAAATCCACGCTGTCAGACGAAGGCCAACCGCCCGAGGATGGTAGACTGGGCCCGGGATAGGAGATCTGGGATTCTGGGATGTCTGGCAAAACCCATGGATATTGACATGGTCCTGAGGCATGAAAACCATGTCCTTCTGGGCCAAAAAGGGGCAATTACTATAACTCTGGCCTTCTCCTTCCTGATTTTCCTCACCACCAGAGGAAGTAGAGACAGGGGAAGAAAGGCGTAAGCTAGCCTGAAGTTCCAGTCTGTGAGGAGGGCGTCTACTGACAGAGGATTTTCTCTGGGGTTCAGAGAGCAGAATTGTCTCACTCCTTTGTGGCGAAAAGATCCACCTCCGGTTGACCCCACCTTTCCTCAATGAGGTTGAAGATGGAGTCGTTTAGGGACCATTTTCCCTGCCTCAAGGTGTTGCGGCTTAAGTAATCCGCCGTAGTATTTTCTATTCCTCTTATATGAAGAGCCGTCAATGAGAGAAAGTGTTGCTCAGCTAGCTGGAACAGACGATCTGCCACGTTCATCAGGTGACCCGATTGTCGGAGAATATCTGCACGTGGTGGCCCTGTAGATAGACAAGGAGTCTTAACTGCCTGCTCCACCGACGTTAACTCCTTCAGGTTAGAGGACATTTCCGTCTGAAGATGGTCCCAAAGTCCCTGGATTATAATTTCACCCATGTGAGCCCCTCAACTAGAAGGGCTAGCGTCTGTGGTGATTATACGGGTTACATTATATTCCCAGGGGACCCCCGTGGACAGGTTATTTCAGTCTAGCCACCATTCGAGGGATACAATAGTGTTTTGGGACAAGGTTAGCTGGCTCTCTAGGTGACCCCCCCAATTTTTTGTTGTAATAATACCTCGCCCTGATGTATCCTTGTATGATACTGGGCCCATCGGACCGCTGGAATGCAGGATGAAATAGAACCTAACAGAGACATGGCTTTTCTAAGGGACATGGTGGGGTTTTTGGAGGCGTTTAGCACCTGAAGGTGTAGGCCATCTAAGGTCAGGCCTAAAAATCGCTGCACTTTCATGGGCTGTAAACGGGACTTTTTGACATTTTGTAACCATCCCAGTCGCTCAAGGGCAGACAGACATTACTTTTTGTAATTGCTCTAAACAGTGATCCACTGTTTTACCCACGATAAGGAGATCGTCAAGGTAGGGGATTACCAGAATGTCAGACTCATGTAGGTGGGCCATGACCTCAGCCATGACCTTAGTAAATACCCGGGGGGCGATCGATATGCCAAAAGGGAGGGCCCTATACTGGAAATGTCTGACCACCCCATCTAACTGGACCGCTACCCTCAGGAATCGTTGGTGGCCTGCATAAATGGGGATATGGTAATAGGCGTCCTTTAAATCCAACACCACCATAAAGCAGTTTTTAAACAGTAATTTTACTGCGGTATTAACAGTCTCCATTTTAAATGGTTGTATGGTCAGAAAATTGTTAAGTGCCCTAAGGTTGACAATGGTTCTGAAGGAGCCATCTGGTTTACGTATTAGAAACAGAGGAGAGTAGAATTCTCTACCTCATTCTCCTTCCGGAACCTCTGATAGGACCTTCTTACTGAACAGGTCGTGAATTTCTGTTTCCAGGGCCACCTGTTCTGCTGGAGAGGATCTGAGCGGGGTAACTCTGAAGAAATTATTAGGGATAGAGGAGAACTCTAGCCGTAGACCCGTAGCTATTATTCCCAAAATCCAATTGCTATTGGAAATTTTGGACCAGGCTGGGTAGAAGGCAAATAGTCTACCTCCCACCGGGGCAACTAGTCATTGGGGTGGCTTTTTGATGTCACGGGATGGTTCCTGATGCACCCCACCTCCAAACATGAATCCAGTACCTTTTTTCTTTTTATCGTCCCATCTGCCTTGGTCCCTGGCCGGCCTTCTGCGAAAGAACCTTTGTCCTGTGAAAGGACGCCTATAAGAAGTGGTCGGTAGACTGGGAAATTTCTATTTCCAGGACGTCCCTCCTGACAGCACCACCAGGAGGTTGTCCTTCTTATCCTTGATAGGGACAGGAAACACAGAAGAGGTTAAATAGCCCCTCCACCCTCCAGTGTTTTTGCTGTCCCTATCAGGGACAGACGCAGAGGAGCGTTGGCACGGCTTACCGTGCTGAAGATTCCAATAGCCGGTTGAGCAGGGCTCCCGGAGCGGCCTCATCCCTCTCCTGAGGGCTCTGAGCAAGCGGAGCATGGTAACTCCGCATGATAGCGCTGATACCGAGGGAGGTTCATCAGCGCTGGTTGAGCTCTGTGCTCCCGTCTTCGGCGCATCCCTCTCCAGAGGGCTCTGCGCCTCTAGCTGCACCCGGATACTGGCGGTGATCGATCCTAAGCATGCCAGTGAGCGCGCCGCGTCTCCCGGCGGGTGGTGCCTCGGTCGAAGCGTGCCGCGTCATCGGGGCGTGCCGCGTCATCCGAGCGTGCCACGTTACCGAGTGCGCCGCACCAAGCGCGCCTCTTTAGCTATGGCGCTGACTTCCGGTGGCATTCCTGGGCAGCCGGACCTCGTGTCTATCGACAGGGACGCCGAAAGACAGCCTCTGGCTGTGGTATGCAGCCGGGGGATGGCGCCTATGGACTAGTGGGCGTTCCAGGCATCAGGAGAGATCACCTGCAGCTGAGCTCGGAAGGAGGACAAGCCAGATGATTTGAAGACAGGTAAGATAACCTATTTAACCACAAACATCTGACAGTACACTGGTCCCAGAGAGATGGAGGGTGCAAATCGTCCAGAGATCCAGTCCTCAGAGCTCGCCCCTGATCATGTAAGTTATACATAAGGGGATTGTCTCACATTTACAAACCACATACGAGCTATAGGGCTTCTCCGTATCTATTTCAGGATAAGGAGGCGTCCAAGCATCCAGCAACAGCCCAAAAGCGCAAGACGAGTAAATGCCCTCTATGCTCTAATAGACTACCAGAGGGGCATACGAAGAAAGTGTGTGATAGATGTATGGCAGGACTGCTTAAAGGAGAACAAACTTCCTTTCTAGATAGTATAAAAACTATGATCAGAGAATAAGTACAGTCCACAGTATCGGCACTGATGCCAGTCGAATCCCCCCGCCCTAAGAGACCTAGGTGGGAACAGGATCTTAGTTCAGAAGAGGGTGAGCTTTCAGCTTACTCCGTATCTGACTCCATGGAGGGAGAATGCTCTTCAAATATCCTCCCAGAAGAAAGAAAGAGATATCTATTCTCTTCTGAGCACACAGACCCATTACTACAGGCCATCAGAAATACCATGAAGGTAGAAGAGGTCAGAAGAAATGATCTTGGAAGAATGGGGCGATGTAGGAAAGAAATTGGTAGTCCCAAGAGATTTTAAATATCGTCTGCCTTTTGATCCAGATGAGACCAAAGTTTGGGAATCCGTTCCTAAAGTGGATATACCTGTAGCCAAGGTCTCAAAAAAGACCGCCATTCCATTTGAGGATTCTTCGGGTCTCAAAGACCCTATGGACAAAAGATCAGAAGATCTCCTCAAAAAGGCCTGGGAAGCTTCAGCCGCCATCATGAAGACAAATATTGCAGTCACCTCGGTTGCCAGATCAATGTCGCGCTGTGGGTAGAAAAACTAGAGACCCAGATTAACAATAAGACTCCCAGAGATGAAATCCTGAAGTCTTTACCAAAAATCTCGAGAAAGGAAGGCCTTGGAGAACATCTTCATGTATAAGCATCACTATGGATGCAAGCCACAGCGGCTGGGGAGCCCACATAGAAGAGAACTACTCTCAGGGGACTTGGCCTGCATCAGTACAAAGCAGGTCTTCAAATTACAGGGAACTCAGGGCAGTCTGGGAAGCCTTGAATACATTCCAGGGAAAGTTAAAAGACCAACACATCCGTGTCTTTTCAGACAACTCAACGACAGTAGCCTTTCTACTTCACCAAGGAGGTCCAAAACATCGTCACTTACAAGACCTATCAGATACAATATTCTCCTGGGCAGAACAGACAGTCAGATCAATAACGGCAGTTCACCTGAAAGGCACCGAAAACCAGGTAGCCGACTTCCTAAGCAGACAGAAATTATATCCGACAGAATGGTCCTTAAACGAGGAAATCTTCCTCCAAATAACCCAACGTTGGGGCTTCCTGGAAGTAGATCTATTCGCCTCAAGGAAGAATGCAAAGACAGAAAGATTCTTTTCGCTAAACCCAGGAGACAGACCATCAGGAATAGATGCACTGGCTCAAAGCTGGGACATGAAGTTGGCTTACGCCTTTCCTCCGTTGGCCCTAATACCAAGAGTATTGAGGAAGATTCAGGAGAGCGAGACATCAGTTATCTTGATAGTCCCATACTGGCTCAAAAGGAGCTGGTTTCCTCTACTGAAATAGATGTCCTTGGAGGATCCAATCCATCTACCAGCAGTACCGGACCTTTTATCTCAAGGGCCCCTAGTCCATCAAAACCCGGGTCTACTACAACTAACAGCATGGATCCTGAGAAAGAGATCCTAAGATAAAAAGGCCTCTCGGAGCCAGTCATTGCCACTATTCAAAACAGTAGGAAACCTGTAACTGCTGCAATATACAGGAAGATATGGAAGAAGTTCTGCTCTCAGAGTACAGTTTCTGTATCGGTCTCTCACGGTCCAGATATTCCAAAAATTCTAGACTTTCTCCATTCGGGGTTTGATAAAGGACTAAGGCCTAGTACATTGAAGGTACAGATCTCAGCCCTCAGTTCCTTCTATGACTTCCAGCTAGCCTCTCATCCATGGATAATGAGGTTTGTCATGGCCATTCAGAGACTTAGACCTACAATTCGCAGTTCAGTGCCTCCCTGGGATCTAAACCTGGTCTTGAATGAACTCTGTAAAGAACCATATGAGCCACTAGCTCAAGCAGACTTGAGAGCTGTAACCTTTAAAGCTCTCTTCCTAGTGGCAATAACGTCAGCGCGACGTATTGGTGAGATCCAATCTTTATCTATTAAAGATCCATACTTAAAGGTCCAGGATGACTGTATCATCCTTAAACTAAATCCCGGGTTCCTTCCTAAAGTAGTCTCTGACTTCCACAGAAGTCAAGAAATTGTTCTGCCTACATTCTGCCAGAACTTCAGTAATGCCAAAGAGCGTTCCCTTCACGCTTTAGATGTAAAAAGGACAATTCTACACTACTTGGAAATCACAAATGGTTGGAGAATTGACTCCAACCTCTTCATCCAGATGGCCGGAAAGAATAAAGGGAAGAAAGCAACCAAAGCTACTCTAGCAAGATGGATTAAATCTACCATCACGGCAGCCTACATCTCGGCAGGAAGAACTCCTCCAGAAAGCCTCAAGGCGCATTCATTGAGAGCAATCTCAGCCTCATGGGCAGAAAGCGCTGGGGCTTCTATGGACCAAATATGCAAAGCTGCGACATGGTCGAGATTAAATACCTTTTGTAGACATTATAAGTTAGATGTAACAGTAAACCAACAAACTACATTTGGGAGGAAAGTCCTCCAGGCTGTAATCCCGCCCTAAAAAATAAGGAGTTATTTGGTATTTCTCCTGGTGGTGCTGTCAGGAGGGACGTCCTGGAAAGTAGGAATTAGTCCTACCGGTAAGTGTGTTTCCAGGAGTCCATCATGACAGCACCCCTTATATACCCTCCCTTGAGTTCCTGTCTGATATGTGAGGTAAACATGTGTAGAGAGGAATTTCAATAAAATAGAGTTGCATCCATCCTGGTGTGGTACTTGAAAAAAAATCACTGAAGGGTGGAGGTGGGGAGGGGCTATTTAACCTCTTCTGTGTTTCCTGTCCCTATCAATGATAAGAAGGACAACCTCCTGGTGGTGCTGTCATGATGGACCCCTGGAAACACACTTACTGGTAGGACTAATTCCTACTTTCTCGTCTCCGGCCTTCTCCAGCAGTTCGTCTAGAACTGGACCGAACAGGTATTCTCCTTCGCACGGAATAGAGCAAAGCGGGATCTGGCCTGAATGTCGCCAGGCCAACACTTCAGCCATAGGGCCCTGTGTGTCGCATTTGATAACCCTGCAGCCCTAGCTGCCATCCATGCAGAATCTGCGGACGCATCAGCGAGAAAAGCAGCGGTATTCTGGATTGTCGGCAGGGATTTTAACATGGATTCCCTAGAGGCTCCATCTTCTAGCTTAGATTCTAGTTGGTCCAGCCAGACCATCATCGATCTGGCTGCGCATGTCGCAGCTACTGCAGGTCTTAGAACACCAGCCGACAGCTCCCAAGTCCCTTTAAGAAATGAATCTGCCTTCTTATCAAGAGGATCTTTTAAAGAAGCCATGTCATCGAAGGGAATAGAGGATTTTTTAGAAGCCTTAGCCACCGCTGCGTCTAATTTTGGTGCCTTATCCCACGTGCTCACCAAGGGGTCGTCAAAAGGATATCTCCGTTTAAAGGCTAGTGGTAGGGAGCCCTTTTTTTCTGGCTTTTTCCACTCTCTTTTGATAAGGTTCTGAACTTTGTCATTAAGTGGAAATGATTTACGCTTTCTCGGGTCTAGACCGCCAAACATTAGGTCTTGCGCCGAAAGTTCTGGTTTTTCGTCAGCCACCCCCATGGTGGATCTGACTGATTTAATCAGCCTGTCCATCTGGTTTGACGGGAAGCAGAATCGATTAGAATCCTCTTCTGAAGAGGATGCAGAGGAGACGGAGGCTTCCGAACCACATTCTTTCCGAGGGGCAGTAGACGAATCTGAAACACTAGGTTCCCTTCTCCTCTTGAAAGGCTCCCCTTGGGACAAGGATTTTAGGGAATCTTTTACTTCTCTCCTGATGATTTCTCTAAGGTTTGAAGTAAAATCGGGAGACTCTTCCATCACCTATGGGAGCGGAAAGAACCCTATGTAATTTAACTAGTACTATGTATGTATGTATGTATGTATGTATGTATGTATGTATGTATGTATGTATGTACAGTGCCTACAAGTAGTATTCAACCCCCTGCAGATTTAGCAGGTTTACACATTTGGAATTAACTTGGCATTGTGACATTTGGACTGTAGATCAGCCTGGAAGTGTGAAAGGCACTGCAGCAAAAAAGAATGTTATTTCTTTGTTTATTTTTTTTTTAAATTGGGAAAAGTTTTTTCAGAGGGTCAATTATTATTCAACCCCTCAACCCACCATAATTCTGTTTGGTTCCCCTAAAGTATTAAGAAGTAGTTCAGGCACAAAGAACAATGAGCTTCACATGTTTGGATTAATTATCTCTTTTTCTAGCCTTTTCTGACTATTTAAGACCCTCCCCAAACTTGTGAACAGCACTCAAACATAGTCAACATGGGAAAGACAAAGGACCATTCCAAGGCCATCAGAGACAAGATCGTGGAGGGTCACAAGGCTGGCAAGGGGTACAAAACCCTTTCCAAGGAGTTGGGCCTACCTGTCTCCACTGTTGGGAACATCATCCGGAAGTGGAAGGCTTATGGAACTACTGTTAGCCTTCCACGGCCTGGACAGCCTTTGAAAGTTTCCTCCCGTGCCGAGGCCAGGCTTGTCTGAAGAGTCAAGGCTAACCCAAGGACAACAAGGAAGGAGCTCCGGGAAGATCTCATGGCAGTGGCGACATTGGTTTCAGTCAATACCATAAGTAACGTACTCCACCACAATGGTCTCCGTTCCAGACGAGCCCGTAAGGTACCTTTACTTTCAAAGCGTCGTGTCAAGGCTCGTCTACAGTTTGCTCATGATCACTTGGAGGACTCTGAGACTGACTGGTTCAAGGTTCTCTGGTCTGATGAGACCAAGATCGAGATCTTTGGTGCCAACCACACACGTGACGTTTGGAGACTGGATGGCACTGCATACGACCCCAAGAATACCATCCCTACAGTCAAGCATGGTGGTGGCAGCATCATGCTGTGGGGCTGTTTCTCAGCCAAGGGGCCTGGCCATCTGGTCCGCATCCATGGGAAGATGGATAGCACGGCCTACCTGGAGATTTTGGCCAAGAACCTCCGCTCCTCCATCAAGGATCTTAAGATGGGTCGTCATTTCATCTTCCAACAAGACAACGACCCAAAGCACACAGCCAAGAAAACCAAGGCCTGGTTCAAGAGGCAAAAAATCAAGGTGTTGCAGTGGCCTAGTCAGTCTCCTGACCTTAACACAATTGAAAACTTGTGGAAGGAGCGCAAGATTAAAGTCCACATGAGACACCCAAAGAACCTAGATAACTTGGAGAAGATCTGCATGGAGGAGTGGGCCAAGATAACTCCAGAGACCTGTGCCGGCCTGATCAGGTCTTATAAAAGACGATTATTAGCTGTAATTGCAAACAAAGGTTATTCCACAAAATATTAAACCTAGGGGTTGAATAATAATTGACCCACACTTTTATGTTTAAAATTTATAAAAATTTAACTGAGCAACAAAACTTTTTGGTTTGTAAGATTTATGCATCTGTTAATAAATCCTGCTCTTGTTTGAAGTTTGAAGGCTCTAACTTATTTGCATCTTATTAAACCTGCTAAATCTGCAGGGGGTTGAATACTACTTGTAGGCACTGTATGTATGTATGTATGTATGAACATACATACACATTTCCTTTTCTCCCAACCGTCTGTCGCACACACGACTGACATAGTCTTTTAGGGTAGGTGTCTGGCAAAGGGCAACCACATAGTGCACACTCCTTGTTCTTTACTTTACCAGCGCATTTTTTCCCCTAAGGAAAAAACATAGGAAAAGACTGCATCAGGGCACGTTCACGAAGGTCTCTTACCCAGGCAGCAGCAGTAGGTACCGGATTACTGGGGGAGCGAACCGGATCCTTCAGTCTAGATGAAGTCCTGCGACTGGGCTGATCACTGCGTTCGCGGGTCTTCGGCTGGGGGTTTGCATGGGACCTCTCCGAGGCTCTGTCCTGCTCCTGCTCCAGCAGACCGACGGGAGCTTCTGGCTCATTCATTGCTGCAAGTGGGCTCACAAGCAGCCCTGCAGCCTTCTGTGCGGCTTTAAATAGGCCTTCCCCGGATCCGGAGTGTCAGCAGGGGTGTGGCCAGGGGTTCCGCCCCCTCCCTGTGCAGATCACCGCCAGTCCCCCCATAGTTTCCAACTGTCCCCCCCACGCCACCGCCATACATGGCCACAGCATAGCGGCATCTGTAGCAGAACCTGGCCGGCGTCCGACCTCCGGTTCTGGCCGCGTCACTTCCGGTGCCGGAAAGAGCGCGCAGGGAGGCCGTGGCACGGCGCTGCCGGCCGACCCCACACCAAGCGCCCCGAACAGGATGACTGACGGGACACAGGAGCTGCAGAGGCACCGGGGAAACTGGTCGGACCCCGGGGGGGGTCAAATACCTCCGTCGCTGGCACCCGGAGACGGACATCCTCTGGACTCCGCTGTACCTGCTCCGCTCACTGCCGTGGAGCCCTACCTGGACCCACCGTGGCGCTTCCAGGGACCCGCACTGACCGAGGTAGGAGACCCCCCTCGCTGCCTGAGTCGGACAGCCGGCCTGGGTATCTCCAGATGAAATACGGATATCTGTAGGGCATCCTGTCCTACACGAACAGGAAACCAACTGGTGCGTGGGAGAGGTACCGCCCTTATGTATCTGTAGGTTTCCTGTTCCTGAAGGGCGGATCCCCTCTCTCTCTGTGGTGCTGTCATGGACGACCGATAAACATGATTATACTCATGAACTGTTATTTTATATTCATTCTGTTTCCAACAAATGGGAATAGAAAACTAACTGGTTCAAAATGGTAGCAATAAAAAAAATTAACCTGCAAAAAATGCATGCCCCCAATATGGCTCTGTGGGTGAAAAAAATAAATTCTATAGGGTATATTTATTTTTTCTATTTTTCTTACCAATTATACCGCACTGTGAATGGCATAAAAAAAAAAAATCCTAAACTGACGTTTACTTGGTTTTGCCTCCCAAAAATAGGAATAATGTTCGGATTCACATTTATGATGCACTGTACACCCAACACTTATGATGGGGTTTAAGTCTATAACAAGGAATAACAAGATTCAGGCAGAACCCCAGACAAATCCATTAACTATAATGCGGCAGATGGACTCACTTTGGACTCCATTAAACCCTTCATACCCGGAGATTTTTTCGTTTTCGTTTATCGCTCCCCTTCTTTCCAGAGCCATAACATTTTTATTTTTCCCATCATTATGGCCATGTGAGGGCTTATTTTTTGCGGGACGAGTTGTATTTTTGAAAGATACCATTGGTTTTAGCATGTCATGTACTACAAAAATGGTAACAAAATTCCAAGTGCGGTGAAATTGCAAAAAAAATGCAATCCCACACTTTTTTTGTTTTGCTTTTTTGCTAGCTTCACTAAATGCTAAAACTGACCTGCCGCTATGATTCTTCAGGTCATTACGAGTTCATAGACACCAAACATGTCTAGGTTCTCTTATTTAAGAGGTAAAAAAAAAAAAACGCCAAAGTTTGCTAAAAAGAAAAAACAATTGGCGCAATTTTCCATTACCCGTAGTGTCTCAATTTTTCATGATCTGGGGTCGGGTGAGAGCTTATTTTATGCGTGCCAAGCTGATGTTTTTAATTATACCACTTTTGTGCAGATATGTTCTTTTGATCGCCCGTTATTGCATTTTAATGCAATGTCACGGCGACCAAAAAAACCTTAATTTTGGCGTTTTGATTTTTTTCTCGCTACGCTGTTTAGCGATCAGGTTAATCCTTTTGTACTGACAAATTGGGTGATTCTGAACGCGGCGATACCAAATATGTGTAGGTTTGATTTTTTTTTATATTGTTTTATTTTGATTGGGGCGAAAGGGGGGTGATTTGAACTTTTATATTTTTTTTACATTTTTAAACATTTTTTTTTTTTTTAATTTTGGCATGCTTCAATAGCCTCCATGGGAGGCTAGAAGCATGCACTACTCGATTGCCTCTGCTACATAGAGGTGATGCACAGATCACCTCTATGCAGCAGAATTACAGGGTGGCGCTCATAGCAATCTGCCAACAACCATAGAGGTCTCGAGGAGACCTCTGGTTGTGATGGCAACGCACTGATGACCTCCGATCACGTGACGGGGCTCAGCGGTGCACGTACTTCCGGTAGCGCTTGTTAAATGCCGCTGTCAGCGTTTGACAGCGGCATTTAACTAGCTAATGGGTGCAGGCGGATTGCGATTCCACTCGCGCCCATTGCGAGCACATGTCAGCTTTTGAAAACAGCTGACATGTCGCGGTTTTGAGGTGGGCTCACCGCCGGAGCCCACCTCAAAGCGGGGAATACTGACATCTGACATACTATTCTGCCAGCTGGCAGAAAGGGGTTAAACCCCTTTCCTGTACATTCTTTTAAGATGTGTACAAAGCATAGTCGACTGCACTCTTGTGCATTCCTAAAAACATGGGACACCTTCGGAACATAAGCAGATTGTTAACAAACACCATTATGCCTCATAACTATGAATGATTCTGTCTGGGGTTTCTTCTGAATCCTGTTTTTTGCAGTCTTTAATGGAAACCAGGACATAAGTGATGATAATTGAGCAGAAAATAAATGCAAATCTAGCCTAAAAGAAAAAAAATGTGTTATTTACCCGAAAATGGCACCAATAAAAACTTTAACTCAGCCTACAAAAAACAAGAGCCCACTCAGGTCCGTTGTAAAGTTTGTAGTCATAGCTTACACACGTAAACTGGTCCCTATAGATTTACAAGTTGGTTATATACACTTTCATTCCCAATGTATTTTCCCCTCTGTGTAGTCCTACAAGGAGTCCATCAAGGGACTCGAAGGGCCAGGGAGCTGTTGCTGGTCACTAGTGGCAAGCCATTATGTACGGCTACAAGACGCCATTACATGGAGTAACACAGCAACAATCAAGATGCAAAAAGCCGACTAGGTCCGACTTTTTGCTATTTGCTTGTCATGATCCTGCCGGACTTGTATTACAATCCCATTCACCTGCGATGAAGCAGAACCACATAGCAATGATGAGCTGCATAAACCTGTGTCACAGCCAATGTCGCCGTGTAGCCCCAGCCTTATAGGGGTTGTGCACTACTAGAACAACATCTTCTCACTCTGAATGTTTGCCCTCATGAAAATAAAAACACTTCCTGCCTCCATTCCAGCGGAGTTGGCACTCACGTTCCCGGGGCTCTCGTGGTTATGACATGTGAGCCCGGCGCCCAATCAGCACTGGCCTCACAGTCCTCGCCTTCGTACGTATAAGTAAACAGGGGTAACACCGCATCTCTGACTTCCGCCTCATTACTTACATGTCTGGGGACAGTGACGCCAGAGCTAATTGGGTACAGGGCTCACATGTTATAACAGCCACTGGAGAGCTCTGGGAACGTGAATGCCGACACTGCTGGAACGGCACGGTAAGCAAGTATAAGGCCGGCGTCACACTTGGCGTAAGACAATACGCCACGTATTATACGGCCGTACTACGGCCGTAATACGGAGAAATGTTCCCAAAATAGTGATCCGTAGGCAGGGTGTGTCAGCGTATTTTGCGCATGGCATCCTCCGTATGTAATCCGTATGGCATCCGTACTGCGAGATTTTCGCGCAGGCTTGCAAAACCGACATCTAATGGATTTATGTGCTCAAATGTTCATTAAAACATATATACAGTATATATATTGTAAGGTTTCTCTTACTGAGAGTGTTGGGGGACACTCGCTTGACCGCGATATTTAAGCACACAGCACGGGTTTATAAAAGAAAGCAGTCCATACGGTTTATTAAGCCACATAAACCGGGTTAAGCACAGTTCATTACATAGAATACAACAGGCCCCAACAGTCTCTTTGGTACCTGACGGGAGCTCCTGCTCCACCTTGCCGACTCTTCCAACAGCCTTTGGGTAAGCTGCCTAACGGGGATCACCAACTCGCCTGGTCAATACACAGTAGTCAGTCCAGATCTCACCGAAGGACTCCAGCTTCCCCACACTCTGTTAACATGCTTCTGGGTAAGCTGCCTAACGGGGGTCCCCAACTTGCCTG
Organism: Ranitomeya variabilis; assembly: GCF_051348905.1. Taxonomy (NCBI): domain Eukaryota; kingdom Metazoa; phylum Chordata; class Amphibia; order Anura; family Dendrobatidae; genus Ranitomeya; species Ranitomeya variabilis. Next base: position 224,432,386 of record NC_135236.1, on the reverse strand, counting down.
TCCGGCACACAGTAGTCAGTCCGGACCTCACCGAAGGACTGCAGCTTCCCCACACAGGAACAGTCTCTGGCTCCGCAGATCCTGGCTCTCACCTCGTTACCACAGGTCTTGGACCCCGTCCTCCACCTATCAGCTCAGGTCCTGGACCCCGTCCTCCACCTATCAGCTCAGGTCCTGGACCCCGTCCTCCACCTATCAGCTCAGGTCCTGGACCCCGTCCTCCACCTGTCACAACAGGTCCTGGACCCCGTCCTCCACCTGTCACAACAGGTCCTGGACCCCGTCCTCCACCTGTCACAACAGGTCCTGGACCCCGTCCTCCACCTGTCACAACAGGTCCTGGACCCCGTCCTCCACCTGTCACAACAGGTCCTGGACCCCGTCCTCCACCCGTTACCTCAGGTTACCAGGATCACGCCAGTGGCCTAGTCCACGTTCTCAGGTGCTCTCCGGACCCTAGTCATTCCTAGGCCAATCCAGCACCATTCGGGACCCTAGTCATTCCTAGGACAGTCCCCGGGACCCTAGTCATTCCTAGGACAATCCCGCACCGTTCCCAGGTGCTTGCAGGACCCTGGTCATTCCCAGGCCAATCCAGCACCTTCACCGGTCAGGTCCATACACAGGTTCCACACAGGAACCACACAGGACCTGCCGGACACGCCTCCCCTGTGACCCACATCCTGGTCACATTATATACCTGAAACCACACCCCTGGATGTGTGTGTGGATGTGTGGCTAGTCTGACCCTCCCGTCTCTCATGACTAGCCTAGTAAGTCACCCAAACTTAACTATACACATTACAGAAACTCTTGAGGGACTACAGGTCCCAGCATAAACACAAAACATCAGACTTACTACGCAGACTCCCTCTGCGACACATATCGGCCATTCACAACACTGCCGATCACAGGTTCACCACGAATATCACCACAACAGATATGCCTCCATGCATATCCCGCAGAGCGCACAGAGCGCCCCCTAACTGCCACAGGGGTCACTATACCACATATCCTCCCCCTCTGTTCACACCCGTAGGGTTGAACACCTGACAAACACCTGAAATCTCGAGACAGGTCACACACACTCTCTTGTCCCACCAGTCGAGAAGACGGTCTCAAACGGTTTTGAGCAACACTCATAATCATACTCATACCCTTATTGGGTTACCCCGCCCCCAGCGGTCAACACGTAGGCCTTGAGCTTTGGCCCTTAAGTCACAGTCTGTCTGTGTCACCAAACCCTTAGTCACTACATTTTCTCTACCAGGTCTCCCACCTAGGTCACTTAACACTAAGTTAACTGAGGAGTTACTGCCTCTAACTCTTCCTTGGCGATCAGCCATTCCACCAAGCCCAGGCGACTTTGAGCTTCCCTGGCTTGCTCCAAACGTCGAGTTGCTTCATTATTCCTCAACAGGATCATCTGTTTCATGCGGAAGCACCGTAGACGCATATTCTTCAGGACAGGTCCTCGCTTCCCTGTGACTTCGTTAGTCGACAGTACCACCAATTGTTTCATCTCTAGTGCCCAATGCACACCATACGCTTTTACTGTCTTTTCAAAGGCTTCATGCACACCCCCACCGGTACATGCATCTTGCGCCTCTTCGGGTACATCTATCACACACTTGAAGAGTGGATCCTCACTTTCTTCAGGAACGGACGGCCCCTGTTTTGCCATCGTCCTTTCCAACAAGACATCTGCCACAACCGGGTGACTCTCTTGTTTGGCTCTTAACGCCCACTCTTCTTCAGTTTTACCCTCTTCCAGACCCCTGGTCAAAATGGGCATTAGCAGGTGTGAGTCTTCGACCAGCATCTTCTTCTCTTGTAGAAGACCACTTAATGCTTCTCTGAGCCCTTTCACATCTTCCCTTAAGGCTTTGTTCACACCTTGCCAGGTTAACAGGTGACGTCTGAGCTCCGAGACTTCCTTCTCCAGCTCATTCACCCTGTGCTCAGCCTCTTGTCTCAGGAGCCTTTCTTGTTCGACATGTTCTTTCACTGTCTCTTTCTCACTGGCATCACCGTCTGAATGGGAGTCACCACCAACCGTCAGCACGGCACATGCCTTTGTTACTGGCCATGACTTGTCACAGTCACCCCCAGAGTCTGTGTCACACTCCACAGTACGTTGACCCCGCAAGTCAGTCTCTGTCTGGGTATCAGCTCCACTTGTCTTATCCACCAGACCACTACCAGTCATATTGTGGCACACTTCAAGTGACGTCAGGTCAGTTAGTTGGGCAATCGCACCTTTTCCCTTGGTCAGGCCTACATTAGGACTGTCACCTCTAGGGGGCGCATTCTCAATATTACTAACTGACATCCAAATTATGCCCACAAACACGTCACCCTTTTCCCATAGTGCTACCAAATCTTGTCCTATTACCATAGGATACGGCAAGATCGGGTCTACAACCACCTCATGGTATGTGGAAACCTCCGGTGCGACAATGTAGATAGTGGCTACCTGGAGATATTCAGTGACCTCAGGTGACACAAAATCCCCTGGACGGGTTCCCAGCACAGACGCTTCTCTCCCTGGGTCTATCAACCCCCGCACACACTTTCCATTCAGCCAAAAAGTACACAGACGTGGCTCCTCACTGATTGCCACCCCTTTTTTGGCTCCACCCCCTTTTTGGGCAAGTGCTCCGCTTTTTAACACTACCCCGTTTCGGGATTCAGCCCCCCTTTGGGATTCCACCCCTTTTTGGGCCATTACCCCTATTCGGGTTACCGCCCCTTTTTGGGACTCCGCCCCCTTTTGGGCAACTATCTCCATTTGGGTTCCTGCTCACTATTAGGGATACTCCCCTCCCTGGGATACACCCCGTGAACTTCCCCACAGCACTCAGGCCCCAGTTCACACAGTACACCCCAACGTCTCTGGGCTTGTACTGGCCCTTTAAGAGTCTGCACAAAAAGAAAATTTTTTTTTTTTTTTTTTTATGTCAGTTCACCAGCTCCTGCTGGTACCGCCACAGCTCCCGCTGCAGTCACACACAACCGGCACCTCCAGGTGCTGCCAACCACAAGCCACTACAGCTCCGCCTGCTGTGGAACCTCTCGCTGCAACCACGGCTACTCTCCACACGGCTCTGCACGGGTCCACCGCTGCCGCTTGTCACCTTCGTGACCCCGCCGAGTCACAGCAGGCGCTTGTCACTTTCGTAACCCCGCCGAGTTACAGCTAGACGCTTGTCACCTTCGTGGCTCTGCCACCGCAATTAACTCCACGTGCTAGCGGGATCGTTGCCAAAATTCTCCACCAATTTGTAAGGTTTCTCTTACTGAGAGTGTTGGGGGACACTCGTTTGACCGCGATATTTAAGCACACAGCACGGGTTTATAAAAGAAAGCAGTCCATACGGTTTATTAAGCCACATAAACCGGGTTAAGCACAGTTCATTACATAGAATACAACAGGCCCCAACAGTCTCTTTGGTACCTGACAGGAGCTCCTGCTCCACCTTGCCGACTCTTCCAACAGCCTTTGGGTAAGCTGCCTAACGGGGATCACCAACTCGCCTGGTCAATACACAGTAGTCAGTCCAGATCTCACCGAAGGACTCCAGCTTCCCCACACTCTTAACATGCTTCTGGGTAAGCTGCCTAACGGGGGTCCCCAACTTGCCTGTCCGGCACACAGTAGTCAGTCCGGACCTCACCGAAGGACTGCAGCTTCCCCACACAGGAACAGTCTCTGGCTCCGCAGATCCTGGCTCTCACCTCGTTACCACAGGTCCTGGACCCCGTCCTCCACCTATCAGCTTAGGTCCTGGACCCCGTCCTCCACCTATCAGCTTAGGTCCTGGACCCCGTCCTCCACCTATCAGCTCAGGTCCTGGACCCCGTCCTCCACCTGTCACAACAGGTCCTGGACCCCGTCCTCCACCTGTCACAACAGGTCCTGGACCCCGTCCTCCACCTGTCACAACAGGTCCTGGACCCCGTCCTCCACCTGTCACAACAGGTCCTGGACCCCGTCCTCCACCCGTTACCTCAGGTTACCAGGATCACGCCAGTGGCCTAGTCCACGTTCTCAGGTGCTCTCCGGACCCTAGTCATTCCTAGGCCAATCCAGCACCATTCGGGACCCTAGTCATTCCTAGGACAGTCCCCGGGACCCTAGTCATTCCTAGGACAATCCCGCACCGTTCCCAGGTGCTTGCAGGACCCTGGTCATTCCCAGGCCAATCCAGCACCTTCACCGGTCAGGTCCATACACAGGTACCACACAGGACCTGCCGGACACGCCTCCCCTGTGACCCACATCCTGGTCACATTATATACCTGAAACCACACCCCTGGATGTGTGTGTGGATGTGTGGCTAGTCTGACCCTCCCGTCTCTCATGACTAGCCTAGTAAGTCACCCAAACTTAACTATACACATTACAGAAACTCTTGAGGGACTACAGGTCCCAGCATAAACACAAAACATCAGACTTACTACGCAGACTCCCTCTGCGACACATATCGGCCATTCACAACACTGCCGATCACAGGTTCACCACGAATATCACCACAACAGATACGCCTCCATGCATATCCCGCAGAGCGCACAGAGCGCCCCCTAACTGCCACAGGGGTCACTATACCACAATATATATATGTCATTGAGACACATATATATATATTCTGTATTTAGATTTCATTCAGCGCGATATCTGTGAACAGCCGGTAATTCAATTGCCGGCTTTTCATTTCTCCTGCACAAACCCGACAGGATATGAGACATGGTTTACACACAGTAAACCATCTCATATCCCCTTTTTTTATGCATATTCCACACTACTAATGTTAGTAGTGTGTATGTGCAAAATTTGGGCGCTGTAGCTGCTGAAATAAAGGGTTAAATGGCGGAAAAAATTGGCGTGGGCTCCCGCACAATTTTCTCCGCCAGAATGGTAAAGCCAGTGACTGAGGGCAGATATTAATAGCCAGGAGAGGGTCCATGGTTATTGGCCCCCCCGTGGCTACAAACATCTGCCCCCAGCCACCCCAGAAAAGGCACATCTGGAAGATGCGCCTATTCTGGCACTTGGCCACTCTCTTCCCACTCCCTGTAGCGGTGGGATATGGGGTAATGAAGGGTTAATGCCACCTTGCTATTGTAAGGTGACATTAAGCCAGATTAATAATGGAGAGGCGTCAATTATGACACCTATCCATTATTAATCCAATTGTAGGAAAGGGTTAAAAAACACACACACACATTATTATAAAGGATTTTAATGAAATAAACACAGCGGTTGTTGTAATAATTTATTGTTCTCGCAATCCATTTCCAGGCCCTCGCTTGGCAAAATAATAAACGCACAAGATACATACCTTCTGATGTCAGATCACGTCCAACGAGGTAATCCATCTGAAGGGGTTAACTAATATTACAGGCACGAGCTGCGATAAACCACTCGCTCGTGCCTGTAATCCCCGGGTGCTGAAAGGAAAGCAGTGATCTCTACTTACATTCAGTCGCGGTGATGCGCCCCTGCTGGATGTTCTCATGAACTGCAGCCTGGGAACTTTTTCCCACGCTCCAGGTCATATGAGGACATCCACCAGGGGGCGCCTCACCGCGACTGAAGGAAATGTAGGTCAATGACCTACATTTCATTCATTCGCCGGGGATTATAGACACGAGCACCGCTGCATTTAGCAGGGCTCCTGCCTGTAATATTAGTTAACCCCTTCAGATGGATTACATCGTGGGACGTGATCTGACATCAGAAGGTATGTATATTGTGCGTTTATTATTTTGCCAAGCGAGGGTTTGCAAATGGATTGCGAGAACAATAAATTATTACAACAACCGCTGTGTTTATTTCATTAAAATCCTTTATAATAATGTGTGTGTGTGTTTTTTAACCCTTTCCTACAATTGGATTAATAATGGATAGGTGTCATAATTGACGCCTCTCCATTATTAATCTGGCTTAATGTCACCTTCCAATAGCAAGGTGGCATTAACCCTTCATTACCCCATATCCCACCGCTACAGGGAGTGGGAAGAGAGTGGCCAAGTGCCAGAATAGGCGCATCTTCCAGATGTGCCTTTTCTGGGGTGGCTGGGGGCAGATGTTTTTAGCCACGGGGGGCCAATAACCATGGACCCTCTCCTGGCTATTAATATCTGCCCTCAGTCACTGGCTTTACCATTCTGGCGGAGAAAATTGCGCGGGAGCCCACGCCAATTTTTTCCGCCATTTAACCCTTTATTTTAGCAGCTACAGCGCTGAAATTTTGCACATACACACTGCTAACATTAGTAGTGTGGAATATGCAAAAAAAAATGGGGATATGAGATGGTTTACTGTATGTAAACCATGTCTCATATCATGTCGGGTTTGTGAAGGAGAAGGAAAAAGCCGGCAATTGAATTACCGACTTTTCACTAACACCGCTGCGTATTTCTCGCAAGTCACACTGCAGGTCCGTGTGGAATCCGTATTTTTCTCGCCCCCATAGACTTTCATTGGCGTATTATTAGCGCAATACGCAGACAAACGCAGCATGCTGCGATTTTGTACGGCCGTAGAAAGCCGTATAATACTGAACCGTAATATACGGCTAATAGGAGCAGCCCCATTGAGAATAATTGTGCCGTATGTAATGCGAGTTTTACGGACGTAGTTTCTGCGCTCTTACGTCCGTAAAACTCGCCAGTGTGACGCCGGCCTAAGTGTTTTTATTTTAACAGGCGCAAACATTCAGATTGAGAAGGGGTTGTTCCACTAGTGGAACAGCCCTTTCCTTCGCCATCAAGTTTGTTTGAACTTTCAAAAACACCCGTTTTCCCTAATTATTTCTACTAATTAACAAAAAACGTTGATCTGAGTTGCAGAGTACAAATTGTGCTGCCGAAGAACTAGTACAACCCTAATACTTTATAGTTCAGCAATGTATGCTATAGGCACTAAGCGGCTGCACACAAGACTAAAATCAGTATTTGTGGTGCTAACTGAAAAGTGGATGGACAAGATACCCTCCTGTTCAACATCAGTACCCGATTTCACACACAAAAAAATGCCCACAGACAAGCTCCATAAACTGGGGGAAAACCTTCTCAGAGGAGTGGAGGCTTATGTAGTCCCAGAGGAGGGCCACCATAATATTAAAGAAGCACTCCCACCAAAGTTGTATCTTCTTAATATAATGAAGTCATCATATAGCACTCTGTACTTACAATTGCTCATTTTGCCTTTCTAACCAGCGAATTCTTCTCTTTTCCATTGTGTCTATGTATAAACAGGAGGTCAATTTTCCCTGTTTGAGTCAAGAGTCACTGCAAAAGTCAATGGCAGGGGGGAGAAGATGAGCAGCTGGGACAAGAGGTGATAAATGAGAAATGGGAAAAGAGACTTCCTGTTTCTACACAGAGCAAAGAAAAGAGGAAAACTGACTGGGTAGAAAGGCAAAATGAGCAATTGTAAGTACTTTGATAGGAGGAGTGCTTTTTTAATGCCCATGGTTCCAGAATAAGAGCAAGCAAGCTCAGAAACATGTTATGGTCTTGTGTCACCATGACGTAGATTGAAAAAAAAAAAAAATGTAGCGTCTGATTTGGGCTCTCTGATTCACTCTATGTTCTTCTATCAAACTGGACATTGGCATGGGAAGACACAGGGATTCCATGTTGGTGCGCAACCAAAGACTCTTATGCATCAACTAGGAAGAGCTAAGCAAGAACCACTTCTACTTCACTCTGCCCGAGTTGAGTGCCATTGGGCTTCCTGGAACTAGAAAAAATTAATGTCCCTCGTTTACTGCCTATGCTTCGGCTGGCACGGTCAGTTTGGAGTCAAACTAAAAAAGTTGCTGGATTTAAAGATATTATAGCCAAAATGCCCCTATGGAAAAATAATTATTTCCCGGCGCTGTTGAGCCACCCGTCCATTGATTTTTGGGTTTTACGCGGTGTTTCCTCGGTAGGTGATTTACATGACCGGGGGACCTTCATGTCCTTTGAACAACTTCAGATTAAATACGGTATCCTGAGATGCCAATTTTTTCGCTTCCTACAACTAAGATCAGCTTTCCAATCGTATATGAGGGGTGAGGGTGCAGGTCGAACTATCTTGTCTCTACCTCTGATAGGAATCCTTAATTCGCAGGGACCCCAGGGTCTTATCTCCTCTCTGTATACCTATATGCTGTCTGTGGGGACTGGGTCTGCTATAAGCTCTATCAAGGGGAAGTGGGAGGGACTTATCCCTTATCCCTGACGTGCAAGACGAGGAATGGGAAGAGATTCTAGAATCCCCACACAGGGTGTCCCCATCGATCAATAATAGAATGACCCAGTTATATATATCAATCATATTTGACTCCGGTACGACTTTTTAGGATGGGTCGACTTCAATCATCAGAATGTTTATGTTGTCACTCATCAGACGCAGATTTTATCCACATGATGTGTAAGTGCCCCATCATCCTTCAATCCTGGAAAGAGGCGACTTCATTACTAACGGCTCTGCTGTCAGCTCCCGTTCCTCCTGAGCCACTAATCTGTTTGTTTGGGATATGGGATGAGGAGACCTGGGATCATTATGTCGGGATTTTTCTACAGGAGACACTTTTTCTGGCACGGAAGGTACTGGTGTTGCAGTGGATGGATGGGGGGGTTCATGTCCTTCCCTCAGGGCTTGGATTGAGCTGGTGAACTCGATCATCCCATACGAACGTACATTATACCAGAATAGAGGATGTCCAGGAAAATTTGATAAAATTTGGAACAGGTGGAATTCCTCTCATCTCACTCTATAAATTCATAGTTAAATTGGCATCAGTGTAAAGAGCTAGATCTATCACGATATTGCACAAGGGAAAACACAATGCTTAATATGAAGCGGCGGAATAGTAGTTATTATAGGTGTAGTTGTAGCATAAGACCTTTAAATTCTCATGGCTCCATGTTTCCGTTTACATGAAGTAAATGATTTGATATACACAAATTGTGTTTTGTTTTGGAAATCCCATAGACTGTAAATACCATCTTGGATATAACTAACAATGCATGTTTTGCTCTATACTTAATAATGCATATAAATCACATGTCTTATATTGTATGTAACAATAATGAGTATCAGTGTGTATATTGTATACTTTCATTTTGTGGTTAATAAATGAATTAAAAAAAAAAAAAAAAAAGAACCACTTCTACAAAAATTTGAAAGGAACGTCTTTATTTGTTCACCCAGAGGTGAAAAACCGTGATGTACTCGCCCTCCCAACAGCCGTGCTGTCACTCTGCTTAAGCGGTGGTCTTTGATGATAATTTGCAGCACTGATGTTATGTCTAAAGTGTACATCACTGCTTCAGCTCATCACGGATGTGCACGGCAGCCATGAGGTCACCACTACAGGCAATCCGCAAAAAGACCAGTACATAAGGGGGAGGTAACCCTGGACCCGGAGAGGGTGAGAACATCCCTGTTTGTTATTTTGACACCAGTGCACACCTATAGGTGAAAAAATAAATAAAAGGGACAACCCCTTTAAGTGGTTGTATGGTTGAAGTGCCAACTTTACTACCTCTGTACAATCACAGATCTGAAGTGAGCAAGCTAGAATAGCGAGACTTCAATAATACCAAAGCTTTACTGACCCCAGAGAACAGACAGTAAGTGCACAGCGTTACTTATTCTGCTGCATACCCTCATGGCTGGTTGCAGAATATTATAGACTATTACTAGAACATGTGACTGCTCCTGTGTTCTCTGTGAGAGAGAAATTAGACATGATGGCTGATGTTTGGGGAAAGTCCAGAGGCCCGTATACACATTAGATGGTCTCCCAATGTTAGTCTAATGTGTACGGGCCTAAATACACAGCCAACATCTGGCAGTAGGATATTTGCCTGCAGAACTAATGCCTGGTCGGTGGGGAGACGGGAGGCCCCCATACACACTAGATGGTTGGCAGATACTGATTCACAGGACTCATCTACGGTGTTTGGATTTGTGTTTTTGCCACTAGGTCTTTACGAAATACACAGTTTGCCATACACATAGGATATTTATCTGCAGAACAATGATTGATCCAACTCTCCTTGTCAAGATCTGCTGACAAATTGAGGTATGTGGTGATCATACAAATTAGATTATGTGCAGATGCTGCTAGACAGGCGGGATCTGTCCGGGATCTGCAGATAAATATGTCAGGACAGGTATATAGACAGCCATTGCTATATATATATTATATTGGCATCTGTATATATCTACATAGACAGCTAGTGATACACATGTGTGTAATCTACAGACACCTGTACACACAGACAGCCATACGTGTGTGGACACCTGTGCCGCATGCCTTCCCTGCCAGCCCTGCCCTGCAGCTAGTACCTTCCACGCCAGGAGCAGCACATTCATGATGGCCAGCAGTGGGCACGGTCCGTTCTCGTTCTGGGTCACTATGGGGGTGCTCTGCTCCTTCCACCGGATCCACTTGATGTGATAGACGGACTGTCCCGGGAACCTGTCCCTGGCAGCCTGCGCCTCCTTGGCGGCGTCGTCCTCCTCCTCTGCCCCCTCGCTTAGCAGCTCGGAGCTGGGGCAGGAGATGAGGTTGGAGAAGGACTCCAGGGAGTCCAGGCTCTGGGAGGCTGCAGGGAGGCTCTGCCCACTACTGCTCGGCTCCTCCGGGGTGAGGGCAGCGGGCACAGCTAAGGTGTGTGCAGCGAGTCCACCGTCTGCCGCAGCTCCAGCAGGACTGTGCTCCGAGGCCTGGGCCTGCACGGCCTCCTTCTGTCCTCCTGCAGCCGCCGCCTCTCCGCTGCTTGGAGCCGGTACCGTTTGCCGGGCGCTGCCATCCCCAGAACACGGCGGCTTCGTAACCTCCACATCTGTCTTCCCCGGGGCCAAGGCCGTAGTTTCCGAGCTCTCCACCAGCACACTGCCGCTAAAAACAGCCGCTGTCCCCGGGCTCTCCATCACCGGGAGTCGCCTGCTGTTTACCGGGACCACAGCGGCTCTTCAGCAGCTGGCCCAGCAGCCATGACAGCCCCGCCCCTCCTGACGTCATGTCACAGCTGTAAGCCCAGCTCCGGACTACAGGAGGCGGGGCCTGTGTTCACCTTTCATGTTATCAATAAAGTTTTGTGAATGTGAGGTAAGGAAAGGATATCTGAGCCCAGCTACATTGCCTGTTCATGTCACTGCCTCCTTTGACAGTGCTCGTGTCGTGACTGTCTCTGCCTGGGCTCACACTGCCCGTGACTGTCTCTGCCTGGGCTCACACTGCCTGTGGCTGTCTCTGTCTGGGCTCACACTGCCCGTGGCTGTCTCTGCCTGGGCTCACACTGCCCGTGGCTGTCTCTGCTTGGGCTCACACTGCCCGTGGCTGTCTCTGCCTGGGCTCACACTGCCCGTGGCTGTCTCTGCCTGGGCTCACACTGCCCGTGGCTGTCTCTGTCTGGGCTCACACTGCCGTGGCTGTCTCTGCCTGGGCTCACACTGCCGTGACTGTCTCTGCCTGGGCTCACACTGCCGTGACTGTCTCTGTCTGGGCTCACACTGCCTGTGGCTGTCTCTGCCTGGGCTCACACTGCCTGTGGCTGTCTCTGCCTGGGCTCACACTGCCCGTGGCTGTCTCTGTCTGGGCTCACACTGCCGTGGCTGTCTCTGCCTGGGCTCACACTGCCGTGACTGTCTCTGCCTGGGCTCACACTGCCGTGACTGTCTCTGCCTGGGCTCACACTGCCTGTGGCTGTCTCTGCCTGGGCTCACACTGCCGTGACTGTCTCTGCCTGGGCTCACACTGCCCGTGGCTGTCTCTGTCTGGGCTCACACTGCCGTGGCTGTCTCTGCCTGGGCTCACTGCCGTGACTGTCTCTGCCTGGGCTCACACTGCCCGTGGCTGTCTCTGCCTGGGCTCACACTGCCTGTGGCTGTCTCTGCCTGGGCTCACACTGCCGTGACTGTCTCTGCCTGGGCTCACACTGCCCGTGGCTGTCTCTGCCTGGGCTCACACTGCCTGTGGCTGTCTCTGCCTGGGCTCACACTGCCGTGACTGTCTCTGCCTGGGCTCACACTGCCCGTGGCTGTCTCTGCCTGGGCTCACACTGCCCGTCACTGTCTCTGCCTGGGCTCACACTGCCCGTGGCTGTCTCTGCCTGGGCTCACACTGCCCGTGGCTGTCTCTGCCTGGGCTCACACTGCCCGTGACTGTCTCTGCCTGGGCTCACACTGCCTGTGGCTGTCTCTGCCTGGGCTCACACTGCCCGTGGCTGTCTCTGCCTGGGCTCACACTGCCGTGACTGTCTCTGCCTGGGCTCACACTGCCTGTGGCTGTCTCTGCCTGGGCTCACACTGCCTGTGGCTGTCTCTGCCTGGGCTCACACTGCCTGTGGCTGTCTCTGCCTGGGCTCACACTGCCCGTGGCTGTCTCTGCCTGGGCTCACACTGCCCGTGGCTGTCTCTGCCTGGGCTCACACTGCCGTGACTGTCTCTGCCTGGGCTCACACTGCCTGTGGCTGTCTCTGTCTGGGCTCACACTGCCCGTGGCTGTCTCTGCCTGGGCTCACACTGCCCGTGGCTGTCTCTGCCTGGGCTCACACTGCCCGTGGCTGTCTCTGCCTGGGCTCACACTGCCCGTGGCTGTCTCTGCCTGGGCTCACACTGCCCGTGGCTGTCTCTGCCTGCTCTGACACTGCCTGTGGCTGTCTCTGCCTGGGCTCACACTGCCCGTGGCTGTCTCTGCCTGGGCTCACTCTGCCCGTGGCTGTCTCTGCCTGGGCTCACACTGCCCGTGGCTGTCTCTGCCTGGGCTCACACTGCCTGTGGCTGTCTCTGCCTGCTCTGACACTGCCTGTGGCTGTCTCTGCCTGGGCTCACACTGCCCGTGGCTGTCTCTGCCTGGGCTCACACTGCCCGTGGCTGTCTCTGCCTGGGCTCACACTGCCTGTGGCTGTCTCTGCCTGGGCTCACACTGCCCGTGGCTGTCTCTGCCTGGGCTCACACTGTCTCTGCCTGCTCTGACACTGCCTGTGGCTGTCTCTGCCTGGGCTCACACTGCCCGTGGCTGTCTCTGCCTGGGCTCACACTGCCCCTGGCTGTCTCTGCCTGGGCTCACACTGCCCGTGGCTGTCTCTGCCTGGGCTCACACTGCCCGTGGCTGTCTCTGCCTGGGCTCACACTGCCTGTGGCTGTCTCTGCCTGCTCTGACACTGCCTGTGGCTGTCTCTGCCTGGGCTCACACTGCCCGTGACTGTCTCTGCCTGGGCTTACACTGCCGTGACTGTCTCTGCCTGGGCTCACACTGCCTGTGGCTGTCTCTGCCTGGGCTCACACTGCCCGTGGCTGTCTCTGCCTGGGCTCACACTGCCCGTGGCTGTCTCTGCCTGGGCTCACACTGCCCGTGGCTGTCTCTGCCTGGGCTCACACTGCCTGTGGCTGTCTCTGCCTGGGCTCACACTGCCCGTGGCTGTCTCTACCTGGGCTCACACTGCCCGTGGCTGTCTCTGCCTGGGCTCACGCTGCCCGTGGCTGTCTCTGCCTGGGCTCACACTGCCTGTGGCTGTCTCTGCCTGCTCTGACACTGCCTGTGGCTGTCTCTGCCTGGGCTCACACTGCCCGTGGCTGTCTCTGCCTGGGCTCACACTGCCCGTGGCTGTCTCTGCCTGGGCTCACACTGCCTGTGGCTGTCTCTGCCTGCTCTGACACTGCCTGTGGCTGTCTCTGCCTGGGCTCACACTGCCCGTGGCTGTCTCTGCCTGGGCTCACACTGCCCGTGGCATCTCTGCCTGGGCTCACACTGCCGTGACTGTCTCTGCCTGGGCTCACACTGCCTGTGGCTGTCTCTTCCTGGGCTCACACTGCCTGTGGCTGTCTCTGCCTGGGCTCACACTGCCCGTGGCTGTTTCTGCCCGGGCTTACACTGCCCGTGGCTCTTTCTGCCTGGGCTTACACTGCCCGTGGCTGTTTCTATCTCACACAGGTCCGATCAAAACAATAAAATGACCATGACCATGGTACTGATATAAGACAAAGTATTTTATTAGAAAAATTTCCTTATGAAAACAACATATATCTATTTAAGCAGAAAGGTGCTAGACCACAAAAAAGGGACAACTGCCATAGGTTAATTCCCAACATTTGGCTGCTACTAAATATAAATATGGGACAAATCCCAATTTAGGCCTATCCTATACATAAAACCCTTCTAATAAAAATGCCTGTAAAGAGAATCCACTATAATCAAAATATGCTCATTAATATATTCTCGATTGTGAGGTAAGTATACTTATCCTTCTACTGTGTCATATAGATTATCTCCAAAACAATGGCATATATGTAATTTGGTATGAAGGATTACCTTGTAGTCAGCCTGATGGGGGAGTACCTCGGCGTCCCTTTGCCCCGACGCGCGTTTCGCACTGCTTCTTCGGGAGGCGTGTCAGGGCAGTGGGTAGCCGGTTTATATATAATGGACTGAACGATTGATTGGATACTGGGTTCACTGTTTATTCCCATCAGGTGGACTAGACGGTACATCATAGTCTGCGCCGGCATCCAAGTTTGACGTCACGGCGTCCCAGTGTATGGAAAAAGGAAATGCTATTTAATAACTTCCCGCACTATTCTAATGTACGGAAACCGGAAGTGTCGTACAGAAGACTCCCATACTGCTCAAGTGTATGGATACCGGAAGTACTACTATGAGGATTGCCGTGTGACTCTGTACGGACTTCATATGATGGGGGAGGGCATGTTGGCGCATGCGCAGATCCACGGAAGTCCTGCAGTCAATGGGAGATCAGATTGCAGCCATGGGGTCAGAAGCAGGAGGTCGTCCGTAAGTACGACTCTGCTGCTTCGTTACCCTGGTGACCGTTCACCGATCTCCCCAGGTCCGTAATCCACGCAGGCGCACTACCCACAGGAAGATGATGTAAAATAATGGGGATATGTTCAACATTATTAAAAACACATTAATAAAAAATAATGAATGTGTACTATGTGTATTATGTCCAGTTCAGGGGGCCAGATTGATGACTCACTGAATCGGATTGAAAATAACTAAATGGTGAGTGATAGATGGATAAAAGCAGCCAACACCTGCTCTTTTGAATTCATCAACGTCATAATTGAAAGTAATATGGCCACCCTTAAAGATATAGAAATGGAAAATGACTCTTTGCAGAAAACATTAAAACAAGAACTGAAGGCAGACTGCTTTCAAGAGATGATGGTGAAATTAGACAAAGAAGTTGAAAAATGGGAAGACACGATTTCTCAAAATAAACAGAAAAAATATGAAAGGGATGTGACTGATTTTGAAACTAAAAAAATATTTAGATGGCAAACAGTGAGAAGTCCAACCCGAAGAAAAGTGTCAAGAAGCCTATCTATAATTTCCAATTCGTCCTTGAGTGAAAGTGGGGAATCAACCCAGAAGGGATACAATGGACCTAGGACTCGACAGTACACTAAAAAGGGATCTACTCATGGAAACTATGATCGCAAAAGGGATTCTGTTAAGGTAATTAACCTTTCAACACATATTTTAACACATGCCCAAGAAAGTATTTTACAAAAGGGTCTAAGTTTTTCTCCAGCTTCCACTATAGACATGCTCACTACAATAAAAGATTTGCATCTATTTTCTAGAAAATTGATCCTAAAGAAATTACATCATAAGGATTCAGAAGGGATAATGACGGATATTGGAGAACAAGAGGCCTTGGAGGCACTTGTATCACTCCTTGAGGAAAATACCGCTACTATCAATAAAAGTAAGTTCCCCATGACTTTGATAAGTAAATCTACTAAATTTCCCTCACTCGCTACGGTCCCGGCCATAGATATGTTTACCAAGATGGTAGCAATTGACATTGAGGACATGTCTAGAAGTGCCACCAGAGATAATCTCACAAAAAGGGAGAGAATGGCTTTAAAGGAACTTAGCAATTGGGATGATGTTGTTTTCAAAAACGCCGACAAAGGAGGCAATGTAGTGATTTGGCCAAATCATATGTATGAACAGCAAGCGGAAAAACTGCTGCATAATACCCAAGAATATAGGCCACTCACATATAATCCGATAACCAAATACAAAGAGGAGTTGATTAACATCCTCACGGCGGCGTATGAAAACAACATCATCCCAAAAAATCTTTTGGACATATATACCAAGCTACATCCAAGACTGGCGACCCTCTATTTGGTACCCAAGGTCCACAAAAATTCCTCCAATCCACCGGGAAGACCTATAGTGGCAGCAAACGAGGGGTTGTGTGAAATAATATGCGATGTAGTTGAATATTATCTCAAGCCCTTAGTCATACAGCTCCCTTCATACATCAAGGACACAACATCTGCCCTAGGACATCTGGAAAGTATCCAACTCACAGAAGACATGATCCTAGTTACGGCAGATGTTAAGGCATTGTATTCATGCATTAGACATTCAGATGGCCTACAAGCGGTGGAGAAATATCTAATACATAGTAATATGGAAAAGGATATATCAGACTTTGTCCTTATATTACTTAGATTTATTCTTACACATAATGTCTTCACTTTTGCTGGGAAGACCTACCTACAACTACAGGGTACGGCGATGGGGGCCTCATGTGCCCCCTCGTATGCCAATTTATTTATGGGAGCATGGGAGTGGTCAATATTCCAGGAACATGAAATCCCGGGAATGGAGCGAATCCATAATTGGATTCGCTATATTGATGACATCATGTTCATCTGGGATGGACCAGTTGAAGAACTTAATATCTTAATGAATAGATTAAATCAAAATGATAAAAATATCAAATTAACGTATAAATATGGAAGAGAAATTGATTTTCTGGACCTATTTATTACAGCATTACCTAATGGATATTTATCTACAACTGTATACCGTAAACCTACAGCAACAAATTCGCTGTTACACGCATCTTCATTACATCCAAAGTCTACCACCAACAGCATACCTATTGGGCAGTTCTTACGCGTTAAAAGAATCTGCTCTGAAGAAGCACAGTTTGAAACACAATCAATAGCCTTAAGGGAACGATTCTAGGACAGAGGATATAATCGACGGATCATCCAAAAGGGATACTGGAGAGCAAAAAACACTCCTAGACAACAATTGCTACACAAAAATCAACCTATCCCAAAGATAAAAGAACAGGATAATGCGGTAAGATTCATTACCAACTATAGTAATGAATGGTACAAGTTGCGTGAAGTTATCCAGAAACATTGGAGAATATTATTCACGGATCCTATCCTCAAAAAAATTCTTCCTGAACATCCTTCCCTAGTAGCTAAAAGGGCCCCGAGTCTACGAGACATCCTGGTGCATAGCACATATGACCCTAATAAACAACTAAAGAAAAAAAAAAGTTCCATCAGGAAGGGGTTTTTTCCATGTGGAATATGCAAAGGCTGTGCCAATATGAAGAGAAGTACTAATTTTAAAAATCATGACGGCACAAGAACCTATGACATCAGAGAAAACATTACATGCTCATCGAAAGGCATAATTTACCATGCAACATGCCCATGTGACAAAATTTACATAGGAATGACTAGTCGTGAACTCAAAATTAGGGTTCGGGAACATTGCCTTGATATTGATAAAGCAAAAACAGCCCTTGATGATACCACATTGAAAACCCTTCCAAGGCACTTCAAGCGTTACCATCAGTGCAACTCTAGATTGCTTCTTGTAAAGGGCATAGATATGCTGGACCTTGGATGTAGAGGGGGAGATATAGGCAAGAGATTGGCCAAAAAAGAATGCCAATGGATATACAGATTAGGTACAGTAGTCCCACAGGGCCTAAACGAAAATTTTGGCTTTAATGCATTTTTGTAGAAAGACAATTACACTCAGAAGGTAGTAGTTTGGCAGGGGGTTACATTTATGATAACTCTTTTTTAATTTTTGTTTGTATGTTGGTTTTTAAATATTAATTGTTTTATTATCTTATGTTCATATAGTCTATTTATCGATTCTGAATTATTAATTGGGCATAGACATCTTCTGAATGCATGGAGCAGAAATAACTTTAAAAGGTACTCCACAAAACACTGGACAAAAATCAAGAAGAAAAATGGAAATTGGAAAAAGAATATTAATCTAGCAAGAAAAGAAGAAATAAGGGGAGGACAAATACATGGGGACTCTGGAAGCCACGGTGGTTTTTGACTATGTCTACTATATGTGGTGGGGGACCTTCTTCCTAAGCAATTGTGGGAAAAACCTTATATGGGAGGATGTTGTTATATTTAATAAGTATATATCTTTATGTGGAACATACCCCATTCATATGGGGACTTTATAGCACATTTCCTCACATATATGTACATGTATAAACGTATATGGACATATATTATTGGGGTGAATGAGGACACATTATCACTGTAGTTGGGTTCTTTTTTAAGCTATGGTCGCACTTATATATGTGGGCTAGCATATTTGCACATGGCTAGTCCAAACCTTAAGGTCACTATATTTTAATGTTATATTAATATTATGTTATTATTAATATTAAATCAAAATGTTCACTAATTTTAATATTGTATATGTTTACAAATTTAACAATAGGGATTTATAATATCAACGTAGACCTGTGGGCACGTTTATGCACTAATATATTTAATTTGGCACATATATATACGGATCAATCACTCACCATTTAGTAATTTTCAATCCGATTCAGTGAGTCATCAATCTGGCCCCCTGAACTGGACATAATACACATAGTACACATTCATTATTTTTTATTAATGTGTTTTTAATAATGTTGAACATATCCCCATTATTTTACATCATCTACCTTTGGGTAGTGCGCCTGCGTGGATTACGGACCTGGGGAGATCGGTGAACGGTCACCAGGGTAACGAAGCAGCAGAGTCGTACTTACGGACGACCTCCTGCTTCTGACCCCATGGCTGCAATCTGATCTCCCATTGACTGCAGGACTTCCGTGGATCTGCGCATGCGCCAACATGCCCTCCCCCATCATATGAAGTCCGTACAGAGTCACACGGCAATCCTCATAGTAGTACTTCCGGTATCCGTACACTTGAGCAGTATGGGAGTCTTCTATCATGAATCCCCATGGCTAGGGATAGCAAGGGACAAGCAAAGTAATACAAAATATCGGACGAGCTCTAGGGTGATGGAACCTGGGCTGACCGCTGCCCTACGCCTGACAAACGCAACTAGAGATAGCCAGGGAGCGTGCCTACGTTAGTTCTAGACGCCACGCACCAGCCTAAGAGCTAACTAGTACTGCAGAGAAAATAAGACCTCACTTGCCTCCAGAGGAATGAACCCCAAAAGGTATAGTTGCCCCCCACATGTATTGACGGTGAAATGAGAGGAAGGCACACACATAGAGATGATATATATAGGTTCAGCAAATAGAGGCCCGCTGTAAACTAGAAAGCAGAACGATACAAAAGGGGACTGAGCGGTCAGCAAAAAACCCTAATAAAAAAAAAACCATCCTGAGATTTACAAGAACCCATGTGCCAACTCATGGCACATGGGGAGAACCTCAGTCCACTAGAGCTACCAGCTAGCATAGAGACATAATAAGCAAGCTGGACAAAAAACCAAACAACTGAAAATCAGCACTTAGCTTATCCTGAAAGATCTGGGAGCAGGTAGGCAGGAACCAAACAGAGCACATCTGAATACATTGATAGCCGGCAAGGGAATGACAGAAAGGCCAGGTAACATAGGAAACACCCAGCCTCTGATGGACAGGTGGAAACCAAAGGCCGCAACCCACCAAAGTCACCCAGTACCAGCAGTAACCACCAGAGGGAGCCCACAAACAGAATCCACAACAGTACCCCCCCCTTGAGGAGGGGTCACCGAACCCTCACGAGAACCCCCAGGGCGATCAGGGTGAGCTCTATGGAAGGCGCGGACCAAATCAGTCGCATGAACATCGGAGGCGACCACCCAGGAATTATCCTCCTGACCATAACCCTTCCACTTAACCAAATACTGGAGTTTGCGTCTGGAAACACGAGAATCCAAGATCTTCTCAACAACATACTCCAATTCTCCCTCCACCAGCACCGGAGCAGGAGGCTCAACCGAAGGAACAACGGGCACCTCATACCTCCGCAACAACGACCGATGGAACACATTATGAATAGCAAACGATGCTGGGAGATCCAAACGAAAAGATACAGGGTTAAGAATCTCCGAGATCCTATAAGGACCGATGAACCGAGGCTTGAACTTAGGAGAAGAGACCTTCATAGGGACAAAACGAGAAGACAACCACACCAAATCCCCAACAAGAAGTCGGGGACCCACGCGGCGACGGCGATTAGCAAACTGCTGAGTCTTCTCCTGAGATAACTTCAAATTGTCCACCACCTGATTCCAAATCTGATGTAGCCTGTCCACCACCACGTCCACTCCAGGACAATCCGAAGACTCCACCTGACCAGAGGAAAAACGAGGATGAAACCCCGAATTACAAAAAAAAGGAGAGACCAACGTGGCAGAACTAGCCCGATTATTAAGAGCAAATTCGGCCAGTGGCAAAAAAGCAACCCAGTCATCTTGATCAGCAGAAACAAAACACCTCAAATAAGTTTCCAAGGTCTGATTAGTTCGCTCCGTCTGGCCATTCGTCTGAGGATGGAATGCAGACGAGAAAGACAAATCAATGCCCATCTTGGCACAAAACGTCCGCCAAAATCGAGACACAAACTGGGATCCCCTGTCAGAAACGATATTCTCCGGAATCCCATGCAAACGAACCACGTTCTGAAAAAATAAAGGGACCAACTCAGAGGAGGAAGGCAACTTAGGCAAGGGCACCCAATGAACCATCTTAGAAAAGCTGTCACACACCACCCAGATAACGGACATTTTCTGTGAAACCGGGAGATCAGAAATAAAATCCATGGAAATGTGCGTCCAAGGCCTCTTCGGGATGGGCAAGGATAACAACAACCCACTGGCCCGAGAACAGCAAGGCTTAGCTCGAGCACACACTTCACAAGACTGCACAAAGGTACGCACATCCCTAGACAAGGAAGGCCACCAAAAAGACCTGGCCACCAAGTCTCTAGTACCAAATATTCCAGGATGACCAGCCAACACAGAAGAATGGACCTCGGAGATGACTCTACTGGTCCAATCATCCGGAACAAACAGTCTTTCTGGTGGACAACGATCCGGTTTATCCACCTGAAACTCCTGCAAAGCACGTCGCAAGTCTGGGGATACGGCGGACAATATTACCCCATCCCTAAGGATACCAGTAGGCCCAGAGTCTCCAGGAGAGTCAGGCACAAAACTCCTGGAAAGAGCATCTGCCTTCACATTCTTTGAACCTGGCAGGTATGAAACCACGAAATTGAAAACGAGAAAAAAACAACGACCAACGAGCCTGTCTAGGATTCAAACGCCTGGCAGACTCAAGGTAAATGAGATTCTTGTGATCAGTCAAGACCACCACACGATGTTTAGCACCCTCAAGCCAATGACGCCACTCCTCAAATGCCCACTTCATGGCCAAAAGCTCCCGATTACCCACATCATAATTGCGCTCGGCGGGCGAGAATTTTCTAGAGAAGAATGCACATGGCTTCATCACCGAGCCATTAGAACTTCTCTGTGACAAAACCGCCCCCGCTCCAATCTCGGAAGCATCAACCTCAACCTGAAAAGGAAGTGAAACATCTGGTTGACACAACACAGGAGCAGAAGAAAACCGGCGCTTAAGTTCCTGAAAGGCCTCCACGGCCGCAGGAGACCAATCAGCAACATCAGCACCCTTTTTAGTCAAATCAGTCAAAGGTTTAACAATACTGGAAAAATTAGCAATGAACCGACGATAAAAATTAGCAAACCCCAAGAACTTCTGAAGGCTCTTAACAGATGTAGGTTGTGTCCAGTCACAAATCGCCTGAACCTTGATGGGATCCATCTCAATAGTAGAAGGAGAAAAAATGTACCCCAAAAAAGAAATCTTCTGGACTCCGAAGAGACACTTTGAGCCCTTCACAAACAGAGAATTGGCCCGCAGAACCTGAAACACCTTCCTGACCTGTAAAACATGAGACTCCCAGTCATCAGAAAACACCAAAATATCATCCAAATACACAATCATAAACTTATCCAGATATTCACGGAAAATATTGTGCATAAAGGACTGAAAGACTGACGGAGCATTGGAGAGTCCAAAAGGCATTACCAAATACTCAAAATGGCCCTCAGGCGTATTAAATGCGGTTTTCCACTCGTCACCCTGTTTTATCCGCACCAGATTATACGCACCGCGAAGATCTATCTTAGTGAACCACCTAGCCCCCTTAATGCGAGCAAACAAATCAGTCAATAATGGCAGTGGATACTGATATTTGACTGTAATCTTATTCAGAAGGCGATAATCTATACAAGGCCTCAGGGAACCATCTTTTTTTGCCACGAAAAAAAAACCTGCTCCCAGAGGGGACGAAGATGGACGAATATGTCCCTTTTCCAAGGACTCCTTAATATAATTCCGCATAGCAGTATGCTCTGGCAGTGACAGATTAAATAAACGACCCTTAGAGAACTTACTGCCAGGAATCAATTCTATAGCACAGTCACAATCTCTATGAGGAGGGAGCGAATTGAGCTTAGGCTCCTCAAAAACATCCCTATAGTCAGACAAAAACGCAGGGATCTCAGAAGGAGTAGATGAAGCGATTGAAATCGGAGGTGCATAATCATGAACCCCCTGACATCCCCAGCTTAACACAGACATTGTTTTCCAGTCCAGGACAGGATTATGAGTTTGTAACCATGGCAGACCAAGCACTAGTACATCATGTAAATTATACAGTACAAGGAAGCGAATCACCTCCTGATGAACGGGAGTCATGCGCATGGTCACTTGTGTCCAATACTGCGGCTTATTCATAGCCAATGGTGTAGAGTCAATTCCCTTCAGAGGGATAGGAACTTCCAGAGGCTCCAGACTAAAACCGCAGCGTTTAGCAAATGACCAATCCATAAGACTCAGGGAAGCGCCTGAATCCACATAGGCATCGACGGAAATGGAAGACAGTGAAAAAATCAGAGTCACAGACAAAATGAGCTTAGGCTGCAGAGTACCAATGGCAAAAGATTTATCAACCCTTTTTGTGCGTTTAGAGCATGCTGATATAACATGAGCTGAATCACCACAATAAAAACACAATCCATTTTTCCGCCTATAATTTTGCCGTTCACTTCTGGACTGAATTCTATCACATTGCATAGTCTCAGGTGCCTGTTCAGAAGACACCGCCAACTGGTGCACGGGTTTGCGCTCCCGTAAACGCCGATCAATCTGAATGGCCATAGCCATCGACTCATTCAGACCTGTAGGCGTAGGGAACCCCACCATAATATCCTTAATGGCCTCGGAAAGACCATTTCTGAAGTTAGCAGCCAGGGCGCACTCATTCCACTGAGTAAGCACCGACCATTTCCGAAATTTTTGACAATATATTTCCGCTTCATCATCCCCTGAGAGAGGGCTAATAAAGCCTTTTCAGCCTGAATCTCCAGGTTGAGTTCCTCATAGAGCAATCCCAATGCCAGAAAAAACGCATCCACATTGAGCAATGCAGGATCCCCTGGTGCCAATGCAAATGCCCAATTCTGAGGGTCGCCCCGCAGGAAAGATATTACAATCCTGACCTGTTGAGCAGGGTCTCCAGAGGAGCGAGATTTTAAAGAAAGAAACAATTTACAATTGTTCCTGAAATTCAGGAAGGTAGATCTATCTCCAGAAAAGAACTCTGGAATAGGAATTCTAGGTTCAGACATGGGAGTGTGAACAACAAAATCCTGTATGTTTTGAACTTTTGCCGCGAGATTACTCAGGCTGGAAGCCAAACTCTGGACATCCATGTTAAACAGCTAATATCAGAGCCATTCAAGGGTTAAGAGGAGGTAAGAAGCAGCTAGACAGCAATTAAGGGCTAGGCAGCAAAACTCTGAAGGGAAAAAAAAAAAAAAATTCCCTTAAACACTTCTTTTTCTCCTGCTTCAGCCCAAACAATTAACACTTTGTGGGCCGGCTATACTATCATGAATCCCCATGGCTAGGGATAGCAAGGGACAAGCAAAGTAATATAAAATATCGGACGAGCTCTAGGGTGATGGAACCTGGGCTGACCGCTGCCCTACGCCTGACAAACGCAACTAGAGATAGCCAGGGAGCGTGCCTACGTTAGTTCTAGACGCCACGCACCAGCCTAAGAGCTAACTAGTACTGCAGAGAAAATAAGACCTCACTTGCCTCCAGAGGAATGAACCCCAAAAGGTATAGTTGCCCCCCACATGTATTGACGGTGAAATGAGAGGAAGGCACACACATAGAGATGATATATATAGGTTCAGCAAATAGAGGCCCGCTGTAAACTAGAAAGCAGAACGATACAAAAGGGGACTGAGCGGTCAGCAAAAAACCCTAATCAAAAAAAAAACATCCTGAGATTTACAAGAACCCATGTGCCAACTCATGGCACATGGGGAGAACCTCAGTCCACTAGAGCTACCAGCTAGCATAGAGACATAATAAGCAAGCTGGACAAAAAACCAAACAACTGAAAATCAGCACTTGGCTTATCCTGAAAGATCTGGGAGCAGGTAGGCAGGAACCAAACAGAGCACATCTGAATACATTGATAGCCGGCAAGGGAATGACAGAAAGGCCAGGTAAAATAGGAAACACCCAGCCTCTGATGGACAGGTGGAAACCAAAGGCCGCAACCCACCAAAGTCACCCAGTACCAGCAGTAACCACCAGAGGGAGCCCACAAACAGAATCCACAACAGTCTTCTGTACGACACTTCCGGTTTCCGTACATTAGAATAGTGCGGGAAGTTATTAAATAGCATTTCCTTTTTCCGTACACTGGGACGCCGTGACGTCAAACTTGGATGCCGGCGCAGACTATGATGTACCGTCTAGTCCACCTGATGGGAATAAACAGTGAACCCAGTATCCAATCAATCGTTCAGTCCATTATATATAAACCGGCTACCCCCTGCCCTGACACGCCTCCCGAAGAAGCAGTGCGAAACGCGCGTCGGGGCAAAGGGACGCCGAGGTACTCCCCCATCAGGCTGACTACAAGGTAATCCTTCATACCAAATTACATATATGCCATTGTTTTGGAGATAATCTATATGCCACAGTAGAAGGATAAGTATACTTACCTCACAATCGAGAATATATTAATGAGCATATTTTGATTATAGTGGATTCTCTTTACAGGCATTTTTATTAGAAGGGTTTTATGTATAGGATAGGCCTAAATTGGGATTTGTCCCATATTTATATTTAGTAGCAGCCAAATGTTGGGAATTAACCTATGGCAGTTGTCCCTTTTTTGTGGTCTAGCACCTTTCTGCTTAAATAGATATATGTTGTTTTTATAAGGACATTTTTCTAATAAAATACTTTGTCTTATATCAGTACCATGGTCATGGTCATTTTATTGTTTTGATCGGACCTGTGTGAGATAGAAATTGTTATGGTACAGAGTCCCCCAGAGGGGAGGGATATTTATAGTTATGAATTGAGCATTTGAATGTGAATATATACCGTGGCTGTTTCTGCCTGGGCTGACACTGCCCGTGGCAGTCTCTGCCTGGGCTCACACTGCCCGTGGCTGTCTCTGCCTGGGCTCACACTGCCCGTGGCTGTCTCTGCCTGGGCTTACAGTGCCCGTGGCTGTCTCTGCCTGGGCTCACACTGCCCGAGGCTGTCTCTGCCTGGGCTCACACTGCCTGTGGCTGTCTTTGCCTGGGCTCACACTGCCCGTGGCTGTCTCTGCCTGGGCTCACACTGCCCGTGGCTGTCTCTGTCTGGGCTTACACTGCCCGTGGCTGTCCCTGTCTGGGCTTACACTGCCCGTGGCTGTCTCTGTCTGGGCTTACACTGCCCGTGGCTGTCTCTGCCTGGGCTCACATTGACCGTGGCTGTCTCTGCCTGGGCTCACACTGCCCGTGGCTGTCTCTGCCTGGGCTCACACTGCCCGTGGCTGTCGCTGCCTGTGCTTACACTGCCGTGGCTGTCTCGGCCTGGGCTGACGCTGCCTGGGTTGACTCTGTCTGTGCAGCAGAAATTCTCATCTGTTATGAACGCTGGCCACAGGGTGGCGCTGATAGCAGATCGACAACGAGGGGCGCTGGTGAGCAAAGCTAGAGCCGCGCTTCCGGCGCAATCGCATGAAATGTTGCTGCCAGAGATTGACAGCATCATTTAACATGTTATCAGCCATAATAACATGTTATTTAACATGAAATCAGCTATCATGTGCAGGAAAAGATGCAGACTCAGTGCCAAAGCCTGCATTAAAGGGGGAGACATGACATATGGGGTATTTATAAGTCATATGTTGTGAAGGAGTTACCAATCTGCACAGTTCATTGTTATATAAATTTGTAAAACAAAAAAAAGCACAATGGGCATACAATTTATACAAATTTTAATCCCTTTGGTGGAACTGTAATAAGCTGAAGTTTTTGAGCACAGAAGAACGCAGCAGATGAAAACGCATCAAATATTTATTGTGGGAGCTTAGCCTAAGGCTGCAGTCACACATAACGTATAAAAAATTTGGTCCGTTTTTCACGGCCGAGATAAGCAAAAATGTTCCTGAACAGTGATCCGTATGTCATCCGTGTGCAATGCGAGGATGCAATTTTTTTTTCATCAAAATATCCGCGTGACATCTGTATGGCGAGATATTCTCGCCGGCTTGCATAGTGGACATATAATGGATCCATGGGCCCAAATATTCGTGAAAACGTATACAGTCTATATATATAAATATATATATATATATATATATATATAGTGAGGCAGTGACCCCTGTTACAGCTAGGGAGCGCTGTATGTGCTCTGCAGAATATGCATGGAAGCGTAGTGAGGCCATGAGTGCGTACTACAGACACAGGTGTGGCTGTAATTAGAATAGTGAAGCAGTGACTGATTAAAAAGCCCTGTAGTAGTGGGGGAGGTGTGTCAGTGTGTTCTTGGAAGCAGACAGGGCAGTTTGGGTCACTGCTGTTTCGCTGTGTATGGTCATACCGCCGCATCACTATATATATAGAGAGAGAGAGAGAAAAAACTACCTCTTGAAGCTCATCAAGAGAATGCCAAGAGTGTGCAAAGCAGTCATCAAAGCAAAAGGTGGCTACTTTGAAGAACTTAGAATATAAGACATATTTTCAGTTGTTTCACACTTTTTTGTTAAGTATATAATTCCACATGTGTTAATTCATAGTTTTGATGCCTTCAGTGTGAATGTACAATTTTCATAGTCATGAAAATACAGAAAAATCTTTAAATGAGAAGGTGTGTCCAAACGTTTGGTCTGTACTGTATATACATACACACATAAATATATATATATATATATATATATATATTTATACAAAGCCACATGATGGTAAAAGAATGGAATAGCAAAGAAGGGGCAACAATAGTGGAAAAAAAGCAGGAAAAAAAGGTGAGCGGAGGGGGGAGAGAGTAGAAATGAGCATAAGAGTAAAGACAATCCAGTGAAATGTAGTTGTAAACAAAAAGTAAAAGAGTGCAATGCATAGAATAGAAGTACCAAAAAGGATATATACTAATGTGGTCAAATAAGATGAGATAAAGGTATGTGTGCCAGGACATGAATGCAAGAAAATAAATGTGTGCATGGATAAGGAGAGGAGGATAAGGCATGTGTGTCATATGGGTACATGCATCATGGCATATGATCCTGAGGCCCATAAATGGGTGCATGTCATTGGCAAAGTGCGCAGTTCACTCGACTGGAAAGAAGCAACTGGAAGTGACCTAACTATGACCGCAGCCAAGTATAACATATTATTGGGTGGAAAACATGGTGCTTTACACCCGAGCAGAAGGTGGATACCGTGTAGTATGGCATAATTTTAATGATGGAAATGTTGACTTCCTGTGGTGGAATACATATAAGGCTGCCGTCACACTAGCAGTATTTGGTCAGTATTTTACATCAGTATTTGTAAGCCAAAACCAGGAGTGGGTGATAAATGCAGAAGTGGTGCATATATTTCTATTATACTTTTCCTTTATTTGTTCCACTCCTGGTTTTGGCTTACAAATACTGATGTAAAATATGGACCAAATACTGCTAGTGTGATGGCAGCCTAAGAGGGGTTAGAAAGTATAGGTGGCATGCAAATGGAGGGCAAGTAAGAAAGGTTGGACCTAGTTTTGATATGTGGTAAAATGAGATGCTGAAGGTATGCATGTTAGACTGTTATATACTATAACCCCAGCAAAACAAGTAAAAAGACATGTTAAAATAATTTAAACGATAAATAAAACAAAGTATTGGAAAAGGGGGAGATGAAAATGTAGGGTACAGCAAATGGACAACTTTCTGGAGAACAAGATTTTAAAAAAAAAAAGGGACAAAACTGATATTTTCATCGAGTCCAAGCGGAGCCATTGTTTTAAATAAAATATAAGTATAAATCCATCTGGATTCTTTCTGAGCCAAAGTTCTTTTCCAATTACAACTCCCACCTTATACTCACCAACACCATGTCTATTCCTTGCATCTTCAGCAAGGAGGCATTACATTGATGATGCATTTTACAGTGTTATGGAATCTAAGTCAGTTTGGAAAGTTCTCTCTCTTCATTTGCTGCTCTTATGGACAGGACGTGTTCTCTAGCCTTTAGAGATATTGGACCAATAAACAGGCGACCACAAGGACAAGAGGACTGGTAAATCACTCCTTTGATGCTGCAGGTGATACTGTGTGTGATCTTATATTCACACTGCCCTGTGGATTGAAGCATTCACTCAAAGTATGATCAGTGACTATTATGTCCCAACACTTGGCAGTTGGATAACATACTTCATTGGATCTTGATTAAAATGTCGATATAAACGGACTATATCCTGTTGTTGGTGTGATGTGATGGTTAGTAAGGATTGGATTTCCGTCATTCTGGCATGTTTGTATCCTTGTTCGATACTAGTGTCATAAGATCTTGATTAAGATCTTCTTTTGAGATCTGAGACCATTTTCTCAAATAGAGCATCATTAGCAAAATCCTTATCGCCTGCAAGATTTGCCCAGTGAGCATGTTGTTGATAATATACTTGGGATGTGCTGAATGTACAAATAGTATAGAGAACCGAAGTTTTCTTTCTGTAAACGTCTAAGTGACATCTAAGTTAACATTCAGTGCCTTCACGAAGATATCCAAATCCTTTCAGTTTCCCAGCCAAATAAAGATTGTCATCAATGTACCCAGCCCACATGTACTTTATCCACCATAGGAGTAATATTCCGTCAAGAACACTTGTCTCTCCAACTGCCTCAGGAACAAATTAGCGTATGAGGGTGCACAGCATGCCCCAATGGCTGCTCCCTGGAGCTGTAGATAGCGAGTTTACCTTGAGAAGTTGTTGGCAAGTATGAATTCTGGTAGTTGTAAGATGAACCCAACAAGTTTTATGTCCGGGTTGGATGTGGAGAGAAAGAAACCGCTTGTAGACCGTCTTTGTGATGTATGGATGTATATGGACAAGCACACTTTCTTTTACTACTAAAGAACATTTAAAGCCAGGTTCGATTCCATGCCTTTTATTTATCATATACTCCCACATCATTTTTACATTTTATATTTCCTTCTTAATAGAACGTTCAGACAACTTTTCAACTCATTTCATACGATTTTTAAATAGTGACTTTGATATGCATTTGCTGACCTTGGGTGAAATGTTGCATGATACTCCTAACTCCCTCTTTTTTCACACTTCTTTTTTCAAAAAATGTTGTCTATTTTCACCTGCCCATACTGATTGTATCTTTATCATTGTTAGTTCCTCCGTTAAGCCTTGCCCACTGCCGCACCTATTCCATTTAGCTCCACCTACACCGGCATGCGTCCTCCATACCTATCTTTAACATTAGGTATGCAGGCCATGCGAATGTATGCGGATGCCTCCGGAACTACGCAGCCCTCCTCAGCTCTGCCCAACGCAAGTGTGAAACCAGCCTCAGACAGAGCTATACCACATAACGCATCCATCAAAACAGCATGGATTCACAGAAAAGTTTGTGCGGCTGAGTCGCCCGCCAGGGCCGTGGGGCACTCGGTACTGGGTCCGGTCGCACTTAAAGGGGATGTCACTGTGGCTGCGACCCGGTCTGTGGCCCTGGGCGCCCAGTTAAATGGGGTTTGGTCTTTAAAGGGTATTTTGGAATAGTCTATTCGTGACGCCACCTGTGGTTCTTGGTCAGAGGGACTGATGCTGCTTAAAGGGGTCCTCTGGGGTGATGTTGTTGCAGCAAGATGGTGACGCTTCCCACAGGTGAAGCGGGGTCCCCAGGGCTCCCGAGGTGTATGGCAAGGATGGTGGGTTGCCGGTAAATAACAGAGGACACAGAGCTGCAGTCTTTACCTGGTTCACTGGCAGTAGCAGTCCACAGTCCAGGGTACCAGGAATAGGTGATGATATGGCCCGGCCGGCCTGGAGGCAATAGTGAATCCCTCTCCCATGTGAGGTCCGTAAACCTTCCTACTCATGCTAGTGTGCAAGGTCCCTGCTGCCTGTAGCTGCTGGCAAAGTCCTCTCCTTCCTGCCCTGAGACAGGTACCTGTATGGTGGGCAGCTTGAGCCATTTTATAGGGTCTCTATCACGACCCGGGCTCTTCAGGTGCTACTTCACCTCCAGGCATGGTATGGGCAATTAACATGCAGTCCTATGCCCTCTGGTTTTGCTATGTGTCCGAGAGTACAACTCAGGCTCCCGGTGCCCGATTCCTGCTCTGAGGGTGCCTGGTCACAGTTCCCCTCTGAGCCCCTTTCCTGCTCCACTGTGCTCCTTTCCTCAGTAGCTCCACCACTTTCAACCCCTCGGGTTCACTTCCTTTCTCTGGAGCTGCAGCTCAGTCCTGGCTGCATGGCTCCGCTGTTTGCTCTCAGTTCCAGACTTTCTTCTCTCTCCTTTCCCTCCAACAGACTGCTGTCCTTGGTCTCCCTGGACCAACTCTCTCTAACTCCTCCTCCAGACCAGGATATAACTATCTGAGGGAAGCTCCCCTGAATCCGGGTTCAGAGCTCCCCCTTCTGGCCTGGATTCAAAATGTGTTGAATGTGGGTGCGTTACCTGGTACAGAGAATTCTTCGTGCCTCCAAGCGTGATATCACCCTCCCAGAAAGGAAGACCACATCACTGTAACAACCGGTTACCTGGGGTGTTACACGGCAGTGGGTGGGGATTAACGGAGGAACTATGCAGCCCTTCGCAGCTCTGCCCAACGCAAGTGTGAAACCAGCCTTAGTGAAATATGCAAGGCCATACATGAAATTGACGTCTGTATAGACCCATATGTTTTTGTAAAACCTTTTTAATGCTCAGCCTTGATAGTGCCTTTCAAGATGTGTAAGCTGTCCATGCCATAGGCACTAATGCAGCCCCATATTATAAGAGATGCAGGTTTTTGAACTATGCGCTGATAAGCTGAATGATAGTGTTATGCATCTACCCCATTCCATTCGATTTTCTTGTGCTTCATGTCGGAATTTGCAACTTGTTGTATTTCCTAGGCTTATATAAGGCCTCCCAAGACACACACCTGTGCTTTGGTATTGTATTAAGACTTGTAACTTTTTTAATTGTCTGTGCACAGTTCCAGTCCACAGTCATCAGGACATCTCCTGACTATGAGTTACCTGTGTGCGGTTTCCAGTAACCTTGCAACCTGTCAGTGGAGGTGTCATGACTCCTCCGCTCAGTGAATGATTGCTATGCTGTTCTATGGAAACTGTCTTGCTAAGCAGTCTGTGTCTTGACTGACAGCTTGGTTGTCCAATACTGTGATGGGCTTCCTGGGCTTTTGGTGCTTTGATTGACAGCTCTGCTGTCAAATCTGTGACTGGGGTGTGCGGGATTTTCTGCAGGTGTTCAGTGTTCTGGTAATCGCATAGCTACTTAACTGAGCTGTCTGCCACTGATCCCTGCCAGACGTAGTTGTGCTTACTGGTGAGTGTTAGCCTGATTCTGTTGCTCTGAGTTCTGTTCTTCTGCTGCCTGACCCTTTGGATGGTGTTCTGACTACCCCTTTGTCTTGTCCATCGGCTTTTGCTCCGCTATCTCTTGTTATTGACCCTGGACTGTTACCTGACTTACGCTTTTGTCTTTTCCCTTGGTAATCTACGTACTCTCTCTGTATTGACCCGGGAACGTCTGACTCTTCTGCCTCACGGCCTGTCCGTGAGTAGTGACTAGTGTCACATTACGTCTGGCCCTATAAATTTATTTATTTTTTTTATCATGAACAATGGACCCTTTTTCATGCACTCTTTGATCAGATGACGAATCTGATCCAGATGGTTCAGGATCTGGCCAGGGATCGCTAGAGGCTAGAATCATCACAATCCCAGCTTGCACTTTGTACTCCTCAAGCAGAAGTTCTAAGACAACATCAGTTCCAGCTGACAGCGATGGCTCTGAGATCCCTTTCGCAAAGAAGACTGTGCAGAGTCTCCTCAGCTCACTCACAGCCTCACTCCAAGAAGACCTGAAAGATAAGCTTGCAGAAGTGTAAGGGGATATTGACTCTCTGGGGGGTTTGTACGATGCATATTGAAACTAAAATGGTGGAGAACGCCAGTAAGCATAATGATTTAATAGATGCCAATGCGTCCCTAGAGAAGGAGGTAACCTACCTTAAAGGTCAGATATATTATCTAGATCTAGAAGATAGATCATATCAAAATAATGTTTGGGTGAGGGGGTTACCAAAATCTATCTAAGATGCAGAACTTTTGAACCACTTTTATAAATTGCTGTAGCTGGTCCTCCCAGAGCAAGACTCCCGTGTTCTGATGATAGACAGAATCCACAGGCCTAAAAACTTTAACAATGCTCTGTCACGGGACAACTTGGCACATATTCATTTTTTTAAAACTAAGGAAACCTTCCTACAGAACCTAAGGGCATGTTTCCACGTTCAGGAAACGCTGCGTGTTTGACGCTGCGTTGAGCCGCAGCATCAAACACGCTGCGTCCAGATGTTACAGCATAGTGGAGGGGATTTCATGAAATCCCGTCTCCACTATGCATTAAAAGACGCATGCGGCATACCCGCGGAAACGGACATGCGGCGCGTCTTTTAAGAACGCAGCATATCCTTGCATTGCTGAAATAACGCAAGGACAACGCAGGTGACCTGCCAGTGACCTCAGGTGCAGATTTGGTCAGGATTTTACCTGCATAAAATCCTGACCAAATCCTGATGCAATCCTGAACGTGGACACATACCCTAAGGAAGAAGTCTAACCGCCTGACCCGATTCAGAACATATCTGTTTTTCCAGACCTATCTACGGCGACACTTGCTAAGAAGGGAATTTGCAAAAGTAGCCAAAGTCCTAAGAGATAACAGAACTGAAGCAATAAATGGGTTATTTGGTGCTGCCGTGGAGAGAAAAAAATGAGGATTCCAATCCCATTTCAGGTGGTTTTATTCGTCAAAGTGTTTCAAAGTATGTAACTTCTTCATAAGGAAAAAACAATCATGATTGTGGTTTGTCTTGATGAAGAAGTTATATACTTCAAATCGCGTTGACGAATAAAACCACTTGAAATTGGATTGGTATCCTTCATTTTTTTTTTCTCCACGGTAGCACAGAATAACCACTTTTTCTCCAGTTCTTTGCATTTATCTCCTTCTGGATCTGCAGTAGCCTTAAGCCTTTTAAATGGTTATATTCACACAACCCATCCAGTTGAGAGCTATCATGCAAATTCATCTATATTGTTACCCAGATAACACCCTATTTGCGCATTGTGCTGTTTCCAGTTTCTCTCTCTGAGATAACATCACATACAGGTAGGGCTTCCTGGTTAAGATGATGATCCTTCATTCTGGAATATCACATGTCTGCCAGTCTGCTGCAAAAGTACAAAAGCTCCTACATAAGTGGAACTTGCTACCTCCTGCCACCATGAACACGTTTCCTAACACCGGTAGTCAGAAGAAACTGGACCCGGAGTGGTCAGAGATCTGAGTATGGAGAACGTCTTTGAGTCTTGCTGGACTTTCAGGTCCTAGTTGGGATTGGATTTCTATACCACTTGTTGTTCCTGCATGTACCATGAGTATGTTCAGTCTCATTGCCCTGGTTGGCAGAAATTCTGCCAAAGCATCTGGTTTGTTCTGTTCCCTTTGTTCTGTCTTTCTTTGACGTTGTAGCAGGAACTTAGAAATATTGTGACCTTTTTAAACATGAGTATTCAGTTCCTGTCGCTAAACGTAAAGGGTAAAAATTTGCCAAATAAAAGATCCATGATGTGGAGAGAAATGATCAGATCCCATTGTGATATAGCATGTATTCAGGAGTCTCACCTCTTAGAAAAAGATCTTAGGCTGAAACAGTGGGGGTTGTATTTTTCATAAAAAATTCCCTTGACTTTAAACTACTTAAGGTATTCAACAATCCTGGGTGTAGATGTATCATCCTAGTGTGCTGCCTGAGTTATGTGGTTTACACTGTTTCTTCAATATATGCCACCAATACTTGGCATATAAATGTCTCAGACTTCAAATCCTATGTGGGAACTTCAGTATCCCCATATCAAAAGTTTTAGACTGCTCTTCATCTAGCAATACTAGGAAAGAGCTTGGCCCATTAATTATAGAACATAATCTTCATGACATATGGAGGTACTTACATGCTAATGAAAGAAACTACTATTTCTTTTCCACAAGACATCGCTCATACAGCACAATTGATTATTTTCTGGTAGATAGCAAAGTATTATATGGGAAGATCCAAGATGGTCGTCGATGGTGCAAGACGTGTGCTGAGGAGCTCCTGCACCCACTGAAGCCATCTGCACCATCCAGCCCCTGGAATCCACATTAGACCACGCCATTGGAGCCATATATCATCTGGGTACACAGAGGGTACCTACATAAGGATTCTATTATGTTTTTGCTGGACTATGGAGCCTGGGAATCCCTTTGAGACTAAGGTGCAGCACTCTCTGAGGCCTACCAGCATTTAGCGCCCCCTCCATAGTCTCACCTGAGACTGGCGGGCCTTGTCTGGCACAGGAGAGATCACTGGCGCACACCCCAGGGAGCGGGACTGTTTGCTTAGCAACCCCAGATTGCAGTCGGGAGGTGCCCACGGTAAGGAGACCACTATCCCCTTCCCCCACTAAGCCACCGCGGAACTCGCATACTGGCGGTCCAGCCTTGGTACCGCCGGAGCCCAAGGTACCTTAGGGCCAGCCTGAGACGCGGTGTCCTGACATCGCCAGAGCCCCTACGCGGCCCGACGAGGGAGAGCCGACATCTGAGGTGACACCATTTTATAGGCATCACATTGGAGGACCGGTGAGGTGATCGAGTGATGCGGGGAGGAAGCAGAGGGGTCACAGTGAACTCTGTGGGCTTGGCACATCCAGGTAGGGGAAGCAGGAAGCTGGGAAACCGGCAGTGCTGCAAATAACAACCACAAACAGGGCTCCTACAGTACTACTATAAAAGGGCTTTAGTCTCACAATTTCAAGCAAGAAGGCAGATCTGTAGCGTGCACACCTGTCTAAAAGGTGCACCATCTATCCACCTCTTCCTTTTGTGCACTGCTTCCATAAAGTAGAGACAATGCCTGGTGACACTGCCTGAAGGCCCTGCACTTGGCAAAATCTATTGCCTCACAGTTTGCTATAGCACTCAGGAGGATTAAGGAGCGGAGCACTGGTCTGAACCACTGAGGTACACTTTAAACTATACGTTTGCAAATGGAACACAAGTACCACCTGGTGGCTGTAGGTACCTGCACCATTTAAAGTACTAACCACAAGAAAAATCTTCCTCATCTCAGACAACTGACATCTAATGTAAAGTAAATCCGCTCACTCTACTCAACATAGGGGAACCAAAACTCGACCCTACCAAGCTAAAAAACACAGCAGTATGGTCAAAATCGGACGCATATCTGAGTCAACTAATACTTGTGCGGCCATATCAACTAGCAAAATGGAGAAATTCCTCACAAAACAAAAAAGAATGATAACCTGGAATTAGAGGGGGAGCAGGGAGAGAATTATGACTCCACAGATACTGACAAACCCATCTCCAGAGGCTTTATTAAAAGCATCCTCACCTCCGCTATTGCTCCCCTGGCTAAGGACCTAGCTGAAATCAAACAAGATGTACAACACATAGGCCACAGAGTGGAGGAGCTGGAGGGGTTGCAGGTCAATCTAGCCGTATACGCAAAAGAAAAAACAGGCTTACATCTCCATGAGGATCACATTAATATTCTGTACACAGCCTTTGAAGACATGGAAAACAGAAACAGACAGTCAGGGGCATACCAGAGACCACTGAGCCAGAAGACACCACAGAGATCCTGACTGAGTTATTTTCTTCACTGCTGGATCTCAATGACAGATTAATGCTGGTCTTAGAGAGAGCTCATCATGCACTGAAACCCAAACCAAAACCAAAGGAACTGCCAAGAGATATAATCTGTAGACTTTTGGACTTTCGTATCAAAGAAAAAATCTACAAGAAAGCTAGAACAATGGGAACATTGAAGTACAAGAGGTCCATAAGGTCCATAATCTAAATCTATCAAGACCTAGCTCCATCAACTCTAACCAAAAGAAGCCTTTTACAGATATCCTCAAAGAAAGGCAATTCTTGTTCCGATGGCCCTTCCCGTTTGAATACTCATAACGGCAAATGGTAAGAGACACACAGCAAGAACGACAGCAGACATTGCCAAGATCTGTGAAGACCTTGAGATCCCATTAAACACGATTCCAGATTTGAGATCGGTCTAAACCAACCTACAACTCTCACAACTCACAGCACAAGACCAATGGAAAAAAGTTAGTACCCCCAAGAGTCAGAGAACCAAGAAGAGACCGGTGAGACCACAATGACCCGAGAACACTTGAAGTCACGAAGGGACTTGATGAGTACAATGTTTTTTTTCTCTCATTCGCAGGAATTAGATGAAGAATTGTAGGTTCTGTGTAAAGTTAGCTTACAGGTTGAATAGTATAATACCATATTATTAAGCTAAGCAAGTTACCCTAGTTGAGATTACTCTCTCACCAGAGATGGTTCCAACATTTCAGACAGGGCACCAAGCCCGAATTCTAGTTAGAATATTCTTGTTCTTCTTTCTTCAGCTAATCCTTATTCTTTCCCTCCCTCTTTTTTGCACCCTTTGGCAGGAGTACGAGGCCATACAGATGATGCCCATACCTACAGCAATACACTATGGATAGTCAGACACAAGCAACGACCATAGCATCTTATAACGTGAAAGGAATGAACTCCCCGATCAAAAGGTCACAGATCCTTTCACATATAAAAAAGTTAAGGATAGACATTGCTTTGTTACAGGAGACACATTTCATACAAGAAAAATCCACGAATCTAGAGAGACATTACTACAGTAGTTGGTACCACTCATATTCATCCTCCAGGAAATCAAGAGGTGTTGCAGTTGCAATCTCCAAACACATTCCATTTCAGTTTTTAGACGCTCTAAAGGACAGTGATGGTCGGTACATTTTTGTCAAAGGGAAACTCGCCCACAAACTAATCACGATAGGAAATGTTAATGCTTATGCTACTAACACAAAACAAGATATCTGGTTCTCCAAGGTAATGCGAGATGCTAAACAGTTTATAGAGGGGACCTTAATTTTGGGAGATTTAAATATATCTCTAGAGCCAGCTCTTGATACCTCCACAGGGAAATCCAACTTGCCCAAAACTGTATTTCTTCACTATTACACTCAGTGCAACTGGTAGATACTTGAAGATACTTACACCCCACCACAAAAGATTACACACATTGAGTGCAAGCTCAGTCATCCTATGGCAGCATAGATTATCTCTTTATTCCCTTTCTAATGCTTAAGGAATAGAAAGATGACTAGTTGTCACTCGGATCACTCCATACTCATAATACAACTAGTTATAGGCCATAGACCCAAAAATAGTGTGTGGAGATTAAACAAATCCCTCCTGTCCAATCAGTCTTCCAAGGACAGGATAGTTAAAATGCTAACCACATACTTTGAACTCAACACTCGAGACCACACACCGTTCCCTATAATCTGGGAAGTGCACAAGGCTGTGGTAAGAGGAGAGATGATCTTGATCGCCTCATACCTTTAAAAAAAAATCAAAACAGGCTGCTGTTGATTCTCTCTATGATGAGATCCAAGCCCTAGAACAAAACCATAAGCAAACACAAGCACGAGACACATTGGCCCTCCTAACTGTCACGATTCAATTTTGGATTTGTGCCAGATCTGGTTTCCCTCAGTTTAAGACCTTTTTTCCTTTCTGGTCATCGGGGGTTAATGCAGTTTTTCCCCAGTGGCCGCTGGTGTTATTGCATTGCATTGCTGCTGGGTCGGCTGATTTTTGTGGTGATCACTCCCTCCATCCTTTAAGAGGTCACTTGGTTCATCAGCTGACTGTCGGTGTTAGTTCATTCTTCAGCGACCAAGCTGGGAGTAGGAGCTTGCTGGGAACAGTTGTTCTACTGCTGTGTCCGGTGAATCTGGTGTTTCTTCCCACTGTGCTGTGCCTTGCAGCATTAAGCTAAGTGTTGTTTTCCTTTACCTTGTCTGTATTTCCTTACCCCGTGTTGTATTAGTGCAGCGGTGGGACCAGTGCTCTCACCTTTCAGTTCCCTACTTAGGGATAGGTGCAGGGCAAGTGAGGGACTAGGTATCCTGGTTGGCGATGGGTTGAAAGAACCCGTATAGGGATGGTAGCAAGATCAGGGCACATCTGCAGGCCAGTGCAGTAGGTGCCCATTCCCCCAGTCCCTACCGACAGGGCCCACCGTTGTAATTGTGTTCCCTTGAGTGTTGTGCTGTTCGTGACAGACCTACGGTTGGGTCGTTTTATACCGGGTCAGTCATCATTGAGTGAGGAACAACGGGTGGGAATCATCGTTTCCCTTCTTAAAGGTGATCCCCAATCCTGGGCCTTCTCCCTGCCGACCGGTTCTCCATCTCTATGGTCAGTGGCCAAGTTTTTTGCGGCTCTGGCGCTGGTATATGGTGACCCGGATGGCATCTCCTTGGCGGAATCCCGACTCCGTAAGATCAAGCAGGGGGGCCAGCTGGCGGAGGACTACTGTTCAGAGTTCAGGAGGTGGGCCCCTGACACACAGTGGAAAGACCCAGCCCTTAGGCTAGGTTCACATTGCGTTATGGCTGTACAATAAACGGACTACGTTACACTGCGGCATAATGCGGTGTAACGTAGTCCGCTAATGCTGCCATTGGAAGCAATGTCGGACGCATCGCTAGCGCACGCCCACAATGGGCGTGCGCTAGGCGATGTGCCGTCATTGAGTGACGGACCTGAGACGCAGGCTGCAGCGTTTCCGGGTCGTCACTGCTAGCACAGATGGAGCTAGCAGATGCTCCATCTGCGCTAGCGCTGTGCCAAAGTCGGCACTTGCATTAGTGTAGTCCGTTAGCGTATGCGCTGAACGGACTGCACTAAACGCAATGTGAACCTAGCCTTAGGAGTCATTTTGTGCAGGATCTGTGCCCTAGGTTGTAAGATACTCTGGTACAGTATGCCGCCCCCAAGTCGTTGGAGGCCGCCATGTCCCTTGCCATCCGGGTGGATAGATGCTTGAGGAAGAGGCATAAACCAAATGTGCCCCCTGTAGTCCTTGCTAGGGAGGACACACCTGACCCGGCGGACGAACCCATGCAGGTGGGAGGAGTTGGTTCCCAAACTGGGTTGTCTGGGGTTCGCCGTGGTGTGGGGGCATGCTTTTACTGTGGGCAGACTGGTCATTTTATCAATGTCTGCCCAGCTCGTGCCAAAATACCTGTTCCATCTAAAAAGCCGCGTCCCCCTGGTTGTGTGGAAGGAAGTGACCAGGGAGTGTATATTTCCTCCATTTTCTCGTCTCTGTGTACCTTACCTGCTGAGGTAGTTGTTGGTGAGGTAACTGAGAATATTCCGGTGCTTGTGGACAGTGGAGCAGGAGTCAATTTGTTGGATGCTCATTTTGTCCAGACCCATGGCCTGATGAGTATGTCGCTAGCTAGACCCCTAAGCATCCAGGCCATTGACTCTGCCCCGCTCAGCCAGGGGAGCATTACCCAAGTCGTAGACAATATACATCTGCGTATAGGGGCTTGTCACGAAGAGTCCCTGTCATGCTACGTCTTGGAGGGCATACCAACTCCCATGGTCTTAGGACTCCCTTGGTTGAAAAAACACAACCCGGTCATAGACTGGCGGTCCAGAGAAGTAGTCAGCTGGGGTCAGTCATGTAAGGACTGCTGCCTGGGAGCTACAATCTCTGCCATCCTTCTACAACCTACCCCTTATTCTCCAGTAGAGGTGCTTGAAGGGAGTAGGGACAAGTGGAGTGGTGCATAGTGGGAGTGTGGGTTTGGTGACACAGGGGGATGCCTCTGTTGTCGGTTCTGTAAAGAGTTCACCATCTTGTGGCAGACGCATGCGTGAAAATAAACGTTCAGGTCCGGACCTGTGTGTGAATGATTATGTATGGGTGTCCACCAAAAATATCAGCTGGAAGTGTGGTACTGGAATCTGGAGTTCAAGGGTAATCAGGCCATATCGGGTGTCAGCCATTGTCAGTCCGAAGACTTACCAGTTGGAGTTACCCTCAGTAATGCCCATACACAACTCATTCCACAGGTCGGCGCTCTGGAGATTTGTGCCGCCTATGTTGTCATCTCCATCGTGCTGTGTCTACTGTAAACCTGAGGGTCAGGTGACTGACTAGGTGAACTCTGGTGAATCGAGATGTCCTCACTGTAGGTTGTTTACTGTTGAGGTCCAGTGTTGAGGTTCCAGAGGACCCTCATTGAAAGGGGGGTACTGTCACGATCCAATTTTTGATTTGTTGCAGATCTGGTTTCCCTCAGTTTAAGACCTTTTTTCCTTTCTGGTCATCGGGGGTTAATGCAGTTTCCCCCCCTGTGGCTGCTGGTGTTATTGCATTGCTGCTGGGTCGGCTGATGTTTGTGGTGACCACTCCCTCCATCCTTTAAGAAGTCACCTGGTTCATCAGCTGACTGTCGGTGTTAGTTCATTCTTCCGCGACCAAGCTG
This sequence comes from Ranitomeya variabilis, assembly GCF_051348905.1. NCBI lineage: Eukaryota > Metazoa > Chordata > Amphibia > Anura > Dendrobatidae > Ranitomeya > Ranitomeya variabilis. The sequence continues at coordinate 224,391,247 of NC_135236.1, read as the reverse complement.
GGAGTAGGAGCTTGCTGGGAACAGTTGTTCTACTGCTGTGTCCGATGAATCTGGTGTTTCTTCCCACTGTGCTGTGCCTTGCAGCATTAAGCTAAGTGTTGTTTTCCTTTACCTTGTCTGTATTTCCTTACCCCGTGTTGCATTCGTGCAGCGGTGGGACCAGTGCTCTCACCTTCCAGTTTCCTACTTAGGGATAGGTGCAGGGCAAGTGAGGGACTAGGTATCCTGGTCGGCGATGGGTTGAAAGAACCCGTATAGGGTCGGTAGCAAGATCAGGGCACATCTGCAGGCCAGTGCCGGAGGTGCCCATTCCCCCAGTCCCTACCGACAGGGCCTACAGTTGTAATTGTGTTCCCGATGTTCCCTTGTGTGTTGTGCTGTTCGTGACAGACCTACGGTTGGGTCGTTTTATACCGGGTCAGTCATCATTGAGTGAGGAACGGGTGGGAATCATCGTTTCCCTTCTTAAAGGTGATCCCCAATCCTGGGCCTTCTCCCTGCCGACCGGTTCTCCATCTCTATGGTCAGTGGACAAGTTTTTTTGCGGCTCTGGCGTTGGTATATGGTGACCCAGATGGCGTCTCCTTGGCGGAATCCCGACTACATAGGATCAAGCAGGGGGGCAAGCTGGCAGAGGACTACTGTTCAGAGTTCAGGAGGTGGGCCACTGACACATAGTGGAAAGACCAGGCCCTTAGGAGCCATTTTGTGCAGGGTCTGTCCCCTAGGTTGCAAGATACTCTTGTACAGTATGCCGCCCCCAAGTCGTTGGAGGCCGCCATGTCCCTTGCCATCCGGTTGGATAGATGCTTGAGGGAGAGGCATAAACCAAATGTTGCACCTGTAGTCCTTGCTAGGGAGGACACACCTGACCAGGCGGACGAAGCCATGCAGGTGGGAGGAGTTGGTTCCCAAACGGGGTTGTCTGGGGTTCGCCGTGGTGTGGAGGCATGTTTTTACTGTGGGCAGACTGGTCATTTTATCAATGTATCAAAGGAGCTTGCTGGGAACAGTTGTTCTACCGCTGTGTCCGGTGAATCTGGTGTTTCTTCTCGCTGTGCTGTGCCTTGCAGCATTAAGCTAAGTGTTGTTTTCCTTTACCTTGTCCGTATTTCCTTACCCTGTTGTATTAGTGCAGCAGTGGGACCAGTGCTCTCACCTTCCAGTTCCCTACTTAGGGATAGGTGCAAGGCAAGTGAGGGACTAGGTATCCTGGTCGGCGATGGGTTGAAAGAACCCATATAGGGATGGTAGCAAGATCAGGGCACATCTGCAGGCCAGTGCAGGAGGTGCCCATTCCCCCAGTCTCTACCGACAGAGCCCATCGTAATTGTGTTCCCGGTGTTCCCTTGTGTGTTGTGCTGTTCGTGACAGACCTACGGTTGGGTCGTTTTATACCGGGTCAGTCACTTTGTGACACTAACGCAGAAGAGACAAACCCTAAGGGATATTATGAATAAAGATTCAGCAAAAATGTTCATGAATTGGAAGGATCGCCTGTTTGTACACGGAGATGAGGTATCAAAATTTATGGTCTCCCTAATTAAAAAGAGGAAAGCACGATCGGTTATATATATTTTGAAAGGCCCAAATAATACTAAACTTAAAGACCCAGATAGTAAAAAGCAGCTTTTCGTAACTTTTACTCTTCCTTTTACAACTTGTGCACACATGAAAATATAGAGCAGTTAGAAAAAAGATGTATGGACACACGTGAATTCCTTCAAACTATCAATCTGCCGAAACTCTCAGAGAAACAACAGCTCAGCTTAAATAACCCCTTCACTTCACAGGAGCTCCAGTCCGTCCTGTTGTGGTGCCCAGTGGGTAAAATCGGGACCAGACAGCCTCCCTGCCTCTTATTACAAGGCCTTCCAAGAAATTTTAAGCCCATATCTCTTGAGACTATGTAACGAAGTACTATAGCAGGAGCTGTATTTCCTAAGCAAGTTCTAGAAGCCCACATTTCATTAATACATAAAGAGGGCAAGGATCCAGAGTTGTGTAGCAGCTATAGGCCAATATCATTGTTAAATAATGATTTAAAACTTTTTGCAAACATGCTTGCCAAAAGGTTGGGCACGCTCATGGACACGCTTGTTTCACCAAAACAAACGGGCTTTGTTGGAGGCAGGGAGAGCAAAGACAATTCAATACGAGTGCCGCACCTGATGCAGTACGCGAATATTCATTGCAGACCCTTAATATTATAAGGAACGGACGCAGAGAAAGAGTTCGACAGGGTGGACTCGACTTACATGCAAGAAACCCTCAAGAAATTTGGCTTTCCCTCAATAATAAATGCTATTTTCCAAATGTACATGTGCCCAACTGCGAGAGTAAAGGTAAATGGGGACCTATCCACACCTTTCGAGATCAGAAATGGTGTCGGCAGGGCTGCCTGCTATCCCCGTCTTTATTTATATTAGCTATGGAAACCTTCAACCAAAGCATCAGGCAACATCCAGATATTGAAGGAGTTCAAATAGAGGGTATGTCACACTAAGCGGCAGCCTTCGCAGATGACCTTTTGTTGTTGCTAACTAACCCTAATAAAGAAATCCCAGCAGCACTTGGAGTATTCAAAAAATTCTGGGATATGTCAAACTTTAAAATCAACATAGATAAATCGGAAGTGAGGAGTCTGAATATTCAGAACTCGACTTTACAGGAGATTAAGTCCAAATTTCCAATCAGGTGGACCTCATGGTATATCACATATCTGGGCATTAAACAAAGCCCTCAATGGCAATCGCTATTCACACTCAACTTTCTACCGCTCCTAAATTCCACAATATCAGCCACAGCCTAAATGAAGTGAGGTCAATTTGAAACCAAAGAGGTAATAGATATGTATGTGAAAAAAATTAAAACATAACTTTTACTGTGTAAGACCAAAGAATAAAAGCCCACGTGGGCTACCATAAATCCTTTAAAAACATGCAGACACAAACCATCAGGTTACTGTATACGGTCACTTGGGTAAAAATCTTATCAATCCTTCTGTCAATATATACACCTCCTCATAGACCAACAGTAATAGTTGACTATTTGCTAATACTAGCTGTCTCCTCTGTAGTATTGGAGGGAGTTTATAAGTGTGTCAATATAATCAAATTAGTACACTCTCACCATGTAACAGGGTATGTTCCCCTTCGACAGGCCCCGTTCATCTGTGTAAGTGCTTAGCCCGTTTGCTTGAGGTTGAGGCTCCGATGCAGTGTTTACTCTCGACGTGTTTCATGTGGTCAAGACTCATCAGGAGACTTAGGCTAGGTTCACATCGCATTAGCTAACGCTGATGCCCATAAGCGCTTTTTTGCTACAATCGCGCTAACGCATGGTACCATTGCATTAGCATGAGTTAGCATTAGAGGTTTATGCACAGCGTGTGTTAGACTTATCGTACCCGAAAACGCGGCAAACCGCGTTCGAGGGTGCGTCACAAAGGAATGCATCATCGCTGACGTATGCCAATTTTGACATGGGTTAGGATGCGTTACGATAATTTAAGTCTATGGGTGCATTAACGGATCCCATATCCCCCTTCCAGCACCTTTGTCACAGCCTGCTTCTCTGGCTGTGTGGCATTAACAGCTTGCCCTGTCTATGTTTAAAGCCTCCCGCGTCTCTGGCTCCAATGTGTGTCACTTCTGGTCTCCGTCCGTCACTTCTGGTATTTGGAACGCATCAGATACAGGTGGCACGCATACACATATCCAGATTCACATCAGCTGTTTCTAGGTTCCGGTATGTGGAATGCAGCGGCCGGGATGAAAACAAACATCATCTCCGCTTGCTGCGCTCATCCGCACAAACATATCTATTTATACCAAATGCCTCTCTGCGATCTTATCTTATATAATTATGCCACTCTTATTATGTTTAGTGATGAGCGAATATACTCATTACTCGAGATTTCCCGAGCACGCTCGGGTGACCTCCAAGTATTTTTTAGTGCTCGGAGATTTAGGCCATGTTCACACTTTGCGGTTTTTACCGCGGAACCGCCGCGATTTTGATGCTGCGGGTCCGCAGCAGTTTCCATTGCATTTACATGTAAACCCTATGGAAACCGCAAACCGCTGTGCACATGCTGCGGGAAAAACCACGCAGAAACACAGCGGTTTACAACCCACAGCATGTCACTTCTTTATGCAGAATCGCTGCGATTTTGCACACATAGAAATGCATTGAACCGCTTACTTCCCGCATGGGGCTGTGCCCACTTTGCGGGAAGTAAGCGGATAATGTGCGGGTGGTACCCGGGGTGGAGGAGAGGAGACTCTCCTCCAGGCCCTGGGAACCATATTTGGGGTAAAAAAAAAGAATTAAAAAATCATGTATACTCACCTCTCAGCGCTGCACGCGGCCGGCCGGTCAGAGTTGCTGTGCGAACAGGACCTGCGGTGACGTCGTGGTCACATGACCGTGACGTCGCGGTCACATGACCGTGACGTCACGAAGGGTCCTTCTCGCACATCATCTTTGGAACCGGACCGCCGGGTGCAGCGCCGAGGAGATCGAGACGTCAGAGGGTGAGTATATAAACTTTTTTTTTTTAATTTTAACATTACTATTGATGCTGCATATTGCTGCATATGCAGCATCAATAGTATAGGCGGAAACCCGCAGCGGAAAACGCGGAACAAACCGCGATAAATCTGCAGGGATAACCGCAGCGGTTTTTGCCCTGCAGATTTATCAAATCTGCTGCGGGAGAACCCGCAGAGGTCACCCGCAAAGTGTGAACATGGCCTTAGTTTTCCTTGCAGCAGCTGAATGATTTACATCTGTTAGCCAGCTTGATTACATGTTGGGATTCCCTAGCAACCAGGCAACCCCCAAATGTACTTATGCTGGCTAACAGATGTAAAACATTCAGCTGTGGCAATAAAAACTAAATTTCCAAGCACTAAAAAATACTAGGAGGACCCCCGAGCATGCTCGGGAAATCTCGAGTAACGAGTATATTCGCTCATCACTAATTATGTTCATCATATTTCATGGGCATATAAAAAGTCTGTGCAGGTAAGAGCTCATCAGCTCTGATAATTATCGATATATGTAGCTCAATGGAAAGAAATCAATCTCCCCTTCAGATATAGAACCCCATGGGAGTCAAAAGGAAAATCTACTCAATGTTCACAATAATAAACCCAGCTGGACAAAGCTGTTGGTTAGGATAAAAAAGAGACCCCATTCACACATATTAAAGCACACTATTCAGCTGCTAGAAAAATATACGAATACCTAAAGATTAAAAGATAAATTAGTTTTTACCCAAAAAAAGACAGGAAGGATATATAAAGGAGGGTTCAAGTTTACACTTAGTCAGAAAAAGACGAGTACTAGAGAAAGAGAACGGAGAGCAGGATACCCCAAGAATTTAATGGAAGGAGAGGGATATTCATTTATATCAGTATGTCTTATCCCTAATAAAAAACTAAAATACGGTAGTCTTTTCCCTACCTAACAGTAGAGGTTGGCACCCTACGCCGTGGTGCCCCCACTCCTCGGCGGCTCGACTACTGCACTTTCCTTAGTTGTCCCTTTTGTATCAGAGATAACTCTGATAAGATAGTTGTTCTTTTGGGCCGTGTGAGGCAGTGGTGTGTAGCTGGTATAGCCAGCATGTCCCAAATGCAATCACCAGACATATATTTTATATACTTGGGCTAATCACTCCAACACATTGATGCCACTCCCATCACCATTAGCTAGAGTCATGGATTTGCCAGGGCTCTACCTTCACCAGACTCTAACAAAGTCAACAGACTTCCTTGATATGATCAGAACCAGAGTAGAAACGCTCTTTGTAGATGTTATACTGCCCTCGCTCTCGGAGATGCAGGCTAGTCTTACTGATCACCCGATCAACTTCCTCCATTTCTCCAGGCTTATAAAAGCCTTAGATCCTTATCTACCGGCTGGTACCCCAACCAGGGAGCTTACCATCTTTGAAACACTAATAACACAAATTAAACATCCAAGGAGTGTATTGACAAAGATGTATCAGACACTCATAACTGACTCTATTCCTTTAAGGCAAGCTTATATATCAGACACTCATAACTGACTCTATTCCTTTAAGGCAAGCTTATATATCAATGTGGGAAAGAGACTTAGGTCCCAAACTAGGGGACTGGGAGGTGGAGCACATCTATAAAACTCATTTGGCCCGCCCAAATGCGTCAAGAGTCCAGGAAAACGCTTACAAAATTGTCACAAGATGGTATACTACCCTGGATAAAACGCATATCTGGTTTCCCAACATGCTGGTGATGTGGGATGGCTAACACACTCCTGCACATTTGGTGGTCATGTGAGAAGATCAAGCCATGTTGGAGGAACACCCTGAAAATTATCACTAAGATGTGCTCGCTTCCTGAGCCCCCACAACCGAACCTTATTTTCCTTAACTAGACTAGCAGCCCATCCCAATCCAGACATAAAACACTACTATTACTTCTATTGGCGGCAGCTAAGCTACTAATTCCACCAAGGTGGGGCACCCAAAATTGCCCAAGCACCTCAGAGTGGGTTTATAAAGTTAATCAGCTTTATCACATTGAAGAGGTAGCTGCTTATGCCCACTACTCCCAGGACAAAAATATAGTAGAGTCTGGGCTCCATGGATAGTATATAGGAAATCCAAGGAATATATAGATCTAGTAGGGAGACAGACCTCCACCTCACTATGTAGTCGTATCAACCTGAAAACAAATTAATAATACAATTAATGACCATTCCATAAATGCAATTCATTGCTAGGCCTCCTCTTGGACCCGTCCAGACATGAACTTGATCCGCCAATCCTCTCATTCATCCTTTCTGGGCAACACCTCAAATTACTTATGCTTTCTTCCCCGTCTTTTCTCTCTTATCTTTCTCCGTTATATGTTAGATATGTTTTAAAGCTTAACAGTACACGCAAGTCACCACGCCAATGAATGCTCGTACATCAGAAAGAGGTATGCGACAACTGAACTTAAAGGACAGCTGTTCCATCAGAAGTACAGACCACACTTGCGAGAATGGAAGTACTAGACAATTCTTAGGCTACGTTCACATTTGCGTTGTGCGCCGCAGCGTCGGCGCCACAACGCAAACAAAAACGCGGCAAAACGCATGCACAACGCTGCGTTTTGCGCCGCATGCGTCCTTTTTTCTATTGATTTTGGACGCAGCAAAAATGCAACTTGCTGCGTCCTCTGCGCCCGGACGCGGGCGCCGCAGTGACGCATGCGGCGCAAAACGCAAGTGCACCGCATGTCCATGCGCCCCCATGTTAAATATAGGGGCGCATGACGCATGCGGCGACGCTGCGGCGCCCGACGCTGCGGCGCACACCGCAAATGTGAACGTAGCCTTAGCCAGAGAGCTGATAACTCATGCCTCCTAAATTTGAACTACGAATATAGATACTGGCGATGGATTTTATGAAGCAAAACAAGGCATTTTACATCCATATCCTATATATGGACACCTGTTATTATATGAATGTTTTAACTAATTGCAAGATATGTAATCATATATGTGGCACTTGTATTGTTTAAATTTGCTTTTAATTTGTTTTTATTTAAAAGATGATTAAAATAAATACCGTAAGTATCATATAACTGTGTTGAGACATCTATAGGAGTGATCTATTGGTCAGATTATGTCCTCATTTATTTAACAATCAAGAATCAATATTCAGCTTTTAGATCCCCTAGATGGCGCTTAAATACCTGTTTACTACTTAATGTTGGCTTTGTTGATGATGACATTTCTACAAACCTCTATTTCATATGCAATGACAAAGTCATGGTAGCAGACAAAACCATTTGGTCCGCTCACAAAGCTCTTATTAGAGGTATTTTTATTAAGTGAGCCCGTTTCTCTAAAAGAAATATGGAAAAAGCTTCAAACAATCTTGATTGCCCAAATTCAACAGCTGGAAGAAATAAATAAAGCCTCCCCTATACCAAAATAGTATATTAAGTCTAAGGGCTCATACTCATTTGCGAGAAAAACTGATGAATGCAATTCGATAAAAATTCAATAGGTGACATCTCATCTGCGATTTTTTTTTTTTTTCCTCAGCTGAAATCGGACTGAGAAAAAAATTGCAGCATGCTGCGATTTGCTGCGTATCTCGGACGAGACTTGCCAATGAAGTCAATAGGTGCGAGAAAAAAATTGCACGGCATGGGTTCAGCTACTGCACGTCCATTGGTCTGTCCTGGAGTGGCACCTGGCGTTTATCGGGAGCCAAGTCTAACCTCACCATCAAAGGCTCTAGTGAATAGTCAGGTGTTCGCTTAGTCACGGGCCTACAGGCTCTCCACGGTCCTTGGCGCAGTGGTTCCACAAAAGCACATTTGTGACACTAAGAGACCTAAAAAACAAGAGGTTAAAACCAAAATAAAATTTTTAGAAGGTCCTAATAATTCACATATTCCTAATACAAATGAAATAGCAAATGCATTTGCTAATTACTACCATAAGCTCTATAACCTAAAACATGATCCCTCCACCACCCAACCATTTACTGAAAGTATTCAGCCATATCTCGCTAAATTAAAGGGAACCTGTCACCCCCAAAATGGAAGATGAGCTAAGCCCACCAGCATCAGGGGCTTATCTACAGCATTCTGTAATGCTGTAGATAAGCCTCCAATGTATCCTGAAAGATGACAAAAAGAGGTTAGATTATACTCACCCAGGGGCGGTCCAGTCCGATGGGCGTCGCGGTCCAGGGCCTCCTATCTTCTTATGAAGACGTCTTCTTCTTGTTTTCACGCTGCGGCTCTGGCGCAGGCATACTTTGTCTACCCTGTTGAGGGCAGAGCAAAGTACTGCAGTGCGCAGGTGCTAGGAAAGGTCAGAGGCCCGGCGCCTGCGCACTGCAATACTTTATTCTGCCCTCAAAAGGGCAAAGTACGCCTGCGCCAGAGCTGCAGCTTGAAGACAAGAAGAGAACATCAACCTATGAAGATGGGAGGCCCCAGAGCAGACAGCGACGCCCATCGGATCGGACCGCCCGCCCAGGTGAGTATAATCTAACCTTTTTCTCATCTTTCAGGATACATTGGGGGCTTATCTACAGCATTCCAGAATGACGTAGATAAGCCCCTGATGCCGGTGGGCTTAGCTCATCATCCATTTTGGGGGTGACATGTTCCCTTTAAGCCTTCCCCACATTTCGTCAGAACAGCTTGAAAGTCTTAACTCTTCCTTCTTTGTTCAAGAGATTCAAAATATCATCAAAACAACTAAAAGTACCTCTGCCCTGGGCCCCAATTGGCTACCTAATGAATACTACCACCAATTATCATCTAGCCTTTCCTCTTACCTACATAGGACCTTTAACTTATGGCAAATCTCAGAATTAGAGATTGGCGAACCCAAACAGTAAAGTTCAGGCATGAACCCTAAACATGGATTTTACCAGGAAGGGTGTTCCTTTTGGGTTCGGCACCCTGAACATCAGGTGTTTACCACGCTGTCATCTGCATGACAGTGATAGAAACATCGGCGGCTCTGATCGGCAGCAAGATCACTACCACCGGTCAGAGCGCTGCAGTTCCCACACCGTTAGATGACCGCGTGAGCCCGCAGCTGTGACCGGAGTTAAAATGTTTACCAACAGGAACAGGACTTCTACTCCCATCAGCCTACACCAGCTAAAAACAGCAAGAACAGGCAGAGGTTTATGGGAGTATTCATCAGCTGGCACCTGCACTATAAATAAATTAAAAAAAATTATGTGGGTTCCCTTTTATTTTAGATAACCAGCCATGCAAAACTGACAGTTTTGAGCTGCAACCCTCAGCTGCCCGCTTTAGCAAGGCTGGATATCAAGAGTAGAGGGGTACCCACGTCATTTTTTAAAATTATTTAAATAATTTACAAAATGGAGTAGGGTCCCCCCCATTTTTGACGACCAGCCAAGCTAAAACAGGCAGCTTGGGGCTGGTATTCTTAGGCTGGTGAGGGGCCACAAAAATAGCAGACCGCATCCGCCCCAGAAAAGGTGCATTTATTAGATGCGACAATTCTGGCACTTTGCTCGGCTCTTCCCACTTGCCCTGTGGCGGTGGCAAGTGGGGTTCATATTTGTGGCGTTGATGTCACCTTTGTATTTTCTGGTGACATCAAGCCCATGGCTTAGTAATGGAGAGGCGTCTATAAGACGGGTACCTATTCAATATTAATCCTATAGTTATCGTAAATAAACACAAAGCCAGTATAAAGTCCTTTATTTGAAATAAAAAAACACATTTTATTATTTAAAAATAACAAACAGTAAAACTGAAACTCACCTACCGCCAATTCCATTGAAGCCATGGTTTCCTGTAAAAAACATATAGACGCCTCTCCATTTTTAACCTGCCACCACCACAGGGCAAGTGTAAAGAACCGAGCAAAGCACCAGAATTGGTGCATCTAAAATATGCATCTTTTCTGGGGCGGCTGCGGGCTATTTTTAGGCTGGGGGAGGCAATATCCATGCCTTGTCTGCTACGTTGTTAACAGAATCTGTGTTCTCAAGACACGAGTTGTGTCGGAGCACAAAGTGGCTGACTCAGTCACTTACCCCAGCAGGCCACCAAGCAGGCCACGGGTATCATTAGAAATCTTTGTCTTATAGTAAATGTTGCTTTCCCCCATCCAGGGTAATATTAGTAATATATCCTCATCTGGTGCTCGGGGGCGGTGACACCATGGGCCTCAGTGATTTCAAATGCCAGGGCTGAATTTCAGTCCCAGTCCGTACATGCCTTGAGGCCATAATCTATACTCTCACAAAACCAGGTAAACCCCGTTTCCCCAGGAAATTTTAGACCTATTTCGCTGCTAAATTATGACATTAAGATCTTCTTAAAATGAATAGCTTCTAAGCTACATAAAGTATTATCCTCCCTAGTAGCCCCTGATCAAGTTGGCTTTAGAGCAGGAAGCCAGGCTAAGGACTGCATGAGACAGATGACAGATTTAGTTAAGATAGCCGAGTTGTCTAGGTTCCCCAATGTGCTCTTGTCTTTGGATGCAGAGAAAGCATTTCAGAGTACAATGGGAATATCTGAATAAAGTTCTTACTAAATTTGGCTTTTTGAGTCCCATTAAATCTGCAGTCATGTCTCTGTACTCCAACCGAAATGCAGCTGTTCTAGTCTGTTTTCCTATCATCAGGATTTGCCATCACCAATGGGACCCGCCAGGAATGTCCACTTTCTCCAATAATATTTGCTCTAGTTCTTGGGACCCCTGGCTGAGTCCATTCATGCCAATCCAGATATCTCAGGAATAAAAGTTGGCGATGTTGATCGGACTTTAAGCTGATGATGCTATTATATCATGTACAAATGTTGAAAAATATCTTCAGTTTATTATAAAATCTTTAGCTGCCTTTGCTGAAGCTTACCTTCTCAATGTGACATTGGTGCTTTTTGCACAAAACTTGTCTTCAGCTGCATTTTTGAAAGACCAACTCAGTTCTTAGGGTACTGTCACACAGTGGCACTTTGATCGCTACGACGGTACGATCCGTGACGTTCCAGCGATATCCATATGATATCGCAGTGTCTGACACGCTACTGCGATCAGGGACCCCGCTGAGAATCGTACGTCGTAGCAGATCGTTTGGAACTTTATTTCGTCGCTGGATCTCCCGCTGTCATCGCTGGATCGTTGTGTGTGACAGCGATCCAGCGATGCGTTCGCTTGTAACCAGGGTAAACATCGGGTTACTAAGCGCAGGGCCGCGCTTAGTAACCTGATGTTTACCGTGGTTACCAGCGTAAAAGTAAAAAAAAAAAAAAACGTACATACTCACATTCCGGTGTCCTTCAGGTCCCTTGCCGTCTGCTTCCCGCTCTGACTGACTGCCGGCCGGAAAGTAAGAGCAGATCACAGCGGTGACGTCACCGCTGTGATCTGCTTTCACTTTACAGCGGCACTCAGTCAGTGCGGGAAGCAGACGGCAAGGGACCTGAAGGACACCGGAATGTGAGTATGTACGGTTTGTTTTTTTTACTTTTACGCTGGTAACCAGGGTAAACATCGGGTTACTAAGCGCGGCCCAGCGCTTAGTAACCCGATGTTTACCCTGGTTACCCGGGGTCTTCGGCATCGTTGGTCGCTGGAGAGCGGTCTGTGTGACAGCTCTCCAGCGACCACACAACGACTTTCCAACGATCACGGCCAGGTCGTATCGCTGGTCGTGATCGTTGGATAGTTGCACAGTACCCTTAACAGTACCCTAGAGTGTGACAGTACCCTTAACAAAAAAAAGCTGATTTCTTTGTTTACATAGATGGTAGGATATGCTGTCTGAACTGAAATTAACATACTGTGCCCCCTGAATATAAAATGAATACACTGGGTCATCTGAATAAATCCTATAACCCTGATTATACAAATACTAAATTGTTTCCAATAAACATACAATATACTGTGCTGAAATTTAGCTTTGGCATTTGAAAACTCACAGGCCAATGCTGTCTCTATTAAAATTTATTTTCTTGGAGGAAATCAAGAATTACTACATGTCCTCGTATGTCCAATTATACAGATATTAATTATTATGCTTTGTTTATATAGCGCCATCATATCTGCTGTACAGATGTAATCAATGGGGCTCACAATCTAAATTCCCTATCAGTAGGTCTTTGGAGTGTGGGTATGTGCACACGTCAGGATTTCTTGCAGAAATTTTCCTGACAAAAAAATGGAAATTTCTGCCAGAAATCTGCATGCGTTTTTTTTCGCGTTTTTTGATGCGTTTTTTGTGCGTTTTTTCCCAGATGCATGGAATTGCGGGAAAAACGCAGAAAATCCGCAAAATTAATGAACATGCTCATTTTTTTACCGCGATGCATTTTTTTCGTGGAAAAAAACGCATCCATGTGCACAAAATATGCAGAATGCATTCTAAATGATAGAATGCATAATGCATGCATTTTTAATGAGTTTTTATAGCGTTTTTAGCGTGAAAACCTGAACGTGTGCACATAGCCTGTAGCAGGAAACCTGATTAACCAGAGGAAACCCACAAAAACATGGGCAGAACCTACAGACTCCTTGCAGATGTCCTTGGTGGCATTTGAATCCATGACCCCAGCGCTGCAAAGCAACAGTGATAACCACTGTACCTATATAAGATATAATAATAATATTGCAACATAAATTCTGCCAGACCATAACCAAATACTACCAGCATATACACTATAATAGTAATATGACCATACTGATCATTAATCAAATAACCGTTCTAGGACTGATATTACCCTACAGTTGTCCAATAATTGACTGTGTCCTACTTCACTACACTTCTAGTTTTATACTTTATTCTGCATAGCATTTGGTTTATTCTATATATTACATTGATACATCTACATGTAATTGCCTTTGTTTTTTGCTATCCTCTATATACAAAAACCTAAAGTGATGAACTAGACTATAAGTTGGTATGCATGCAATGTGTAGGCGCATGTTCACACTGGCCACTGAACAAACAAAACCTAAGCTAAGGCTGGTTTCACATTTGCAGTTGTGTCCGCAGCGTTTGTGCCGCAATTTTTTCCTCATGTGTTGTGTATTCCTATCTTTAACATTGGGGACGCAGGTGTCTGCGATTGGTTGCGTTTTGCCGCGTTTGACGACGCATGCGTCGTTTCGTCATCTGCAGTTTGGCGTGGTAAACGCTACATGTAGTGATTTTAGAGGCATCAATTTGCCGCCTAGAAACGTGTGCAGTTGTTAGCGGAAGGAATGCGGCAAAAAAAACGCATTACGGTCTATGCGTTTGCTTGCGTTTGTGAACGCATGCGTTGCATCACAGGAAAACATGTCTAGCCACTGATAAGCCACCCCCCACATACAAACTGATAAGAGGAGGGAGTGGGCATTGGCAGGTCACTACACAGCAGACTGAGAAGCAGACCAGACGCAGGAAAGCATCATGGAGGAACAAGACTCTGAACAATGTGAGTATATCCTAGCCAATGTCTTTATTTTCTATTTTCTGTCTCTAGATGTCCTAATTTCTGCCTTTTTTTTCTTTCTGCATGCATCAGAATGTCATCTTCTGAGGAGGAGCAACGTCCTGGGCCTGCACAAGGGGAAAATGTCAGTGAAGTGAGTACTCACCTCTTCAGATTGGTAAGTATTCTCTGTCACATCTATACGTGTCAAATTTTTTTTTTTTCCTTTTTCTAGAGCAGTTCTTCCACTGTAGCAGAGGCTGAGCAGGAGCAGCGGGGACACGGTCGGGTGGCAAGGCAGCAGCGTGTAAGTATACCTGGCTGACTGTTTATTGTATCCTGACTTTACAATTCTTGTATGTACAATTGTTCATTTCTTTACTTTCCTCTTTCTTTACCTTTTTCTTCACTCCTTTTTTTTTTTCTTGACTTTCATGCCAGTTTTCTGTCTCTGTTTTCTTTCTTTTCCTTATGTTAATGTCTCCAACATTAATGTCTTTATTTATTTTTTAGGTTCTAGAACGGGATGAGGTCCTCATTGAAAATGACCTCCTAATCTCCCTGGTCCATGAGCGAGTCCCGATGTGGGACACCCGGGTTCTGCAGCACTCGGACAACGTGATGATCCGGAGGCTATGGAAGGAGGTGGCCAAAGCGATGTGGGATGGCTGGGACAACGCCCCGACTCGGGTCCGAAATGCATTTTGTAAGTATTGCAATGCGGTGTGCTGCAGCAGTGACCTTGGCTGGGATCACACAACTGTGTGATGAGAGAAACTCTCAGCAGTTTCTCTCATCACACACAGTTGTGTGATTGTTCTATCTTCATACACGTTGATACGGTGTGTGATCCGACATACGGCATAAACTACTTCTGTCTCCCAAATAAGCAGACTGTTCTATGTAGTCTAACTTGTTTATTGGTAAACATGAGAGCGGTAAAACTATAAGAATATAAATGATATGGGTGACGCACTGCCTGCTGGGGAAACTCGGAGCAACTGGCAGCTGGAAGTTTACTTTCTTTCCAACCGGACTGCGGAGAGGAGGCGTCGCCCGGTGTCCTGCTGAGTATTACAACAGTACGCTTCGGCTCCATTAGAAGCGATCAATTATACTGATTGTAAAATGGCAAATCCCCTAAAGCAAGTTTTTAATAAGGACAGAACATTTCGTCCTAAGCGAAAATTTGAGCCTGGCACTCAGCGATTTGAACTACATAAGAAAGCGCAAGCTTCCCTCAATGCAGGGCTGGACCTAAAGTTGGCTGTCCAGCTGCCACACGAGGAGGACCAGAATGACTGGGTGGCAGTTCATGTTGTGGATTTTTTCAATCGCATCAATCTGATCTATGGTACAATCAGCGACAGCTGCACCGAGCAATCATGTCCTGTTATGTCTGGAGGTCCTAAGTATGAGTACCGGTGGCAAGATGAAAATAGATATCGAAAGCCCACAGCACTTTCTGCCCCCAAATACATGAATTTATTAATGGATTGGATAGAAGTTCAGATAAACAATGAAGGCATTTTCCCTACAAATGTCGGTACCCCTTTTCCAAAGAATTTTCTGCAAGTTGTGAAGAAAATGTTGTCCAGGCTATTTCGAGTATTCGTCCATGTTTACATTCATCATTTTGACAGAATAATACAAATGGGAGCAGAGGCTCATGTAAATACCTGCTACAAGCATTTTTACTACTTTGTAACAGAATTTAATCTGATAGACACCAAGGAACTTGAGCCACTGAAAGAAATGACACTGAGGATGTGCCACTGAGATGGGATTTCCCTTTTCATTATCCACTTCTCCTTGTTGCCTGTGGAAGTTTAACTGCTGAGATTTGCCCCTCTGCAACAGAGGGTTTCTTGGGAGAAGAAACTCTTTGAGCTTTTACAATGAATAGTTCACTGTATGTGATGTATTTTTAATCTATTTTTGATAGCATACACTTCTATCAAGCTGTGATAACTGAAGGCACCCTTCTTAAAAAAGTTGTACATTTCTGTCTCTTGAGATTTTATTTTTATATCTTGGCATTCTAGACATTGTTTACCTTTAGACTTTTCCATTAATGCAATAATTCCAGGTCTGTAGTATACAAACCATCTCAGGTTCTTGTATTTTAAATTACATGTTTACTGTTTGTATGACATTCACTGCCAGACAGACTTTAGCTGATTTTAATGGCTTTCCAAGTTTGGTCTGTGTAAAAGATAACCTTGCTTAATTCAATTAAAGTATTTCTGCAAAAAAAAAAAAAGAATATAAATGATATGGATAAGTATTGAGCCAAATAACAACACAACTGATACTTTACAAATAGCAGGCAAAATATACAGGATGATGCAACTTCTATATATAACTACATACAGCAGGTCACTGATAATCACACTTCCTATGTACTGGCTGCTATACAGTTAATCACATTCTGTAGAACGCTATATTGCAAGAACAGGGATAACAATCTTACCGGATAAACTTAACCAGGATGGCAAGCAAGTGAGGTAGTTCCAACACAGCAGATTAACACGTGTGTCCAGGGAAATACACAGAGAGAAAATGGAGTTTCCCCATCCCATGATACCTTGGTGCAATACCACAATGCAACACTCTATTACTAAAAAACACAGGTTATAAATTTAACCACCACTGGGTGGTGCTATAACACAGCAAAAACCAAAACATTAATAGTAGTGAACCTTTAATGCATGAAACGAGCTACACTGTCCTTATTAAAATGGACAGAACAGTGATCACGGTCAAAAGTGCATTGACTAACCATTATTTATATTTTTCAACAGTGCTCATAGTCAAAACACGTTGGCGTTCGATGAAGGATCGCTTCAAAAAGGACCTTCGTCAAGAGAGCTGGGTTCCTAGTGGTTCTGGAGCAAGGATCCGCAAATTTTTTCTTGAGACCGGTCCTTGCCCAGAGATCATAAGTATATTTTGTGGTGTAATGGGTTGTGTTGGATTGCCTAATCTGTATTTTTCTATTCCAGAAGATTTGGCGCTTTACTATTGTAAATGTTTTGTATTAATGTGTTTTTTTTTCTTCTTTTTTCACAGCACATGGAGCAGCACTCTTGACCCTGGTTCTGGAGCGGTCCTTCATCAAACAGCCACGGACACATTCCAGCCTTCCTGCAGCAAGTGGGCCTGCCACACAGACTGGAGACCAGGAAGCTGGTCCATCAGGTGTTCCCCGTCCCAGTCCTCTACCTCTTTTTTTTTTTTTTTTTTGGGGGGGGGGCTCTTCCCGGCAGCGGCAGAGGGCCTCGGACAGGTCACTCATGCCCGAGTTTTTGCACTTGAGCTCGGTCTTTCATGATGGACTCAAGGCGATGGGTGACCGACTGAATAGTGCCATAAACCATATGAATACACTTATCCAGGAGGTCACCAAAAGCCTTGCCCAAGTGAAAGCTGACGTCCAGAGGCTAGCACATCATTTTTTCAATAAAATAGAGATGGGTATGTCGGAACACCTTATTCCTGATCTCCAGCTTAGTGTCATGCAGGCCTGCAATGCTGCTTATGTGCAGGCTATGCAGCAGAGTCGGTATTTTCAGCATACAGTGGCGGCATATCAACCTGTGCCAACACTGTCGCGCTTGACCTCAATGCCGAGCTCTGCTGCATACCACTGCATGGCCACCTCCATTCCAAGCACCACCGGACACCACTACAGCACCACCACCATGCCGAGTGCTGTTGGACAGCCCACCGCCACCATGACAACTGCTGCTCCTGCTTGGACCTCCTCCACTGCCTCCACCATGTAGCAGCAGGACCCTGGCATGGCCTTCCGCTCCACCACCACCACAATGCAGCAGGACCCAGGCATGGCCTTCCCCACCACCATGCAGCAGCGGGACCCTGGCATGGCCTTCCGCTCCACCACCACCACGATGCAGCAGGATCCTGGCATGGCCTTCCGCTCTACGAGCACAATGCAGCAGCCATACCCTGACAGGTCGCCCACCACAACCAGGCCGCAACAAATGAGCCCACCGAGGCTCCCCAGACTTACACATAGATCCCAAAAAGGGCAAAAAAATAAAAAGCAGCGTACTATCTTTATTCTTCCCCCATCACCTCCCAATGTGTCTGTAATGTCAGGTTTGTCTCACTCTTCCAGTGTGTCTCAGGCCTCTCATGTGTTAAGCCCCATCCCCGAACTCCCAGACCCCACTACTTTAATTGCCCCTTCTCCTGCAATCCCTGCGTCGTTCACAATTAGCCAGGCCTCACAGCTACACACTCCCCAGTTCTGTCACTCTACCCCAAGCAGGCGCAGTTATTTTTTTTTTTGTTAAAAAATAAATAATAATGTTTTTTGCCCCCAATAATGTTTGGTTATTTGTGTATTTCGCCGCCGGCAACACACACCGTGCGCCTAATAAAACACTGCGCCGCACACTATATTTTTTTGCCAACTCATAGCTCCAGTAGTTAAGTACAACACTGCAGCTTTGTGTGTTTGGTATAGAGCTATGAGGTGGCCAAAAAAAAATATAACTTGTATTTTCTCCATAATCTCTTCAGTCTGAATAATTTGACTAATTAATCTGACTAATTGCAGACTGAAGAGAAAATGGCAGAACTATACTCAACAGGTCATGTGTCATAAATATTGAGTTCATGATGCACAAAACTCTGCGTCTTGAACTCATTACTTATGACACCTGACCTGGTGAGTAGAGAACTGCCTTGTATAACCTCCATTTTTTTCTTCAGTGTACGTAATCTATTTCACACAAACTGAAGAGACGATGGAGGTCATACAAGGCATATCTATACTCACCTGGTCATGTGTCAGAAATAGTGAATTCATGAGGCTGTTATTTGTGCATTATGAATTCATTATTTATGACACCTGACTTGATGATTGTAGATCTGCTTTGTATTAGGCCTCTTTCACACGTCAGTGTCTCCGGTACATGTACTGACAGTTTTCTCACGTACCGGAGACACTGACACACGTAGACCCATTCAAATGAATAGGTCTATGCACATGTCTCCGTGTTTTCACTGACCGTGTTGAGAACACAGAGACATGTCCGTTTTTCTCCGCCAGCACGTACAGCAATACGTCCTGCACACGGAGAACAGTGTGCACTCTCCTCCGTGTGCACGTACCGCCCGCAGGAGAAACCGCTACAGTAAGCCCTGTCCCCCCTGCGTGTGGTGCTGAAGGCGGCATTCATCTCTTCTCCCCTGCAGGAGAGAAGAGATGAAAGATCAAGTTTTTGTTCTTTTTTGTTAAAAATAAAGTTTGCAGGTGACCTCCCGCCTCCCATCCCCAGTGCGCCGCCTGGCCCCTTGCAGAGAAATACTCACCCAGCTCCCGCGATGTCTCCTCTCAGCGCTGGCAGCTTGTCCTGTGTGAGCGGTCACGTGGGACCGCTCATTAGTGGTGAATATGCGCATATTCATCACTGTAATGAGCGGTCCCACGTGACCGCTCACACAGGACAAGCTGCCAGCGCTGAGAGGAGAGTGGAGACATCGCGGGAGCTGGGTGAGTATTTCTTTGCAAGGGGCCGGGCGGCGCACTGGAGATGGGAGGCGGGAGGTCACCTGCAAACTTTATTTTTAACCAAAAACTTGATGTTTCATCTCTTCTCTCCTGCAGGGGAGAAGAGATGAATGCTGCCTTCAGCACCACAAGCAGGGGGGACAGCGCTTACTGTAGTGCTGTCTCTCCTGCACGGTCCGTGTGGTCCTCGGGCGGCACACGGCTGCCGCACGTGTGCCACACGGATGTGCCAAGTGAGCACACGGACACGGATAACTCCAGTACCGATTTCTCCGGTACCGGAATTATCTGGACGTGTGAAACCGGCCTTATGCCTCCATCGTCTCTTCAGTCTGCGTCCAATAGATACTGCATAACAGAATCAGGACGTAATGACGTCAACTACCTTACCACTAACAACATAAATGGTTTTTAGAGGAAATACATAGGAGACTCGGTCAAGATATCAAAACACGAAGTTTATTAACCAAAAATATTAGTAACATTTAAAACAACTGGTACAGACCCAAACCCAACAGGACATTTTACACAACATTGTCTTGCCATGCCACACGTCCAATATCAGAATCAAAATAGGCAGCAAATTGGTCCCGCATGTGGCCAACTTCAACAGTTGACAGCAGCGGGTGATGCTGGTAATCTGGCAATGGGTTTGCAACTGGTTCATCCAGTTCAATGTTGGGTCGCTCCTTAGCCATTATGTAATTGTGAAGAACCACACAGACTTTGACCACCTCATAGACTGTCTCCATTTTTAGATTAATGTCTGTCCCAAGAATGCGCCATTTTGAGACTAGAATCCCAAAGGTACACTCTACTGTTCTTCGGGCCCTGGTCAGTCTGTAGTTATAAATCCTTTTAGTGTGGTTCAAGTCCCGACTGGATTATGGCTTCTGTAGGTTTTCACACATCTGAAAGGCCTCATCCCCAACCATAACAAATGGCATCGGTGGGCCTTGAGTGTTGGGGAGAGGTCGTGGCAGTGTAAAAATTAACATTTTTGCCATACACGTCGGCCCATATCCGAGTTCTTGAAAGTCTGTGAGTCATTCCCACAGCCAAAAGCTCCAATGTCCACATCTGCTATTGCCATGAGCACAACAGAAAAATATTTTTTGTAGTTGAAGTACTCTGATCCAGTTCTGGCGGGTTTGATAATGCGTATGTGCTTTCCATTCACCGCTCCCAAACAGTTGGGGAAATCACACACTCTAGAATTTTTCTGCAATTTCCATCCACATGTCCTCCGTGGGTAGGGGTATAAATTCATCCCGGAGAATGTTCCACAAAGCCCGGCAGGTGTCCGCAACTATTCCAGACAGGGTGGAAATTCCAAGCCGGTACTGAAAGTGGAGGGATGACAAGCTCTCTCTAGTTGCCAGAAATCTGAAATAAAATAAAATTACAATCAATTCCATTTATGGTTGTGTTTAGCTAAAGACATAAAGGAAAATACAAATAATACATGGCAGACCAACAATAATTGAGTGGCATTTATTTAGAATTATTACGTACCTTAATGTAACCAGGAGACGTTCCTCTGCTGGAATCGCTCTATGGATCTGGGTGTCCTCTCTCCGGATGGCTCCTTGGACACGACCAAGCAAATCCCGGAAAGAGTCTTGAGACATCCTGGTATATTCCAGGAATTTGTGCGGGTTGGCATTAAGCTCGCCATATACCGTGTGATAGGCTCCACGGCTCTCCCAGAGTTCAATAATGGGGTGACTCCAAAAACGCCTACGCCGTGTCCTTCTCTGTCGTTCTCTATTTCTTTGTTGCTCCCAAGCAAACGCACAGGCAAGAAACAGCTTGATGCTTAAAGGGAACCTGTCACCCCCCCTCAGGCGTTTGTAACTAAAAGAGCCACCTTGTGCAGCACAAATGCTACATTCTGACAAGGTGGCTCTTTTAGTTATGATGCCTGCACACGCTGAAATAAACATTTATAAAATGTGCCCCCTCATATAGTGAAATGTTCCCGGGGCGGGTCTTTCCCTCCTAATCAGACGCAGCACAGCCGCCACTCCGGACCTGTGCGCGCCGAGCGCCGCCTCCTCTTGCTGCATTATCGTCCCCAGCGCCTGCGCTGTAAGTATGAAGGGCAGCACAACTGCGCACACCCGGAAAAGAAAACTTAATGCGCAGGCGCCGGGGACGATAATGCAGCAAGAGGCGGCGCCCGGCCCGCACAGGTCCGGAGTGACGGCTGTGCTGCGTCTGATTAGTAGGGAAAGACCCGCCTCCGAGAACATTTCACAGTATGAGGGGGCACTTTTTATAAACGTTTATTTCAGCGTGTGCAGGCATCATAACTAAAAGAGCCACCTTGTCAGAATGCAGCATTTGTGCTGCACAAGGTGGCTCTTTTAGTTACAAACGCCTGAGGGGGGTGACAGGTTCCCTTTAAATCCAGGTTGAAATAAAAGCTCTCCATGCAAAAATCCATCATGACACAGGATACAGTAGCACAGTAGTACTGTGAAGATTTCAGCAGTCCAAGGGTCTATATATAGGTATCCCATAATACACACCCACTGTAGTCCCATTGGCGGTGTCTGTTTATCTAGATTTTTCTCCTGTTAAACTTTCCACCATGCGCACAGAAAATGCAAACACATGCAAAACGCATGAAAAAGCGTGTAAACGCTGCGTTGTTTTAACCGCATGCGTTACCTTATGCGTCTAAAAAACGCTGCGTTTGTACGCGTTTGCATGCGGTTTTCGTGCGTTTGAGGTTGCGAATTAAACGCTGCGGATTATAACGCACATGTGAAACTAGCCTAATTAAAAACAAAATAAACAAATACCCTGTGTCACGTTTCTGTTGTTAGATACCTGGGGCCAGGGGATGTCCCCTGGTGCTCTGCACTGGCACTTTATTATGGGTAAGTTCCACCAATGATGATGGATTTATGCATATGCACTTTGTGTGTACAGTATTATCGCTGACTATTAACATTAACATGAGAGCTGGAGCAATACAGTAGCTATGATTACAGTAGAAGTTTCCTACTCAGTATTATTTTTTTCAGATCAGCACAAACTGCTATAGGGATTCATATGAGAGAGGTACTAGATGAATTATTTATTTCCTCTATGAATACTTCCCAGCAGATGGTAACTCTTTTTACCCATTGTAATTGCGCTCAGGGTGATACTATGTCTTCTCTCTGGTCACCTCATTTTTGACTTTTAGATGTTTGCAATGAAATTTTTGTATAATAAAATTGAAAAATGATCAATCAATTATATTGGCAAAGCACTATAAATTCAGAGTGTATGGCCCTTACCTGTAGATGCAACATACGAATGACATGAAAGAAATACCCCATAGCTCAAGTGTGCAGAGTCAATAGTGATAACGTGATCTAGACATTACTTGTGGCTTGAGGCCATGGACCTGGACGAATCTAGCGTCGATCAAATTAAACCCCGTCCCACTGTCCAAAAAGGTAGCAATGACCACCTTATCTTTGCCAAGATAGATCTCGGCTGGTAGAAAAAATTGAAATCTACCAATTGAGGAAATAAATACACCCGGGTTGCTAATCTCCCCGCAATCCGGGCTCTTTACTTTTCCGGCAGATGTTTATGGGGTGGGTATATGTAAGGACACGCATCCACAAAATGACCATCTTCACCACAGGAAAAAAACACAATCCCCCTTGGATGTGCCCCCCCACCCAACTGCATGGGTTCCATGGCAGACTCAGACCCAGGTTCCCTTGACTCTGGGTCCCCAGCAAATTGGGAGTGTCTCCTTATGTTTCTGATGAAGACCGAGGTCCACATGAATGGCCAGAGATATGGCCTCCTCCACTACTGCCACGTTTCTGTTGTCAGATACCCAGGGCCTTCTTCCCTGTCCCTAACGCCAGCGGCTCGCTAGCGGTCCCTGCTGCCCAGATTACATCCAGTGGTGAAGATACTGGGGCCACATGCCTTGCTCAACTCATGAATCAGCCCTATATCTGTCCCCCTCCCAGGGAAGTGGGGAGGTATAGTGTATGTACATAGGCAAATTATCATGAGGGCTATCTGGGCAACCTCCCAGGGGGTCCATCCCGGGGGATCCATCGCCGGACTGCCCTCATTACAATGTTTTCTGCGGCCCCATCTGCACTGCACATATCCCGGCAGGGAGCTTTCCTGGTGCTGCCACGATGCAGGGGACCATGTGGAACAGATTCACCTTGACGTGGTGAGATGACTATTACGTTTTTTTTTAATGCAAATTATGTTAACCAAGTACCCTATATTATTTTCATGAACTATCGCTATTTATTTACTTAGTATTTGCTTCTTTTGGTTTTATCTTAGGTTTTGTTTATCCTCTATGTGCAATATGACAGACACACAGCTCCTCTATATACATTATGTTCCTGACAGCTACTTATATAGTTTTCTTGATCCCCACAGTTCCTTAAATAAAGTATGATAAACCACATAGTCCTTTGTACAGTATGATGTCACCACAGCTGCCTATAATATTGTCCCCCAAACTCTGTAGATACAGTATCATTGTCCACACAGCTCCCCTATATACTGCAAAGTATGGGGTCCCCACAGCCACGCCCACACAGTATGAAGGCCCCTTGGCCCCCTGCATACAGTATGCTGTCTCCCACAATTTCCTACATACAGTATGAGGCTGCTACAGCTCACTTTATGATGTATGATGTCCTCCACAGCTCCCCATACATAGTATGGGCCCAATCAGCCCTATATAGACAGTATGGTGGCCCATAAAAGCTCTACACAGTGTAATGCCTCACACATTGGCCTATATAAAGTATGGGGGGACCAACAGCTCTCTACATACAGCATAGTGTCCCCACATTCTTGTGTAAGTACTGACTTGTGCAATAAAAACATTAATCTATCCCTGAACTCGACTGAATTCCTGTCAGTGTCTAAGCATGGGCGGCACGACATGGTGACGTCATTACTCCACGGTGACGTCAGTACTCCACCTGCTCCAGGTGTCCCCGTCACCCACATGTGGCCCATAGCCAATGGCTTGTGTAATGGCGCCTGTGTAGGGGACCATTGGGGGCTTTGATTTCGAACCCTTGCGGTGACGCCTCTGTGCTTGTGTCATACATCACCGGCAGGTTTGACGGTCGTACTAATGGCATCCGCTCTCAGGAGTGCGGCAAGTGATATCATCGAATAATAATTATCAGAAAAACTCTCATCCAACACACAAACGCGGCTTCCCAGAGAGCAGAGAGGAAAAATGCAAACTCTTCGGCCCCTAGCAGGACTGGCAGGGGGTAAAGCACATAACATCACACCCACACTGGGACACACAGTGCAGGCTCGTCACGTGCGGTTCCCCCAGCGCAGGTGTGTACACAGGCTGAGTCTGCTGCAGTCCCCCTATACTCCAGTCTCCAGCTTCGGGGCCGCAGCTCCCCTATATGAGCACCAGAGGTCGCAGGCGAGGCTACACGCAGCCTCCGTGTACACCCAGGGCACAGTGACGTCACTGGTGAGCTCCCTCTCTCAAAGACAGCCATCAGATACACTCCAGGGACTAGAGGGTTAATTGATTTAGCACTCGACGCCCGTGACGTAACCGAAGCCAACACCCCGCCCACCTCAGTGAGCAGCGCCTCCCACTGTGGATCACTATTTGGCAGGAAGTTGAGAAAGGACACTGGGCATGCGCAACATATAAATCCCCGCTGTAATTATATTAAAGGTGCAGAGTGCGCGCTGTGGTGGCTGAGTTCTGTAGTGTGAGGGGCGTGCAGGGACCGTGGGAGGGCTGCAGCACGTGTGCAGGAAGGACAAAGCAGACATAACACTGAGTACTTCAGGCTGCTACATTTCCATGTTAGCCTACCAGCAAAAAGAGACTGTGGCAAATAAAATAACGTTATGAAAGGGGCTAAGTGTCTTCTGATAAAGGTGTGCAGCCAGTCTATGCGACTCCTTAGAGCGTGCGGTGTGCATACTGTCGGGATTGTGCAGTGTGGTGTGCATACTGTCGGGATTGTGTGGTGTGCATACTGTCGGGATTGTGCGGTGTGGTGTGCATACTGTCGGGATTGTGCGGTGTGGTGTGCATACTGTCGGGATTGTGCGGTGTGGTGTGCATACTGTCAGGATTGTGCGGTGTGGTGTGCATACTGTCGGGATTGTGCGGTGTGGTGTGCATACTGTCGGGATTGTGCGGTGTGGTGTGCATACTGTCGGGATGGTGTGGTGTGCATACTGTCAGGATTGTGCGTTGTGGTGTGCATACTGTCGGGATTGTGCGGTGTGTGTGCATACTGTCGGGATGGTGCGGTGTGATGTGCATACTGTCGGGATTGTGCGGTGTGGTGTGATTGTCATAGGTCCTTCCAAATACTGGTTACAGCTCTCAACGCATTGCATTGCGTGAGGCCGTACACGTCTAGCCACGTTTCCGCATGCGAATCGCCTGCATAGTCACATGACTCCCCATTCTCACTGGAAATACCGGGAAATCCTCACAGTGTAATTACACAGCTGCAACCAATGCAGGGAATACCTAACAAGCAAGCACAGCAATCCTCTATGTGTTGCTGCTGTCAAACAGCCATGACACATGCAGCAACTCAAACATATTATTCGAGCACACCGAAGACACTCGGTTAGCACAGGAGCATGCGCAGATAACACCTCATCCGAGCACGGTCGCTCATCACTAGTCTTTACCTATGTACATTTAAGGGAGACCAGAAAAAAGATTGACTCGGGGGTCAATTAAATACAGTTTAACATAGAAAAACCTCATTAAACCCATCAATTTATTTCATATGCATATCAAAATTATGGATTTAAATGGAGTTTGCTTTGCTAGACTACATTCAAGAGAGAAACTTGTCAGTCAGCGGAAGCAGCGCTGGGAAGAGGCGGCTTGGGGGGTGACGCCGGACTAGTCTCATCTCCAGCTCTGGTCCCTGGCCGGATCTTCTAACTACAGTACATTGTCTCTGAAATGTCCGGGCTTTTCCGACACTAATAGAACTTTGTGTAATTATGCAGCCACGCTGTGTTTCCTGTACTCATGTGCTTAGTACTTTATCTCCCCCCAGTGCTCTTCCAGGATAGTTTGCTTGTGGCTTCCACGTTTGATTTCTCAGCACTAGCTCATTGGATTACTACACGCATAGCTCCCAACCGTCCCTCATTCTGCGGGACTGTCCCGATTTTCAGGCTTTGCCCCGCAGTCCCACACGGGACTCTGCTTCTCCCACAGACAACAGGAGAAGCAGCCGACACGCCCCTTGCATGAGGCCATGCCCCTTCCCCTACAGTCTGTTTTTCTTCCAGTGTGCGCGGTACAGCTCAGAGGGAGAGAGAGGGGACATTTTTGAGGTAAGTGTCACGGACGGGGTGTGTGCAGGGGCGTAATTACCACGGTCGCAGCGGTCACCGCTGCGTCCGGGCCCGGCGGGTCAGGGGCCCGGAAGGTCCGAGGCACCCGACACCATGTTGCAGTGCAGGAGATTTGTCCCTCACGGCAACAGTCAGAGGTGTACTAGGGGGAGGGGGCAGCCGGGGCATGTGAGAGATAGGAAGCAGCTCCAGTCAGCACGGTGAGACAGCTTCTCCTGCTCTGCAGCCCCGGGACAGAAGGCGAGAGCGGGGGAGGTGCGGGACAGCACAGAGCTGCTGTAGTCAGGAGAAGCTGAGGAGCTGCACATTTATATCAGCCTCCCCTGTACCAGAGAGCCGAGTTTGAGATGTGTGTATGAGCTGGTATCGTGTGTGTGTGTGATCTGTAGTATGTGTGTGTGTGATCTGTAGTGTGTGTGTGTGTGTGTGTGTGTGTGTGTGTGTGTGTGTGTGTGTGTGTGTGTGTGTGTGTGTGTGTGATCTGTAGTATGTATTTGTGTGTGTGTGAGGCAGGGGCGTAATAACCACGGTCGCGGTGGTCGCCGCTGCGACTGGGCCTGGCAGGTCAGGGGCCCGGCAGGTCAAAGGCACCCGACTCCCCCCGCCGCTGCTGCCGCATTGAACTATACTGGCGTCTATGACGCCGGTACAGTTCAAAGCAATGATGGAGGAGAGAGCGTCAGCTGACGCTCCCTCTCCCATCATTCCCCTCTGCCTCTGACACTGCGGGTGCGTGATGACATCACTTCATCGCGCACCCGCTGTCTGCAGGATCCAGGCAGTGCAGCGTCTGCTCAGGTGATGGCAGCCGCCATATTGGCAGAGCCTGTGGTGGCTTCTGGGTCCGAGGAACATTCGGCTCTGGATCTGGCGGGGGGCACGTGGACCGATCCGCCTAGGAGGGGCATGCCGTAGCTGCTCAGCCATGTGGAGGATCCAGGGATGAACATGGAGGTGTATGGGACCGGTGGCAGTGAGGTGTGTCTGCTGCCCGTGTGTCGCCATCTTCGGCCCCCTGTGACAACAGCCCCGCTTCCTCCCTGCTATCCCGTGCCCCATGTCCTCTTAGGTCCCCAGGTCCAGGTCATTGTGCTCCTCCAGGCCCCCGTATGTGCCTTGTCACGCCTCCCCTGGTCCCCCAATGCTCCCCATCTCCCATGCCTTGAGTCCTCCTGCTCCCCCAAATGATACAGTGGTATAGTAATCAAAAAAGAAAGAAGAAAAATTATGAATATACCTTACAGTGAGTGGTATAGTAATCAAAAAAGAAAAATTATGAATAATAATTTTTCTTCTTTCTCCTCCTGCTCCCCCCATGCATTCCCAGCCTCTTGTCCCCATGTGACCCATCTGCCCTGCTCTCAAGTCTCCCCTGTCCCTTTTCTCACTGTGTGTTCCCCATCTACCCTGTCCTCGTAATCCCTGTGCCCCCTTCTTCCCTGCTCCCAAGTCTCCCTGTCTTCCCCTGTCCCCTTGCAACTCTGTCAACTTGCTTCCCTATCTACTCTGCCCTCGGAGTCCCCTTGTGTCCTCTTGTGCCTGTCTCCCTTGCCCCCTAGTCCCCATGTGTGCCCTTGTGCTCTTCTCTTCTTCCTGGTCCCCATGAGTCCCGTTGTGCTTGTGTCCCTTGTTCCCGTGTGTAGCCTTGTGTCAGTCTCCCTTGCCCACTAGTCCCTGTGTGTCCCCTTATGCCTGTCTCCTTTGTCCCCTTGTGCTTGTGTCCCTTGTCCCCGTGTGTCCCCTTGTGTCAGTCTCCCTTGCCCACTAGTCCCCTTGTGCCCTTCTCCCCTGCCTCCTAGCTCGCATGTGTCCCCTTGTGCCTGTCTTCCTTGCTCCCTAGCCCCCCTGTGTCACCATTGTGCCTGTCTCCCCTAGCCCCCTTGTGTCCTCCTCCCCTGCCCCATAGTCACCATTTGCCCATGTCTTTCTCACTGCACCTGTATGGAGGGGCTGCATTATACTATGAGGGGGGCTGCATTATATTCTATGGGGGTTACATTATATTGTATGGTGGGGCTGCATTATACTTTTGTGGGTTGGCTGCATTATACTCTGTGGGGTGGCTGCATTATACTATATGTGGGCTGCGTAATACTGTATCGAGGACTATGGGGAATATATTATACTATATGAAGAACTATGGGGTGCATTATACTATGAGAAGTGAATTGTACGACATGGATGACGATCGCGGTGCATTATACTATATGGAGCAGTGTGAGGAGTGTATTATACTATATGGAGGACTGAGCAGTGTATTTTAATATATGGAGGACTACGAGGAGTGTATAATACTATATGGAGGACTGAGGAGTGTATTATACTATATGGCGGACTATGAGGGGTGCATTATACTATATGGAGCACTATGAGCAGTGTATTGTACTATATGGAGGATTGAGGAGTGTAGTATACTATATGGAGGACTGAGGAGTGTATTATACTATATGGATCACTATGAGGAGTGTATTTTAATATATGGAGGACTATGAGGAGTGTATTATACTATATGGAGGACTATGGGGAGTGTATTATACTATTGTACTATATGGAGGACTATGGAGAGTGTATTATACTGTATGGATGACTATGGAGAGTGTATTATACTATATGGATGACTATGGAGAGTGTATTATACTATTGTACTATATGGAGGACTATGGAGAGTGTATTATACTGTATGGATGACTATGGAGAGTGTATCATACTATATGGATGACCATGGAGAGTGTATTATACTATATGGATGACTATGAACTGTGCAGTATATTATATAGAGGACTTTGGCGGTGCATTATATTATAAGGAGTACTATGGGGGTGCATTATACTGGGGGTGCAGTACTACGATGTGAGCGGAGCCGTGTGTTTACGAGGTGTACGGAGCCGTGGGTGGGCGGAGCGTAGCCGCATGTGTACGAGGTGTATGGAGCGTAGCCGCATGTGTACGAGGTGTATGGAGCGGAGCTGCATGTGTACGAGGTGTATGGAGCGGAGCCGCATGTGTACGAGGTGTATGGAACGGAGCCGCGTGTGTACGAGGTGTACGGATCGGAGCCGCATGTGTACGAGGTGTACGGATCGGAGCCACCTGTGTACGAGGTGTACTAAGCGTAGCCGCATGTTATACGAGGTGTACCGAGCGGAGCCGCGTGTGTACGAGGTGTACCGAGCGAAGCTGCGTGTGTACGAGGTGTATGGAGCGGAGCTGCATGTGTACGAGGTGTATGGAGCATCATGTGGGGCCATTATACTGTACGCAGCATCATGTGGGACCATTATACAGTATGGAGCATCATGTGGGCCATTATACAGTATGAAGCATTGTGTGGCCATTATATAGTATGGAGCACTGTGTGACCATTATATAGTATGGAGCATCATGTGTGGCCATTTTACAGTATGGAGCATCATGTGGGGCCATTATACAGTATGGAGCATTGTGGGGCCATTATACAGTATGGAGCACTGTGTGGCCATTATACAGTATTGAGCATCATGTGTGGCCATTATACAGTATGGAGCACTGTGGCCATATTTTTATGTTTATAATTATTCTTTATGAAACAGTGTGATCAGCAGTGCTAAATGGGTGTGGTTGGGACGTGGATATGGGTGTGACTAGTTATGAATGGGTGTGGTCAGAGGCGTGGCCTAAAAGTTGCCACGGCGCGTGTTGTGCACCGCAAACTTTGTCCCGCTTTCCCATCTTCAAAAGTTGGGAGGTATGCTACACGGCAGGGATCATTTTTATTGTTCGTCTATGACCTATACACCTATACCATTAGTTGAAGTGGAAAAAAATGACCTGATCTGTTACCTTGAAAATTTATAGTGCACAAGGTTATTCTTTAATCATCTCGTATGCTAACATAGTGTGATAATTCATGCACCGCATTGGAATTCGGCAGAGTACAAACCCATAAAACAAATAGGCAGTGAGAGAAGATAACTCATGGTTTTACCTATAGATCCTCCATCCCAAATCATGTTTCGCCCTGCTTCACCAGGAGACGTGTTAGGGGAGAGAATCATCAGATGTTATACTCAAGAAGCCCCAATGGGACGTAATCCTGCCTGAATGCTGGGTAAAAGATAACAATGCCCGCTAGTGTGTTTCGGCACCTAACCTGCTTCCATACATTGGAAAACTTCCACCCGCTGAGTTGCGGTACACGTTTGCCATGCTGCTGTATGCCAAGGTGGGTGACACAAGACCATTGAGCTCAGTGTTTGGCTGCAGCAGCCATTTGTAAGAGATGCGACGTTACTGCTACAGTCTTGTAAACAAGAACTCATGGAGAAATGGCACTGGTGCAGCAGCGGCTCCATTAGGCAAGTACTGCGTATTTTGTTTTTTTAAAGCATTACAAGAATTAACCCAAATTGTATATGAAAATAGAAAACCTCATTAACATTAGACATGCATTTAGATGTAATTATTGTCGTGATCCAGACCGGGTTTTGAGTCCTGTTTTCCCTTTTTCCCGGTCTGGTCATGTCAAGAGTTAACGTTTCTCAGCCTCTGTCTGGGTTCAGGTTGACTATTTATCGTGGCTGTGTCCTGCAAGCGATTTCAGTTATAGTTTTTGCCTAGTGCTGCTGTAGCTGACTCTGATTGCTCTGATTTGTCCTGCTGCGTTTGCAGTCTGAACCCGTGTCTCTGTTTTCCCCCGTCTTGACTCCGGGTTTCCCTTTAGTGTGCTGACTCCCTGGTTTTGACTTGGCTTGTATCCTGATCTGCTCTGGCTTATCCGCTCCTGACCGTTACTGACTCCATGGCTTGTCTCTGACCGTGAATTTGCTTATTCTTATTTGACTAATCTGCTGCCACCTGTGGTGGCCTCACTGCAGGACTACAGGGTCAGCTCTATTTAGGTGCAGCCCTGCTTCCAATCTAGTGCCATCTAGTGGAGCCTGCACCTACCTGCACTGCATCAGCGTGACAATTATATATTCTTTTTTTTTTTTACAAAATTTATGTCACTTGCCTTTTCACCTTTTTCCACCACTAATGACCAGCACATGCCTGTTTTCAGGTATTGCATTTGTTATACAACATGATAATTTGTAATTTTTAGGTAATAGTACAAGATATGATTAAAGACAAACAAGAAAATTTGTGCTAATCTGTCAGTCGTTGCACATGTTTATACTGGTTAACATATAAGAGCTTAATGCACCACTCCAGGTTTTGTTGTTTTTTTTCTTTATAACTGTACTGAAGTGGTGCTATTAATGTAATGTAGAAAATCATGGAAATCCAGCTTCTTAAAAAATTCCAGACATTATTTCATAGAAAAATATAAAAGCACATGGGAACAAGTTTCATGGTGATCTGTGCAAGGAGCAACGCATTTCAAACTCCCTTCCGGCGTTCTTTCTCAAAGCTAGTCAGCATGGGATTCCTACAGGGTGTTATACACACAACTAATGAGACACGTGTACAGAGATCATGTGATCAGATGACAATAAAATAAACATAATCACAAAAAAACAAATAACGACACACAAATTGAAAAATATATAATACAAAATAGGCACTTAAACCAGAAAAGCCGTTCAGGTGAGCTGGTTTATTTCTACTTTTAGCTCAATTAATGCATCTAGTAATATACTTACCAGCCACCGTCTTCATCTGTCATTGACGTCACTCCTGAGTGTCTCCAGCAGTCTGTTACCTGCTGGATCACGCTAGTGTCTGCTGGGCGAGCCCGATATCACAAATCAATGTAATTCGATGAGAGACAGGACGAGGCTGTAATAGACTTCTATTGAGAGCTTGTGCTGTTACCTCTGACTTCTGGGCAGTTAGAAGTTGTGATCACAAGAAGAACTGAAGACGGGAGCTGGTAAGTATAATACTAGTGTCCAGAACTTACATTAGTGATACCACCGCAGCGCTGCAAGAAAAAAAAACGCTGGAGTGGTGCTTGGATGATTTATTGATTTTTTTTTTATTTTTCTTTTATAATAACCTCGTCTGTAAAACTTTTAACTGAAGTTGGCTAGAAAAAAAAAACTTATTGTGGTGGAATGGCTTTTAGGCATTTTTGATCAAAACAAAGTATCCTATATTATTTAGATGTTTTATTACTATTCACTTGTTCTAGGGTATATGCTCAATTTGTTTGTTTTTTTGTTTTTGTTCTTGGGTTTTGTCTGTGAAATGGCCACGGTGTGAACTTGCTGTTAGGGTATGTGTCCACGTTCAGGTTTGCTTCAGGCTTTGGTCAGGATTTTATGCAGGTAAAATCCTGACCAAAAATGCACCTGAGGTCACTGGCAGGTCACCTGCGGTGTTCCTGCGTGTTTTGCTCATTGTAGCAACATGCTGCGTTCTGAAAAAACGCACCGCATGTGCGTTTTTGCGGGAATTCCGCATGCATTTTTTAATGCATAGTGGAGACGGGATTTCATAAAATCCCCTCCACTATGCTGTAACATCTGGACGCTGCGTTTTTGACGCTGCGGCTCAACGCTGCGTCAAAAACGCAGCGTTTCCTGAACGTGGACACATACCCTTACACTTTGCAGATATACCAGCTCATAGTCCTGCTCATTTCTTTGTTTTTTCAGTAATTTCTTGTATTTTCTACAAACAGAGTTGTTGTTCCATTTTCTGAGCTATGATTTTCATCTATATAGCTTCCCATGGATTAGTGTCTTAGTCAGACTCTTTCCTGCTATGCCCTAATTCACATTGATGTCGTTTGACATTTGGTAATGGTTTAATACTAGAGACAGTCCAGATGGGTACACCTTGTTTTGGTGGGATGGATTTTATGCTTTTTTTTAAAAAAAATCAAAACAGCGTTAACTAAGTACCCTTTGTTGTTTACATGCACTATTGACATTTACTTATTTACTTACTGTAGGGTATTGTTTATTTACTGTATATACTCGAGTATAAGGCTACTTTCACACTTTTTTGCAATCTGTCATTTTGGGCAAAAAACGGATCCTGCAAGTGTGCTCGCAGGATGCGTTTTTTGCCCATAGACTTGTATTAGCGGCGGATCGTGACGGATGGCCACACGTCGCATCCGTCGTGTTTTGGCGGACCGTCGTCACAAAAATACGTTCAATGTACCGTTTGTTAGGGGTTGAGTTCCCGCCTCTGCACAGGGTCTCCCATTCTTCTCCTGCTGCAGTGGAGCCTGCTCAGCGGAGACGTCGGTCCCAGCGTCTCGCTTAGTCTGACTCTGTGCAAAGGGTTACTGCTGCCTTTCCAGCTTCTGCCATTGTAGCCAATAATGGGCAGCGGCGAGCAGATGTCTTTGGGACCAAGTCCTACTTTTCCCCTTCTGAGCATGCCCAGGGTAAGCTCTCTCGTTGGAGATCAAGGGTCACATGCTTAGATACTGCAGCAAACCCCATTGGTCCTCTAGGAAGGTCCTGAAGGTGCTCAACCTCTGTGGCAGCCTCCCATTGGTCCTTCTGGGAAGGTCCTGTACTTGCTGCAGCTATAAAAGGTGCGCATGACCGCACGGCCATGCGCTAGTATCAATCTTAGTTATGTGCTTTGCGTCAGTGTGGTTATGTATGTATTCAGGGACCCGGCTGAAATAAGCCCCTAGAATACCGGCACCTCCGGTGAGGAGATTGTGTGTCTGCATGACCACTGACTGCTATCAGTTCGGCAGTTAGACTCACAGGGGCGCAAGCTAACAGGGTGCAGTGCTTTCCTTTCACGGCTACTCTGTGAAGTAACAGAGCTAGCGTATACCGCCTAATAGTGCCACCATTCACTAGCAGCAGGT
This sequence comes from Ranitomeya variabilis, assembly GCF_051348905.1. NCBI lineage: Eukaryota > Metazoa > Chordata > Amphibia > Anura > Dendrobatidae > Ranitomeya > Ranitomeya variabilis. The sequence continues at coordinate 224,356,590 of NC_135236.1, read as the reverse complement.
TCCTCCTGCACGGTGGACCCCAGGCTGCGAACGCACCAATAATAAGCATCTATATTTACTCGGTGCGTTCCGCTAGCCCTAACAATACTAGTGCCAGGGTCTGGCTAGTAAATGGCGGACAATCAGCGTCTACAGCGGTACATCCAGCAGCTGGAGGGTAGGTTGGCGGCTCTAGAACGCACAACCTCAGCTGTGGATGTTACCGCAGTCGCTGTTCAGGCTGCAAGTGTAGCTGCAGCCAGTTTGTCCTCTGCTACACCTGCTCTGACTTTATCCCGTCTCCCGCTTCCAGACAAGTTTGCTGGTGACAGTAAGCTATGTGGGGGATTCATGAGTCAGTGCTCCATACATCTAGAGCTCCTGGCTGTACGTTTTCCTACGGAACAGGCAAAAGTGGGATTTATCTTATCCCTTCTGTCGGGCAGGGCGTTGGAGTGGGCAGCGCCGCTGTGGGAGCGTGATGATCGTGTGGTGCAGAGTGCTCCTCTCTTCCTGGATGCTCTGAAACAGGTCTTTTTAGAACCTTGTGTCACCCACGATACCGCGCTCCAATTGTTGGCAATTACACAGGGTTCGTCCATGGTCAGCCAGTTCGCCGTCCAATTCCGGACTCTGGTCTCTGAGCTGGAGTGGCTGGATAAAGTCCTTATTCCGGTTTTCTGGAAAGGACTGGCAGACCATGTGAAGGACGCTTTGGCCACTAAGGAGATTCCCGCCACACTGGAGGAGCTCATTTCAATATCTACCCGCATCGACCTACATTTTAACGAGCGGAGGTTAGAGCGGACCCAGTGTAGGCAGAGGTTTCGGCTGGTTCTCACCTTCGCCAGACCTCTGGAATCTTCCGTTCAGACGTTCAACTCCCATGAGGCCATGGAGGTTTCTCGAGCGGGACCAAAGTCTCGGACCGCTCGAGTACCCGTGGTTTGTAAAAATTGACAACAGCTAGGACATTATGCCAACAAATGTCCACGGCGGTCAGGAAAACGATTGCGTCTAGTAACCATTGGAGGAGGCTCACTAGATACTGCGGCATTTTCCTCCAAACTGTCCTTTAAAGGGACAGTCACGTTAGGCTCATTCACTCTTACAGTCGAGCTTTGTGTGGACTCTGGAGCAGAGGGGAATTTCATGTCCTCTGCTTTTGCTCTGCGCCATGCAATACCTCTGGTGATGCTCGCCCAATCGGTGACTGGTAGAGTAGTGAATGGGTCGACACTTCCCTCACAAATCACACACCAGACTGTCCCTTTCACGTTATCCGTGTCCCCTTCCCACCAGGAGATTATTTCCCTTCTTGTCCTTCCCGAGGGAATGGACGAGATTCTGCTGGGAATACTCTGGCTCCGTTTCCACTCCCCACATATTGAGTGGACCTCTGGGAGGATATTGGGCTGGAGTGAATCATGTAAGGGCAGATGTGTGAGGGAGTGCATTCAGGTTTCCACTACCGAGATACCCGCAGATCATTCTTCCCTTCCCAAGTGCTATTGGCCCTATGCAGACATGTTCACCAAAAAGGCTACGGAGACCCTTCCACCTCACCGCCCCTATGACTGTCCTATTGATCTCATGCCTGGAACAGAACCTCCTCGGGACGGGTCTATTCCCTCTCTCTCCCGGAAACGGAGGCCAGGTCCCAATACATCCAAGAGAATTTGGCAAGAGGGTTCATTGGGAAGTCAGTGTCACCTACAGGGGCGGGGTTCTTATTCTTGCAGAAGAAGAACGGAGAATTACGTCCATGCATAGATTACAGGGGTCTTAACGCTATCACCGTTAAGAATAAGTACCCGTTGCCCCTGATTTCTTTGCTCTTTGATAGACTACGGGGAGCAAGGGTATTTACCAAATTAGATCTGTGGGGTGCTTATTGTCATGTCGGATGCTGTTCAGACCAGGTTGTTCGACAGACAGCGGTAATTCCGCTTTTGACCACTATGTGCTCATTGGCGTCGGCTAGATTTTATCTAGCTGTTCCAGGGTTAATTTACCTGATCCTCGGATTGGAAGCTGGGCCATGCCCATTGCCTTTAAATAGTTCTCCTGATCATTGGGCGTCGCCGATTATAGCTTCTGTCTTGTGCGATGTTATCTCGGTCTGGAGTGGAGAGCTGGTGGTTGGAGATTCGTTGCTGGTGGTGTATTTTCCTTTGTCTTATTTACTCCTTCCTATATTTGTATTTATTTTGCCCTGCACATTTATAGTGTATTCCTGAGTGACTGCGGCGTGGTGTATATTTTCCTTTATCCTTGTCTGTGCTAACTGTGGGTATTGGTGTATTGCCTCTTCACTGGGTGGTGTGCGGAGGTTTCAGCCTAGGGTTGAAACAGGAGACAGGGTGAGGTTCGAGGCCTGGACATGCACATCATCAGTGTAAACTCCAGGTAGAGGGTCAGTCAGGATTTCCCTAGTCTGAGGGAAATTGCAGGGGCCCGGGTTATTAGCTCTCGCTCACCTAGTCTCCCCGTGACATTATAATCGGCCCAACAAAAAAAAAAAAAAAAAGGGTTTCTTTTTTTTTTTGTGTGTGTGTTTTGTCATGGATCCCATGACTTCCATAACCCGCCAGTTGGAGGCGCTGTCCCTACAGGTCACTGAGTTGAGGGGGGCAGTACAGCAACAGGGACTAGCAGTATCTAATGTGCAAGCTGGAGCGACAGGAAAAGTTGCTGAGCCTAAATTCCCTTTGCCTGAAAAATTTGCTGGGGAACACAGTAAATTTGTTTCTTTTCGTGAAGCTTGCAAACTATATTTCCGTATGCGCCCGATCTCCTCGGGTAATGAGGCTCAGCGTGTGGGCCTGGTGTTGTCATTGTTAAGCGGGGATCCCCACGCATGGGCGTTTTCTTTGCCATCTGATTCTGCTGCATTTGACTCTGTGGAGAGTTTTTTTTTCCTCTCTTGGAAAAATCTACGATGAACCTGACAGAATGGCTCTAGCAGAATCTAAGATACGCACTATTCGCCAGGGGGAGCGAGTTGCAGAGGATTACTGTTCTGAATTTCGTCACTGGGCGATCGATACACAATGGAATGATCCAGCATTGCGGAGTCAGTTTATTCATGGGGTTTCTGGAAGGGTTAAAAAAGCCCTTCTGATGTACGAGACTCCTGCTTCGCTAGATTCCGCTATGAGTCTGGTTGTCCGCATTGATCGCCGTTTGCGTCACGGGGAGCATGAGACACCGCCTATGGGAGAGGGTTTAGGTTCACGTGAGGTTGCTGCAGGTGAGCCCACGGAGCCTATGCAAATCGAAGGGGTGTCACATGTGAAGCGTCTAGCCCCTAAGCTCAGGAAGCAGGGAGCCTGTTTTTACTGTTGTAAAACTGGTCATTTTATTAACATCTGTCCTCTGCTGTCTAAAAAAAACGCAACGACGGAAAACTTCTAAGCTCAGAGGGTGTGGAGGAGACCAATCTGAGCTTATGTATATCCTCCATGGTGGTTTCTCAATGCATGCTCCCTGCTAAGGTTTTTATCGCTGGCAGTGAGCTGCCAATTACTGTTTTTGTGGATAGTGGTTCAGCCACAAATCTCATTGATGAGGAGTTTGCGCGCACAGCAGGTTTTAGGATTGAAAAACTGTCTCATCCTATCCGCGTGGTCACCATCAATGCTGCTCCTCTCTCTCAGGGGGAGATTACTGAATTTGTGGCTGAGGTGAAACTCCACATTGGGGTTCTACATTCTGAGCGGGTTACATGTAAGGTGCTCAGGAATCTTCCTGCTCAGGTGGTTTTGGGTTTTCCTTGGTTGTCTATGCGCAACCCGGTAATTGACTGGAAAACTCAGGACATAATTCAGTGGAGCGAGTTCTGCCAGGAGAATTGCCTTGTCAGGGCAGGAGCAATACAGGGGCACGACTGGGGTAGTACAGTGATCATTTCCCCCTTCCCCCTTCAAGCATCAATAGGCTCCTGCCAGGAACAAACAACTAATTTGGTGAGACAAAACCATTTTTTTATTGAGCACTGATATTCATGCACTGTCTGCACTTTATTACGTTCACGTTTACTGTCCATAAAAATGTTTTTACATTAGTAGCATTAAAGGTTATGTTTTAATTTACTTTATAAGGTATTCTCTTGGCTATATATACAGGAGAATTGCCTGGCCACATGTGTGGCTGCGGTGACTTCAAGCGTTCCGGAGTCACTTCTGGATTTTGTGGATGTGTTCTCTGAGAAGGGTTGTTCAGAGTTGTCGCCACATCGTCCCTATGACTGTTCTATCAGGTTTAAACCAGGGGCCAAGTTGCCTAAAGCAAGGATGTTTAACATCTCCGGTCCGGAGAGACAAGCGTTAAAAGATTATATTGCTGAAAGCTTGAGCAAAGGGCACATCAGGCCGTCATCCTCGCCGGTGGCAGCAGGGTTCTTCTTCGTGAAGAAGAAAGATGGCGGATTACGCCCGTGTTTGGATTTCAGGGAGTTGAACCAGATTACGGTTCGTGATCCATACCCTATGCCACTGATACCAGATTTGTTCAAGCCAGGTGGCGGGTGCTAAGTGGTTTACCAAGCTTGACCTCAGGGGGGCGTACAACCTCATAAGAGTCCGTCAAGGTGATGAGTGGAAGACGGCTTTTAATACTCCTGAGGGTCATTTTGAAAATTTGGTGATGCCCTTTGGGTTGACTAATGCACCTGCAGTGTTCCAACATTTCATCAATGATGTGTTCTCGCATGTTTTGGGGAAATTCGTTATCGTGTACCTAGATGACATTCTCATATATTCTTGCGACCGTGATGCTCATTTAGATCATGTCAGGCAGGTGTTACAGCTTCTCAGAGAGAATAAGCTATATGCTAAACTTGAGAAATGTGTATTTTTTGTTCAGGAGTTGCCTTTCTTGGGTTATATTGTGTCTGCTTCTGGTTTTAAAATGGACGCCGCTAAGGTGCAAGCGGTGATGCATTGGGAACGTCGTGATAACCTGAAAGCACTTCAGCGGTTCCTTGGGTTTTCTAACTAATATAGGAAATTTATCAAGGATTTTTCCATCATTGCTAAACCGCTAACTGACATGACTAAAAAGGGTACCAATTTCTCCGTTTGGCCTGAGGCTGCTGTGCGCGCATTTGAATTTCTTAAGAACAGTTTTGTTTCAGCCCCCATTCTTGTGCAGCCAGACGTATCAAAACCCTTTGTTGTGGAAGTCGATGCGTCTGAGGTTGGTGTGGGGGCGGTACGATCTCAAGGCTCATCTTTGAGTGGTTTGCGTCCGTGCGCCTATTTCTCCAAGAAACTGTCGTCCACCGAACGTAACTACGATATCGGCAACAGGGAGTTGTTGGCTATTAAGTTGGCCTTTGAGGAATGGTGACACTTCTTGGAGGGGTCGGTACATCAGGTTACTGTTATTACCGATCATAAGAATCTGCTGTATTTGGAGTCAGCCAAGCGTCTGTCCCCCAGGCAGGCTCGCTGGGCATTGTTTTTCACGCGGTTCAACTTTGTTGTCACTTACAGACCGGGGTCTAAAAACACTAAGGCGGATGCTCTGTCCAGGTGTTTTCTGGGGGGGAGAACCTCAGGAGGATCCAGTACCCATCCTTCAAAAGGGTTTTGTGGTTTCGGCTCTCACTACCGAGGTTGAGGTTGAGATTGCCGAGGCTCAGGAGGAGGTACCATCTGAGCTTCCCATCAACAAATCTTTTGTACCGCTTCATCTCCGCTTAAAGGTTTTGGCGGAGCATCATGATGCTGTCCTGGCTGGCCACCCAGGGGTTAGAGGTACCTTGGAGTTGGTGTCACGTCGGTTTTGGTGGCCCAAGATCCGACAGGACGTGGTCTCATACGTGTCAGCTTGTACCACGTGCGCTAGGGCTAAGACGCTCCGCTCCCGTCCTGTTGGCACACTACTTCCTCTTGAGGTACCTAGTAAGCCATGGACGGAAATCTCCATGGATTTCATCACTGATTTGCCCTCATCAGCTGGGAACACGGTCATCTTGGTGATAGTTGATCGGTTTTCAAAAATGTTGCACTTTGTGTCTTTGCCTTCGTTGCCTAACGCTAAGACTCTGGCTCAGGTATTTGTGCAGGAGGTGGTCAGACTTCATGGGGTTCCATCTGACATCGTGTCTGATAGGGGGTCTCAATTTGTGGCAAAATTTTGGAAAGCATTTTGCTCACGGCTGGGGATCAAGTTGTCTCATTCTTCGGCGTTTCATCCTCAGTCAAATGGTCAGACTGAGCGTATGAACCAAAATTTGGAACAGTACTTATGCTGCTTTGTCTCTGATAACCAGGAGGAGTGGTCTACGTTCCTTCCTTTGGCTGAGTTTGCCATCAATAATCACCGCCAGGAGTCGTCTGGGGAGTCTCCGTTTTTTGTGTTTATGGGCTACATCCTCAATTTTGTACTTTGAGTCAGAGGGGCTCTTCCGGCGTTCCGGAGGAGGACCAGTTAGGAGCACAATTGTCGTCAGTCTGGAGGAGAGTTAAACAGCGCCTGTTGAATGTGGGTGCTAGGTACAAACGTGTGGCTGACAGTAGGCGTGTGCCAGGTCCGGACCTGAGTGTGGATGACTGGGTGTAGTTATCCACAAAAAACATAAGACTCAAAATACCGTCCCTTAAATTGGGTCCACGGTTTAATTGTCCATTTAAGGTCACCGCCGCCATTAACCCAGTAGCGTACCGATTGGAGCTCCCTACGGTGTATAAGATACACAACGTGTTCCACAGGTCTCTTCTAAAGAAGGTGGTGGGTTCTGTGGACGCAGCGCCTATGCCACCTCCAGTCTTGGTGGATGGTAATTTGGAATTTGAAGTCTCCAAGGTGGTTGACTCTCGTGTAGTGCGCCGCACTTTACAGTACTTGGTTCACTGGCGTGGTTATGGGCCTGAGGAGAGGTCCTGGGTACCAGCCTCGGACATTCATGCGGATCGGCTGGTCAGGTTTTTTCACCGTCGCCATCCAGACAAGCCGGGTCCTATAAGCCGTGAGGGCCCTGGGGTCCCTCGTAGAAGACGGGGTACTGTCATGTCGGACGCTGTTCAGACCAGGTCGTTCGACAGACAGCGGTAATTCCGCTTTTGACCACTATGTGCTCATTGGCGTCGGCTAGATTTTATCTAGCTGTTCAGTGGTTAATTTACCTGATCCTCGGATTGGAAGCTGGGCCATGGCCATTGCCTTTAAATAGTTCTCCTGATCATTGGGCGTCGCCGATTATAGCTTCTGTCTTGTGCGTTGTTATCTCGGTCTGGAGTGGAGAGCTGGTGGTTGGAGATTCGTTGCTGGTGGTGTATTTTCCTTTGTCTTATTTACTCCTTCCTATATTTGTATTTATTTTGCCCTGCACATGTATAGTGTATTCCTGAGTGACTGCGGCGTGGTGTATATTTTCCTTTATCCTTGTCTGTGCTAACTGTGGGTATTGGTGTATTGCCTCTTCACTTGGTGGTGGGCGGAGATTTCAGCCTAGGGTTGAAACAGGAGACAGGGTGAGGTTCGAGGCCTGGACATGCACATCATCAGTGTAAACTCCAGGTAGAGGGTCAGTCAGGATTTCCCTAGTCTGAGGGAAATTGCAGGGGCCCGGGTTATTAGCTCTCGCTCACCTAGTCTCCCCGTGACACTTATAACCTGATTCGCATCCTTGAGGGGGACGAATGGAAGACGGCTTTCAATACCAGGGATGGGCACTATGAGTATCTGGTGATGCCCTTCGGGCTCTGTAATGCCCCAGCTGTTTTCCAAGACTTCGTTAACGATATCTTCCGGGATATACTCTCCACCTCGGTCGTAGTCTATCTGGATGATATTCTCATCTTCTCTCCAGATATTGACTCCCACCGGAGAGATGTTGGCAGAGTCTTCGACCTCTTACGGGCAAATTCCCTCTATGCAAAGTTGGAGAAGTGTATGTTTGAGCAGGAGGCTTTACCTTTCCTGGGCTATATCATCTCCGCCCAGAGATTGGCTATGGATCCTGCCAAACTACAGGCTGTGATGGACTTGCAAGAACCCCATTCTCTTTAAGGGGCTGCAGCGCTTTATGGGGTTCATTAATTACTATCGCCAGTTCATTCCTCACTTCTCAACTTTGGTAGTTCCCTTGGTAGCCTGTTGTGAATTCTGCTCTTGGGCTCCCTCCGGTGGTTGTTGGTGGTAGTGCAGTTGTCTTGGGGTTGTAATCCTGGGCAGGTGTTTCTGCTGATTTCAGCTCTATTAGGTATTTAGGTGTGCAGGATCCATGAGTCCTCACCAGTTGTCCATTGTACTTGGAGGGATTGCATCTCTCTCTGGCTCCTCATGCCCTGCTGCCAATTCAGCCTAAGATAAGTGTCTGTTTTTTTGTCTCTGTGCACACATGCAGTGTGCTTTGCAATTCAGTGCAATTCATTGTGTTTTTGTCCAGCTTAGATTTTGTTTGGATTTTTCAGTCATGCTGGATTCTCAGGAGATGCAGATATACTTTCTATGTCTTTAGTTAGATGTAGTATATTTGTATTATCTGCTGTGGATATTTTTAGGATTTTAATACTGACCGCTTAGAATTCTGTCCTATCCTTTTCTGTTTTAGCTAGAAGTGCCTCTTTTGCTAAATCCTGTTTTTCTGCCTGTGTGTGTTTTTCCTCTTATACTCACAGTCAATATTTGTGGGGGGCTGCCAATCCTCTGGGGTTCTGCTCTGAGGCAAGATAGAATTCCCATATCCATCTATAGGTGTATTTAGTCCTCCGGCTGTGTCGAGGTGTCTAGGACGTGTTAGGTACACCCCATGGCTACTTCTAGTTGCGGTGTTAGTTTAGGGTTTGTGGTCAGTACAGGTACCACCTACTCCTGAGAAAGTCTCTCATGCGGCTCCAAGGTCACCGGATCATAACAGTAGCCCTTACCAAGAAGGGATCAAATCCCAAATTGTGGTCTGAAGAGGTCTCCAAGGCTTTCTCTTCTATTAAGTCTCATTTTGCTAGCGCTCCCATCCTACATCGTCCCGATGTTGATAAGCCGTTTATAATGGAGGTGGATGCCTCATCCGTTGGTGCTGGAGCAATCCTCTTCCAAAAGAATGCTCAAGGTCGGAAGCATCCTTGCTTCTTCTCCAAGACCTTCACACCAGCGGAGAGGAATTATTCTATCGGAGACAGGGAGTTGCTAGCAATGAAGTTGGCCTTTTCGGAGTGGAGACATCTTTTGGAGGGGGCTCGTTTTCCCTTCCAAGTCTTCACGGACCACAAAAATTTGGTATATTTACAAACAGCCCAGCAGCTAAATTCTCGTCAGGCCAGATGGTCCCTGCCTGTTCTTCTCCCGGTTCCACTTCACCCTCCACTATCTCGCTGGGGAGAAGAACGTTCTCGCTCTGTTGTGTCTTCTGAGGAGGAGGAAGGGGAGCCTCGGCTTATTTTCCCTTCTGAGAGCCTGAGAACTGTAGCTCCGGTTTCACTAGAGTCAGTGCCTCCAGGCAAGACTTTGGTTCCTATTAACTTGCGACCGGAGGTTTTCTCTTGGGCTCATTCGTCCAGGGTGGGTGGACATTTTGGGACAAAGAGGACATCTGAGCTGCTGGCGACGAAGTACTGGTGGCCGCATATGGTCTGTGACGTCGGAGATTATATTCGGACGTGTGTCTCCTGCGCCAAAAATAAGTCTCCTCGACAACGGCCAGCTGGGTTACTTTACCCCTTGCCGGTGGCAGACAGGCCCTGGGAGATGGTCGGGATGGAGTTTGTGGTGGGCTTGCCCAAGTCTCGTGGCTGTTCCATCATTTGGGTTATCACCGATCATTTTTCTAAAAAGGTGCACTTTGTGCCGCTTCCACGGCTACCTTCTGCAAGGGCCTGGGCAGCGTTGTTTATAAAACACATCTTCTGCCTACACGGTATGCCGGACAAAATTGTCAGTGACCGGGGTCCCCAGTTTGCGTCTCGGTTCTGGAGAGAGCTTTGTCGTCTTCTCAGCATTGAGTTGAATCTTTCTTCTGCATACCATCCTGAGACGAATGGGTTGGTAGAGAGGGCCAACCAGACCTTGGTCACATATCTGCGACATTTTGTCTCAGCCAGGCATCCTTGCTATCATGGGCGAAGTTTGCGCTGAACAACGCCGTAACTGACTCCACTGGACAGACCCCATTCCTCCTTAACTATGGTCAGCATCCGTGGGTACCTGTGCCTATGCCCGTGTCTTCCACCGACTCCAGGGTGGCAGACGGGGCTGGGGAGGCACGGGACATTTGGGACCGCACTCAGGATGCCATTCGGGCCTCCAAGGAGAGAATGAGGTCCTTCGCCGATGCACATTGGCGCCCCGCTCCGACCTTTGCTCCTGGCAACTTAGTGTGGCTCTCCGCCCGTAACATCAGGCTGCGAGTTGAGTCCACTAAGTTTGTACCTCGCTACTTGGGCCCTTTCAAGGTCCTCGAACAGGGTAACCCTGTGGTCTACCGTTTGGCCCTTCCGCCACGCCTGGGTATTACCGACACCTTTCATGTGTCCCTCTTGAAACCTGTATACATGTCCCGGTTTTCCGAGTCATCTGCCGGGACATCGGGTTTGTCTACGGACGATTACGAGGTGAACGCTATTTTGGGGCGCAAGGTGGTACGTGGCAAAAGTTTTTATTTGGTGGACTGGAAGGGTTATGGTCCTGAGGACAGGTCCTGGGAGCCTGCTGAGTACATTCGGGCTCCACAGCTCATTGCTGCCTTCGAGCGTAGCGAGGTCCAAAGAGGGAGGGGCCCTAGGAGGGGGGGTAATGTTAGGGGTCGAGTTCTCGCCTCTGCACAGGGGGAATCTCGGGCCATCTCCGCTGCGGTGTCCCATTCTTCTCCTGCCACAGTGGAGCCTGCTCAGCGGAGACGTCGGTCCCAGCGTCTCGCTCAGTCTGACTCTGTGCAAAGGGTTACTGCTGCCTTTCCAGCTTCTGCCATTGTAGCCCGTACTGGGCAGCGGCGAGCAGACGTCTTTGGGACTAAGTCCTACTTTTCCCCTTCTGAGCATGCCCAGGGTAGGCTCTCATGTTGGAGATCAAGGGTCACATACTTAGATACTGCAGCAAACCCCATTGGTCCTCTAGGAGGGTCCTGAAGGTGCTCAACTTCTGTGGCAGCCTCCCATTGGTCCTTCTGGGAAGGTCCTGTACTTGCTGCAGCTATAAAAGGTGCGCATGACCGCACGGCCATGCGCTAGTATCAATCTTAGTTATGTGCTTTGTGACAGTTTGGTTATGTATGTATTCAGGGACCCGGCTGAAATAAGCCCCTAGAATACCGGCACCTCCGGTGAGGAGATTGTGTGTTTGCATGACCACTGACTGCTATCAGTTCGGCAGTTAGCTTGCGCCCCTGTGAGTCTAACAGGGTGCGGTGCTTTCCTTTCTCGGCTACTCTGTGAAGTAACAGAGCTAGCTTATACCGCCTAATAGTTCTCCTGCACGGTGGACCCCGGGCTGCGAGCGCACCAATAATAAGCATCTATATTTACTCGGTGCGTTCCGCTAGCCCTAACAAAGTTTTTTTGTCCGTCGCGTCCGCCATTTTCTTCCTCGCATGCACGGCCGAAACTCTGCCCCCTCCTCCCCGGACTTCAGAATGGACAGCGGATGCGTTGAAAAACTGCATCCGCTAACCACGTCGTGCAGAAATTTCACAACGTGCGTCGGAACGTCGGCCCGACGCATAGCGACGGACCCGTACCGACGCAAGTGTGAAAGTAGCCTAAGCCGACCCGAGAATAAGCTGAGACCCCTATTTTTGCCACAAAAAACTGGGAAAACTTAATGACTCGAGTATAAGTCTAGGGTGGGAAATGCAGCAGCTACTGGTAAATTTCAAAAATAAAAATTGATACCAATAAAATTAAAATTAATTGAGACATCAGTAGGTTAAGTGTTTTTGAATATCCATATTGAATCAGGAGCCCCATATAATGGTCCATAAAGTTCATGATGGGCCCATGTAATGCTCCATAAAGTTGATTATGGCCCCATAAGATGCTCCATAGAAAATATGCCACATGTAATCCTGCATTAAAATTGATTATTATTATTATTTATTCATATAGCACCATTAATTCCATGGTGCTATACATGAGAAAGGGGTTATATACAAAGTTATAGATATCGTTTACAGTAAACAAATTTACAATGACTGATTGGTACAGAGGGGAGAGAGGACCCTGTCCTTACATTCTATGGGTATTATGGCCCCATAAGATGCTCCATAGAAAATTTGCCCCATATAATGCTGCATAAAAGTTGATTGTGGCCCCATAAGATGCTCCATAGAAAATATGCCACATGTAATGCTGCATAAAGGTTGATTATGGCCCCATAAGATGCTCCATAGAAAATATGCCCCATATAATGCTGCAAAAAAGTTCATTATGGCCCCATAAGATGCTCCATAGAAACATTTGCCCCATATAGTGCTGCAAAAAAGTTCATTATGGCCCCATAAGATGCTCCATAGAAAATTTGCCCCATATAATGCTGCATAAAGGTTGATTATGGCCCCATAAGATGCAGTTTATGCTGATATGGTTAACCATACTGTATATCTGCTGCTGCAATAAAAAAATAAAAAAGACATACTCACCTCTCATCGCTGCCCGCTGCTCCTCAGCGTCCCGTCTCTCCGCAGTGACTGTTCCGGCAGAGGGTACACACTAGCACGTCATCGCGCCCTCTGACCTGAACATCACAGCCAGAGGATGCGGAAGACGGAACCCGGCGGTGGTCCCTGCTTCTCACTGATAGATGGTCTACGGCAGCTTCTTCCAGTGTTGAGCGGTCACTGGTACCGCTCATTAAAGTAATGAATATGTGCTCCACCCCTATGGGAGTGGAGTCACGTCCATATTCATTACTTTAATGAGCGGTACCAGTGACCGTTGAACACAGGAAGAGCTGCCAGAGACCATCTGTCAGTGAGAAGCAGAGACGCGCCGGGAGCAGGTGAGTATAATGTGACAGCTGCCTCTCCCCCTCCCGCGTTGACCCCCTGGGACAATGACTCGAGTATAAGCCGAGAGGGGCACTTTCAGCCTAAAAAAATGGGCTGAATATCTCGGCTTATACTCGAGTATATATGTTATTTTATTTATTTTTTTCTTGGGTTTGTCTGTGAAATGACCACACGCTCTTACACTTTGCATGTATACCAGCTTGTAGTCCGGTTCCATTTCTTTGGTTTTAAAGTTGGCTGTACACAATTGTTAAAGGGGTTGTCTGACAGTAAAATATTTTTTATTAGACAGAAATTGACCAAAAATAACAAACGTAAGCATAGTCCTATTCCATGTTTTGATTGCCTCTTATTGCATTTAATTGCATTGTGGTGGCGGCCAAATGACCCACAGTTTTACTGTTTAGATTTTTTCCATTACACGGTTTACCGATTGGATTAACCCCTTATCCCCGAGGGTGGTTTGCACGTTAATGACCGGGCCAATTTTTACAATTCTGACCACTGTCCCTTTATGAGGTTATAACTCTGGAACGCTTCAACAGATCCCAGTGATTCTGACATTGTTTTCTCGAGACATATTGTACTTCATGATAGTGGTAAAATTTCTTTGATATTACCTGCGTTTATTTGTGAAAAAAAACAGAAATTTGGGGAAAATTTTGAAAATTTTGCAATTTTCCAACTTTGAATTTTTATGCTCTTAAATTGCAGAGATATGTCACACAAAATACTTAATAAGTAACATTTCCCACATGTCTACTTTACATCAGCACAATTTTGGAAACACAATTTTTTTTTGTTAGGGAGTTATAAGGGTTAAAATTTGACCAGCAATTTCTCATTTTTACAACACCATTTTTTTTTAGGGACCACATCACATTTGAAGTAATTTTGAAATTTTGAGGTGTATATGATAAGAAAATAACCAAGTGTGACACCATTCTAAAACCTGCACCCCTCAAGGTGCTCAAAACCACATTAAAGAAGTTTATTAACCCTTCTGGTGCTTCACATGAATTTTTGGAATGTTTAAAAAAAATGAACATTTAATTTTTTTTACAAAAAATGTAATTCAGCTCCAATTTGTTTTATTTTACAAAGGGAAACAGGAGAAAATGCACCCCAAAAGTTGTTGTACAATTTGTCCTGAGTACCCCGATACCCCATATGTGGGGGTAAACCACTGTTTGGGCGCATGGCAGAGCTTGGAAGGGAAGGAGCGCCGTTTGACTTTTCAATGCAAAATTGGCTGGAATTGAGATGGGACGCCATGTTGCGTTGGGGAGCCCCTGATGTGCCTAAACATTGAAACCCCCCACAAGTGATGCCATTTTGGAAAGTAGACCCCCTAAGGAACTTATCTAGATGTGTGGTGAGCACTTTGACCCACCAAGTGCATCACAGAAGTTTATAATGTAGAGCCGTAAAAATAAAATATATTTTTTCACAAAAATGAACTTTTTGCCCCCCAATTTTTTATTTTCCCAAGGGTAACAGAAAAAAAATGGTACCCCAAAAGTTGTTGTGCAATTTGTCCTGAGAACGCTGATACCCCATATATGGGGGTAAACCACTGGGTGCATGGCAGAGCTCGGAAGGGAAGGAGCGCCGTTTGACTTTTCAATGCAAAATTGGCTGGAATTAAGATAGGACACCATGCTGCATTTGGAGAGCCCCTGATGTGCCTAAACATTGAAACCCCCCACAAGTGACACAATTTTGGAAAGTAGACCCCCTAAGGATCTTATTTGGATGTGTTGTGAGACCTTTGAACCCTCAAGTGTTTCACTACAGTTTATGACGCAGAGCCGTGAAAATAAAAATTCTTTTTTTTTCCACAAAAATTATTTTTTAGCTTCCAGTTTTGTATTTTCCCAAGGGTAACAGGAGAGACGGGACCCCAAACGTTGTTGTGCAATTTGTCTTGAGTACGTTGATACCCCATATGTGGGGGTAACCACCGTTTGGGCGCATGGCAGAGCTCGGAAGGGAAGAAGCGCCATTTGGAATGCAGACTTAGATGGATTGGTCTGCAGGCGTCACGTTGCATTTGCAGAGCCCCTTATGTACCTGAACAGTAGAAACCCCCACACAAGTGACCCCATATTGGAACCTAGACCCCTCAAGGAACTTATCTAGATGTGTTGTGAGAAGTTTGAACCACCAAGTATTTCACTACAGTTTATAACGCAGAGCCGTGAAAATAAAAAATAATTTTTGTCCCACAAAAATGGTTTTTTAGCTGCTCAAATTTTTATTTTCCCAAGGGTAACAAGAGAAATTGGACCCCAGAAGTTGTTGTGCAATTTGTCCTGAGTACGCTGATACCCCATATGTTGGGGTAAACCCCTGTTTGGGCGCACGGGAGAGCTCGGAAGGGAAGGAGCACTGTTTTACTTTTTCAACGCAAAATTGGCTGGAATTGAGATCGGACGCCATGTCGCGTTTGGAGAGCCCCTGATGTGCCTAAACAATGGAAACCCCCAATTCTAACTGAAACCCTAACCCAAGCACACCCCTAATCCCAACCACACCCCTAACCCCAACCCTAACCACACCCCTAACCCTGACACACCCCTAACCCTAATACCAACCGTAAATGTAATCCAAACCCTAACCCTTGCCCCAACCCTAACCTTAACCCTAACCCAAGCCCTAACCCTAACCCTAACCCTAGCCCTAACCCTAATGGAAAAATGGAAATAAATACATTTTTTTTTTTCCCCTAACTAAGGGAGTGATGATGGGGGGTTTGATTTACTTTTATAGCGGGTTTTTTAGCTGATTTTTATGATTGGCAGCCGTCACACACTAAAAGACTCTTTTTATTGCAAAAAATATTTTTTTGCGTTACCACATTTTGAGAGCTATAATTTTTCCATATTTTGGTCCAGAGTCATGTGAGGTCTTGTTTTTTGCGGGACGAGTTGACGTTTTTATTGGTAACATTTTCGGGCGCGTGACATTTTTTGATCGCTTTTTATTCTGATTTTTGTGAGGCAGTATGACAAAAAAACAGCTATTCATGAATTTCTTTTGGGGGGGGGGCGTTTATACCGTTCCGCGTTTGGTAAAATGGATTAAGCAGTTTTATTCTTCGGGTCAGTACGATTACAGCGATACCTCATTTAGATTATTTTTTTGTGTTTTGGCGCTTTTATACGATAAAAACTATTTTATAGAAAAAATAATTATTTTTGCACCACTTTATTCTGAGGACTATAACTTTTTTATTTTTTCACTGATGACGCTGTATTGCAGCTCGTTTTTTGCGGGACAAGATGACGTTTTCAGCTGTACCATGGTTATTTATATCTGTCCTTTTGATCGCGTGCTATTCCACTTTTTGTTCGGCGGTATGATAACAAAAGGCTGTTTTTTCCCTCGGGTTTTTTTTTCTACACAGTGTTCACTGAAGGGGTTAACTAGTGGGACATTTTTATAGGTTGGGTCGTTACGGACGCGGCGATACTAAATATGTGTACTTTTATTGTTTTTACTTATTTATTTAGGAATTTTTTATTTATTTATTTTTACACATGTAATTTATTTTTTTTTTTTAACTTTGCCCCGGGGGGGGGGGGGGGGGGGGGGGATCACATTATATTGACAGATCGCAGATCTGACACTTTGATGTGCACTGTGTCAGATCAGCGATCACACAGGCACAGCAGGGAGGCTTACAGCGCTTGCTCTGAGCAGGCGCTGGTAGGCCACCTACCTGCAGGACCCAGATGCAGCCCTGCTGCCATTTTGGATCCGGGCCTGCCGGGGGGAGGAGGTAAGAGACCCTCGGAGCAACGCAATCACATCGCGTTGCTACGAGGGTCTCAGGGAAGCATGCAGAGAGCCTCCTCCTTGCGCGATGCTTCCTTATACCGCCGAAACACTGTGATCATCTTTGATCGCAGTGTGCCGGGGGTTAATGTGCCGGGGGCTCCTGGCACATAGTGCCGGATGTCAGCTGCGATAGTCAGCTGACACCCGGCCGCAATAGGCTGCGGTCCCCCCGTGAGCGCGGCTGATCGCACTGGATGTACTATCCCTTCACTGGGAATTAAGTCCCAGATCACATTGACGGGATAGTACGTCCAATGGGATTAAGGGGTTAATTTACTTTGTATTTTGATAATTAGACTTTTGCGATTGCAGCAACATCAGATATGTGTATTTTCTATTTTTTTTTCAATTGTTTTATTTTTAATGGGGCAAAAGGGGGGTGATTTGAACTTTTGTGGTTTTTTTAGTTCACTTTTAAATGTATTTAATAGTCCTCTTAGGGGATTTGAAGCTGTGTTCATCTGATTTCTTGTACTATACATAGCAGTGTATCAGCACTTGCTGCTATGTATTGTAAAAAAATCATGATCTCCTATGAACAACGTCTAAAAGCTGGCTTTAATAGGAGGATCATAATGACTGGCACGGAGGTCATTATCAGACCCCTGACTCTCTTGGCAATCCATCAGCACCCCACGATCACGCCAGTGATTGACAGCAACATTTTACAAGTTAACAGCCACTGTTATATGCACATGATGGCTGATGATATCACGATCTCCTATGAACAAAACAAAAAAGCTGGCTTTCACAGGAGGATCATAATGATTCAGACCACTCACTGATTATATCAGCCATCATGAGCGTAAAAAGATGCTGGCTTGGCGTGCAAGCCCGCATCAAAACCAGGGACATGACTTTTAACATACATGTACATCAAAGGTCGTGAAGGGGTTAACAAATCATTTACATATACAGTCATGGACGAAGGTGTCGGCACTGTTGAAAGTCTTCCAGAAAATGAAGTTTTTTCCCCACAAAATTATTGCAATTACACATGTTTTATTACACGTTGATTTTCTTTGTGTGTTTTGGAACAACAGAAAAAAACAAGAGAAAACAAGGAAAATTGCACCTAATTTCACATAAAACCCCCAAAATAGGCCAGACAAAATTGTTGCCATCTTTCCAAAATTGTGGGTATGCAACTTTGTTTTAAGCATGTAATGCTCGTACAAATTGACCTGTGGCAAGTAACAGGTGTGGGCAATATCAAAATTATACATACTGAGGACTAAGAACACTACACATGTTCGAAACGCGTTCAGTGTTTCATGGCATTCTTCCTCCGGCAAACACCGGTCAATGTCAAGCAGCTTCATAATTTTAAAAAATTGTTGAAATAAAGACTTTTTGATTTTACCTCCGGAGCTGGATTCCTTTTGTCTTCCTGCCCAAGCACTCCGCTTCAAGCAGAGATGCCTTTCCGTGCTCAGACCTTTCCTATGGATTATGGGAACACTTCACAAGGGTGTGCTGAATTTCCATTTTTTCTTCAATATAAAAATTACACCTGAAACCGGATAAAAAGTGGAGAATTTGAATCAATCTTTGCGTTATGTGTCCTTGTGTGCCACATTAAGCATGGAGAACAGAAAGAGGAGAAGAGAACTGTCTGAGTACTTGAGAACCAAAATTGTTGAAAAATATCAACAATTTTAAGGTTTCAAGTCCATCTCTAGAGATCTTAATGTTCCTATGTCCACAGTGCACAACATAATCAAGAAGTTTACAACCCATGGCACTGTAGCTAATCTCCCTGGACATGGACAGCAGAAAAAAATAGTTAAAAGGTTGCAGCGCAGGGTGATGAATAAGCAGTCTCAATCAAGTTCCAAAAAAATTCAAGCTGTCCTGCAGGCTCAGGGTGCAACAGTGTCAGCGAGAACTATCTGTTGACATTTGAAAGAAATGAAATGCTATGCCAGTAGATCCAGGAGGACCCCACTGCTGACACAGAAACATAAGCTAGACTGCAGGACTTCAGCTTGCCAAAATGTACATGAGTAAGCTAAAATCTTTCTGGCAAAGCATCTTGTGGACAAATGAGACCAAGATGGAGCTGTTTAGTAAAGCAAATCATTTTACTGTTTACCAAAAACAGAATGATGCTTATAAAGAAATTAACACAGCACCTACAGCCAAATATGGTGGAGGTTAAAATATGTTTTGGAGTTGTTTTGCTGCCTCTAACACAATGTGCCTTGACTGTGTACAAGGCATCATGGAGCAGTTTACAAAAGAAGAGTGGTTCATAATTCCAAATTGGTAGGTGTAAGGAGCTTGTTGAGGATCATAGGGAGCAATTGATTGCAGTTATTTATTTCAAAGGGTGTGCAACCAAATACTAAGTTGATGGTGCCAACCAGGGGCGTAACTAGCACGGTCACAGCAGTTGCTGCCGTGACCAGGCCCGGCAGGTGATGGGCCCACCGACACCAGCAATTGTTTCAGCTGGATGTGCATCCGAGGATGCACATTCAGCTGAAGTGTATTACAGCACAGAGACCCGTTGGGTCTGTGCATGGCAATATATGCTGATGGCTAATCAGAGGCCAATAACTTTCTTTGACGTACATGTGACTAGGGGCTCATGGCAGTGACGTCATGTGCTCTCGTCGCTTGCACGGTGAAGTCATCTGCCAGCTACAGAAGAGGAAGCCGCACAGCGAGAGAGCGGATGGGAGGTGAGTATTTTTGTTTTTTAAATCAGTGAGTGCACGGTGGCAATACTACATGGATGACTATAAGCTGTGGATTATACTATATGGACGACTACGGGCTGTGCATTGTATTATATGAATGACTATGGGGATTGCATTATACTATTTGATGGAGTATGGGCTGTGCATTATATTATATGAAGGATATTGGCTGTGTATTATACTTTATGGAGGACTATGGAGAGTCCATTATATTATATGGAGGGCTATAGGGTGCATTATACAATATGGAGGACTATGGTCTGTGCATTATACTTTATGTATAAGAAGCCAATCACCAAGACAAAGGATGCACCAGGAGGACCAGGCTGAATATATATATGTATATGCCTTTATTAATTCTTAAGTGGCAGTACAGTATCAGATAGGTTTAGTATATTAAAACCAAACAGTTAATACAAAAAGTGTGCTACGCAGGACGGCAATAAATATCAAATCAAATAAGCGGAAACCCTATTGCACATATGAAAATCTTAAAAATTTTTTTTACCAGTATTTCTGTGCCAGGTAATGATTTCCAGAATGAAGATAAAAATTCCCAGAAGCAAAAGTGTGAAAATTATATATAAAAATTAAAAAATTAAAAAAAGTGTATGTGTAAAATACAAAAAGTGCTTTATAGTGCAATCAATTGGAACAATGCAAAGGTGCACAAAGACGGGGCTATCACCCTTTTAGTTTCACATAAAATGCCAAATAAAAAAGTGCAAAGTGCTAGAGAGCAGGGAATATTTATAAACATTACCTGTGGGTACCTCGCCGTCCTGAACACGCACACTCCCGACACGTGTTTCGGAAACCTAGCTCCTTCGTCAGGGGGTGGTGTTCAGGCTTCAAGGGTCACAATTTATATAATGAGCATTTAACATGGACTAATTACTTCCGGATTGGAGTTCACACATGTGCAGTAAGTGCACATGGTCCCTGTGTGTTGCCGATGATGTCAGTCCAAAATGTCATCGGCGCATACGCGGCTAGCCAAGTCAGGACTCCCCATGCTCCCACATCGCGAGACCGGACGTACGGGATAGTGCCCGACGTTACCAAGGTAACTGCAACGTGAGAGCATAAGAGACCCCGACCGCGAGCCGCGATGCGCACCAATCAGACCGGCATAATGAGCGACATAAAGGTTAATGGGCAAGAATAATGCAACGCAAAAAAGGGGCACATTGCATTGTATAGTACAAACGGCCAAACATTAAATACTGTGCATACCCCTAAGATGACACATAAAAGCATGCATCAAATAAGATGATATATTATCTACACATATAAAGGTATATCTACCCGTCTATAGTACACATGTACAAAATTCTTATATTGCGTCACATTTAGCAATCCCAAAAAATACTAATTTGCAAAAACACAGAAGAAAAATCACAGAATATATTTACATATGCATCAGGGTGCTCAGGCTGTGTTTTTTTTTTGTTTTGTTTTATATATTTTTAAAAAAAATAATAACAGCATATAATATTAAAAATATTACAAAACAATTTCTTTATTTGTTTTAGATGTGGAGAGAAAGACGAATCCATCAAGTCCATAATACTCTTTCCACAATCAGCCACAACGTGATTCTTCAGCAAAAGCAACACACGATATTCACGGAAGATTTTATTAGCTAAAAAAAGTGAATATAAAATGTTAGAAACAATAAAAAAGCCAAAAAATTACCAATAATAAAAAGTGGGAATTAAAAGAAGGGGTACCATAAAATGAGGAATAAAAGAATAAATAGCATATTTCCTTATATAAAAGGAGCAAAACTAATATTCTCGTTAAGGCCCTAGGGAGAAATAGTTTCTAGCAGCCAGATCCATTTAGTTTCCAACTGAGCTAAAGGAGTACTAATTTTACCCTCCCTTTCGCCAACCTCAATCTGGTCTATACCAATTACTTTTAAAAGGGTATCGTCACAGTCATGATAGTTTTTAAAATGTTTAGGGATAGTTTTGAGTAAAGAGACATCTTCCACTTCCTTAGCTGCTTGTATACCCAAAACATGCTCGCGTATACGTATTTTTAGCTGGCAAGTTGTCAGACCCACATATATTAGCAAGCATGGGCACGTGGCATAATAAATTACTGCCCTAGAATTACAAGTTATAGCATGTTTTATCTTGTACGTGACAGTTTTTTTAGAATTTGAAAACGTTTGTGCTCTCAACACATTAGGACATGACACACATTTGCCACAGGGTTTGCATCCCATTTGAGGTTTGAATTTGGATAAGAAAGAGGATGGTGTGTACGTATAGTGACTCCTTACCAATTGATCCATCAAATTGTTGGATCTCGTATAGTTGATATTTGGTTTCTCCCCTATATATCTCGAGATTATCGGATCGGCCTGTAAAATGGACCAAGATTTTGCCATATAGTGTCTCATAAGGTCAGTCTGACCATGATGCGTTGTGATAAATCGAACGATTTGTTTAGGAATAGAAGATCTGGTGGAATATAGAGCCTGATGCCTTGATGTGTTTTTAGCACGATTATATGCTTTCTTGATTGACCGCTTGCTATAACCACGGTCTTTAAACCTTTCACAAAGGTCTCTAGCCTGTTCTTCAAACTCATGATCCTCAGAGCATATCCTCCGTAGTCTCAAAAATTGACCAGTCGGGATAGAATTAATGACTGCCGGAGGATGTGCAGATGTTGCATGTAATACAGAGTTAACCGCAGTCTCCTTGCGGTATAATTTAGTTTGGAGGCAGTTATTTCCATCCCTTTGTATACAAACATCAAGGAATTCCATTTGGTTTTTGTCAAACTTATACGTTAAACGTATATTGTTGGTGTTATCATTTAGTTTTGACATAAATTCCTGTAATGCCTCAATGGAGCCTTGCCAGATGAAGAATATGTCATCAATATAGCGCATCCACATGGGGATGCGCTCAATTGATGACACTTGACCAGACAGAAAAAGGTCCCTCTCCCACAGCCCCAAGAATAAATTTGCATAATTTGGCGCAAAAGAAGCACCCATTGCGGTGCCTTGGAGCTGCAGGTAGAGGGACCCCTTAAAAAGAAAAAAATTATGAGATAACGAAAATTGTAATAGTTGAACCAAAAATTGACTCATAGATGTAGTCATAGAAGAAGAGTCAACAAAGTATTTTACTGCCTGGATTCCATCATCATGGTGTATATTGGTGTACAAAGACTCCACGTCACAGGTAACCAAAATTGCATCTGCATCAATGTATAAACCATCTATCTTTTTAAGAAACTCGTTAGTGTCTTTGATATATGACGGGAGTATTTCGACAAGAGGTTGCAATTTGACATTTATAAACTTGTTCACGTTTTCCAGATAGTTGCCACATCCGGAGATTATAGGTCTTCCGGGAGGATCCTCACTATTTTTATCTATCTTAGGTAATAGATACAAGGTTGATATCATTGGTTCTTGTACCTGGAGTGCCGTGAACAAATCCTTATTTATAACCTCTGTCTCCATGGCATCCTTAAGAATGGTAAAAAGTTCCGACCCAAATTTTTTAAGAGGATTAAAAGTCAATTTCCGATAACATACTGCGTCCCTCAGTTGTCTAAAAGCTTCAATCTCATATAGTGATTTAGGCCAGATTACCACATTTCCACCCTTGTCAGCCGGTTTGAATATCACATCATTCAGTTCTTGTAATCTTCTAAGTCCAATTTTTTCATTTTTATCCAGATTATCATTTTGAGGATATCGGGGAATTTTTTCAAAGTCCTTACTGACCGTTTTAACAAATACGTCTAGAGTTGAACAGGCTGACAAGGGTGGAAATTTATGGGATCGTGGCTGAATACATTTCGGGACCTTACCTCCCTGAGATTCATCATGTTCTTGCGCCAATTCGTTAAGGGTTGCTAGTGCCTCCTGTTCCGCCTCTGTTGGAAACATTTGGAACAGATTTTCATTATGAAAGTCGTTTAAACATAAGTTTCCTAGCAAAAAGATTCAAATCTTTGATAGCCGTAAATCTGTCAAATTGCGCTGATGGGCAAAACATTAAGCCCCTACACAAAATATCAATTTCAACATCTGAGAACGCATGTGAACTCAAATTAATTACCTTTAGGCTATTTCTGGTCCCATAGTTTTCAGGTGAACAATTATAAGTACGTTTTGTTGGTGCATAGCGTAGTTCTCTCTTGCGTTTCGGTGTAGAATTTGTTGAAATAACAGATAAGGCGGAAGAGGAGGCACCAGACATATCACCTGCAGATTGATTTGATGGGGTAGATGAATTGCGATCCCTCCTATTCTCATTCACTTCGAGTTTCCGCCATCTATAAATTTTCCCACTAGCAAAGTCCTTCTGGTCCCTCATGAGTTTATTAGTTTGTCTCATACGAATATCTTTGACCCATTGATCAATGAATTTTTCCAATTGAGGGTCAATTGACTGAAATTTTTCTATGGAAAGGTTTGACTTAGCTTTTGCCAAAGTATCCTCCAATGCCAGATCAGTCTTAGATACCACACCCATATTGTATTTAATCAATAATTCCATCAGTTTCTTTGAGGTCTCGTTACTAGTGTTGAGCGATACCGTCCGATATCGGAAAGTATCGGTATCGGAAAGTATCGGCCGATACCGTCAAAGTATCGGATCTAATCCGATACCGATACCCGATCCCAATGCAAGTCAATGGGACGAAAATATCGGAATTAAAATAAACCCTTTCTTTCCTTGTAGGTTAATTCTACATGAAGGAAAACAACTAAGAATAATGTAGGATGTATTGGGGGAGGTGGCGGAGACATTAAAGGCACAGAGGTTTAGCCCAAACAAATAGAATAGCAGGTTTTTTTGTTTTTTTTTATGACGTTCGGCGTTAGAAAGATTTTGACTATGTTATTTATTTTTTTTTTTCAGATATTGATGTTTCACTACTTCCATGTCCTTCACCTTCTTTTTTACTTCTCCCACACTTTCTTCTTCATTATCCTCATCATCAGCTTCTTTGACATCAACTATCTTCACCTTATTCATCTTCTTCTTCTTCTACCTATTTTTTTTTTTTTTTTTTTACATTGTTCATATTCTTTTTATTTAACTATTATCTTTTTCATATTCAACTTCTTCATCATATTCTTATTTGTGACAGGCATTCCCGTAGTTGTTATCTATAAAAGTTTGAAGATTACACTTTCCGTTCTGCCTGTCACAAAAGAGTTACATTTGTCCGCGTTCAGTTTGGCCTGCAGCATCAGGCTTTATCCAGGGGCACCACGAGGAGGAACGGACTCACCCCCATACACTGCTTAGTCTTCTTCTGCTTATAATTTAGATAATATCTTTTGCTCTGATATTTAGTCTTATGCTTAATGTTCTTCTGCTCTTTGTTCTGCAGCCTCTTGTTCTTCTGCTTCTCGGTCTCCCATGTCGTCGTCGTCTCCAGGGTCGTCGTCTCCAGGGTCGTCGTCTCCGGGGTCGTCGTCATCGGGGTGGTCTTCAGGGTCATCGTCTCCAGGGTCGTCGTCATCTCAGTGGTCGTCGTCTCTGGTGTCGTCGTCATCTTAGGGGTGGTCTTCCGGGTCGTCGTCTTTAGGGTCTTGAACTTGGAAATGTAGCAGAAGGTACAAGAAGGCTGAGAAAATGCCGAGAAACAGCTGATGGAACTGGAACTCGGATGGCTACCCGAAGGTCCAAGAGCCAATGGAACTACCGAGGACCAGCTGACATTACTGGAACCCGGTTACTAAGCAGGAGGTACCCGTGCCTGAAAGCACTACCAAGGACCACCTGACGTTGGTGGAACTCGGATACCCAGAGGGAGGCACCTAAGCCAAAGGCTCTGCCCGGAACCAGCTGATGGTACTGGAACCAGGATGGGGAGCAGAAGGTACAAGAGCAAAAGACACTGCCGAGAACCAGCTGACGGTACTGGAACCCGGATGAGTAGCCGAAGGTCCAAGAGCCAATGGAACTACCGAGGACCAGCTGACGTTACTGGAACCCGGTTACTAAGCAGGAGGTACCCGTGCTGAAAGCACTACCAAGGACCACCTGACGTTGGTGGAACTCAGATACCCAGAGGGAGGCACCTAAGCCAAAGGCTCTGCCCGGAACCAGCTGACGGTACTGGAACCAGGATGGGGAGCAGAAGGTACAAGAGCAAAAGACACTGCCGAGAACCAGCTGACGGTACTGGAACCCGGATGGGTAGACGAAGGTCCAAGAGCCAATGGAACTACCGAGGACCAGCTGACGTTACTGGAACCCGGTTACTAAGCAGGAGGTACCCGTGCCTGAAAGCACTACCAAGGACCACCTGATGTTGGTGGAACTCGGATACCCAGAGGGAGGCACCTAAGCCAAAGGCTCTGCCCGGAACCAGCTGACGGTGCTGGAACCAGGATGGGGACCTATTCAAGCTTGTCTTCCTAGAGCCCCAACTAGCGGTGTTGGAGCAAAGGGTCAGCAGGGGGAGAAGAGTGTAGGCCGAAGCCTGCACTGGAGGCATTTGTAGGTCTGTTGTGTCTGCGTGGCTGTTGCAGGACACGTTGCCGGCTACACAGCAGGGGAACAGCTGGCGGTGCTGAACCCCACTGACACATTGGCTGGTGTTTATCTCTGTGCAGCTAGCAGTAGCGGGCCCCAACTGGCGGTGTTAGAGCCCAGGGTCAGCAGGAGGAGGAGAGGGAGCAGAGTGTAGGCCGAAGCCTGCACTGGCGGCAGCTTTGTGTCTGCGTGGCTGTTGCAGGACACGTTGCCGGCTACACAGCAGGGGAACAGCTGGCGGTGCTGAACCCCACTGACACATTGGCTGGTGTTTTTCTCTGTGCAGCTAGCAGTACCGGGCCCCAACTGGCGGTGTTAGAGCCCAGGCTCTGCAGGGTGAGCAGAGTGTAGGCCGAAGCCTAATTGAACCAATTTTAAAGGTAACCTTTAACCCCCCCTCAGGGGTTACAAACTAGAAGAGCCACACCTTATGCAGCAGTAGTGCTGCACAAGTCAAAGGTTGCTCTTTTAATTTTTCTCCTTGCACACGCTGAATGAAACACGTATAACATTTAGCCCTTTATACAGTCAAACTGTGTTGGAGGCGAGAGTTCCCTTCGTAATGAGACGCAGCACAGATGTCAAAAATCCCACCTTGGTGCTTGGCGCGGCCTCCTGAGCATCGCATTTTGCTGTACAGGCGTCTGTGTTGTTGCGTTATCCCTTGGCCATGCGCTGCCCGTCTTCTGACATCATTTCATGTCGGCTGGTGCGGTTCGCGATGCCCATGAATCCCAGCCCCGCAGTGTCTTTATAGTGTTTCACACTGCGGGGCTGGGATTCATGGCCTGGCGCAGTACATAGGTTCGCCTCTCGCTCGGGTCCTTACACCTGCTACAGACTGTGCGGCGTCAGCTGATCCCTTATCGCATGCCGCGGCCATGAAGCCGCACTGTCTGAAGAAGGCGGAAGGAGCTGAGTGACAGCCTGGCGAAGATATGCACTGCTCATGCCCGTCAATCACACCCTCGCAGTCAAAATAAATAAGACACCGAGGGGCGTTGTGTCGGGCAGGGCGGCCGCAGAGGCGCAGCCAGCCAAACAATGATGTCAGAAGAAGGGCTGTGCTACCAAGGGGGTTGTTGCGTGTCATTACAAAGTAAAGTCACACCTCAGGGACGTTTTAATGGTCTCAGGGGACACATTGTAGACGTGTTCTGTTCCACGTGTGCAAGGAGAATAAGTTTATGAGCCACCTTGCACACATGCAGCATTACTGCTGTACAAGGTGGCTGGAAAACATACAAACACCTGGGGGAGGGGGGACAGGTTCCCTTCAATTTCAGTTCTTGTGTCTGCGTGGCTGTTGCAGGACACGTTGCCGGCTACACAGCAGGAGAACAGCTGGCGGTGCTGAACCCCACTGACACATTGGCTGGTGTTTTTCTCTGTGCAGCTAGCAGTACCGGGCCCCAACTGGCGGTGTTAGAGCCCAGGGTCAGCAGGAGGAGGAGAGGGAGCAGAGTGTAGGCCGAAGCCTGCACTGGCGGCAGCTTTGTGTCTGCGTGGCATTTGCAGGACACGTTGCCGGCTACACAGCAGGGGAACAGCTGGCGGTGCTGAACCCCACTGAAACATTGGCTGGTGTTTTTCTCTGTGCAGCTAGCAGTACCGGGCACCAACTGGCGGTGTTAAAGCCCAGGATCTGCAGGGGGAGCAGAGTGTAGGCCGAAGCCTAATTGAACCAATTTTAAAGGTAACCTTTAAACCCCCCTCAGGTGTTACAAAGTAGAAGAGCCACGCCTTATGCAGCAGTAGTGCTGCTCAAGTCAAAGGTTGCTCTTTTAATTTTGTTCCTTGCACAAGCTGAATGAAACACGTACAACATTTTGGCCCTTATACAGTCAATCTGTCTTGGAGGCGGGAGTTCCCTTCGTAAAGAGACGCAGTACAGCTGGCAAAAATGCCACCTTGGTGCTTTGCGCGGCCTCCTGAGCATCGCATTTTGCTGTACAGGAGTCTGCGTTGTTGCGTTATCCCTTGGCCATGCGCTGCCCATCTTCTGACATCATTTCATGTCGGCTGGTGCGGTTCGCGATGCCCATGAATGCCAGCCCCGCAGTGTCTTTACATAGTTAAAACACTGCGGGGCTGGGATTCATGGCCTGGCGCAGTACATAGGTTCGCCTCTCGCTCGTGTCCTTACACCTGCTACAGACTGTGCGGCGTCAGCTTATCCCTTATCGCATGCCATGGCCATGAAGCCGCACAGTCTGAAGAAGGCGGAAGGAGATGAGGGACAGGCGAACATATGCACTGCTCATGCCCATCAATCACACCCTCGCAGTCCAAATAAATAAGACACCGAGGGGCGTTGTGTGGGTCAGGGCGGCAGCAGAGGCGCAGCCAGCCAAACAATGATGCCAGAAGACGGGCAGCGCTACAAAGGGGGTTGCAGCGTGTCATTACAAAGGAAAGTCACACCTCCGGGACGGTTAAATGGTCACAGAGGACACATTTTTGACGTGTTCAGTTCCACATGTGCAAGGAGAATAAGTTTATGAGCCACCTTGCACACATGCAGCATTACCGCTGTACAAGGTGGCTGTAAAACATACAAACACCTGGGGGTGGGGCGACAGGATCCCTTCAATTTCAGTTCTTGTGTCTGCGTGGCTTTTGCAGGACACGTTGCCGGCTACACAGCAGGGGAACAGCTGGCGGTGCTGAACCCCACTGACACATTGGCTGGTGTTTTTCTCTGTGCAGCTAGCAGTACCGGGCCCCAACTGGCGGTATTAGAGCCCAGGGTCAGCAGGAGGAGGAGAGGGAGCAGAGTGTAGGCCGAAGCCTGCACTGGCGGCAGCTTTGGGTCTGTTGTGCCTGCGTGGCTGTTGCAGGACACGTTGCCGGCTGCACAGCAGGGGAACAGCTGGCGTTGCTGAACCCCACTGACACTTTGGCTGGTGTTTTTCTCTGTGCAGCTAGCAGTACCGGGCACCAACTGGCGGTGTTAGAGCCCAGGCTCTGCAGGGGGAGCAGAGTGTAGGCCGAAGCCTAATTGAACCAATTTTAAAGGTAACCTTTAACCCCCCCTCAGGTGTTACAAACTAGAAGAGCCACAGCTTATGCAGCAGTAGTGCTGCACAAGTCAAAGGTTGCTCTTTTAATTTTTCTCCTTGCACACGCTGAAAGGAACACATATAACATTTAGGCCCTTACACAGTCAAACTGTGTTGGAGGCGAGAGTTCCCTTCGTAATGAGACGCAGCACAGATGTCAAGAATCCCACCTTGGTGCTGGGCGCAGCCTCCTGAGCGTTGTTATTTGCTGTACAGGAGTCTGCGCTGTCGTGTTATCCCTTGGCCTTGCGCTGTATGCGCTGCCCATCTTCTGACATCATTTCATGTCGGCTGGTGCGGTTCACGATGCCCATGAATGCCAGCCCCGCAGTGTCTTTACATAGTTAAAACACTGCGGGGCTGGGATTCATGGCCTGGCGCAGTACATAGGTTCGCCTCTCGCTCATGTCCTTACACCTGCTACAGACTGTGCGGCGTCAGCTGATCCCTTATCGCATGCCACGGCCATGAAGCCGCACAGTCTGAAGAAGGCGGAAGGAGATGAGGGACAGGCGAACATATGCACTGCTCATGCCCATCAATCACACCCTCGCAGTCCAAATAAATAAGACACCGAGGGGCGTTGTGTGGGGCAAGGCGGCCGTAGAGGCGCAGGCAGCCAAACAATGATGCCAGAAGACGGGCAGCGCTACCAAGGAGCTTGTTGCGTGTCAAATCAATACAAAGGAAAATCACACCTGAGGGACATTTTAATGGTCGCAGAGGACTCATTTTAGACGTGTTCAGTTCAACATGGGCAAGGAGAATAAGTTTCTGAGCCACCTTGCACACATGCAGCATTACTGTCGTACAAGGTGGCTGTAAAACGTAGAAACGCCTGGGGGAGGGGGGACAGGTTTCCTTCAATTTCAGTTCTTGTGTCTGCGTGGCTGTTGCAGGACACGTTGCCGGCTACACAGCAGGGGAACAGCTGGCGGTGCTGAACCCCACTGACACATTGGCTGGTGTTTGGCTCTGTGCAGCTAGCACATCTGGGCCCCAACTGGCGGTGTTAGAGCCCAGGGTCAGCAGGAGGAGGAGAGGGAGCAGAGTGTAGGCCGAAGCCTGCACTGGAGCAAGTTGAAAGGGAAACTTTAACCCCCCCCCCCCCCAGGCGTTTGTAGCTAAAAGAGCCATCGTGTACAGCACTAATGCTGGAAAAGGTAAACTTAGCTCTTTTAATTATGGTCCTTGCACATGCTGAACCTAACACTTATGAAAAGTGTCCCCTCCTACCGTGATACTGTCCGGTTGGTGGAACTTTCCTTTGTGATGTGACGCAGCACAGCCGTCATTCTTACCCCCTTGGCGCCATGCGCCGCCTCCTCAGCGTTGTTTGAATCAGTCCCGGAGCCTGTGCTGTTAGGTTAGCCCTTTGCCATGCACACATTTTGCGCTGCCCGTCTTCTGACATCATTTGGTGTCAGACTGGTTGCGCCTGTGCGGCTGCGCTGGCCGAGATCCCGCCTCGCAGTGTCGTCTAATGTAATCCCACTGCGGGCCTGGGATCCGTGGCCATGCTCAGTGCATATCCTCACCTCTCACTCCCCTCACTACGACTTCTTCAGACTGGGCGGTGTCACGGCCGTGGCATGCTATTAGGGATCAGCTGACACCGCACAGTCTGAAGAAGCCGTAGGGAGATGAGTGAGAGGTGGAGGTTCAGATATGCACTGCGCATGTCCATGGATCTCAGGCCCCCAGTGTTAGGTTCAGCATGTGCAAGGAGCACCACGAAAAGACGCACTTTTTCCCTTTGCATCATTACTGCTGCACAAGGTGGCTCCTTCAGTAACAAACGCCTGGGGGGGGGGGACAGGTTCCCTTAAATTTAACTTGTTGTGCCTGCGTGGCGGTCGCAGTACACGTTGCCGTATACACAGCAGGGGAACAGCTGGCGGTGCTGAACCCCACTAACACATTGGCGATGTGTTTGGCTCTGTGCGGACAGCACTTCTGGACGGCAACTAGCGGTGTTGGAGCCCAGGGACAGGAGGTGGAGGAGATAGGAGGGATTGCCACACACACAGCTGGGGAACAGCTGACGTTACTGAACCCCAATAACAGAGGAGGGACTGTTGACTGTGCGTACAGCACTACCAGGCAACAACTAGCGGTGTTGGAGCCCAGGGACAGGTGGAGGAGGAGGAGGTGGAGGAGATAGGAGGGATTGCCACACACACAGCTGGGGAACAGCTGACGTTACTGAACCCCAATAACAGAGGAGGGACTGTAGGGACTGTGCGGACAGCACTTCTGGACGGCAACTAGCGGTGTTGGAGCCCAGGGACAGGAGGAGGAGGTGGAGGAGATAGGAGGGATTGCCACACACACAGCTGGGGAACAGCTGACGTTACTGAACCCCAATAACAGAGGAGGGACTGTTGACTGTGCGTACAGCACTACCAGGCAACAACTAGCGGTGTTGGAGCCCAGGGACAGGTGGAGGAGGAGGAGGTGGAGGAGATAGGAGGGATTGCCACACACACAGCTGGGGAACAGCTGACGTTACTGAACCCCAATAACAGAGGAGGGACTGTTGACTGTGCGTACAGCACTACCAGGCAACAACTAGCGGTGTTGGAGCCCAGGGACAGGAGGAGGAGGAGGAGGTGGAGGAGATAGGAGGGATTGCCACACACACAGCTGGGGAACAGCTGACGTTACTGAACCCCAATAACAGAGGAGGGACTGTAGGGACTGTGCGGACAGCACTTCTGGACGGAAACTAGCGGTGTTGGAGCCCAGGGACAGGAGGAGGAGGAGGAGGTGGAGGAGATAGGAGGGATTGCCACACACACAGCTGGGGAACAGCTGACGTTACTGAACCCCAATAACAGAGGAGGGACTGTAGGGACTGTGCGGACAGCACTTCTGGACGGCAACTAGCGGTGTTGGAGCCCAGGGACAGGTGGAGGAGGAGGAGGTGGAGGAGATAGGAGGGATTGCCACACACACAGCTGGGGAACAGCTGACGTTACTGAACCCCAATAACAGAGGAGGGACTGTAGGGACTGTGCGGACAGCACTTCTGGACGGCAACTAGCGGTGTTGGAGCCCAGGGACAGGAGGAGGAGGAGGAGGTGGAGGAGATAGGAGGGATTGCCACACACACAGCTGGGGAACAGCTGACGTTACTGAACCCCAATAACAGAGGAGGGACTGTTGACTGTGCGTACAGCACTACCAGGCAACAACTAGCGGTGTTGGAGCCCAGGGACAGGAGGAGGAGGAGGAGGTGGAGGAGATAGGAGGGATTGCCACACACACAGCTGGGGAACAGCTGACGTTACTGAACCCCAATAACAGAGGAGGGACTGTAGGGACTGTGCAGACAGCACTTCTGGACGGCAACTAGCGGTGTTGGAGCCCAGGGACAGGTGGAGGAGGAGGAGGTGGAGGAGATAGGAGGGATTGCCACACACACAGCTGGGGAACAGCTGACGTTACTGAACCCCAATAACAGAGGAGGGACTGTTGACTGTGCGTACAGCACTACCAGGCAACAACTAGCGGTGTTGGAGCCCAGGGACAGGTGGAGGAGGAGGAGGTGGAGGAGATAGGAGGGATTGCCACACACACAGCCGGGGAACAGCTGACGTTACTGAACCCCAATAACAGAGGAGGGACTGTAGGGACTGTGCGGACAGCACTTCTGGACGGCAACTAGCGGTGTTGGAGCCCAGGGACAGGAGGAAAAGCAGAGGAACACAATGTAGGCCGAAGCCTGATTGGAGAAAGTCGAAAGAGAACCTTTAACCCCCCCCCAAGGCGTTTGTAGCTGAAAGAGCCAGCTTGTGCAGCACAAAAGATGCAAAAGGAAAAGGTGTCTCTTTTCATTATGCTCCTTGCAAACACAGAACTAAACACTTATAAAATGTGTCCCCTGAAACCGTGAGACCGTCCCGGAGGTGGGACTTTCCTTCGTAATATGACGCAGCACAGCCATCATTCCTACCCCCTTGGCGCCGTGCCCCGGCTCCTCAGCGTTGTTTGATTCCGTCCCGGAGCCTACGCTGTTATGTTATCCCTTGGCCAGGCACACTTAGCGCTGCCCATCTTCTGACATCATTTGGTGTCAGGCTGGCTGCGCCTGTGCGGACGCGCTGGCCGAGAGCCCGCCTCGCAGTGTCGTCTAATGTAATCTTACCGCGGGCCTGGGATCCATGGCCATGCGCAGTGCATATCCTCGCCTCTCACTCCCCTCCCTACGGCTTCTTAAGACTGTGCGGTGTCACGGCCGTGGCATGCTATTAGGGACCAGCTGACACCGCACAGTCTGAAGAAGCCGTAGGGAGATGAGTGAGAGGTGGAGGTTCAGATATGCACTGCGCATGTCCATGGATCTCAGGCCCCCAGTGGGATAAAATCAGAAGACACTGCGAGGCGGGCTCTCGGCCAGCGCGGCCGCACAGGCGCAGCCATCCTGACACCAAATGATGTCAGAAGACGGGCAGCGCTAAGTGTGCCTGGCCAAGGGATAACATAACAGCGCAGGCTCCGAGACGGAATCAAACAACGCTGAGGAGCCGGGGCACGGCGCCAAGGGGGTAGGAATGACGGCTGTGCTGCGTCATATTACGAAGGAAAGTCCCACCTCCGGGACGGTTTTACGGTATCAGTGGACACATTTTATAAGTGTTAAGTTCTGCGTGTGCAAGGAGCTAAACAAAAATAGCTACCTTTTCCTTGTGCAGCATTACTGCTGCACAAGGTGGTTCTTTCAGTAACAAACGCCTTGGGGGGGGGGACAGGTTCCCTTACATTTCAGTTGTGTCAGCGTGGCGGTCGCAGGACACATTGCCGGCTACACAGCTGGGGATCAGCTGACGTTACTGAAACCCAATAACACTGGGTCGTATGTTTTGACTGTGCAGACGGCACTTCTGAGCCTCAACTGGCGGTGTTGGAGCCCAGGAATTTAAGTTCAGGTGGTAGAAAGATGAACACAACAGGAGACCTGGATAACGTAGACAGTCACCTAATTATTTAATCAGGAAGAGGAGTGGCAAATTCCTGCGAGATCCAAGCCTTGTTCATTTTCAGGAAAGTAAGCCGGTCAACGTTATCGGAGGATAGTCGCATGCGACGGTCAGTTAGTACACCACCTGCAGCACTAAAGACACGTTCCGATAATACACTAGCCGCAGGGCAAGCCAGCACCTCCAATGCATACTGGCTTAGCTCTGGCCATGTATCCAGCTTTGAGACCCAAAACTTGAAAGGGGAAGAGCCGTCTGGGAGTACAGCAAGAGGGCAAGACATGTAGTCTGTCACCATCTGACGGAACCGTTGCCTCCTGCTGACTGGAGCCGTCTGTGATGGTGTAGACTTTTGTGGCGGGCACAGAAAACTGTGCCACAGTTCGGCCATACTGGTCTTGCCTTGGGCAGAGGCACTGCTTCTGCTCCCTCTTTGTGCAGAGCCTCCACCACTGCCTGGACGCACTGAGCTGCTTTGTAATGCACTAGCAGCACTTCTCTCAGTTGGAATGGAGAAGATGATGGAATTCACCAGTGTGTCTTGGTACTCCCGCATTTTTCGCTCCCGGTTCAACGGTGTGATGAGGCTTTCTACGTTGTCCCGGTAGCGAGGATCGAGGAGGGTGAACACCCAATAATCAGACATGTTGAGAATGTGGGCGATGCGGCGGTCGTTTCTCAGGCACTGCAGCATGTAATCCACCATGTGCTGCAGACTGCCAACTGCCCAAGAAACGCTGTCCCCTGCTGGAGGCGTGATCTCTGCCCGCTCGTCATCACCCCACCCTCGCTGTACACACTGAGTACTGGACAATTGTGTAACTCCCTCCTCTGGACGGATGTCTTCCTCCTCCATTGACTCCTCCTCATCCTCCTCACAAACTGTCCCCTGCCTACGCGTTTGTGAGGAACCACGTGGCGCTGACTGTCCAGAAGATGATGGAAATGGTGAATCCTCATCCTCCACCTCTTCCACAACATCATCCCTTAGCGCTTGCAGTGATTTTTCAAGCAGGCAGATAAGGGGGACAGTCATGCTGACTAGTGCATCATCTGCACTCGCCATCCGCGTGGAATAATCGAAGGGACGCAAAACCTGGCAGACGTCCTTCATAGTGGCCCACTCTGTGGTTGTGAAGTCTGAACGGCGCGGAGTGCGACTTCTTTGCGCTTGATGCAGCTGGTACTCCATTACAGCTTGGTGCTGCTCACACAACCGCTCCAACATATGTAACGTGGAATTACACCTGGTAGGTAGGTCACATATGATGCGATGTTCCGGCAGGTGGTGTCGGCGCTGCAGAGCCGCAATGCGCGCTTTTGCCGTGCTGGAACGCCGCAAGTGAGCACACTCTAGGCGGACCTTGTGCAGCAGTGCATCAAGATCCGGATAGTCCCTCAAAAAACTCTGCACGACCAAATTGAGCACATGTGCCAGACTGTCATGGTTCCCAATGGCAAGGGAACGTAAGAAACATATAAATAACGAACGAGCTCTCGGGTGATGGAAACTCGAGTTGACCGTGAGCTAAATCTACCACACAACTAATAGTAGCCAGGGAGCATACCTACGGCTTCCTATATGCCACGCGCCAGCCGGAGGACTAACTACGCCTGGTAGAGGAAGAAACAGACCTGGCTTACCTCTAGGGAAATACCCCAAAAGATGATAGCAGCCCCCCACATGTAATAACGGTGAATTAAGAGGAAAAGACATACACAGTATGAAAGTAGATTTAGCAAAGAGAGGTCCACTTACTAGATAGCAGAAAGATACAAAAGAGGACTTCACGGTCAACTGAAAACCCTTTCAAAAACCATCCTGAAATTACTTTAAGACTCCTGTGTCAACTCATGACACAAGAGTGGCAATTTCAGCCCGCAAGAGCTTCCAGCTACAGAGAATTACAAAAACTGCAAACTGGACAAAAGATACAAAACAAAAGGACAAAGTCCACTTAGCTGATCAGCAGACTAGTAGCAGGAACATGCAACCGAAGGCTCTGGTTACAATGATGACCGGCAAGGAAATGACTGGAGAGCAAGGCTAAATAGGAAACTCCCAAACGCTGATGGAAGCAGGTGAACAGAAGCAGCAAAGTGCAAACAAGTCACCAATACCACCAGCAACCACCAGGGGAGCCCAAAAAGCGGATACACAACAGTACCCTCCCCTTAAGGAGGGGGCACCGAACCCTCACAAGAACCGCCAGGGCGATCTGGATGAGCCCTATGAAAGGCACGAACCAAATCCGAGGCATGAACATCAGAGGCAGTTACCCAAGAATTATCTTCCTGACCATAGCCCTTCCATTTAACCAGATATTGAAGTCTCCGTCTGGAAATACGGGAGTCCAAGATCTTTTCTACCACGTACTCCAATTCACCCTCCACCAGCACAGGAGCAGGAGGTTCAGAAGAAGGAACCACCGGTACCTCATATCTCCGCAACAGCGACCGATGGAACACATTATGGATAGCGAAAGATGCCGGGAGGTCCAAACGAAAGGAGACAGGGTTAAGAATCTCCAAAATCCTATAAGGACCGATGAACCGAGGCTTAAATTTAGGAGAAGAAACCCTCATAGGGACAAAACGGGAAGACAACCACACCAAGTCCCCAACACGAAGGTGGGGGCCAACACGACGACGGCGGTTAGCAAACTGCTGAGTCCTCTCCTGGGACAATTCCAAATTATCCACCACTTGTCCCCAAATCTGATGCAACCGATCCACTACCGCATCCACTCCAGGACAATCCGAAGATTCAACCTGACCAGATGAAAAACGCGGATGAAACCCTGAATTGCAAAAGAAAGGAGAAACCAAAGTGGCAGAACTAGCCCGATTATTAAGAGCAAACTCCGCCAACGGCAGAAAGGCAACCCAATCATCCTGATCCGCAGACACAAAACACCTCAAATAAGTCTCCAAAGTTTGATTAGTTCGTTCCGTCTGGCCATTGGTTTGAGGATGGAATGCAGACGAAAAAGACAAATCAATGCCCAACCTGGCACAGACTGCCCGCCAAAATCTAGACACGAACTGGGTACCCCTGTCAGAAACGATGTTTTCCGGAATACCATGCAAGCGAACCACATTTTGAAAAAACAGAGGGACCAACACAGATGAGGAAGGCAACTTAGGCAATGGCACCAAATGAACCATTTTAGAAAAACGGTCACACACCACCCAGATGACAGACATCTTCTGAGAAACAGGGAGGTCCGAGATAAAGTCCATAGAGATGTGCGTCCAAGGCCTCTTCGGAATAGGCAAGGGCAACAACAACCCACTAGCCCTAGAACAACAAGGCTTGGCCCGAGCACACACATCGCAAGACTGCACAAAAACACGCACATCTCGAGACAGGGAAGGCCACCAGAAGGATCTAGCCACCAAATCTCTGGTGCCAAAAATTCCCGGATGACCTGCCAGAGTAGAAGAATGAACTTCCGAGATGACTCTAGTGGTCCACTCGTCAGGAACAAACAGTCTACCAGACGGACAACGATCAGGTCTATCCGCCTGAAATTCTTGCAAAGCACGTCGCAAATCTGGAGAGACAGCAGACAAAACCACTCCATCCTTAAGGACACCAGCAGGTTCAGAATTCCCAGGAGAGTCAGGCTCAAAACTCCTAGAAAGAGCATCTGCCTTCACATTCCTAGAACCCGGTAAGTACGAGACCACAAAATTAAACCGGGAAAAGAACAACGACCAACGTGCCTGTCTAGGATTCAGGCGCCTGGCAGACTCCAAATAAATTAAATTCTTGTGATCAGTCAAAACTACCACCTGATGTTTGGCACCCTCAAGCCAATGACGCCACTCCTCAAATGCCCACTTCATGGCCAAAAGCTCCCGATTACCAACATCATAGTTTCGCTCGGCGGCCGAAAATTTTCGCGAAAAGAACGCACAAGGTCTCATCACTGAGCAGTCGGAACTTTTCTGCGACAAAACCGCCCCCGCTCCGATCTCGGAAGCATTAACCTCAACCTGAAAGGGAAGAGAAACATCAGGCTGGCGCAACACAGGTGCAGACAAAAAGCGGCGCTTAAGCTCCCGAAAGGCTTCCACGGCAGCAGGGGACCAATTGGCAACATCAGCACCCTTTTTAGTCAAATCCGCCAGAGGTTTAGCAACGCCAGAAAAACCAGCTATAAATCGACGATAAAAATTAGCAAAGCCCAAGAATTTCTGGAGACTCTTCAGAGAAGTAGGCTGCGTCCAGTCGTAAATAGCCCGAACCTTGACAGGGTCCATCTCAATAGAAGAAGGGGAAAAAATGTACCCCAAAAAGGAAATTTTTTGAACCCCAAAAACACACTTTGAACCCTTTACACACAAAGAATTCTCCCGCAAAACCTGAAAAACCCTCCTGACCTGCTGAACATGAGACTCCCAGTCATCAGAAAAAATCAAAATATCATCCAAGTACACTATCATAAATTTATCCAAATATTCACGGAAAATATCATGCATTAAGGACTGAAAGACAGAAGGTGCATTAGAAAGGCCGAAAGGCATTACCAAATACTCAAAATGGCCCTCAGGCGTATTAAATGCGGTTTTCCACTCATCCCCCTGCTTAATTCGCACCAAATTATACGCCCCACGAAGATCAATCTTAGAGAACCACTTAGCCCCTCTTATGCGAGCAAACAAATCAGTCAGCAAAGGCAACGGATACTGATATTTGACTGTAATTTTATTCAGGAGTCGATAATCAATACAAGGCCTCAGAGAGCCATCCTTTTTAGAGACAAAGAAAAAACCGGCTCCTAAAGGTGATGAAGAAGGACGAATATGTCCCTTTTCCAGGGACTCCTTAATATACTCGCGCATAGCAGCATGTTCAGGTACAGATAGGTTAAACAAACGACCCTTTGGAAATTTACTGCCAGGAATCAGATCTATGGCGCAATCACAATCCCTGTGAGGAGGGAGTGAACCAATTTTAGGCTCTTCAAAAATATCCCGATAATCAGACAAAAATGCCGGGATCTCAGATGGAATAGATGACGAAATGGACACCAAAGGAGTGTCCCCATGAGCCCCCCGACATCCCCAGCTTAACACAGACATAGCTTTCCAGTCAAGGACTGGGTTATGAGACTGTAACCATGGTAATCCAAGCACCAAAAAATCATGTAAATTGTACAACACAAGGAAGCGAATCACCTCCTGATGGTCTGGAGTCATACGCATAGTCACTTGCGTCCAGAACTGTGGTTTATTACAAGCCAAAGGTGTAGAATCAATACCCTTCAGAGGTATAGGGACTTCCAGAGGCTCTAAATCAAACCCACAGCGCCTGGCAAAGGACCAGTCCATAAGACTCAGAGCGGCGCCAGAGTCCACATAGGCATCCACGGTAATAACTGATAATGAACAAATCAAGGTTACAGACAAAATAAATTTGGACTGTAAAGTGCCAATTGAAATAGACTTGTCAACCTTCCTAGTACGTTTAGAGCATGCCGATATAACATGAGCAGAATCACCACAATAGAAGCATAACCCATTTTTACGCCTATAATTCTGCCGCTCGCTTCTGGACATAATTCTGTCACATTGCATTTTCTCTGGCGTCTCTTCAGAAGATACCGCCAAATGGTGCACGGGTTTGCGCTCCCGCAAACGCCGATCAATCTGAATTGCCAATGTCATGGACTCATTCAGACCTGTAGGCGCAGGGAACCCGACCATAACATCTTTAACGGCATCAGAAAGGCCCTCTCTGAAATTTGCCGCTAAGGCGCACTCATTCCACTGAGTAAGCACAGACCATTTACGAAATTTTTGGCAGTATATCTCAGCTTCATCTTGCCCTTGAGATAGGGCTATCAAAGCTTTTTCAGCTTGAATCTCCAAATTAGGTTCCTCATAAAGCAACCCTAAAGCCAGGAAAAACGCATCCACATTGAGCAACGCAGGATCCCCTGGTGCCAATGAAAATGCCCAATTTTGAGGGTCACCTCGCAGCAAAGAAATCACAATCCCAACCTGCTGGACAGGATCTCCTGAGGAGTGAGGTCTGAGAGAAAGGAACAATTTACAATTATATTTGAAATTCAGAAACCGAGATCTATCTCCGGAAAACACCTCTGGTGTAGGGATTTTAGGTTCAGAAATAGGAGTATGCATAACAAAATCTTGTAAATTTTGAACCTTCGTAGCAAGATTATTTAAACCTGCAGCCAAACTCTGAGGATCCATCTTTAAACAGGTGAGCTCAGAGCCATTCAAGGATTATAAGGAGAGAAAGGCAAAGGCAGTAATTAGAGCTGAAATACAACTGATCCAACTATGGAGCAAGCATAGGGAAAAAGAAGAAAAAAAAAAAAATTTTACAGACTTCTTTTTTCTCTCCTTTCTTCTGCCAATAAGTTTTAACTCTGGCCGGTCATACTGTCATGGTTCCCAATGGCAAGGGAACGTAAGAAACATATAAATAACGAACGAGCTCTCGGGTGATGGAAACTCGAGTTGACCGTGAGCTAAATCTACCACACAACTAATAGTAGCCAGGGAGCATACCTACGGCTTCCTATATGCCACGCGCCAGCCAGAGGACTAACTACGCCTGGTAGAGGAAGAAACAGACCTGGCTTACCTCTAGGGAAATACCCCAAAAGATGATAGCAGCCCCCCACATGTAATAACGGTGAATTAAGAGGAAAAGACATACACAGTATGAAAGTAGATTTAGCAAAGAGAGGTCCACTTACTAGATAGCAGAAAGATACAAAAGAGGACTTCACGGTCAACTGAAAACCCTTTCAAAAACCATCCTGAAATTACTTTAAGACTCCTGTGTCAACTCATGACACAGGAGTGGCAATTTCAGCCCGCAAGAGCTTCCAGCTACAGAGAATTACAAAAACTGCAAACTGGACAAAAGATACAAAACAAAAGGACAAAGTCCACTTAGCTGATCAGCAGACTAGTAGCAGGAACATGCAACCGAAGGCTCTGGTTACAATGATGACCGGCAAGGAAATGACTGGAGAGCAAGGCTAAATAGGAAACTCCCAAACGCTGATGGAAGCAGGTGAACAGAAGCAGCAAAGTACAAACAAGTCACAATACCACCAGCAACCACCAGGGGAGCCCAAAAAGCGGATACACAACACCAGATATGGGATGTGAGTGAGGTTGCCGAGGCCCAGAGCTGCCACCAGATTTCGGCCATTATCACACACTACCATGCCTGGCTGGAGATTCGCTGGCACAAACCACACATCGCTCTCCTGCTTGATGGCATTCCAGAGCTCCTGCGCTGTGTGGCTTCGATTCCCCAAAGAAATTAATTTCAAGACGGCCTGTTGACGTTTGGCCACGGCTGTGCTCATGTCGGTCGTTACAGGTAAACGTTCATCACGGGTCCATGTGGAGGTGGACTGTGACGGCTCCTGCAGCGATGATTCTGAGGAACTGGTGTAAGTGGAGGAGTCAATGCGTACAGAATGGATTCCTGCAATCCTTGGAGTGGGCAGGACACGTCCTGCGCCACTCGCACGGTCTGTACCCGGCTCAACGACATTAACCCAATGGGCAGTGAGGGAAAGGTATCGCCCCTGTCCATGTTGACTGGTCCACGCATCGGTGGTGAGGTGGACCTTGCTACTGACGGCATTCAGTAGTGCGTGTTTTATGTGTCCCTCCACATGCTTGTGCAGGGCAGGGACGGCTTGCCTGCTGAAGTAAAAGCGGCTGGGCACATTGTACTGTGGGACTGCCAATGACATCAAGTCATGGAAGCTGTCAGTCTCCACCAGCCTGAATGACAGCATTTCCAGTGACAGAAGTTTGGCAATGCCTGCAGTCAGAGCCTGTGCTCGTGGGTGGTTTGACGAGAAAGGCCGCCTTTTCTCCCATGCCTGTACTACCGATGGCTGTAGACTGGGCTAGGAGTGTGTGGATGACTGGGAAAGTGGTGCTGCGGGTGGAATTACAGCGGGTCTCTGGACAACAAGGCCAGAGGTTCTTCCACGGCGTTCCTGGGAGGAAGCCGAACCAGCTGCGTGTGAGCTGGAGGAAGAGGCAACACGAGCTGAAGAGGTGGTAGCTGCCGCTGTTGGTTGGCCTAGCTCTTCAGTGTGTTTTTCTAACTCCGCCGCGTGCCTGGTGCGCACATGTTTCCACATGTTGGAGGTATTGAGGTTGCTGACATTTTTCCCTCTTTTGACTTTTTGATGACACACCTTGCATTTGACATAGCAAATGTCATCTGCAACTGTGTCAAAAAAGGACCAGGCACTGCAAGTCTTGGGAGCGCCCTTTTTGGCTTTTGGAAGAGACATGCTCCTAACGGGTGCCAAAGCGGAGGCTGCAGGATCCGCAGTCTTCCCCCTCCCTCTCCCTCTTTGGGCCGTACGGGGAATCTCTTCCTCAGAGCTGCTCCCACCACCTTCCTGTCCCTCACGCCAAGATGGGTCAAGGGCCTCCTCTTCCGCCTTATCTGTTATTTCAACAAATTCTACACCGAAACGCAAGAGAGAACTATGCTATGCACCAACAAAACGTACTTATAATTGTTCACCTGAAAACTATGGGACCAGAAATAGCCTAAAAGTAATTAATTTGAGTTCACATGCGTTCTCAGATGTTGAAATTGATATTTTGTGTAGGGGCTTAATGTTTTGCCCATCAGCGCAATTTGACAGATTTACGGCTATCAAAGATTTGAATCTTTTTGCTAGGAAACTTATGTTTAAACGACACTTTCATAATGAAAATCTGTTCCAAATGTTTCCAACAGAGGCGGAACAGGAGGCACTAGCAACCCTTAACGAATTGGCGCAAGAACATGATGAATCTCAGGGAGGTAAGGTCCCGAAATGTATTCAGCCACGATCCCATAAATTTCCACCCTTGTCAGCCTGTTCAACTCTAGACGTATTTGTTAAAACGGTCAGTAAGGACTTTGAAAAAATTCCCCGATATCCTCAAAATGATAATCTGGATAAAAATGAAAAAATTGGACTTAGAAGATTACAAGAACTGAATGATGTGATATTCAAACCGGCTGACAAGGGTGGAAATGTGGTAATCTGGCCTAAATCACTATATGAGATTGAAGCTTTTAGACAACTGAGGGACGCAGTATGTTATCGGAAATTGACTTTTAATCCTCTTAAAAAATTTGGGTCGGAACTTTTTACCATTCTTAAGGATGCCATGGAGACAGAGGTTATAAATAAGGATTTGTTCACGGCACTCCAGGTACAAGAACCAATGATATCAACCTTGTATCTATTACCTAAGATACATAAAAATAGTGAGAATCCTCCCGGAAGACCTATAATCTCCGGATGTGGCAACTATCTGGAAAACGTGAACAAGTTTATAAATGTCAAATTGCAACCTCTTGTCGAAATACTCCCGTCATATATCAAAGACACTAACGAGTTTCTTAAAAAGATAGATGGTTTATACATTGATGCAGATGCAATTTTGGTTACCTGTGACGTGGAGTCTTTGTACACCAATATACGCCATGATGATGGAATCCAGGCAGTAAAATACTTTGTTGACTCTTCTTCTATGACTACATCTATGAGTCAATTTTTGGTTCAACTATTACAATTTTCGTTATCTCATAATTTTTTTCTTTTTAAGGGGTCCCTCTACCTGTAGCTCCAAGGCACCGCAATGGGTGCTTCTTTTGCGCCAAATTATGCAAATTTATTCTTGGGGCTGTGGGAGAGGGACCTTTTTCTGTCTGGTCAAGTGTCATCAATTGAGCGCATCCCCATGTGGATGCGCTATATTGATGACATATTCTTCATCTGGCAAGGCTCCATTGAGGCATTACAGGAATTTATGTCAAAACTAAATGATAACACCAACAATATACGTTTAACGTATAAGTTTGACAAAAACCAAATGGAATTCCTTGATGTTTGTATACAAAGGGATGGAAATAACTGCCTCCAAACTAAATTATACCGCAAGGAGACTGCGGTTAACTCTGTATTACATGCAACATCTGCACATCCTCCGGCAGTCATTAATTCTATCCCGACTGGTCAATTTTTGAGACTACGGAGGATATGCTCTGAGGATCATGAGTTTGAAGAACAGGCTAGAGACCTTTGTGAAAGGTTTAAAGACCGTGGTTATAGCAAGCGGTCAATCAAGAAAGCGTATAATCGTGCTAAAAACACATCAAGGCATCAGGCTCTATATTCCACCAGATCTTCTATTCCTAAACAAATCGTTCGATTTATCACAACGCATCATGGTCAGACTGACCTTATGAGACACTATATGGCAAAATCTTGGTCCATTTTACAGGCCGATCCG
Organism: Ranitomeya variabilis; assembly: GCF_051348905.1. NCBI lineage: Eukaryota > Metazoa > Chordata > Amphibia > Anura > Dendrobatidae > Ranitomeya > Ranitomeya variabilis. The sequence goes on along the minus strand of NC_135236.1, from coordinate 224,312,220 downwards.
ATAATCTCGAGATATATAGGGGAGAAACCAAATATCACCTATAGGAGATCCAACAATTTGAGGGATCAATTGGTAAGGAGTCACTATACGTACACACCATCCTCTTTCTTATCCAAATTCAAACCTGAAATGGGATGCAAACCCTGTGGCAAATGTGTGGCATGTCCTAATGTGTTGAGAGCACAAACGTTTTCAAATTCTAAAAAAACTGTCACGTACAAGATAAAACATGCTATAACTTGTAATTCTAGGGCAGTAATTTATTATGCCACGTGCCCATGCTCGCTAATATATGTGGGTCTGACAACTCGCCAGCTAAAAATACGTATACGTGAGCATGTTTTGGGTATACAAGCAGCTAAGGAAGTGGAAGATGTCTCTTTACTCAAAACTATCCCTAAACATTTTAAAAACTATCATGACTGTGACGATACCCTTTTAAAAGTAATTGGTATAGACCAGATTGAGGTTGGCGAAAGGGAGGGTAAAATTAGTACTCCTTTAGCTCAGTTGGAAACTAAATGGATCTGGCTGCTAGAAACTATTTCTCCCCAGGGCCTTAACGAGAATATTAGTTTTGCCCCTTTTATATAAGGAAATATGCTATTTATTCTTTTATTCCTCATTTTATGGTACCCCTTCTTTTAATTCCCACTTTTTATTATTGGTAATTTTTTGGCTTTTTTATTGTTTCTAACATTTTATATTCACTTTTTTTAGCTAATAAAATCTTCCGTGAATATCGTGTGTTGCTTTTGCTGAAGAATCACGTTGTGGCTGATTGTGGAAAGAGTATTATGGACTTGATGGATTCGTCTTTCTCTCCACATCTAAAACAAATAAAGAAATTGTTTTGTAATATTTTTAACCCCTTAGTGACAGAGCCAATTTGGTACTTAATGACCGAGCCAATTTTTACAATTCTGACCAGTGTCACTTTATGAGGTTATAACTCTGGAACGCTTTATCGGATCCCGCTGATTCTGAGATTGTTTTTTCGTGACATGTTGTACTTCAAGTTAGTGGTAACATTTCTTCGATATTACTTGCGATTATTTATGAAAAAAATGGAAATATGGCGAAAATTTTTAAAATTTTGCAATTTTCAAACTTTGTATTTTTATGCCCTTAAGTCAGAGAGATATGTCACAAAAAATAGTTAATAAATAACATTTCTCACATGTCTACTTTACATCAGCACAATTTTGGAAACAATTTTTTTTTTTGTTAGGGAGTTATAAGGGTTAAAAGTTGACCAGCAATTTCTCATTTTTACAACACCATGTTTTTTTTAGGGACCACATCACCTTTGAAGTGATTTTGAGGGGTCTATATGATAGAAAATAACCAAGTGTGACACCATTCTAAAAACTGCACCCCTCAACCTCAAGCTGCTCAAAACCACATTCAAGAAGTTTATTAACCCTTTACGTACTTCACAGGAACTAAAACAATGTGGAAGAAAAAAATGAACATTTAACTTTTTTTTGCAAACATTTTACTTCAGAACCATTTTTTTTAATTTTCACAAGTGTAAAAACAGAAATTTAACCACAAATTTTGTTGTGCAATTTTTCCTGAGTACGCCGATACCCCATATGTGGAGGTAAACCACTGTTTGGGCGCACCGCAGAGCTTGGAAGTGAAGGAGCACCGTTTGACTTTTTCAATGCAGAATTGGCTGGAATTGAGATCGGATGCCATGTCGCGTTTGGAGAGTCCCTGATGTGCCTAAACAGTGGAAACCCCCCACAAGTGATACCATTTTGGAAACTAGACCCCTTAAGGAACTTATCTAGATGTGTGGTGAGCACTTTGAACCCCCAAGTGCTTCACAGAAGTTTATAACGTAGAGCCGTGAAAATAAAAAATCTCATTTTTTCTACAAAAATGATCTTTTTGCCCCCAAATTTTTATTTTCACACGGGTAACAGGAGAAATTAGACCACAAAAGTTGTTGTGCAATTTCTCCTGAGTACGTCGATACCCCATATATGGGGGTAAACCACTGTTTGGGCGCACCGCAGAGCTTGGAAGAGAAGGAGTGTCGTTTTACTTTTTCAATGTAGAATTGGCTGGAATTGAGATCGGACGCCATGTCACGTTTGGAGAGCCGCTGATGTGCCTAAACAGTAGAGACCCCCCACATATGACACCATTTTGGAAACTAGACCCCTTAAGGAACTTATCTAGATGTGTGGTGAGCACTTTAAACCCCCAGGTGCTTCACAGAAGTTTATAACGTAGAGCCGTGAAAATAAAAAAATCGCATTTTTTCTACAAAAATGATCTTTTTGCCTCCAAATTTTTATTTTACCAAGGGTAACAGGAGAAAATGGACCCCAGAAGCTGTTGTACAATTTGTCTTGAGTACGCCGACACCCCATATGTGGGGGTAAACCACTGTTTGGGCGCATGGCTGAGCTCGGAAGCAAAGGAGCGCCATTTGACTTTTCAATGCAAAATTGACTAGAATTGAGATCGGACGCCATGTCGCGTTTGGAGAGCCCCTGATGTGCCTAAACAGTAGAAACCCCCCAAAAGTGACCCCATTTTGGAAACTAGACCCCCCATGGAACTTATCTAGATGTGTAGTGAGAACTTTGAATGCCCAAGTGCATCACAGAAGTTTATAATGCAGAGTCGTGAAAATAAAAAATATATATTTTTTAACAATAAAGATTTTTTAGCCCCCAAGTTTTTATTTTCACAAGGGTAACAAGAGAAATTGGACCCCAAAAGTTGTTGTCCAATTTGTCCTGAGTATGCTGGTACCCCATATGTGGGGGTAAACCACTGTTTGGGCGCACGGCAGAGCTCGGAAGGGAAGGAGCGCCATTTTGGAATGCAGACTTTGATAGAATTGTCTGCGGGCGTTATGTTGCGTTTGCAGACCCCTAATGTACCTAAACAGTAGAAACCCCCACAAGTGACCAAATTTTGGAAACTAGACCCCCTAAGGAACTTATCTAGATATGTGGTGAGAACTTTGAAAGCTCAAGTGCTTCACAGAAGTTTATAATGCAGAGTAGTGAAAATAAAAAAATATTTTTTTTTCCAACAAAAAAGATTTTTAGCCCCCAAGTTTTTATTTTCACAAGGGTAACAGGAGAAATTGGACCCCAAAAGTTGTCCAATTTATCCCGAGTACGCTGATGCCCCATATGTGGGGGTAAACCACTGTTTGGGTGCACGGCAGAGCTCAGAAGGGAGGGAGTACCATTTGACTTTTTTAGCGCAAAATTGGCTGTCGTGTTTGGAGACCCCCTGATGTACCTAAACAGTGGAAACCCCCCAATTCTAACTCCAACCCTAACCCCAACACACCCCTAACCCTAATCTCAACCCGATCCATAATCCTAATCACAACCCTAACGATAATCACAACCCTAACCCCAAAACAGCCCTAATCTCAACCCTAACCATAACCCTAATCAAAACCCTAAATCCAACACACCCCTAACCCTAATCCCAACCCTAACCCTAATCCCAACCCTAATCCCAAACGTAACACTAATCCCAACCCTAATCCAAACCCTAACCCTAATCCCAACTCTAACCCTAACTTTAGCCCCAACCCTAACTTTAGCCCCAACCCTAACCATAACTTTAGCCCCCGTCGTCACAAAAAAAGTTCAATGTAACCTTTTTTTTGTACGTCGCGTCCGCCATTTCCGCGCATGCGTGGCCGTAACTCTGCCCCCTCCTCCCCAGGACATAGACTGGGCAGCGGATGCGTTGAAAAACTGCATCCGCTGCCCACGTTGTGCACAATTTTCACAACGTGCGTCGGTACATCGGGCCGACGCATTGCGACCGCCCCGTACCGACGCAAGTGTGAAAGAAGCCTAAGGCTACTTTCACACTAGCGTCGTACTCGGCCCATCGCAGTGTGTCGGGCCGACGTACCGACGCTAGCGTTGTAAGCGCCGCACAACGGGTGCAGCGGATGCTGTTTTTTCAACGCATCCGCTGCCCCATTGTGAGGTGCGGGGAGGCGGGGGCGGAGTTCCGGCCACGCATGCACGGTCGGAAATGGCGGACACGTCGCACAAAAAAGTTACATGTAGTTTTTTTTGTCGACGGTCCGCCAAAGCACGACGCATCCGTCGCACGACGGATGCGACATGTGGCAATCCATCGCAATGCGTCGCTAATGCAAGCCAATGGAGAAAAAACGCATCCTGCAAGCACTTTTGCAGGATGCGTTTTTTCTCCAACGACGCATTGCGACGGAAGCCAAAAAACGCTAGTGTGAAAGTAGCCTAACCCTAACCCTAGCCCTAACCCTAACCCTAAATTTAGCCCCAACCCTAACCCTAACTCTAACCCTAACTCTAACCCTAACCCTAACCCTAACTCTAACCCTAACCCTAACTCTAACCCTAACTCTAACCCTAACTCTAACCCTAACCCTAACCCTAACCCTAATTTTAGCCCCAACTTGTCTTCTGCCGGCCGGCAGATGGCAGCAGATGGCGGGCGCACTGCGCATGCGCCCGCCATGATGAAAAAGCCGGCTGGCAGGAGAAGACATTAGAGGACCCAGGGACCCCGGGTGAGTATGATAGGGTCCCCGAATCCCCCTATTTCTCTGTCCTCTGATGTGCGATCACATCAGAGGACAGAGAAATAACTGATCGCTTTTTTTTTTTTTTTTTTTTTTTTGCGGTCGCCGGTAAACTGTTAATTACCGGCGATCGCAAAGCAGGGGTCGGTGCAAACCGACCCCGATCATGTTCTTTGGGGTCTCGGCTACCCCCGGCAGCCGAGACCCCAAAGATCTTCCGGGTGCCGGGCGGCGGGCGCACTGCGCGTGCGCCCGCCATTTTTTCCCGGAAAAAAGATGGCGGCGCCCATGGGGAGACACGAGGAGCACCGGGGGAGGTAGGTGAGTATTGGGGGGCTATTGGGGGCCATCGGGGACCACATTTCTCTGTCCTCCGATGTGCGATCACATCGGAGGACAGAGAAATTAAACGGCAAATCGCGTTTTTTTTTTTTTGTTGCGACCGCCGGTAAACGGTTAATTACCGGCGATCGCAACTCGGGGGTCGGTAAAAACCCGAATCATGTTCTCTGGGGTCTCGGCTACCCTCGGCAACCGAGACCCCAGAGAAAATCCGACTCTGGGGGGCGCTATTCACTTTTTCCACAGCGCCGTTAATTAACGGCGCTGTGGATTAAGTACCCTTAGCGGCCGCCGTTAAAAGGCGTATCGGCGGTCGTTAAGGGGTTAATATTATATGCTGTTATTATTTAAAAAAAAAAAAAAACACAGCCTGAGCACCCTGATGCATATGTAAATATAATCTGTGATTTTTCTTCTGTGTTTTTGCAAATTAGTATTTTTTGGGATTGCTAAATGTGACGCAATATAAGAATTTTGTACATGTGTACTATAGACGGGTAGATATACCTTTCTATGTGTAGATAATATATCATCTTATTTGATGTATGCTTTTATGTGTCATCTTAGGGGTATGCACAGTATTTAATGTTTGGCCGTTTGTACTATACAATGCAATGTGCCCCTTTTTTGCGTTGCATTATTCTTGCCCATTAACCTTTATGTCGCTCATTATGCCGGTCTGATTGGTGCGCATCGCGGCTCGCGGTCGGGGTCTCTTATGCTCTCACGTTGCGGTTACCTTGGTAACGTCGGGCACTATCCCGTACGTCCGGTCTCGCGATGTGGGAGCATGGGGAGTCCTGACTTGGCTAGCCGCGTATGCGCCGATGACATTTTGGACTGACATCATCGGCAACACACAGGGACCATGTGCACTTACTGCACATGTGTGAACTCCAATCCGGAAGTAATTAGTCCATGTTAAATGCTCATTATATAAATTGTGACCCTTGAAGCCTGAACACCACCCCCTGACGAAGGAACTAGGTTTCCGAAACACGTGTCGGGAGTGTGCGTGTTCAGGACGGCGAGGTACCCACAGGTAATGTTTATAAATATTCCCTGCTCTCTAGCACTTTGCACTTTTTTATTTGGCATTTTATGTGAAACTAAAAGGGTGATAGCCCCGTCTTTGTGCACCTTTGCATTGTTCCAATTGATTGCACTATAAAGCACTTTTTGTATTTTACACATACACTTTTTTACATTTTTTAATTTTTATATATAAATTTCACACTTTTGCTTCTGGGAATTTTTATCTTCATTCTGGAAATCATTACCTGGCACAGAAATACTGGTAAAAAATTTTTTTTTTTTAAAGATTTTCATATGTGCAATAGGGTTTCCGCTTATTTGATTTGATATTTATTGCCGTCCTGTATAGCACACTTTTTGTATTACCGTATATACTCGAGTATAAGCCGACCCGAGTATAAGCTGACCCCCCTAATTTTGCCACAAAAAACTGGGAAAACTTATTGACTCGAGTATAAGCCTAGGGTGGAAAATGCAGCAGGTACTGGTGAATTTCAAAATTAAAAATAGATACTCCATACCGTTCATTATGGCCCCATAGATGCTCCACATAAAGCTGTGCCACATATAATGCTCTGCACCGTTCATTATGGCCCCATAGATGCTCCACATAAAGCTGTGCCATATATACAATGCTCTGCACCATTGCCCCATAGATACTCCACATAAAGCTGTGCCATATATACAATGCTCTGCACCGTTGCCCCATAGCTGTGCCATATATATAATGCTCTGCACCATTGCCCCATAGCTGTGCCATATATATAGCGCTCTGCACCGTTGCCCCATAGCTGTGCCATATATATAGTGCTCTGCACCGTTGCCCCATAGCTGTGCCATATAGTGCTCTGCACAGTTGCCCCATAGCTGTGCCATATAGTGCTCTGCACCGTTGCCCCATAGCTGTGCCATATAGTGCTCTGCACCGTTGCCCCATAGCTGTGCCATATAGTGCTCTGCACCGTTGCCCCATAGCTGTGCCATATAGTGCTCTGCACCGTTGCCCCATAGCTGTGCCATATAGTGCTCTGCACCGTTGCCCCATAGCTGTGCCATATAGTGCTCTGCACCCTTGCCCAATAGCTGTGCCATATAGTGCTCTGCACCGTTGCCCCATAGCTGTGCCATATAGTGCTCTGCACCGTTGCCCCATAGATGTGCCATATAGTGCTCTGCACCGTTGCCCCATAGATAGCTGTGCCATATAGTGCTCTGCACCGTTGCCCCATAGATAGCTGTGCCATATAGTGCTCTGCACCGTTGCCCCATAGCTGTGCTATATAGTGCTCTGCACCGTTGCCCCATAGATAGCTGTGCCATATAGTGCTCTGCACCGTTGCCCCATAGATAGCTGTGCCATACAGTGCTCTGCACCGTTGCCCCATAGCTGTGCCATATAGTGCTCTGCACCGTTGCCCCATAGCTGTGCCATATAGTGCTCTGCACCGTTGCCCCATAGCTGTGCCATATAGTGCTCTGCACCCTTGCCCAATAGCTGTGCCATATAGTGCTCTGCACCCTTGCCCAATAGCTGTGCCATATAGTGCTCTGCACCGTTGCCCCATAGCTGTGCCATATAGTGCTCTGCACCGTTGCCCCATAGATGTGCCATATAGTGCTCTGCACCATTGCCCCATAGATAGCTGTGCCATATAGTGCTCTGCACCGTTGCCCCATAGCTGTGCCATATAGTGCTCTGCACCGTTGCCCCATAGCTGTGCCATATAGTGCTCTGCACCGTTGCCCCATAGCTGTGCCATATAGTGCTCTGCACCGTTGCCCCATAGCTGTGCCATATAGTGCTCTGCACCGTTGCCCCATAGCTGTGCCATATAGTGCTCTGCACCGTTGCCCCATAGCTGTGCTATATAGTGCTCTGCACCGTTGCCCCATAGATGTGCCATATAGTGCTCTGCACCGTTGCCCCATAGCTGTGCCATATAGTGCTCTGCACCGTCCATTATTGCCCCATAGCTGTGTCATATAGTGCTCTGCACCGTCCATAATTGCCCCATAGCTGTGCTGCTGCTGCAATAAAATAATAAAACACATACTCACCTCTCTTGCCACAGCTCCTCGGCGCCATCTTCCCGGCGTCTCTCCGTACTGACTGATCAGGCAGAGGGCGGCGCGCACACTATATGCGTCATCGCGCCCTCTGACCTGCACAGTCAGTGCGGAGAGACACCGGGAAGATGGCGCGACGCCCGGCGTGTGGAACGAGGACAGGTGAATATGCGATACTTACCTGCTCCCGGCGTCCCGCTCCTTCCCCCGGACAGCTGGTCTTCGGTGCCGCAGCCTCTTCCTCTATCAGCGGTCACCGGCACCGCTGATTAGAGAAATGAATTATGCGGCTCCGCCCCTATGGGGGGTGGAGCAGCCTATTCATTTCTCTAATGAGCGGTCCCACCTGACCGCTGAACAGGGGAAGAGGCTGCGGCACCGAAGACCGTGGGACGGGCAGGGGGAGCGCCAGGATCGCCGGGACTAGGTGAGTATGCCTCAGCGCCCTCTCCCCCTCACCCACCGACCGTGACTCGAGTATAAGCCGAGGGGGCACTTTCAGCCCAAAAATTTGGGCTGAAAATCTCGGCTTATACTCGAGTATATACGGTAACTGTTTGGTTTTAATATACTAAACCTATCTGATACTGTACTGCCACTTAAGAATTAATAAAGGCATATATATATATATATTCAGCCTGGTCCTCCTGGTGCATCCTTTGTCTTGGTGATTGGCTTCTTACTCATGGTGTAAGTGGTTTCCACTTTTTTATTCAAAAGACACCCTGGTGAATTAATATTGAATAATATATAGGTGTCCAATTATATTTTATTAATACATTATATTTTATTACTATTCCAATCAGGGTTGTTTCTTTTGCTGTCTTTTAATACAATTTACTGTGTTCCGCACAGGTTTTTTCCATACACCGGGACATGGATTTTAAAACCAGGAGGCCTCTTGGCAAGGACAGATTGATGCGGTATTCAGTGGTGGCAATACTGTTGTAAATACCGATAGTGGGTTACATTTTGAAGGGCTTTTTAATACTATCAAAAATCTTACTTATAAAAGAACACGTTCCTGGTGGAATAGAGCTTTCTTAGAAAACTACGTACAAAAACAACTCATACCGAGGGGTCTAAGAATTCATGTTACACCCTCCTTTCCAATAGAAGATGAAGATTTCATAAAAAACTGGGAAGGGATATGTAACGAGACCTCAAAGAAACTGATGGAATTATTGATTAAATACAATATGGGTGTGGTATCTAAGATTGATCTGGCATTGGAGGATACTTTGGCAAAAGCTAAGTCAAACCTTTCCGTAGAAAAATTTCAGTCAATTGACCCTCAATTGGAAAAATTCATTGATCAATGGGTCAAAGATATTCGTATGAGACAAACTAATAAACTCATGAGGGACCAGAAGGACTTTGCTAGTGGGAAAATTTATAGATGGCGGAAACTCGAAGTGAATGAGAATAGGAGGGATCGCAATTCATCTACCCCATCAAATCAACGTGCAGGTGATATGTCTGGTGCCTCCTCTTCCGCCTTATCTGTTATTTCAACAAATTCTACACCGAAACGCAAGAGAGAACTACGCTATGCACCAACAAAACTTACTTATAATTGTTCACCTGAAAACTATGGGACCAGAAATAGCCTAAAGGTAATTAATTTGAGTTCACATGCGTTCTCAGATGTTGAAATTGATATTTTGTGTAGGGGCTTAATGTTTTGCCCATCAGCGCAATTTGACAGATTTACGGCTATCAAAGATTTGAATCTTTTTGCTAGGAAACTTATGTTTAAACGACACTTTCATAATGAAAATCTGTTCCAAATGTTTCCAACAGAGGCGGAACAGGAGGCACTAGCAACCCTTAACGAATTGGCGCAAGAACATGATGAATCTCAGGGAGGTAAGGTCTCGAAATGTATTCAGCCACGATCCCATAAATTTCCACCCTTGTCAGCCTGTTCAACTCTAGACGTATTTGTTAAAACGGTCAGTAAGGACTTTGAAAAAATTCCCCGATATCCTCAAAATGATAATCTGGATAAAAATGAAAAAATTGGACTTAGAAGATTACAAGAACTGAATGATGTGATATTCAAACCGGCTGACAAGGGTGGAAATGTGGTAATCTGGCCTAAATCACTATATGAGATTGAAGCTTTTAGACAACTGAGGGACGCAGTATGTTATCGGAAATTGACTTTTAATCCTCTTAAAAAATTTGGGTCGGAACTTTTTACCATTCTTAAGGATGCTGTTGTGAATTAGACTTTTTGGCTCCCTCTTGTGGTCACTAGTGGTATGACTCTGGGATTGTCTTTTTTCTGTTTGGCACTCACCTGGGTCGTTAGTCCAGGGGTGTCGCTATATTAACTTCCTGGATCCTTAGTCCAGTGCCTGGCATCGTTGTAATCAGATCCTTCTGTTGCTCCTGTCTGCTGGTCCTGGCTCTTGCAAAATTAAGCTAAGTCTTGCTTCTTTGTTTTTTGAGTTACTTGCTTTGCTACTATTTTTGTCCAGCTTGTACTAAATGTGATTTCTGACCTTGCTGGAAGCTCTAGGGGGCTGGTGTTCTCCCCCCGGCCGTTAGATGGTTCGGGGGTTCTTGAATATCCAGCGTGGATATTTTAATAGGGTTTTTGCTGACCATATAAGTCATCTTACTATATTCTGCTATTAGCTAGTGGGCCTCTCTTTGCTAAATACCTAGCTCATTCTTATGTTTGTCTTTTCCTCTTACCTCACCGTTATTATTTGTTGGGGGCTTGTATCCAACTTTTGGGGTCTTTTCTCTGGAGGCAAGAAAGGTCTTTCTTTTCCCTTCTAGGGTTAGTTAGTTCTCCGGCTGGCGCGAGACGTCTAGAACCAACATAGGCACGTTCACCGGCTACTTCTATTTGTGGTGCTAGGATTAGATATATGGTCAGCCCAGTTACCACTGCCCTATGAGCTGGTTTTTTGTGTTTGCAGACTTGGTATTTATTCCTGAGACCCTCTGCCATTGGGGTCATAACAGTACTTGGTGATGCCTTTTGGGCTCTCTAATGCTCCTTCAGTGTTTCAGTCCTTTATGCATGATATTTTCCGGAAGTATCTGGATAAATTTATGATCGTTTATCTGGATGATATTCTGGTTTTTTCTGATGACTGGGACTCGCATGTAGAGCAGGTCAGGATGGTGTTTCAGGTTTTGCGTGAGAATGCTTTATTTGTTAAGGGCTCAAAGTGTCTCTTTGGAGTACAGAAGGTTCCCTTTTTGGGGTTTATTTTTTCCCCTTCTGCGGTGGAGATGGACCCAGTCAAGGTCCGTGCTATTCATGATTGGACTCAACCCACGTCAGTTAAGAGTCTTCAGAAGTTCTTGGGTTTTGCTAACTTCTACCGTCGTTTTATTGCTAATTTTTCTAGCATTGCTAAACCTTTGACGGATATGACCAAGAAAGGTTCTGATGTTGCTAACTGGGCTCCTGCAGCCGTGGAGGCTTTCCAGGAGTTGAAGCGCCGGTTTACTTCGGCGCCTGTTTTGTGCCAGCCTGATGTCTCACTTCCCTTTCAGGTTGAAGTGGATGCTTCTGAGATTGGGGCAGGGGCCGTTTTGTCGCAGAGAGGCCCTGGTTGCTCTGTGATGAGACCTTGTGCCTTTTTCTCGAGGAAGTTTTCGCCTGCTGAGCGGAATTATGATGTTGGCAATCGGGAGTTGTTGGCCATGAAGTGGGCATTTGAGGAGTGGCGTCATTGGCTCGAGGGTGCTAAGCATCGTGTGGTGGTCTTGACTGATCACAAAAATTTGATGTATCTCGAGTCTGCTAAACGCCTGAATCCTAGACAGGCCCGCTGGTCATTGTTTTTCTCCCGTTTTGACTTTGTGGTCTCGTATTTACCAGGTTCAAAGAATGTGAAGGCTGATGCTCTTTCAAGGAGCTTTGTGCCTGACTCTCCGGGAGTCGCAGAACCAGTTGGTATTCTTAAAGAGGGAGTTATCTTGTCAGCCATTTCTCCGGATTTGCGACGTGTGTTGCAGAGATTTCAGGCTGGTAGACCTGACTCTTGTCCACCTGACAGACTGTTTGTTCCTGATAAGTGGACCAGCAGAGTCATTTCCGAGGTTCATTCCTCGGTGTTGGCAGGGCATCCGGGAATTTTTGGCACCAGAGATCTGGTGGCTAGGTCCTTTTGGTGGCCTTCCTTGTCACGGGATGTGCGGTCGTTTGTGCAGTCCTGTGGGACTTGTGCTCGAGCTAAGCCTTGCTGTTCGCGTGCCAGCGGGTTGCTCTTGCCCTTGCCTGTCCCGAAGAGGCCTTGGACACACATTTCCATGGATTTCATTTCAGATCTCCCGGTGTCTCAGGGCATGTCTGTCATCTGGGTGGTATGTGATCGCTTTTCTAAGATGGTCCATTTGGTACCTTTGCCTAAGCTGCCTTCCTCTTCCGATCTGGTTCCTGTGTTCTTTCAGAATGTGGTTCGTTTACATGGCATTCCTGAGAATATTGTGTCTGACAGAGGATCCCAGTTTGTTTCCAGGTTCTGGCGATCCTTTTGTGCTAGGATGGGCATTGAGTTGTCGTTTTCGTCTGCCTTTCATCCTCAGACTAATGGACAAACGGAGCGAACTAATCAGACTCTGGAGGCTTATTTGAGGTGTTTTGTTTCTGCGGATCAGGATGATTGGGTGACCTTCTTGCCGTTGGCTGAGTTTGCCCTTAATAATCGGGCTAGTTCCGCTACATTGGTTTCGCCATTTTTCTGCAACTCTGGTTTCCATCCTCGTTTTTCCTCGGGAAATGTGGAGCCTTCTGACTGTCCTGGGGTAGATTCTGTGGTGGATAGGTTGCAGCAGATCTGGAATCATGTGGTGGACAACTTAAAGTTGTCACAAGAGAAGGCTCAGCGTTTTGCCAACCGCCGCCGCGGTGTGGGTCCCCGACTTCGTGTTGGGGATTTGGTATGGCTGTCTTCTCGATTTGTTCCTATGAAGGTCTCCTCTCCTAAATTTAAGCCTCGCTTCATCGGTCCTTACAAGATATTGGAAATCCTTAATCCTGTGTCCTTTCGCTTGGATCTTCCTGTGTCGTTTGCCATTCACAACGTGTTCCATAGGTCTTTGTTGCGGCGGTACATTGTACCTGTGGTTCCTTCTGTTGAGCCTCCTGCTCCGGTGTTGGTTGAGGGCGAGTTGGAGTACGTGGTGGAGAAGATCTTGGATTCTCGTCTCTCCAGGCGGAGGCTTCAGTATCTGGTCAAGTGGAAGGGCTATGGTCAGGAGGATAATTCCTGGGTGGTTGCATCTGATGTGCATGCGGCCGATTTAGTTTGTGCCTTTCACGCTGCTCATCCTGATCGCCCTGGTGGTCTTGGTGAGGGTTCGGTGACCCCTCCTTAAGGGGGGGGTACTGTTGTGAATTAGACTTTTTGGCTCCCTCTTGTGGTCACTAGTGGTATGACTCTGGGATTGTCTTTTTTCTGTTTGGCACTCACCTGGGTCGTTAGTCCAGGGGTGTCGCTATATTAACTTCCTGGATCCTTAGTCCAGTGCCTGGCATCGTTGTAATCAGATCCTTCTGTTGCTCCTGTCTGCTGGTCCTGGCTCTTGCAAAATTAAGCTAAGTCTTGCTTTTTTGTTTTTTGAGTTACTTGCTTTGCTACTATTTTTGTCCAGCTTGTACTAAATGTGATTTCTGACCTTGCTGGAAGCTCTAGGGGGCTGGTGTTCTCCCCCCGGCCGTTAGACGGTTCGGGGGTTCTTGAATATCCAGCGTGGATATTTTAATAGGGTTTTTGCTGACCATATAAGTCATCTTACTATATTCTGCTATTAGCTAGTGGGCCTCTCTTTGCTAAATACCTAGCTCATTCTTATGTTTGTCTTTTCCTCTTACCTCACCGTTATTATTTGTTGGGGGCTTGTATCCAACTTTTGGGGTCTTTTCTCTGGAGGCAAGAAAGGTCTTTCTTTTCCCTTCTAGGGTTAGTTAGTTCTCCGGCTGGCGCGAGACGTCTAGAACCAACGTAGGCACGTTCCCCGGCTACTTCTATTTGTGGTGCTAGGATTAGATATATGGTCAGCCCAGTTACCACTGCCCTATGAGCTGGTTTTTTGTGTTTGCAGACTTGGTATTTATTCCTGAGACCCTCTGCCATTGGGGTCATAACAGGATGCCATGGAGACAGAGGTTATAAATAAGGATTTGTTCACGGCACTCCAGGTACAAGAACCAATGATATCAACCTTGTATCTATTACCTAAGATAGATAAAAATAGTGAGAATCCTCCCGGAAGACCTATAATCTCCGGATGTGGCAACTATCTGGAAAACGTGAACAAGTTTATAAATGTCAAATTGCAACCTCTTGTCGAAATACTCCCGTCATATATCAAAGACACTAACGAGTTTCTTAAAAAGATAGATGGTTTATACATTGATGCAGATGCAATTTTGGTTACCTGTGACGTGGAGTCTTTGTACACCAATATACGCCATGATAATGGAATCCAGGCAGTAAAATACTTTGTTGACTCTTCTTCTATGACTACATCTATGAGTCAATTTTTGGTTCAACTATTACAATTTTCGTTATCTCATAATTTTTTTCTTTTTAAGGGGTCCCTCTACCTGCAGCTCCAAGGCACCGCAATGGGTGCTTCTTTTGCGCCAAATTATGCAAATTTATTCTTGGGGCTGTGGGAGAGGGACCTTTTTCTGTCTGGTCAAGTGTCATCAATTGAGCGCATCCCCATGTGGATGCGCTATATTGATGACATATTCTTCATCTGGCAAGGCTCCATTGAGGCATTACAGGAATTTATGTCAAAACTAAATGATAACACCAACAATATACGTTTAACGTATAAGTTTGACAAAAACCAAATGGAATTCCTTGATGTTTGTATACAAAGGGATGGAAATAACTGCCTCCAAACTAAATTATACCGCAAGGAGACTGCGGTTAACTCTGTATTACATGCAACATCTGCACATCCTCCGGCAGTCATTAATTCTATCCCAACTGGTCAATTTTTGAGACTACGGAGGATATGCTCTGAGGATCATGAGTTTGAAGAACAGGCTAGAGACCTTTGTGAAAGGTTTAAAGACCGTGGTTATAGCAAGCGGTCAATCAAGAAAGCGTATAATCATGCTAAAAACACATCAAGGCATCAGGCTCTATATTCCACCAGATCTTCTATTCCTAAACAAATCGTTCGATTTATCACAACGCATCATGGTCAGACTGACCTTATGAGACACTATATGGCAAAATCTTGGTCCATTTTACAGGCCGATCCGATAATCTCGAGATATATAGGGGAGAAACCAAATATCACCTATAGGAGATCCAACAATTTGAGGGATCAATTGGTAAGGAGTCACTATACGTACACACCATCCTCTTTCTTATCCAAATTCAAAACTCAAATGGGATGCAAACCCTGTGGCAAATGTGTGTCATGTCCTAATGTGTTGAGAGCACAAACGTTTTCAAATTCTAAAAAAACTGTCACGTACAAGATAAAACATGCTATAACTTGTAATTCTAGGGCAGTAATTTATTATGCCACGTGCCCATGCTCGCTAATATATGTGGGTCTGACAACTCGCCAGCTAAAAATACGTATACGCGAGCATGTTTTGGGTATACAAGCAGCTAAGGAAGTGGAAGATGTCTCTTTACTCAAAACTATCCCTAAACATTTTAAAAACTATCATGACTGTGACGATACCCTTTTAAAAGTAATTGGTATAGACCAGATTGAGGTTGGCGAAAGGGAGGGTAAAATTAGTACTCCTTTAGCTCAGTTGGAAACTAAATGGATCTGGCTGCTAGAAACTATTTCTCCCTAGGGCCTTAACGAGAATATTAGTTTTGCTCCTTTTATATAAGGAAATATGCTATTTATTCTTTTATTCCTCATTTTATGGTACCCCTTCTTTTAATTCCCACTTTTTATTATTGGTAATTTTTTGGCTTTTTTATTGTTTCTAACATTTTATATTCACTTTTTTTAGCTAATAAAATCTTCCGTGAATATCGTGTGTTGCTTTTGCTGAAGAATCACGTTGTGGCTGATTGTGGAAAGAGTATTATGGACTTGATGGATTTGTCTTTCTCTCCACATCTAAAACAAATAAAGAAATTGTTTTGTAATATTTTTAATATTATATGCTGTTATTATTTTTTTTAAAAATATATATAAAAAAAAAAACACAGCCTGAGCACCCTGATGCATATGTAAATATAATCTGTGATTTTTCTTCTGTGTTTTTGCAAATTAGTATTTTTTGGGATTGCTAAATGTGACGCAATATAAGAATTTTGTACATGTGTACTATAGACGGGTAGATATACCTTTCTATGTGTAGATAATATATCATCTTATTTGATGTATGCTTTTATGTGTCATCTTAGGGGTATGCACAGTATTTAATGTTTGGCCGTTTGTACTATACAATGCAATGTGCCCCTTTTTTGCGTTGCATTATTCTTGCCCATTAACCTTTATGTCGCTCATTATGCCGGTCTGATTGGTGCGCATCGCGGCTCGCGGTCGGGGTCTCTTATGCTCTCACGTTGCGGTTACCTTGGTAACGTCGGGCACTATCCCGTACGTCCGGTCTCGCGATGTGGGAGCATGGGGAGTCCTGACTTGGCTAGCCGCGTATGTGCCGATGACATTTTGGACTGACATCATCGGCAACACACAGGGACCATGTGCACTTACTGCACATGTGTGAACTCCAATCCGGAAGTAATTAGTCCATGTTAAATGCTCATTATATAAATTGTGACCCTTGAAGCCTGAACACCACCCCCTGACGAAGGAGCTAGGTTTCCGAAACACGTGTCGGGAGTGTGCGTGTTCAGGACGGCGAGGTACCCACAGGTAATGTTTATAAATATTCCCTGCTCTCTAGCACTTTGCACTTTTTTATTTGGCATTTTATGTGAAACTAAAAGGGTGATAGCCCCGTCTTTGTGCACCTTTGTATTGTTCCAATTGATTGCACTATAAAGCACTTTTTGTATTTTACACATACACTTTTTTAAATTTTTTTATTTTTATATATAAATTTTACACTTTTGCTTCTGGGAATTTTTATCTTCATTCTGGAAATCATTACCTGGCACAGAATGATTTGATATTTATTGCCGTCCTGCATAGCACACTTTTTGTATTAACTGTTTGGTTTTAATATACTAAACCTATCTGATACTGTACTGCCACTTAAGAATTAATAAAGGCATATATATATATTCAGCCTGGTCCTCCTGGTGCATCCTTTGTCTTGGTGATTGGTTTCTTACTCATGGTGTAAGTGGTTTCCACTTTTTTATTCAAAAGACACCCTGGTGAATTAATATTGAATAATATATAGGTGTCCAATTATATTTTATTAATACATTATATTTTATTACTATTCCAATCAGGGTTGTTTCTTTTGCTGTCTTTTATTATACTTTATGGAAAACTGTGGGCTGTGCATTATACTATATGGAGGACTATGGGGAGTGCATTATACTATATGAGGGACTCTGGGCTGTACATTATATTATATGAAAACAAAGATAAAACAAATAAATCAAAAATGCAATTTTTAAATTAAGGTCTTTATTATTAAGGGAAAAAGAAATCCAAACCTACAGGACCCTGTGTGAAAAAGTGATTGTCCCCTAAACCTAATAACTGGTTGGGCCACCCTTAGCAGCAACAACTGCAATCAAGCATTTGTGATAACTGACAATGAGTCTCTTACAACTCTCTGGGGGAATTTTGGCCCACTCATCTTTGCAATTGTTGGAGTTCAGCCACATTGGAGGGTTTCCTTCCAAGAACCACCTTTTTAAAGTAATTCTACAACATCTCAATTGGATTAAGGTCAAGACTTTGTATAGGCCAACTACAAAGTCTTAGGGTACTGTCACACAGTGCCATTTTGATCGCTACGACGGCACGATCCGTGACGTCGCAGCGATCGTATGATTATCGCTCCAGCGTCGTAGACTGCGGTCACACGTTGCAATCACGGCGCTGGAGCGATGCCGAAGTCCCCGGGTAACCAGGGTAAACATCGGGTTACTAAGCGCAGGGCCGCGCTTAGTAACCCGATGTTTACCCTGGTTACCAGCGTAAACGTAAAAAAAACAAACAGTACATACTCACATTCCGGTGTCTGTCCTCCGGCGTCTCAGCTTCTCTGCACTGTGTAAGCACCATAGCCGGAAAGCAGAGCGGTGACGTCAGACGTCACCGCTGTGCTCGCTTTCTGGCTGGCCGGTGCTCACAGTGCAGAGAAGCTGAGACGCCGGAGGACAGACACCGGAATGTAAGTATGTACTGTTTGGTTTTTTTACGTTTACGCTGGTAACCACGGTAAACATCGGGTTACTAAGCGTGGCCCTGCGCTTAGTTACCCGATGTTTACCCTGGTTACAAGCGAACGCATCGCTGGATCGCTGTCACACACAACGATCCAGCGATGTCAGCGGGTGATCAAGCGACGAAAGAAAGTTCCAAACGATCTGCTACGACGTACGATTCTCAGCAGGATCCCTGATCGCTGCTGCGTGTCAGACACTGCGATATCGTAACGATATCGCTAGAACGTCACGAATCGTACCGTCGTAGCGATCAAAATGGCACTGTGTGACGGTACCCTTAATTTTGTTTTTCTTAAGCTGTTCAGAGATGGACTTTCTGGTGTACATTTGATCTTTGTCCTGCTGCATAACCCAAATGTGTTTCAGCATGAGGTCACAAGCACATGGCAGGGCATTCTCCTTCAGGATTTTTTGGTAGACAGCAGAATTCATGGTTCCATTTACCACAGCAAGTTTCCCAGCTCCTGAAGCAGAAAAACAGCCCCAAACCATCACACCATATTTTACTGTTGGTATGATGGTTCTTTTCTGTAATGCTGTGTTACTTCTGTGACAAATGTAATGGGATATACACCTTCCAAAAAGTTTAAAAGTTGTGTGATCAGTCCAAAGAGCATTCTCCCAGAAGCAGTGTCAGACTGGAGCACCTTGGGCCCACCAGACAAAATAATTCTTGGGGCCCACTTTGTAGCTACATTGAAATAAATACAAGACCACCAATTGTGTGGTAAAACACGCTAATATCAGGGTATAATATAAGGTAGTACACATCTTAATTATGTAGCAGGGGTTGGGGTAGCCCACTCATAGAATATAAAGTATCCCCCTGATAGAAAATAATGTAGCCCCCTCATAGAATATAAAGTAGCCTCCCTCATAGACTATATTGCAGCCCCCCTCATTGAATATAATGCAGCCCCCTCATAGAATATAATGCAGACCCCCTCCTATAGCATAATGGAGCCCCTCCACAGAATATAATGTAGCCCCCTCAGAGTATAATGCAACCCCCTCATAAGGAATGAACATGAAAAGAAAAGCAGGCGCAACCAAGATGAATACCAAGGGGTGAAACTATTGTGCCTAATGCATTTACACAATCAAAAAAGAGAAAAGGAAGCACAAATGAGAGTGCACATACTATACATAACGAAAAAAGCTTTATTAAGGGAATAAAGTGTAAAAAGACGTAAAAACATTTTAAAATAGCATAAAAACATATACAGACATGCACACACCCCTAAAAGAATGCGCATATACTGGCTAATTAGGTCCAATAACACCAAAATAAATAAATATGACCCCAGTGAAGAAGGGCAATAATTTATTCCACACAATAGGACAAGCAGAAGACAAACATAGAATAAACATGTAGGGAGCCACTTAAATTTAAAAAGCCCCAAATGTAAACACTCACAATAAGAGCACAAATCATATGAAAAATAAGAATAATATATTGCAAAACATCAGCAAAATCATATATTTTATCCATGTTGTGAACTGCAAAAAATATAAACAAAAAAAAATACTTGCCACCACATGGAGCATACAAAAGCCTGGAGGAGCATACAAAAGCCTGGAGGATCCCAACGCGTATGGCTGCTCCATGTTGCTTTGTCAGGGGAAGTCAACAAGAGTCTGTCATGTCAGGTGTATATATACCAGTAAGTGCACTTACTAATGTTCCCGTGATCACAAACACCTGTAGGCGGCACTCAAAGGACATTCAGGCCAGCAGTCAAAGTCAAAGATACAGCTCACATCTGCACAGTAGAATAGTGTGCGTTCCAACTAAGCCAACCCAATATGTGTATCACTGGCCGGAAACAGTCACAGCACCTAAGCAGTAGGATCGCTTGTGTACCATCACAGAAAAATGCGCTCCAAAGACCAAAAGCCATCATTGCGCTTGGGCAAGCGATCAATATTCATTTCAAAGAAGCAGAGAGTGTGTCTCACCACCAACAAACGGTGAGCAATGACTGCAGAGGCAAACAAGGTGTTAAAGGAAAAAGATGATTTATATACAATAAAGATCTGAAAATGTATTCAATAGCGCTCAAAAGGCAAATGTATAAGGCCATATCAATAGATGCTTTACTAAACATTCAGTGGGAACATGTCCATACAATATAAGGACACATAAGTATGAATAGGGGTCAATTAAAGGGGACAAGCAGTGGAAAAACACCGACAGTCTCCCCAGTACGGACCCACATTCATACCATGCTAGTTGTATCAGGACATTAAAAAACCTGTGAACACCAGATCCTCATTCAGGCCACCAGGTATGACCGACCCAAGCTTCTAGATCCATTTGGACTCCAATCTCAAAAGTTCACCCTGATGGTCAAACTTACGAAAATTGTTAGGAACCCTCTGAAGGCCCACCACCCGTAAGCCACAGGTACAACTA
This sequence comes from Ranitomeya variabilis, assembly GCF_051348905.1. NCBI lineage: Eukaryota > Metazoa > Chordata > Amphibia > Anura > Dendrobatidae > Ranitomeya > Ranitomeya variabilis. The sequence goes on along the minus strand of NC_135236.1, from coordinate 224,291,444 downwards.
GAATGAATCTGCAAAAAATGTGAAGCTACAAAGATGGTAGAATCTACAAGATTAGTAAAGCAAGAGCAACGTTCAACAAAAGTACAAATATTACAATCACCGCATGGATAAGATCCACGTAGTGGGAGACCCGAACCAATCCTGGTGGTTGGCCTCACAAAGTGGCTCCTAGACAAAGTCACGAAGATTTGGTGCCCGCCTCACGGTCAAGAGTGGAGATTCAGGTAACAGATCTGATATTCTAGAGTCTGTTTTGAGGATACACCAGTGTTGTTTAAATAAGTCAAAAACCTTGTCCCAATGGTTATGAAATGTGGTTATAAATCTCAACCGATCATTAGTGTCCAGTAAGTGATTTGGCTTGTGTCCGAAAATCACATAATCGCGAGCAATTACGTCGTAGTCTGGAAAATTGACCAACAGGAATACTCCTTTTAAGGTGGCATGGGTGAAAGCTCCTAAAATCAAGAAGACCATTGGAAGCCGTAGTCTTACGAAAGAGATCCGCACAGACCTGGTCATCATGGCGAGAGAGTTTAAGGTCCAGAAACTCAGCTGTAGAAGGAGAAATATGGTAAATAAAAAAAAATATTCAATTAATTATGTCACGGCCACTCCTTCCGCTCATTCTTACCCGCTGCGGCGCGCTCCTCCTGCAGGCGCGCGTCCTCTCCTTCATTTTTCTCCGCTCCCTGGTTCTCGTCGGGTGTGCATGCGCACCGCCCACTCCAGAACTTCCTCTTTCTGATTTACAGGCGCTCTGTATCTCCTCTCTGTGATCCTGGAGGACCGTGACCTGGAAGTCCTCCAGCATTCCATGTATATAAGACGTTTCCTTCCTCTGCTCCTTGCCTGTCTGTCCTTTGTGCTTCTGTGACTCCTTTGTCTTTGTACTGCCTGTATTGAGTCTCCACTCTGTCTAGCCAGTTCAGCTTCTCTGTCTCTCCCAGGCTTCCTTGTCTCCTCGTCCAGTCCTCCCAGTGTCCTCTCCGTACTCTGTTAGTCTGGTGTCTCTGTCCTGTCCTGCTTCCTTTGTGTCTTCCCCTTCTCAGTGCTCCTTTGGTCTCACCTGTACCCGGCTCTTACCTCCTACTACCTGTCTCCGGGTTCCAGCTTCTGCGGCAATAGTCTCCCTTGGGTCTGCCCCTAACGCTCCCTGTATAGGGGGTGGTTTACCTGGTCAGCTCACCCTTGGGAGGTTCATTGTCGTAGATCTGCAGGTCCACCCCAGGTATTCCAAAAGATCTCACAATAGGACTGCACTCGGATGACATCTGAGTGCAGTCTGATTCTTACAAATTATTGTTAAGTGATTGGAGGAACACCCCACAGTCTCCCATTGAGCCGGTCTAAATGAAAAAAAATATCGTCAATAAAACTAAACCAACATAAGACATGTAATTTTAAAACTGGCAATGGGTACATGCAGGTCCCCTTCCACCGCCCCATAAAGAGGTTGACAAAGGAGGAGGCACAGCGGGCACCCATCGCCATACCAGATATCTGTTGTTAGAAAAGTCAAAAGCAAAATAATTATCAGTAAGAACAAATTTCAACAAGCTCAAGAGGCAAGGCATTGTGTGGGTGACTACCAAAATCACCAAGTTGCAAAAAATGATCAACAGCTGTAATACCATGATGATGTGCTATGTTGATGTACTGCACACACCTTATAAGGTATAATGCAGCCCCCCATAGAATATATTGTAGTTGTAGTCCCCTCATAGGGCATAATGCAGCCCCCCGCATATAGTATGGTGTAGCCCCCAGAATATAATGTAGCCCCTGAGAGAATAATGCAGCCCGACATAATATAATGTAGCCCCCTCAAAGTATAAAGCAGCCCCCCTCATAGGGTATAATGCAGCCCCCTTCATAGGGTATGCAGCCCCCCTCTACCTCCATCTTTGTTCTCCCCCTCCACCCCATCATTGTCCTCATCATCACCTCCGTCATTACCTTCTCACCCCACAACCATATCATTGCCCTTTCCACCTCCATCATTGCTTTCTCCCCCACCACCCCATCATGGCCCATTCCACCACCTCCATCATTGCCTCCTCCCCCACCACCACCATTGTCCTTTCCACCACTACCATCATTGTTCTTTCCACCACAACCATCATTGCTTTCTCCCCCACCACCACCATCATTGCCCATTCCACCACCTCCATCATTGCCTCCTCCCCGACCACCATCATTTTCCTTTTCACCACAACCATCATTGTCCTCTCCGCTACCACCCCATCATTGCCCATTCCACCAACTCCATCATTGCCTCCTCCCCCACCCCCCCACGTCCTTTCCACCACCAACATTGCCTTCTCTCCCACCACCCCATCATTGCCCTTTCCACCACCTCTCTCATTATTTTCTCCCCCACCACTCCCATCATTGCCTTCTCCCTCTCCTCCATCATTGCCTTCCCCACCACCCCTATCATTGCCCATTCTAACACCTCCATCATTGCCTCCCCCACCACCACCATCATTGTCTTTTCCACCACAACCATCATTGCCTTCTCCCCCACCAACTCATCATTACCCATTCCACCACCTCCCTCATTGCCTCCTCCCCACCACCCCATCATCCTTTCCACCACCAACAACATTGCCTTCTCTCCCACCACCTCCATCACTGTTCTCATTGCCAATCTCCAATACACACATCTCCAATCCACACAGCACCGCACCATCCACACACACAAAGCACAGCACCACATACACACACGCAGACAGACAGACACATAGCACCACCCACCTCTCTGCTCTTTACCCACAGCCGCAGCACATCCCGGCAGTATCTTCGTCGCCGGCAGCTTTCTCTCTAACAGCCACGCACTGAATGATGACGTCATCCAGCCGCACTGTGTCAGACAGGAAGTGCCAGGCAGGAAGCAGGATGGCATCGGATTCCTGAAGCTCCACTCCGCTGCCAAGCTGCAGGGATTGCTCCATGCCCGCCGATTGCCCTCAGGGTTAGCTGCCCTGCAGGGGCCTATCTCCGGGGCCCCAATGCAGCTGCAGCGGCTTTACATGTTGGCAGTGTTAGCCTCAGCCTGCCCGCTATTAAAGTGAAATAAGTATTCACTCCTCTGCATGCCCATGGCTCCAGACTCTTGTCTCCAGCTGCTGCTACACTGGCACCGGGCAGGCCCCCCTGACTCAGGGGCCCCATAGCTGCTCGGTATGCCGATATTAGCGACACGCCCTGGACCATTGGGGGCCCTAGGCAGCTGCTGACCGTTATGTCAGCAGGTGTCAGTGCCTGGGCCCACCAGAGAATCCTCCAGTTCTCCGAAGGGCCAGTCCGACCCTGCCCAGAAGTATGGGGGATCATCAAGATGTTTTCTGGCAAAACTGAGACGAGAATTAATGTTCTTATTGCTCAGCAGTGGTTTTGGTCTTGGAACTCTGCCATGTACGCCATTTTTGCCCAGTCTCTTTCTTATGGTGAAGTCATGAACACTGACCTTAACTGAGGCAAGTGAGACTTGCAGTTCTTTGGATGTTGTGGGGTCTTTTGTGACCTCTTGAATGTGTCATCCCTGCCCTGTTGGGGTAATTTTGGTCAGCCATCCACTCCTGGGAAGGTTCACCACTGTTCCATGTTTTCGCCATTCAAGGATAATGCCTCTCACTGTGGATCGCTGGAGTCCCAAAGCATGAGAAATGGCTTTATAACCTTTTCCAGACTGATAGATCTCAATTACTTTGTTTCTTATTTGTTCTAGAATATCTTTGGGTCATGGCATGATGTCTAGCTTTTGAGAGCTTTTTGGTCTACATTCCTTTGTTAGGCAGGTCCTAATTAAGCGATTTTTTTGATTGAGAACAGGTGTGGCAGTAATCATGCCTGGGTGTACCTAGGGAATTTATACTCATCTTCCCAAAGATGTGATAAACTACAGTTAATTTATGTTTTAAGTGGAATGTGGAGCAATCACTTTTTCACACAGGGCCCTGTGGGTTTGGATTTCTTTTTCCCTTAATAATAAAGACCTTCATTTAAAAGCTGCATTTTGTGTTTACTTGTGTTATTTTTGTCTAATATTTAAATTTGGTTGGTGATCTGAAACATTTCAGTGTGACAAACATGCTAAAGAATTGGAAATAAAGAAAGGGAGCAAATACATTTTCACACAACAGGGTATATATATACCCTGTATATATATATATATATATTGTGGTGCAGTGACCAATGTTACAGCCAGGGGGCGCTGTGTGTGCGCTTCAAGATGCGCTTGGAGGCATAATGGTGATGAGACTAAGTCCGGCAGGAGCGTTAATGGCCGGTGTGTGTGTTGCAGAGGAAGACACTCTGTGCTATCAATCTGAAGTTTGGTTGGTGTGCTGGGACCTGTAGTCCCACAAGTAGTTGTGTAATGCTAATGGGAGATTGGCAGGGCTAGTTATAAGAGATGGGAGGGTCAAACTAGCCACACACACCCACACTCCCACCCAGGGGAGTGGTTACAGGTATGTAATGTGACCAGGGTGTGGGTCACATGAGCCTGGGAGGTTCCTGTGCAAGGTCCTGGACGGTCGGTGTTGGAGACTCCTGGTATTGGAGAAGTCCTGCAAGCACCTGAGACCGTGGACCTGATGTACGGTCAGTGTTGGATTGTCCTGGTATGGGCTGGAGTCCTGGAGGCACTTAGACCTTGAGTCCTGCAATAGCCTGGGTGTTGGATTGTCCTGAAGTGGGCTGGAGTCCTGGAAGCACTGCTGAGGCTATGGACTGAATGCTCGAGGGTGTTGGATTGTCCTGGGATGGGCTGGAGTCCTGCAAGCACCTGGTAAGGCTGTAGGTCCTGTATGGTCAGTGTTGGAGGCTCCTGGCTGGTGGAGTCGTCCTGGAAGCACTGTGAGACCGTCAACCTGGACAGTCCGTGTTGAGGACCTGGGACTGACGTGAAGTCAGCATGAGGAGTGGAACTCCTGAAAGGTAACCCTGGACAAGGGGATTGTAATACGTGGCAGAGAAGCTTATATGCTGCATGAATAGACTGTATGTCATGTGGTTTATGACGTTTAATAAACCGGATATGACCAGAATTGTGTGAGGCACCGTGCCTGAGTGCTTGAATCCTATGCCAAGCGAGTGTCCCCCAACACACTCAGGTAGCGTATCACCACTATATATATACCTATATATATATATATTGCAAGAAAATCAACCAGCACTCCTAATGTGACAAAAAAAAAACAGCAGCACATGTGCATGAATCTAGGTCATGTGAAAACACACAAAAATATTAAAAACATTCAATATGTAGGTTCTTAGCGCATAAATTGGCAAATTCATGTATGGTCATCAACCACGGCAAGGTGACTTCCCTCTGATGGGTCCTACTCTACTGTACATGCAACTTTTGGGCCACCAGCCTACAACTAGAACTGGCCGTAATCAGCTCTACCTGCCCATAAATTGTAGGCTTAGCTCGAGAGTGACATGTTTTGTCCATAGTTGTAGGCTGGTGGACCAAAAGTGGCATGTACAGTAGACTAGGACCCATCAGAGGGAGGTCACCTTGCCGTGGTTGATGGGCATACATGAATTGGCCAATTTAGGTGCTAAGAACCTTCATTTTCATCTATTACTGTAAGTTTTGTAAAAAAAAAAATGTTCTAATGTTTTTCAGAAGTATAATCTATATTGAATGTTTTTAATGTTTTTCTGTGTTTTCACATGGCCTAGATTGACGCACATGTGTGCTGCTGTGTTCTTTTTTTTGTGTATATATATATATATATATATATATATATACATATATATATATTTGTGACAAGGTCACTGGCACTGTATGTGAGGGGAGATATGTGTCACGGAGATTGCTTTCCTCCGTGATCTAGAAACCCATGAGTTTCTTTTCAGCATGCCATGTGCTGAAGGAGTTAAGCAGCCATGTTATGGGCTGGTTTTTAGGTTAGCAGGTAAGAGATGGGCAGGACGCCTACTCACCATATCTCCACCTCAAAGGTGTGGCTGGGGAAATAAATGTGCAGCCAGTTTTTCTTTTCTCTGTGTGTGGAGGTAGGAAGCCTCCTGACTGCTAGCTCCTACGAGAGCTGCCAGATGTGTTGAGTCCAGTTCTGGGCTGCTCTCTGCTATGTCGATTGAATGTCTGCACCAAGTTCAGCATTAATATGGTGGCTGTGGGGAGCTCGTAAAAACATACCAGGTGGTCAATAGGTCTCAGAGGAAGCCAGGAGGTGGTACATCTCCATACTGGGATACCTAGCTGGGGCCCGAGTCCCAAAAGAAGGATAACAGAGCCACTACTGAGGGGTAAAATAAACCCTTAAAAAATTCCATCAGACCAAAAATTAATTCATAAAATATAATTTTATTTATATTCAAATACAATCACAATAATATCACCAAAATTATGTAAATCTTTATTAAAAAATAAAAAATAAATAAAAAATGACAAAATAAAAGAAATTAGAATGATAGACTACTTTTATTAAAAATACATAAAATACATATGCAGATGAATTTATCTCCTCACATAGAGGTTTTTTGGGGATTTTAATATTTTATTAATTATTAGTGTTGAGCGATACCGTCCGATACTTGAAAGTATCGGTATCGGAAAGTATCGGCCGATACCGGCAAAGTATCGGATCTAATCCGATACCGATACCAATACAAGTCAATGGGACTCATGTATCGGACGGTATTCCTGATGGTTCCCAGGGTCTGAAGGAGAGGAAACTCTCCTTCAGGCCCTGGGAACCATATTAATGTGTAAAATAAAGAATTAAAATAAAAAATATTGCTATACTCACCTCTCCGACGCAGCCTGCACCTTACCGAGGGAACCGGCAGCGTTGTATGCTTAAAATTCGCGCTTTAACTTCCTTACGCGAAGTCCCGGCTTGTGATTGGTCGCGCGCCGCCCATGTGACCGCGACGCAACCAATCACAGCAAGCCGTGACGTAATTTCAGGTCCTTCAGGATTTTAAAATTACGTTCCGGCGTTGTGATTGGTTGCGTCGCGGTCACATGGGCGACGCAACCAATCACAACGCCGGAACGTAATTTTAAAATCCTGAAGGACCTGAAATTACGTCACGGCTTGCTGTGATTGGTTGCGTCCCGGCCACATGGGCGGCGCGCGACCAATCACAAGCCGGGACTTCGCGTAAGGAAGTTAAAGCGCGAATTTTAAGCAAACAACGCTGCCGGTTCCCTCGGTAAGGTGCAGGCTGCGTCGGAGAGGTGAGTATAGCAATATTTTTTATTTTAATTCTTTATTTTACACATTAATGTTGTTTCGATACCGATACCCGATACCACAAAAGTATCGGATCTCGGTATCGGAATTCCGATACAGCAAATATCGGCCGATACCCGATACTTGCGGTATCGGAATGCTCAACACTATTAATTATATAAACCCCGTATGTGCAGGACAGGGCAACTCCAAACTGATCAGTATATAAAATACTGTGAAATTAATATGCAGCAATTAATTATTATATAATTATAATCTGTGATAAAAATAAACAAAATAAATAAATAATGAAATTTTTGTGAAAAAAAAAAAATAATTATATATATATAACAAACCACACCTCAAGTGTAATAACCAATTATTCAATTATAATAAAGTGCAGCAGTGCAATAAATGAAAAGATATATGAAATCTATACAAAACATACAAAATTCAATCAATCAATAGGTGATTAAAAAATCCCTCACCATAATGTGATTATATTTATACCACAATGCTGCAAATAATACCGTGACAAGTGCCAGGAAGTGGTGTAATACTAACCAGTTAGGGATGCCACTGCCCCGCACACACCACTCCAACGCACGTTTCGCTCGCTGCTTCGTCAGAAAATTATATTTTATGAATTAATTTTTGGTCTGATGGAATTTTTTAAGGGTTTATTTTAATAGTTTTTTTCATTTGACCATATAAGTTGTTATTTCTGGTATCTTTTTCTATATAGGTTTTTGTTCACTACTGAGGGGTGTCCGAGGTCCCAAGAAGCCGCTGAGGGCTACCAAAGGCTGCTGGTAAAGACTTGATCTGATGGCGGTGTTACAGTCCTGGACACATAGCGGCCCGTTGTCCTATGTCTGCCAAGCAGATGGATTGTAGCCTAGGCAGGCGCTGCTCGTATTATGCCTATCCAGCCTGCAGTGTGGACTATCAGCACGGAGAGGGGCCACAGTTATGCTCCGTGACCATAAATGGAGTATTGGTATTGTAACGCCGGTGTGTCTGTGCCTTGTTTTCCCGACATTACTCTGCATGTCTGTGCTCTTACTTTTTGCACCTTTCCCCCTAATCAGATGGGATGCTGTTGTCTGTTACCTGTATGGATGCTGCTCAGTTCCCTGCTCTGCTACGTAGCCGTATGTTTTGTAATGTCTTTGCTCCACTGCACGACCATCTGTGTGTGCGGTCCCTGGCTGCCACTTTGGACGCTATCCACGGGTTGCGAGGTCTTCTGCAGCTGGTGCATGACTTTCCATGTGTGTCCAGGCTTGCAGCCGCTGCCAGGTGCCTTAAGCCTCAATTCCTGTGCTGGCTATTCTGTACTGGTTTCTGTCTGTGCTTAGGGTGTGCACGGCCACACCTTCCCCGCTTTTATTAGGGGCAGTGTGTGTGCTTGCATTGCTGTCCCCAGCTTATTGCTGAGGGGCAGCTCCTGTTTAAAGTTCCTCTTCCCTGTGGCTGGCAAAGTTGGATGGACACCGTTCCCCATTGCATTTGATGAGGCTCCCTGCCATTTTGATTTTTGGAGCTTAACCCCTTTCCTTCTGTTTCATATGGTTCAGATAAGTTTCTGTTATCAATCATTTATGATTAAATATGTCTCCTGATGAACCGATTGTCAGAGAAACATGTCGAGAATTGCATACTTAATGGCTATGGGTTGCTATAGCCTGGATTATTTATAGGTTTCCATTATTTTGCATCTATGTTGAAAATGTGAGATATTATGTACAGTACATGGCTACTTTGAAGAACCTAGAATACAAGACCTAATTTCAGTTGTTTCACACTTTTTTGTTAAGAATATAATTCCACATGTGTTAATTCATAGTTTTGATGCCTTCAGTGTGAATGTACAATTTTCATAGTCATGAAAATACAGAAAAATCTTTAAATGAGAAGGTGTGTCCAAACTTTTGGTCTGTAATGTAGGTGAATTGTCATACGTTGAATTTTCATACATTGAATTGCCTTACTACTTTTGTATTTTGTATAGTTTTTAGGCATATCATTTGTTTGTGGCATATCTGATTCCCCTGTTTATTTTAGGGCCTAATAGGGTGCATTAGGGGAAGCCGACAACGAGCGGGGCGCCATTGCGCAGGTTGTAGGGTTCCAACCTCCGCAGTAAGGTAGGGCAATTTGTAGGTACATTGCAGGTACTTCCAGGTTTATATCTATCTATAAATATTGATTTTTGACATTCCTTTTTTTTTTTCTATTTTTGCTCACCTTTTTACTTTTTCATTTTTTGTGCATGCTGATTTTGAGTTACCTGGTGCTCATTTTTTTTTCTGCAGTGTTATTTGGGAATAGGTGCAATTGTTATCTATATTTTTACTACCAAAAACAGTTTTTTTGTTTAGGGATTCACACAATATATGCATATGTATGCTTTTGCACCTTATACCATGAATCTGATTATATGCATATCTATGCTTTTGCACCTAATACCATTGATCTCAATATACTGAGTATATCTCTGTGATTTATCACCTTACATTTTTTTTTCTGATCATATTGTCTGTTGCCTGCTGTCTGACTTCTCCTTTCTTTCACGTTAGGGCTTACTAGCGCTTTTTCGGGAGAGTCTATGTTGAACGAGGGCGCCATTGCGCAGGTCCTAGAGTGTCAACCTCTGCAGCAAGGTGGGGTATCAATAGTTGGCCACTAGGGATTCCTTGCATTTTCTATTATAGCCAAACAGCAGTAGCAGTTTTGTAATTGGCTGCTTTATTCGATGGTTGAGTGTTGTGTTGTTTTGTCTTTTTTAAATTAAAACTTAACTTTTAATAATAATATCTAAATAATATTGACATAAGTGCTAAAGTCGGTGAATGTATTACTGTTTTGGTAACATACATATTTTTTTCCTCGGTGAGAGGTCATAGACACCAAACAGGTCAAGGTTTTTTTTTTTTATTTAAGTGGTGTAAAAGGACGAGATTCCCCCTAAAATTACTAAACTTATAGATACCAAAGGAGGAACTCTCTTTACACCTCTATTGAGGTCCGATATTAACTATTATCGCCAAACTTGACTATTAATAATTAATATCTACTTAATAATGCCTCAACGTTTTCTTTCCCTTATACTATATACTAACTGAGACAAAACAGTGTAACAATAAAGGATATTTATTACACACACACACACACACAAGTCTGCAGTCTATAACATACATATATATATATATATATTTATACCCATATAGCCATTATATTTATACCTGGCGACTATAAATAAATAAATAAATACATATATACATATATACGGATACTACAACTCTAATACAGTAATATCACTACAGTATACAGTGATATCCCAACAATATCACACAGTAATAACCCACAATATCCAGTAATATCACAACAATATCACTCAGTAAAAACCCACAATTAACTGCCCAAATTACCCAAATCACACATACAATATCAGCCCTCCCATCTATAGCTTACCATCCCTAAGTAAAGGGGTTACAGAGTATACTCAACCACCATGTACGTCCATGATCGTCCAAGCAAGCAAGAGAGGCAAAAAAGAGGGAGAGCCACATGCTCTTGTCCCTTTTATGTCACCAGCTAAAAGAGGTGTGTCCAGCCTCAAGTGTGGGGAACGATGTCACAAGTCTATTATTCACTGGCAAAGGTACATCCCCTCAATCCTGAATGAAACCTGATATACCAGAACATGGAGCAAGGTGGAGGAGGGGGCCTACTGAGCATATGTGAGGGAATTAGACATAGATATATACACATCTCTATATAAAGATATACATTTTGGAGCACTTCCCTTCTACAAGTGGTGAAAAAAAAATTCCAAACTTTGTTAAAAATAAATAAATAAATTGCACTATTTTCTGATATCCTCCATTTTTCATGATTTTGGATTGGGTGAGGGCTTATTTTTTGCGTATCAAGCTGTCGTTTTTAATTATAACATTTTGGTGCAGATACGTTCTTTTGATCGCCCATTATTGTAGTTTAATGCAATGTTGCGGCGACCAAAAAAACCTTAATGCTGGCGTTTTTACTTTTTTCTCGCTGCGCCGTTTAGTGATCAGGTTAATCCTTTTTTTATTGATACATCGGGTGATTCTGAATGCGGCGATACCAAATACGTTTATGTGTATTGTAAAGCTGCAGTAGCATCGTACGCAGTGAAGAAGCAGTGACCCACAAATTCAAACACAAAAGTCTCTTTTAATGTGTTTCTTCACAGCATAAGGCCGGCCTCACACTCAGCGTATAAAAATACGGTCCGTTTTTTACGGCCGTAATACGCAGAAAAGTCCCCAAAATAGTGATCCGTATGTCATCCGTAGGCAGGTGTGTCAGCGTATTTTGCGCATGGCATCCTCCGTATGTAATCCGTATGGCATCCGTACTGCGATATTTTCTCGCAGGCTTGCAAAACCGACATCTAATGGATTTATGTGCTCAAATGTTCAGAAAAACATATATACAGTATATATATATATATATATATATATATATATATATATATATATATATATATACTAGATGGCAGCCCGATTCTAAAGAATCGGGAGTCTAGAATCCATATATACTTTATTTATTCAAATGTAAGAATAATACAATTAATAAATAATAGTAAGAAAGAACAAAAAATGGCTGCACTCACCAGCTCTTGACAATTCTTGACAGTACGGCACATTTCTGATTGGTCGCTCGCGGCAGGCGGCAACCAATCAGAAAAGTGCCGCGCACCACGAAGGCATATATCTTTGTCCACCCTGAGCGGGTGTAGGACGCTGGTGACGTCACTTATCTCCGGACATTATCTCCGGACAAAGCCACGGAAGTTGGCACAAATTGCCGGAAGTAGTATTCTAGGCAATTATATATTAGATTTTAATGTTATCAGTGTTTACCTTTGAACGTTTATATTGTATTGTCCTGTCACCAGCCATGTGTACGATTATCGGCCGAAAGCCTCTCTGGAACCAATAATCACCCCATGTAAAGGTATCTTTATAAGTTAAAGATTCAGAATACTATGACTTTTATCATATCCTGAACAGTCAAGTTTTTTATGAACCGTTAAGGTTTTCTGGTTGAAGTAAAAAAAACTCTGAGTGTTTACAGTTTGAAACCATAAAATGTTGAAAAATTATGTCATTCTTGAGTATATCACTCAATGGTGCTCATAAACGTGTCAAATTTGATCTATAATATACTTTAATATACGTTACTTTAATCTTTAATATACTTAAGAACAGGGCCCCAGACATCACACAGGGGGTCTGAAACACCGCACAGTGGTCCAAAATATCGCTGTGCTCTGCCTGGGGCCCCATATGCTGCCTGGGGCCCCTGTGCTCTGCCTGGGGCCCCATATGCTGCCTGGGGCCCCTGTGCTCTGCCTGGGGCACCTGTGCTCTGCCTGGGGCCCCTGTGCTCTGCCTGGGGCCACTGTGCTCTGCCTGGGGCCCCATATGCTGCCTGGGGCACCTGTGCTCTGCCTGGGGCCCCATAGGCTGCCTGGGGCCCCTGTGCTCTACCTGGGACCACTGTGCTCTGCCTGGGGCCCCATATGCTGCCTGGGGCCCCTGTGCTCTGCCTGGGGCCCCTGTGCTCTGCCTGGGGCCCCATGTTCTGCCTGGGGCCACTGTGCTCTGCCTGGGGCCCCATATGCTGCCTGGGGCCCCTGTGCTCTGCCTGGGGCCCCATATGCTGCCTGGGGCCCCTGTGCTCTGCCTGGGGCCCCTGTGCTCTGCCTGGGGCCCCATGTTCTGCCTGGGGCCCCTGTGCTCTGCCTGGGGCCACTGTGCTCTGCCTGGGGCCCCATATGCTGCCTGGGGCCCCTGTGCTCTGCCTGGGGCCCCATATGCTGCCTGGGGCCCCTGTGCTCTGCCTGGGGCCCCTGTGCTCTGCCTGGGGCCCCATATGCTGCCTGGGGCCCCTGTGCTCTGCCTGGGGCCCCATGTTCTGCCTGGGGCCCCTGTGCTCTGCCTGGGGCCACTGTGCTCTGCCTGGGGCCCCATATGCTGCCTGGGGCCCCTGTGCTCTGCCTGGGGCCCCTGTGCTCTGCCTGGGGCCCCATGTTCTGCCTGGGGCCCCTGTGCTCTGCCTGGGGCCACTGTGCTCTGCCTGGGGCCCCATATGCTGCCTGGGGCCCCTGTGCTCTGCCTGGGGCCACTGTGCTCTGCCTGGGGCCCCATAGGCTGCCCGGGGCCCCTGTGCTCTGCCTGGGACCACTGTGCTCTGCCTGGGGCCCCATATGCTGCCTGGGGCCCCTGTGCTCTGCCTGGGGCCACTGTGCTCTGCCTGGGGCCCCATATGCTGCCTGGGGCCCCTGTGCTCTGCCTGGGTGTAGGACACTGGTGACGTCACTTATCTCCGGACATTAGCTCCGGACATTAGCTCCAGACATTATCTCCGGACATTAGCTCCGGACAAAGCCACGGAAGTTGGCACAAATTGCAGGAAGTAGTATTCTAGGCAATTATATATTAGATGGGCATTTCCTGAAGGAAATACATGGTGCTTGAACAGCGCTACCAGCTTTACAGCAGCACTTTTCACACACGGGACTGGGGGGCGCGCTTACTTTTGCACCCGGGGCCGGGGGCGCGCTTACTTTTGCACCCGGGGGCGCCCTTACTTTTGCACCTGGGGGCGCACTTACTTTTGCACCCGGGGGCGCACTTACTTTTGCACCCGGGGGCGCACTTACTTTTGCACCCGGGGGCGCACTTACTTTTGGGGCCGCACTTACTTTTGGTGGGCGGGGCTCCTCGGCCTCCGATTTGGTTGGTGGGGCCCCTCGTCCTCCGATTTGGTGGGTGGGGACCCTCGGCCTCCAATTTGGTGGGCGGGGACCGGCCTCCGATTTGGTGGGCGGGGACCCTCGGCCTCCGATTTGGTGGGCGGGGACCCTCGACCTCCGATTTGGTGGGCGGGGACCCTCGGCCTCCGCTTTGGTGGGCGGGGCCCCTCGGCCTCCGATTTGGTGGGCGGGGTCCCTCTGCCTCCGATTTGGTGGGCGGGGTCCCTCGGCCTCCGATTTGGTGGGCGGGGCCCCTTATCCTCCGATTTGGTGGGCGGGGACCCTCGGCCTCCGATTTGGTGGGCGGGGACCCTCGGCCTCCGCTTTGGTGGGCGGGGCCCCTCGGCCTCCGATTTGGTGGGCGGGGTCCCTCTGCCTCCGATTTGGTGTGCGGGGACCCTCGGCCTCCGCTTTGGTGGGCGGGGCCCCTCGGCCTTCGATTTGGTGGGCGGGGCCCCTCGGCCTCCGATTTGGTGGGCGGGGCCCATCGGCCTCCGATGTGGTGGGCGGGGCCCCTCGGCCTCCGATTTGGTGTGCGGGGACCCTCGGCCTCCGCTTTGGTGGGCGGGGCCCCTCGGCCTTCGATTTGGTGGGCGGGGCCCATCGGCCTCCGATTTGGTGGGCGGGGCCCAACGGCCTCCGATTTGGTGGGCGGGGCCCCTCGGCCTCCGATTTGGTGGGCGGGGACTCTCGGCCTCCGATTTGGTGGGCGGGGACACTCTGCTTCCGATTTGGTGGGCGGGGACCCTCGGCCTCCGATTTGGTGGTCGGGGACCCTCGGCCTCCGCTTTGGTGGGCGGGGCCCCTCGGCCTCCGATTTGGTGGGCGGGGTCCCTCTGCCTCCGATTTGGTGTGCGGGGCCCCTCGGCCTCCGCTTTCGTGGGCGGGGCCCCTCGATCTTCGATTTGGTGGGCGGGGCTCCTCGGCCTCCGATTTGGTTGGTGGGGCTCCTCGGCCTCCGATTTGGTGGGCGGGGACCCTCGGCCTCCGATTTGGTGGGCGGGGACCCTCGGCCTACGATTTGGTGGGCGGGGACCCTCGGCCTCCGCATTGGTGGGTGGGGCCCGTCGGCCTCCGCTTTGGTGGGCGGGGCCCCTCGGCCTCTGATTTGGATGGTGTGGACCCTCGGCCTCCGATTTGGTGGGCGGGGACCCTCGGCCTCCGATTTGGTGGGCGGGGACCCTCGGCCTCCGATTTGGTGGGCGGGGACCCTCGGCCTCCGATTTGGAGGGCGGGGACCCTCGGCCTCCGATTTGGTGGGCGGGGACCCTCGGCCTCCGATTTGGTGGGCGGGGACCCTCGGCCTCCGATTTGGTGGGCGGGGACCCTCGGCCTCCGATTTGGTGGGCGGGGACCCTCAACCTCCGATTTGGTGGGCGGGGACCCTCGGCCTCCGATTTGGTGGGCGGGGACCCTCAGCCTCCGATGTGGTGGGCGGGCCCCTCAGCCTCCGATGTGGTGGTCGGGGCCCCTCGGCCTCCGCTTTGGTGGGCGGGGCCAGGCCCCTCGGCCTCCGCTTTGGTGGGCGGGGCCGCTCGGCCTTCGATTTGGTGGGCGGGGCTCCTCGGCTCCGATTTGGTTGGCGGGGCCCCTCGGCCTCCGATTTGGTGTGTGCTCTGCCTGGGGCCACTGTGCTCTGCCTGGGGCCCCATATGCTGCCTGGGGCCCCTGTGCTCTGCCTGGGACCCCATATGCTGCCTGGGGCCCCTGTGCTCTGCCTGGGGCCCCTGTGCTCTGCCTGGGGCCCCATGTTCTGCCTGGGGCCCCTGTGCTCTGCCTGGGGCCCCTGTGCTCTGCCTGGGTGTAGGACACTGGTGACGTCACTTATCTCCGGACATTAGCTCCGGACATTAGCTCCGGACAATAGCTCCGGACAAAGCCACGGAAGTTGGCACAAATTGCAGGAAGTAGTATTCTAGGCAATTATATATTAGATATATATATATATATATATATATATATATATATATATATATATCATTGAGACACATATATATATATTCTGTATTTATATTTAACTCAGCGCGATATATGTGAAAAGCCGGTAATTCAATTGCCGGCTTTTCATTTCTCCTTCACAAACCCGACAGGATATGAGACATGGTTTACATACAGTAAACCATCTCATATCCCCCTTTTTTTTGCATATTCCACACTACTAATGTTAGTAGTGTGTATGTGCAAAATTTGGGTGCTGTAGCTGCTAAAATAAAGGGTTAAATGGCGGAAAAAATTGGCGTGGGCTCCCGCGCAATTTTCTCCGCCAGAGTGGTAAAGCCAGTGACTGAGGGCAGATATTAATAGCCTAGGGAGGTACCATGGTTATTGGCCCCACCTGGCTACAAACATCTGCCCCCAGCCACCCCAGAAAAGGCACATCTGGAAGATGCGCCTATTCTGGCACTTGGCCATTCTCTTCCCACTCCCGTGTAGCGGTGGGATATGGGGTAATGAAGGGTTAATGCCACCTTGCTATTGTAAGGTGAAATTAAGCCAGATTAATAATGGAGAGGCGTCAATTATGACTCCTATCCATTATTAATCCAATTGTATGAAATGGTTAATAAAAAACACACACATTATTAAAAAGTATTTTAATGAAATAAACACACAGGTTGTTTTAATATTTTATTGCTCTCTCAATCCACCAGAAGACCCTCGCTTGGCAAAATAATAAACCAACAATATACATACCTTCTGATGAACTGTCAGGACCCACGAAGTAAATCCATCTGAAGGGGTTAACTCATTTTACAGGCAGGAGCTGTGCTAAAGCACTCGCTCGTGCCTGTAACCCCAGGTGCTGAAAGGAAAACTCACGTTTGTCTCACACAGACAGGCATTCTGTGTGCCCCAGGCTGACACCTGAAACCTCCAGCTGGTCAGCCTTTATTCCTGCACTTATTAACCCCTCGGTATCCTGAAGATACTGAGCGGCCTAATTCACATAGGACAAATACCTGGGCGAGATATACCTGCCCCCGACTACCAGACCGACATGACTCTTACATATCCTCCCCCCCTGCTCAGACCACTCAGGTCGAGCAAGAATACTCTCCAAACAGTGTACTCGGGACAGGGCATCAGCGTTCCCCATCTGCACCCCGGGGCGGTGCTCCACCGTGAAAGAGTAAGCCTGCAGGGCAAGGAACCACTGGGTTACCCGACTATTACGGTCCTTGTGGAGATGCATCCACTTGAGAGGGGCATGGTCCGTGACCAGCCTAAACTTCCTACCTGCCAGGTAATATTTGAGGGAGTCGAGAGCCCATTTGATGGCTAGGCACTCTTTTTCAATCACGGCATACCTCTGCTCATGTACATTCAGTTTCCGACTGAGGTAGAGGACCGGGTGTTCGACTCCATCCCTTACCTGGGAAAGTACAGCTCCGACACCAGTATCAGAAGCATCAGTTTGCACCACAAACTCGCTGCTGAAATCAGGAGTCACTAGTACGGGCTGAGAGCACAAAGCCCGTTTCAGACTGTGGAAGGCCTCTTCAGCCGCTGAGGACCATTTTACCATGACGGAATCCCTTCCTTTGGTAAGATCCGTCAAGGGGGTAGCCATGGCCGCAAAGTTGGGTATGAACCGGCGATAATAGCCGGCAATGCCCAGGAAAGCTTGAACTTGTTTCTTGTTCACTGGTTGCGGCCAGCCCTGAATTGCCTGTATTTTGTCGATCTGGGGTTTAACCACTCCTCTGCCAATCACGTAGCCCAAGTATCGGGCTTCTTCAAGGCCGATGTGACATTTCTTGGGATTCGCCGTTAAGCCTGCGTCTCTCAGGTCATCAATCACCGCCTGTACCTTCCGGAGGTGAGCTTCCCAGTCCAAGCAGTAAATTATGATGTCGTCTAGGTAGGCAGAAGCGTACTGCCTGTGGGGCCTCAAGACTCGATCCATCAATCTCTGGAACGTTGCTGGGGCTCCGTGAAGTCCAAACGGCATGTAGATATACTGGAACAGCCCTTCCGGTGTAGCAAATGCCATCTCCTCTCTGGCCGCCTCGGCCAGAGGGATCTGCCAGTACCCCTTTGTTAGGTCCAGGGTCGTAATGTATCGGGCTTTACCCAGCCGATCGCTCAACTCATCGACCCGGGGCATAGGGTAGGCATCAAATTTAGAAACCGCATTCAGTTTCCTAAAGTCATTGCAAAACCGTATAGAGCCATCCGGCTTAGGTATCAACACAATTGGACTGGACCAGGCACTGTGCGACTCTTCAATGACTCCTAAGTCCAACATTGCCTTCACCTCCCGGGAGACGGCTTCACGGCGTGCTTCCGGAATCCGGTATGGCTTCACATGAACTGTGACACCAGGCTCTGTGACAATCTCATGTTTCACTAGCCTAGTCTGGCCAGGTTTTTCTGAGAAAAACTGTTGGTTCTGTAACAAAAACTGCTTAACCTCAGATTTTTGTCGTTCAGAGAGAGTCTCGGCAATCTGCACCTCCGGTACGGTAGGTGAGCAAACCGGACGGGGCAGATCCGCTGTTAGGGCAGCGCGGTCTTTCCAGGGTTTTATCAGATTCACATGATAAATCTGTTCTGACTTTCTCTTACCAGGCTGGTGCACTTTATAGTTCACTTCTCCAACTCGTTCCATGACCTCAAAGGGGCCCTGCCATTTCGCCAGAAATTTACTATCCACCGTAGGGATTAGGATCAACACCCTATCCCCGGGTGCAAACGTACGGACCTTGGCGCCTCTATCATAACTTAGCCTCTGGGCTCCCTGGGCCTGTAACATATGTTCCCTAACAACGGGCATGACAGCAGCAATACGGTCCTGCATTTGCGTTACATGGCCTATCACCGTTTTAAAGGGAGTGACTTGACCTTCCCAGGTTTCTTTTGCGACGTCCAACAGTCCACGGGGACGAGGGGCGTATAATAGCTCGAAAGGCGAGAACCCTGTGGAAGACTGGGGAACTTCCCTAATGGCAAACAGCAAATAGGTAACAAGTAATCCCAGTTCTTCCCATCTTTGTCTATCGCCTTCCGGAGCATCTGTTTTAAGGTTTTATTGAACCGCTCAACCAACCCATCTGTTTGAGGGTGATAGACAGACGTACGCAACTGGTCTATTTGTAAGAGCCTGCAGAGCTCCTTCATCACCCTTGACATAAAGGGAGTCCCCTGGTCGGTGAGTATCTGTTTTGGAATTCCCACCCGACTAAACACTTGTACCAACTCTTTGGCGATCGTTTTGGTAGCAGTGTTACGCAAAGGGATGGCTTCTGGGTAACGAGTGGCATAGTCCATGATGACGAGGATATGTTGGTGCCCACGTGCGGACCGGGGAAGGGGCCCAACCAGATCCATCCCAATTCTCTCAAAAGGGACCCCAATGATAGGGAGGGGTACCAAAGGGCTACAGAACCGAGTTTTAGGCGCAGAGACTTGGCACTCTGGACAGGACTCACAATAATTACGCACATCATTATGTATTCCGGGCCACACAAAACAATGCGATATCCTTTCTGTGGTTTTCTGTACCCCCAGATGTCCCCCCATTATATGTCCGTGGGCCAGGTCCAGTACCTTCCGCTGACAAGGTTTGGGTACCACTAACTGTTGCACAATATCTTCCCCTTTTTTCTCTACCTGGTAGAGTAAATCATTTTCAAGAACCATGTACGGGTACGCTAGCCTAGTGTCAGGTTCTACGGGTACCCCATCTATCATTTTTACATTTTTCCTAGCCGGAGTCAGGGTAGGATCTCTCATTTGCTCGCTGTGGAAGTCATCCAACTGGACTCCCAAATCGGGTAGGCAGGGTGCTGGATGGCTGTCTGCCTCCGCCTCTCGCTGAGTTTCCTCAGTTTCCTCAGTTTCCCCCGCCATAACTGAGAAGGGGAACTGAAGGTTAGATTCAATAACCTCCCCAGCAACATCTTCCTGTGGGGTCCCGTCTAGGAACTCGGGACCTCCAGATGGCATGGGGGAAGGTTCACAGCTACCGTGAAGGAGCAACTGATTCTCCCATAACTGCCAGAAATGGGGGAAATCCCTACCCAGGATTATATCATGTAACAATGCGGGAACGAGTCCCACTTTGTGTTGCACAGACCCATAGGGAGTGGAAATCGGTATGACCGCTGTTAGGTACGAGCAGGTGTCACCATGCACACACGTTACAGAGAATTTGTCAGACGAACCAGACGGAAGTGCCACCAGACTAGCTTTCACCAGAGTCACCACACTTCCAGAGTCTAGTAACGCCACAACACTTTTCCCATCAACAGATAATTCACACAGGTGTTTTGCTATATCATTTTGGCCCGCATTCACATTCACCAGCCATGTAACCAAAGACATGCGTTTCTTAGAGTCTATAACATCGCACTGCATGGGTTCAGTGGTAACAGGACAGTTCGCAGAAACATGGCCCTTCTCACGGCAACGGAAACAACTAACAGGCCCCCTACTGAGACCACCGTCCCATACTCTGGGTCTCGGAGTGCGAGCAGTCCCGGGTTCCTCCCCCACAGTTTTTGACGATTTTCCTTCACCCGCAGTCGCTGGAACAGTCTTACCGGTTCCACGAGGAGAAGGCACAGACCGGGTGCTAGCGGTTTCGTCGGGAAGTCCTTCTGCCACGGAATAACGCTCGACCAACTCCACAAGTTGATCCGCTGTCGTGGGATTTCCTTGGCTTACCCACCTTTTCAGCGCTGGAGGTAGCACTCTCAGGTACTTGTCCAGGACAACCCGCTGGATTATTTCTGGGGTTGTCAGTACCTCGGGTTGCAGCCATTTCTTTGTCAAGTAGATCAGGTCGAACATCTGAGACCGCGGCGGTTTATCAGGCTGGTATGTCCACTGGTGTACCTGTTATGACCCCAGTGGACAGGGTCTCAGAGGAACGTGTAAGTCTGCGAGATTCAAAAATCCAGCTCATAGGGCTGTGGTAACTGGGTTGACCAAATAGCTACTCCTAACGCCAACACTAGAAGTAGCCGGGGATCATGCCTACGGTGATCGCTAGATGACTCGCGCCAGCCGGAGAATCTAACTACCCCTAGGAGAAGAAAACAAAGACCTCTCTTGCCTCCAGAGAAAGGGACCCCAAAGCAAGATACAAGCCCCCCACAAATAATAACGGTGAGGTAAGAGGAAATGACAAACACAGAAATGAACCAGGTTCAGCAAAGAGAGGCCAGCTTACTAATAGCAGAATATAGCAAGATAACTTATCTGGTCAACAAAAACCCTATAAAAATCCACGCTGGATATTCAAGAACCCCCGAACCGTCTAACGGTCCGGGGGGAGAACACCAGCCCCCTAGAGCTTCCAGCAAAGGTCAGGATACAGATTGGAACAAGCTGGACAAAAATACCAAACTAAACAAAAGCAAAAAGCAAGGAAGCAGACTTAGCTTGAAATACAGGAACCAGGATCATAGGACAAGAGCACAACAGATTAGCTCTGATTTCAACGATGCCAGGCATTGAACTGAAGGTCCAGGGAGCTTATATAGCAACGCCCCTGAACTAACGGCCCAGGTGAGGATATAGGAAAAGACAGAAGCTCCAGAGTCAAATCACTAATGACCACTAGAGGGAGCAAAAAGCAAAATCACAACAGTACCCCCCCCCCCTTAGTGAGGGGTCACCGAACCCTCACCACGACCACCAGGGCGATCAGGACGAGCGGCGTGAAAGGCACGAACTAAATCGGCCGCATGAACATCAGAGGCGACCACCCAGGAATTATCTTCCTGACCATAGCCCTTCCACTTGACCAGGTACTGAAGCCTCCGCCTGGAGAGACGAGAATCCAAGATCTTCTCCACCACGTACTCCAACTCGCCCTCAACCAACACCGGAGCAGGAGGCTCAGCAGAAGGAACCACAGGCACAACGTACCGCCGCAACAAGGACCTATGAAACACGTTGTGGATAGCAAACGACACAGGAAGATCCAGGCGAAAGGATACAGGATTAAGGATTTCCAATATCTTGTAAGGACCAATAAAACGAGGTTTAAATTTGGGAGAGGAAACCTTCATAGGAACAAAGCGGGAAGAAAGCCACACCAAATCCCCAACACGTAGTCGGGGACCCACACCGCGGCGGCGGTTGGCAAAGCGCTGAGCCCTCTCCTGTGACAACTTCAAGTTGTCCACCACAAGATTCCAGATCCGCTGCAACCTATCCACCACAGAATCCACCCCAGGGCAGTCAGAAGGTTCCACATAGTCAAAAGAAAGTCTAGCACTCAACTTCAGTGAACGTTAAATGACGTTTTATTTTGTAGCACTCGAAACGTTTCAGTCCTATCATGGACTTTCATCAGTCACTACAATATTATAAAGAACAAAATAAGATAGTACAACCAGTACAAAAATACAAATAAAGTATGTACAATAAAACAAATACCAAAAACATAACATATACACATACAAGGTTCACTTGGAGCGAAGGTCAAAAAATACACAGCAATACAGGGAGCAATGAGCATGCAGTGGAAGATAACAAATAGCCAGGCTCAGTGCTAATTTAGAGATGGTGCTGAGGAATGTTGAACTATGATAGGTAGGAGCAATATAGACATACCGTGCCAGTGTAGGCCTGTGGGGCCAGGCAACAACAAGGTGATGGAAGCAATCCGCCAATATCTATGGTGGGACGCAAAATCAGAGGGAGACGAGGATGATGCTAGGTAAGAAATGGTAGTGGTGGGTGAGTAGAGGTCTATGTATATTACTTACGTGGAGGATGAACCCTATGTAGCACTAGTAGAGAACGTGATATACGCTGTAGGATAAACCAATAGGAGGGGGTTTTTTTATGTACACTGTGCCCACACAGCAAATCCAGTGGTATATAAATGTCTGTTGGTAATAGTACCTTAGTAATGGTGTCAAAAAGCCAAAGATGATAGTATCTCAGGTGGGCTGTAGTACCTAATAAGCTAGGAGGGCAAATGAGAATAAAGGTGAGTACCAGTGCAATGGGTGGCGGTGTAGCGGTGATTCCGCCCTACATCAGAGTGAGCACCTTACCAGAAGTAATGCCGATGGAAGGGAGAAGAGTGCTTCCTTCAGACGCGGTATCCGCCGCTTGTCTGAGGAGGGAGAGGTCCCTGCAGCGATTTATAGCAGGCGGAATTGGAGCCGGGAGTGAGAAGGGCGGGACCGCTGTAACCGGAAGTGACGTAGCGGCTTGGAGCGCAAACCGGAAGAAGATGGCGGTTTGCATGGTAAAGCGGTGTGCGTTCCACCGTATGTTAATAGTAACTAGAGGGGTGGAGGGGGAGGAGTATATGACTAAGCTGCACAGTGCAGGCCGGGCTATAGTGCCATAAGAGGACAACTTGTAAATGAATAGGGTCCAGTGGGAGGGGCCGCACTGGAAAATGTGGCATTTGTATGGAAGAGTTACCGGCGTAACATATCAAGTATTCCTATTGATAAAAAGAAGAAAAGAAGAAAGCACCTGTTAGGGAACTGTCTGTGGATATATAGAGAACAGCGGGATGGGCCACATACGAAGTGTGACATCAGTGTGAAAAGTCACAATAAGGGTGTCTTACTCGTAGGGAGAGAGCCCCTGTAAAGGAATGCATGGTGCAACAGTGATAATAAGCATATACACAATACAGATGCTGGTGCCCTAAAGAGAATAGTGGCAGGGTATTTATAAATTGTGACAGATCCGTAGTGGAGTGGCAGGATAGCAGGTGGTGGTAATAGCATGCTCCTTCATACAGTCTAGTAGACGTGAAGCCTTTTGGATTCACACCCTGGACACCCTGTCCCCAAAGGGTCTAAACAGAGATTATGAATTATCTGCTTTTACATGAATGTACATAACTGTCTATACTGGTTGAACCTTTATTACACCGGTTGTCGTGCTGTACTCTAACTGATGTTCTTGTTTTTTTAGAATCGCCTCTACTAGACTGTATGAAGGAGCATGCTATTACCACCACCTGCTATCCTGCCACTCCACTACGGATCTGTCTACGAGTAAGACACCCTTATTGTGACTTTTCACACTGATGTCACACTTCGTATGTGGCCCATCCCGCTGTTCTCTATATATCCACAGACAGTTCCCTAACAGGTGCTTTCTTCTTTTCTTCTTTTTATCAATAGGAATACTTGATA
The DNA here is from genome assembly GCF_051348905.1 of Ranitomeya variabilis. NCBI lineage: Eukaryota > Metazoa > Chordata > Amphibia > Anura > Dendrobatidae > Ranitomeya > Ranitomeya variabilis. The sequence continues at coordinate 224,267,286 of NC_135236.1, read as the reverse complement.
TGTTACGCCGGTAACTCTTCCATACAAATGCCACATTTTCCAGTGCGGCCCCTCCCACTGGACCCTATTCATTTACAAGTTGTCCTCTTATGGCACTATAGCCCGGCCTGCACTGTGCAGCTTAGTCATATACTCCTCCCCCTCCACCCCTCTAGTTACTATTAACATACGGTGGAACGCACACCGCTTTACCATGCAAACCGCCATCTTCTTCCGGTTTGCGCTCCAAGCCGCTACGTCACTTCCGGTTACAGCGGTCCCGCCCTTCTCACTCCCGGCTCCAATTCCGCCTGCTATAAATCACTGCAGGGACCTCTCCCTCCTCAGACAAGCGGCGGATACCGCGTCTGAAGGAAGCACTCTTCTCCCTTCCATCGGCATTACTTCTGGTAAGGTGCTCACTCTGATGTAGGGCGGAATCACCGCTACACCGCCACCCATTGCACTGGTACTCACCTTTATTCTCATTTGCCCTCCTAGCTTATTAGGTACTACAGCCCACCTGAGATACTATCATCTTTGGCTTTTTGACACCATTACTAAGGTACTATTACCAACAGACATTTATATACCACTGGATTTGCTGTGTGGGCACAGTGTACATAAAAAAACCCCCTCCTATTGGTTTATCCTACAGCGTATATCACGTTCTCTACTAGTGCTACATAGGGTTCATCCTCCACGTAAGTAATATACATAGACCTCTACTCACCCACCACTACCATTTCTTACCTAGCATCATCCTCGTCTCCCTCTGATTTTGCGTCCCACCATAGATATTGGCGGATTGCTTCCATCACCTTGTTGTTGCCTGGCCCCACAGGCCTACACTGGCAAGGTATGTCTATATTGCTCCTACCTATCATAGTTCAACATTCCTCAGCACCATCTCTAAATTAGCACTGAGCCTGGCTATTTGTTATCTTCCACTGCATGCTCATTGCTCCCTGTATTGCTGTGTATTTTTTGACCTTCGCTCCAAGTGAACCTTGTATGTGTATATGTTATGTTTTTGGTATTTGTTTTATTGTACATACTTTATTTGTATTTTTGTACTGGTTGTACTATCTTATTTTGTTCTTTATAATATTGTAGTGACTGATGAAAGTCCATGATAGGACTGAAACGTTTCGAGTGCTACAAAATAAAACGTCATTTAACGTTCACTGAAGTTGAGTGCTAGACTTTCTTTTGACTATATAAACGGTTTAGGAACCTAGTCTATGCACCACAGAGTGACTGTGCACACGGTGTTTTCACAGAAGGTTCCACATGACCCGAAGAAAAACGAGGGTGGAAACCAGAGTTGCAGAAAAACGGCGAAACCAAGGTGGCGGAACTAGCCCGATTATTAAGGGCAAACTCAGCCAACGGCAAGAAGGTCACCCAATCGTCCTGATCAGCAGAGACAAAACACCTCAAATAAGCCTCCAAAGTCTGATTAGTTCGCTCCGTCTGTCCATTAGTCTGAGGATGGAAAGCAGACGAAAACGACAAGTCAATGCCCATCCTACTACAAAAGGATCGCCAGAATCTGGAAACGAACTGGGATCCTCTGTCTGACACAATATTCTCAGGGATGCCGTGCAAACGAACCACGTTCTGGAAAAACACAGGAACCAGATCGGAAGAGGAAGGCAGCTTAGGCAAAGGAACCAAATGGACCATCTTGGAGAAGCGATCACATATCACCCAGATAACAGACATGCCTTGAGACACCGGAAGATCAGAAATGAAATCCATGGAGATATGTGTCCAAGGTCTCTTAGGGACAGGCAAGGGCAAGAGCAACCCGCTGGCACGAGAACAGCAAGGCTTAGCTCGAGCACAAGTCCCACAGGACTGTACAAATGACCGCACATCCCTAGACAAGGAAGGCCACCAAAAGGATCTGGCCACCAGATCTCTGGTGCCAAAAATTCCTGGGTGACCTGCCAACACCGAGGAATGAACCTCGGAAATGACTCTGCTGGTCCACTTATCAGGCACAAACAGTCTGTCAGGTGGACAAGAATCAGGCCTATCAGCCTGAAATCTCTGCAACACACGTCGCAGATCTGGAGAAATAGCTGACAAGATAATACCATCCTTAAGAATACCAACAGGTTCAGCGACTCCAGGAGCATCAGGCACAAAGCTCCTGGAAAGAGCATCGGCCTTCACATTTTTTGAACCTGGTAAATACGAGACAACAAAGTCAAAACGGGAGAAAAACAATGACCAGCGGGCCTGTCTAGGATTCAGGCGTTTAGCAGACTCGAGATACATCAGATTTTTGTGATCAGTCAAGACCACCACACGATGCTTAGCACCCTCGAGCCAATGACGCCACTCCTCAAATGCCCACTTCATGGCCAACAACTCCCGATTGCCCACATCATAATTTCGCTCCGCAGGCGAAAACTTCCTAGAGAAAAAGGCGCAAGGTCTCATAACAGAGCAACCAGGGCCTCTCTGCGACAAAACGGCCCCTGCTCCAATCTCTGAAGCATCCACCTCAACCTGAAAGGGAAGCGAGACATCAGGCTGGCACAAAACAGGCGCCGAAGTAAACCGACGTTTCAACTACTGGAAAGCCTCCACGGCAGCAGGAGCCCAATTAACCACATCGGAGCCCTTCTTGGTCATATCCGTCAAAGGTTTCACAATGCTAGAAAAGTTAGCGATAAAACGACGGTAGAAGTTAGCGAAACCCAAGAACTTCTGAAGACTCTTAACTGACGAGGGCTGAATCCAATCAAGAATAGCTCGGACCTTGACTGGGTCCATCTCCACAGCAGAAGGGGAAAAAATGAACCCCAAAAAGGGAACCTTCTGTACACCAAAAAGACACTTTGAGCCCTTGACAAACAAAGAATTTTCACGCAAAATTTTAAAGACCATCCTGACCTGCTCCACATGCGAGTCCCAATTATCAGAAAAAACCAGAATATCATCCAGATAAACGATCAAAAATTTATCCAGATAGTTCCGGAAAATGTCATGCATAAAGGACTGAAAAACTGAAGGGGCATTAGAGAGCCCAAAAGGCATCACCAAGTACTCAAAATGACCTTCGGGCGTATTGAATGCGGTTTTCCATTCATCCCCTTGCTTAATGCGCACAAGGTTGTACGCACCACGAAGGTCTATCTTGGTAAACCACTTGGCACCTTTAATCCGGGCAAACAAGTCAGACAACAGCGGCAAAGGATACTGAAATTTGACAGTGATCTTATTTAAAAGCCGATAGTCAATACAAGGCCTCAAAGATCCGTCCTTTTTAGCCACAAAAAAGAATCCCGCACCAAGAGGGGAAGAAGACGGACGGATGTGTCCTTTCTCCAGAGACTCCTTGATATATGAACGCATAGCGGTATGTTCAGGTATCGACAGATTAAACAGTCTTCCCTTAGGAAATTTACTGCCTGGAATCAAATCTATTGCACAGTCACATTCCCTATGAGGAGGCAATGCACTGGACCTGGACTCGCTAAAGACATCCTGATAATCAGACAAATACTCCGGAACTTCCGAAGGCGTAGAAGAAGCAATAGACACAGGCAGGGAATCCCCATGAATACCACGACAGCCCCAACTAGACACTGACATAGCCTTCCAGTCAAGGACTGGATTATGGGTCTGTAACCATGGCAGCCCCAAAACAACCAAATCATGCATTTTATGTAGAACGAGAAAACGTATCACCTCGCGGTGTTCAGGAGTCATGCACATGGTAACCTGTGTCCAATACTGCGGTTTATTTTCTGCTAATGGCGTAGCATCAATACCCCTAAGAGGGATAGGATTTTCTAATGGTTCAAGAATAAAACCACAGCGCTTAGCAAATGAGAGATCCATAAGACTCAGGGCAGCACCTGAATCTACAAACGCCATGACAGGATAAGATGACAGTGAGCAAATCAAAGTTACAGACAGAATAAACTTAGGATGCAAATTACCAACGGTGACAGGACTAACAACCTTAGATATACGTTTAGAGCATGCTGAGATAACATGTGTAGAATCACCACAGTAGTAGCACAAGCCATTCCGGCGTCTATGAATTTTCCTCTCATTTCTAGTCAGGATTCTATCACATTGCATCAAATCAGGTGTCCGTTCAGACAACACCATGAGGGAATTTGCGGTTTTTCTATCACATTGCATCACATCAGGTGTCTGTTCAGACAACAACATGAGGGAATTTGCGGTTTTGCGCTCCCGCAACCGCCGGTCAATTTGAATAGCCAGGGACATGGTATCATTCAGACCTGTGGGAATGGGAAAACCCACCATAACATTCTTAATGGCCTCAGAAAGGCCATTTCTAAAATTAGCGGCCAGTGCACACTCGTTCCAATGTGTCAGCACGGACCATTTCCGAAATTTTTGGCAATACACCTCAGCCTCGTCCTGGCCCTGAGACATAGCCAGCAAGGCTTTCTCTGCCTGAATCTCAAGATTGGGTTCCTCATAAAGTAAACCGAGCGCCAGAAAAAACGCATCAATATCAGCCAATGCCGGATCTCCTGGCGCCAACGAAAAAGCCCAATCTTGAGGGTCACCCTGTAAGAATGAAATAACAATTTTTACTTGTTGAGCAGAGTCTCCAGACGAACAAGGTTTCAGGGACAAAAACAATTTACAATTATTCCTGAAATTCCTAAACTTAAATCGGTCTCCTGAAAACAGTTCAGGAATCGGAATCTTGGGTTCAGACCTAGGATTTCTGGTAACATAATCTTGTATACCCTGCACATGAGCGGCAAGCTGGTCCACACTTGTAATCAAGGTCTGGACATTCATGTCTGCAGCAAGCTTAAGCCACTCTGAGGTAAAGGGGAAAAGAAAAAAAAAAATGAGAGAGGGAAAAAAAAAAACTCAAAATTTTCTTTCTTATAATCCCACTTCTGCAATGCATTAAACATTTAATACTGGCCTGGCATACTGTTATGACCCCAGTGGACAGGGTCTCAGAGGAACGTGTAAGTCTGCGAGATTCAAAAATCCAGCTCATAGGGCTGTGGTAACTGGGTTGACCAAATAGCTACTCCTAACGCCAACACTAGAAGTAGCCGGGGATCATGCCTACGGTGATCGCTAGATGACTCGCGCCAGCCGGAGAATCTAACTACCCCTAGGAGAAGAAAACAAAGACCTCTCTTGCCTCCAGAGAAAGGGACCCCAAAGCAAGATACAAGCCCCCCACAAATAATAACGGTGAGGTAAGAGGAAATGACAAACACAGAAATGAACCAGGTTCAGCAAAGAGAGGCCAGCTTACTAATAGCAGAATATAGCAAGATAACTTATCTGGTCAACAAAAACCCTATAAAAATCCACGCTGGATATTCAAGAACCCCCGAACCGTCTAACGGTCCGGGGGGAGAACACCAGCCCCCTAGAGCTTCCAGCAAAGGTCAGGATACAGATTGGAACAAGCTGGACAAAAATACCAAACTAAACAAAAGCAAAAAGCAAGGAAGCAGACTTAGCTTGAAATACAGGAACCAGGATCATAGGACAAGAGCACAACAGATTAGCTCTGATTTCAACGATGCCAGGCATTGAACTGAAGGTCCAGGGAGCTTATATAGCAACGCCCCTGAACTAACGGCCCAGGTGAGGATATAGGAAAAGACAGAAGCTCCAGAGTCAAATCACTAATGACCACTAGAGGGAGCAAAAAGCAAAATCACAACATGTACCCTCTGCGCACGGACAGCCGTCGTCACACCTAGCCGGGCCAGGATCTCAACTTTCAGCTTCTCAAAGTCCTGAGCGACTTCCGGGTCCAAGTCATGGTAAGCTTTTTGGGCCTCGCCGGAGAGAAACGGAGCAATCAAATCGGCCCATCGTGCCTTCGGCCACTTCTCCCTCAGCGCCGTCCGCTCAAACGTTGTCAGGTATGCTTCGACGTCATCTTCTGCAGTCAACTTTTGCCAGTACCGACTCACATGGATCCTTCTGGACTCTGCTTCCGGGTCTACCTCAGGCATGCTCACCAGGCACTGCGCCACCTGTTGGAGAAGCTGGCGGTCTGCAACCGTCATGTCCAATAACTCCTTCAGCTGTGCGGCCATCAAGCGATTAGCTTCATGCTGTGCGGCAGTGGCCTGCTGCTGTACGGCAGTGGACTGTACTAGGGCTTTCACCACGTCTTCCATACTGTCGCCTGTGCCATGTGATGCCCGCGTTCTCCACCACAATGTGACAAAACACTCCGGGATCGCCTTTGCTGGGGTCAAAGGTCACGTGGTTTGTGCATTGAACTCTGAGGCGACAGCAGGTTTCCAAGTTAACTGACCTCAGGTCAGGTTTATTAAAGTGAAAGCAAATACAGAAAACAAAACATAAAAATAAATCCTAGCCTGTCCGGCGCTAACTAAACAAATACGTTGCTATCTAACAACTGGGGGGGCTTCTCCCTCCCAGCTAACATTACACAGATCATGAGCAGAGCTCTCACTCACGTTTGTCTCACACAGACAGGCATTCTGTGTGCCCCAGGCTGACACCTGAAACCTCCAGCTGGTCAGCCTTTATTCCTGCACTTATTAACCCCTCGGTATCCTGAAGATACTGAGCGGCCTAATTCACATAGGACAAATACCTGGGCGAGATATACCTGCCCCCGACTACCAGACCGACATGACTCTTACAGTACTTACATTGAGTTGCGGTGAGGCGCCCTCTGGTAGATGAACTCATATGAACTCGAGCGTGGGAACTTTTCCAAGGCTCCAGTTCATGAGTTCATCCACCAGAGGGCGCCTCACCGCAACTCAATGTAAGTACAGATCACCCAGCTTTCCTTTCAGCACCCGGGGTTACAGGCACGAGCGAGTGCTTTAGCACAGCTCCTGCCTGTAAAATGAGTTAACCCCTTCAGATGGATTTACTTCGTGGGACCTGACAGTTCATCAGAAGGTATGTATATTGTTGGTTTATTATTTTGCCAAGCGAGGGTCTTCTGGTGGATTGAGAGAGCAATAAAATACTAAAACAACCTGTGTGTTTATTTCATTAAAATACTTTTTAATAATGTGTGTGTGTTTTTTAACCCTTTCATACAATTGGATTAATAATGGATAGGTGTCATAATTGACGCCTCTCCATTATTAATCTGGCTTAATGTCACCTTACAATAGCAAGGTGGCATTAACCCTTCATTACCCCATATCCCACCGCTACACGGGAGTGGGAAGAGTGGCCAAGTGCCAGAATAGGCGCATCTTCCAGATGTGCCTTTTCTGGGGTGGCTGGGGGCAGATGTTTGTAGCCAGGTGGGGCCAATAACCATGGTACCTCCCTAGGCTATTAATATCTGCCGTCAGTCACTGGCTTTACCACTCTGGCGGAGAAAATTGCGCGGGAGCCCACGCCAATTTGTTCCGCCATTTAACCCTTTATTTTAGCAGCTACAGCACCCAAATTTTGCACATACACACTACTAACATTAGTAGTGTGGAATATGCAAAAAAAAGGGGGATATGAGATGGTTTACTGTATGTAAACCATGTCTCATATCATGTCTGGTTTGGGAAGGAGAAATGAAAAGCCGGCAATTGAATTACCGGCTTTTCACTAACACCGGTGCGTATTTCTCGCAAGTCACACTGCTGGTCCGTGTGGAATCCGTATTTTTCTCGCCCCCATAGACTTTCATTGGCGATTTTTTTGCGCAATACGGTGACAAACGCAGCATGCTGCGATTTTCTACGGCCGTACAAGACCGTATATTACGGATGTGTAATATACGGCAGATAGGAGCTGGGACATAGGGAATCATTGGGCCGTCTGTAATGCGAATTTTACGGACGTAGTTTATGCGCTCATACGTCCGTAAAACTCGCTAGTGTGAGGCCGGCCTTAAAGTTCAATTCACATAAATGCATATAACTTCAGTGGATATTATCAGTGACCAGTTTACACCAGTTCAAAGCAATACATATCACATGGCTTTAGATTTGCGGTCCCTAAACAGGCCAGACTTCCCTTGTCCAGTTTCCCTGGGTGACCGCACGCCATCTCACAGTCTCTATACGTCTCCTTACACACAGCCTCATATGTTGCAGACACTACACACGCCAGCCCTCCTCTGACTAGTTCTCGTGGGTGTCCTGCATCGCTGTATCACAGTCTCTTTACAGAATCTTTACTCACACAGTCGTACACAGTTCAGGATATCCTCCGGATAGCAGCCGGGCACCATATCCACCTGTTTGCAATCGTTGCACATGCTAGTCATCTTTCGGGCACAGGACATCCACCTCCAGGCACAGGACTGTCCACATCCGACTCCTTCGGGCACAGGATATCCACCTCCGGGCACAGGACTGTCCACATCCGAGACCAGTATCATGGACGACTTGCATCTCTGTGTACGCTGCGGGTGCCAGGCTATTCAGCTGCCCTGGGTGCTGCCTCTGCTGGCCTGTGCCTCCATGCCCTCTGCAGACCAGCACACACCAGACTGACACTGACGTGCATCTCGCACACCTGACCTGCCACCTGCCACACCCATACCTCTTACTGCAGGGTTTTTAAACACGCACAAACCTGTGGTCTTCAGCCACCTGGACAACCCGGACCGGAAATCCGTGACTCTCATGCACACCTATGGACTTCATCCATCTGCATGCACATTCTGGTGAGAACAAACAGCGCCCCCTAGCTGTATCAGAGGCCACAGCCTCACAGTATGTTTGATTTTATTTTTATTGTTTTATTTTGAAAGGGGGGTGTTTTGAACTGTTATTTTTTTAATATATATTTAAAAACATTTTTTTTTACTTTTGGCATGCTTCAATAGTCTCCATAGAAGACTAGAAGCTGCTACAACCCGATCGGCTCTGCTACATAGAGCCGATGTTCAGATCGCCTCTATATAGCAGATTTACTCACTTGCTATGACCGTCGAGCACTGGGTGGCGCTCCTGGGTGGCGCTCACAGCAAGCCGGCACCGACAACCATAGAGGTCTCCAGGAGACCTCAGGTTGTCATGCCAACACACTGGTGACCCACGATTACGTGACAGGGGTCACCGGCATGCGATTAACGGAAGCGCAATTTAAATGCTGCTGTCAGAGTTTTATAGCGGCATTTAACTGGTTAATAGCCGCAGGTGGATCGCGATTCCACCAGTGGCTATTGCAGGTGGCACATGTCAGCTGTTCAAAAGAGCTGACATGTCCCCGGAAAGATGTGGGCTCACCACCGGAGCCCACATCAAAGGGAGGGAGTCCGACATCTGCGTAAATGTTATGATAAATTTATGATAAATATGGGAAGGGAATAGAGGAAAAAGTTAATAGGGGTTGGGATCGGGAAATGGAATTGGCGATTATTTATTGGAGGAGGAATGAGGACATGTGAATAAGGGAGATAAGAGTAATTTTGACAAAGTGTGCCCAAACTTTTACGTGCCACTATACAACCCACAAAAATAGACCCCCCCCCCCAAAAAAAAATCAATAGTTAGGAATAAGATACAAATGTGCTAAAAGGCATACAGACTGAAAAAGATGTCCCACAGTTTGTAAAGAATGCCAATGTATAACATATAATACCAATATCTATAAGTACATAAAAAATCATTAAATAATAATACCCCTAAAGTGCAAGTACATGACATATAGCAAAACAATGTATTGCATAACTAGCAAAATAGCGAGACCACATATATTGGAAATAAAGTGATAAATGTGTATATATAGCTGACCAAGGGATGCATGTGGAGGCAAGCAGCTTCCTCAGGGGAATGTTTGAGGTGCAGAGAGGCAATCACATAAATATAACCTATCTTAACAAAAAAAGACTAATTCAAAATTGATAAGCTATGAACCCTATAATCAGTGTCGTGAGACTCATAAAATTACAAGCAATAACATCCTCTTATAATTCGCTGGTTTAATACAAAAAAAAAGAACAAGTATCCAGAACATGGATGCAGAACTGCAAATTTTACGGATCTAGATATTATACATCAGACATTATAATATTGTCGAAACATGCAGAAATCATAACATGTCTCTAGAAGGCATATAATGCCAATTATGATACAATATTTGTTTTCAGACTACCGGTATATATGGTAGATAATAGCAATGTCGTGCTATACTTGAACATATATACAAAAAGAATATGGCAACACAGAAGGTATGTTTAAATGTCCACATGGGTACAGAAACAAATGTGCACATGCGTGGATAGAAGACCACCTAAATAAAAAAGTTTGACCCCACCAGGTCAAAGCTATTGAGTACAGCGCTTTACATGCCAGCTATACATGTAACGCCACATTACAGTAGTGTAATAATATTGATAGAAAGATGTTAAATAAAGAAGAACTCTGGGATGATAATATGGCGATATATCGACTGTTCCATACATGACTCAGGATATAAGAAGGCCAAAAAGATTCTGGATGGTGCCTGTAAGGGACAAATGCACCAAATTAAACTCAGGTGCAAGGTAAATGCCCAAACAAGACTAGTACTATAGTTCATCTCGAGCACGACAAAGATATATCACCCCAAACCCAATGCTTTTGTATATGGATAAGAGTCGACCTGTGTATAACCCAAACAAACAACATAGAAGTCAAAGAAGGGTGTGTGCGTGTGTGTGTGTATATATATATATATATATATATATATATATATATATATATATATATATATATATATATATATACTAGATGGCAGCCCGATTCTAAAGAATCGGGAGTCTAGAATCCATATATACTTTATTTATTCAAATGTAAGAATAATACAATTAATATATAATAGTAAGAAAGAACAAAAAATGGCTGCACTCACCAGCTCTTGACAATTCTTGACAGTACGGCACATTTCTGATTGGTTGCCGCCTGCCGCGAGCGACCAATCAGAAAAGTGCCGCGCACCACGAAGGCATATATCTTTGTCCACCCTGAGCGGGTGTAGGACGCTGGTGACGTCACTTATCTCCGGACATTATCTCCGGACAAAGCCACGGAAGTTGGCACAAATTGCCGGAAGTAGTATTCTAGGCAATTATATATTAGATTTTAATGTTATCAGTGTTTACCTTTGAACGTTTATATTGTATTGTCCTGTCACCAGCCATGTGTACGATTATCGGCCGAAAGCCTCTCTGGAACCAATAATCACCCCATGTAAAGGTATCTTTATAAGTTAAAGATTCAGAATACTATGACTTTTATCATATCCTGAACAGTCAAGTTTTTTATGAACCGTTAAGGTTTTCTGGTTGAAGTAAAAAAAACTCTGAGTGTTTACAGTTTGAAACCATAAAATGTTGAAAAATTATGTCATTCTTGAGTATATCACTCAATGGTGCTCATAAACGTGTCAAATTTGATCTATAATATACTTTAATATACGTTACTTTAATCTTTAATATACTTAAGAACAGGGCCCCAGACATCACACAGGGGGTCTGAAACACCGCACAGTGGTCCAAAATATCGCTGTGCTCTGCCTGGGGCCCCATATGCTGCCTGGGGCCCCTGTGCTCTGCCTGGGGCCCCATATGCTGCCTGGGGCCCCTGTGCTCTGCCTGGGGCCCCTGTGCTCTGCCTGGGGCCCCATGTTCTGCCTGGGGCCCCTGTGCTCTACCTGGGACCACTGTGCTCTGCCTGGGGCCCCATATGCTGCCTGGGGCCCCTGTGCTCTGCCTGGGGCCCCTGTGCTCTGCCTGGGGCCCCATGTTCTGCCTGGGGCCACTGTGCTCTGCCTGGGGCCCCATAGGCTGCCTGGGGCCCCTGTGCTCTGCCTGGGACCACTGTGCTCTGCCTGGGGCCCCATATGCTGCCTGGGGCCCCTGTGCTCTGCCTGGGGCCACTGTGCTCTGCCTGGGGCCCCATATGCTGCCTGGGGCCCCTGTGCTCTGCCTGGGGCCCCATATGCTGCCTGGGGCCCCTGTGCTCTGCCTGGGGCCCCATGTTCTGCCTGGGGCCACTGTGCTCTGCCTGGGGCCCCATAAGCTGCCTGGGGCCCCTGTGCTCTGCCTGGGGCCCCATGTTCTGCCTGGGGCCACTGTGCTCTGCCTGGGGCCCCATATGCTGCCTGGGGCCCCTGTGCTCTGCCTGGGGCAACTGTGCTCTGCCTGGGGCCCCATAGGCTGCCTGGGGCCCCTGTGCTCTGCCTGGGACCACTGTGCTCTGCCTGGGGCCCCATATGCTGCCTGGAGCCCCTGTGCTCTGCCTGGGGCCACTGTGCTCTGCCTGGGGCCCCATAGGCTGCCTGGGGCCCCTGTGCTCTGCCTGGGACCACTGTGCTCTGCCTGGGGCCCCATATGCTGCCTGGGGCCCCTGTGCTCTGCCTGGGTGTAGGACACTGGTGACGTCACTTATCTCCGGACATTAGCTCCGGACATTAGCTCCGGACATTAGCTCCGGACATTAGCTCCGGACAAAGCCACGGAAGTTGGCACAAATTGCAGGAAGTAGTATTCTAGGCAATTATATATTAGATGGGCATTTCCTGAAGGAAATACATGGTGCTTGAACAGCGCTACCAGCTTTACAGCAGCACTTTTCACACACGGGACTGGGGGGCGCGCTTACTTTTGCACCCGGGGCCGGGGGCGCGCTTACTTTTGCACCCGGGGGCGCACTTACTTTTGCACCCGGAGGCGCACTTACTTTTGCACCCTGGGGCGCACTTACTTTTGCACCCGGGGGCGCACTTACTTTTGCACCCTGGGGCGCACTTATTTTTGCACCCGGGGGCGCACTTACTTTTGCACCCGGGGGCGCACTTACTTTTGGGGCCGCACTTACTTTTGGTGGGCGGGGCTCCTCGGCCTCCGATTCGGTTGGTGGGGCCCCTCGTCCTCCGATTTGGTGAGTGGGGACCCTCGGCCTCCGATTTGGTGGGCGGGGACCGGCCTCCGATTTGGTGGGCGGGGACCCTCGGCCTCCGATTTGGTGGGCGGGGACCCTCGGCCTCCGATTTGGTGGGCGGGGACCCTCGGCCTCCGATTTGGTGGGCGGGGACCCTCGGCCTCCGATTTGGTGGGCGGGGTGCCTCTGCCTCCGATTTGGTGGGTGGGGACCCTCGGCCTCCGCTTTGGTGGGCGGGGACCCTCGGCCTCCGCTTTGGTGGGCGGGGACCCTCGGCCTCCGCTTTGGTGGGCGGGGACCCTCGGCCTCCGCTTTGGTGGGCGGGGACCCTCGGCCTCCGATTTGGTGGGCGGGGACCCTCGGCCTCCGATTTGGTGGGCGGGGACCCTCGGCCTCCGATGTGGTGGTCGGGGACCCTCGGCCTCCGCTTTGGTGGGCGGGGCCGGGCCCCTCGGCCTTCGATTTGGTGGGCGGGGCTCCTCGGCCTCCGATTTGGTTGGCGGGGCCCCTCGGCCTCCGATTTGGTGTGTGCTCTGCCTGGGGCCACTGTGCTCTGCCTGGGGCCCCATATGCTGCCTGGGGCCCCTGTGCTCTGCCTGAGGCCCCATATGCTGCCTGGGGCCCCTGTGCTCTGCCTGGGGCCATTGTGCTCTGCCTGGGTGTAGGACACTGGTGACGTCACTTATCTCCGGACATTAGCTCCGGACAAAGCCACGGAAGTTGGCACAAATTGCCGGAAGTAGTATTCTAGGCAATTATATATTAGATTTTAATGTTATCAGTGTTTACCTTTGAACGTTTATATTGTATTGTCCTGTCACCAGCCATGTGTACGATTATCAGCCGAAAGCCTCTCTGGAACCAATAATCACCCCATGTAAAGGTATCTTTATAAGTTAAAGATTCAGAATACTATGACTTTTATCATATCCTGAACAGTCAAGTTTTTTATGAACCGTTAAGGTTTTCTGGTTGAAGTAAAAAAAACTCTGAGTGTTTACAGTTTGAAACCATAAAATGTTGAAAAATTATGTCATTCTTGAGTATATCACTCAATGGTGCTCATAAACGTGTCAAATTTGATCTATAATATACTTTAATATACGTTACTTTAATCTTTAATATACTTAAGAACAGGGCCCCAGACATCACACAGGGGGTCTGAAACACAGCACAGTGGTCCAAAATATCGCTGTGCTCTGCCTGGGGCCCCATATGCTGCCTGGGGCCCCTGTGCTCTGCCTGGGGCCCCATATGCTGCCTGGGGCCCCTGTGCTCTGCCTGGGCCCCTGTGCTCTGCCTGGGGCCCCATGTTCTGCCTGGGGCCCCTGTGCTCTGCCTGGGGCCACTGTGCTCTGCCTGGGGCTCCATATGCTGCCTGGGGCCCCATATGCTGCCTGGGGCCCCATATGCTCTGCCTGGGGCCCCTGTGCTCTGCCTGGGGCCCCATGTTCTGCCTGGGGCCACTGTGCTCTGCCTGGGGCCACTGTGCTCTGCCTGGGGCCACTGTGCTCTGCCTGGGACCACTGTGCTCTGCCTGGGGCCCCATATGCTGCCTGGGGCCCCTGTGCTCTGCCTGGGGCCACTGTGCTCTGCCTGGGGCCCCATATGCTGCCTGGGGCCCCTGTGCTCTGCCTGGGGCCCCATATGCTGCCTAGGGCCCCATATGCTGCCTGGGGCCCCTGTGCTCTGCCTGGGGCCCCTGTGCTCTGCCTGGGGCCCCATGCTCTGCCTGGGGCCACTGTGCTCTGCCTGGGGCCACTGTGCTCTGCCTGGTGCCACTGTGCTCTGCCTGGGGCCCCATATGCTGCCTGGGGCCCCTGTGCTCTGCCTGGGGCCCCATATGCTGCCTGGGGCCCCTGTGCTCTGCCTGGGGCCACTGTGCTCTGCCTGGGGCCCCATAGGCTGCCTGGGGCCCCTGTGCTCTGCCTGGGACCACTGTGCTCTGCCTGGGGCCCCATATGCTGCCTGGGGCCCCTGTGCTCTGCCTGGGGCCACTGTGCTCTGCCTGGGGCCCCATATGCTGCCTGGGGCCCCTGTGCTCTGCCTGGGTGTAGGACACTGGTGACGTCACTTATCTCCGGATATTAGCTCCGGACATTAGCTCCGGACATTAGCTCCGGACAAAGCCACGGAAGTTGGCACAAATTGCCGGAAGTAGTATTCTAGGCAATTATATATTAGATATATATATATATATATATATATATATATATATATATATATATATATATATACATACATACATATATACATACTAGCTGTTTCCAGCCAGCTAACGCTCGGCATGCTCATTGCTATCTAATTAACGCTGCTAGTGATTAAACTAAGGTAAATAATGACAACATTCAATAGCGCTTACGCAGGTGGTAAAAATGAAGTTAATAACAATAATAATTAAAATTCAGAATAATACTAATACATTTTATTCACAGTGTAAAATCAAAAGAAAACTGGATTCGTGTGGTAATGTGTGGGGATGCAGCCTCATGTGGTAATGTGTGAGGACGGAGCCTCGTGTGGTAATGTGTGGGGACGGAGCCTCGTGTGGTAATGTGTGGGGACGGAGCCTCGTGTGGTAATGTGTGGGGACGGAGCCTCATGTGGTAATGTGTGAGGACGGAGCCTCGTGTGGTAATGTTTGGGTTCGGAGCCTCGTGTGGTAATGTGGGGGGACGTAACCTCGTGTGGTAATGTGGGGGGGCGGGATTATGTGTGGTTATATGGTGGGGGCGGGATTGTGTGTGGTAATGTGGTGGGGGGCAGGATTATGTGTGGTAATGTGGTGGGGGGGCGGGATTATGTGTGGTAATGTGGTGTGGGGCCGGATTATGTGTGGTAATGTGGTGTGGGGCCGGATTATGTGTGGTAATGTGGTGGGGGGCGGGATTATGTGTGGTAATGTGGTGAGGGCGGAGCTACTGTGCAGGGGGCAGGATTATCTGTGGTAATGTGCTGGGGGGCGGGATTATGTGTGGTAATGTAGTGGGGGCGGGATTATGTGTGGAAATGTGGGGGGGCGGGATTGTGTGGTGATGGGGTGGGAGGCGGAGCTACTGTGCAGGGGGCGGGATTATCTGTGGTAATGTGGTGGGGGGCGAGATTGTGTGTGGTAATGTGGTGGGGGCGGGATTGTGTGTGGTAATGTGGTGGGGGCAGGATTGTGTGTGGTAATGTGGGGGGGCGGGATCGTGTGTGGTAATGTGGTGGGGGGGCGGGATTGTGTGTGGTAATGTGGTGGGGGGGCGGGATTGTGTGTGGTAATGTGGTGGGGGTGGGATTATGTGTGGTAATGTGGGGGGGCGGAATTATGTGTGGTGATGGGGTGGGAGGCAGAGCTACTGTGCAGGGGGCGGGATTATCTGTGGTAATGTGGTGGGGGGGGCGGGATTGTGTGTGGTATTCTGGTGGGGGGCAGGATTATGTGTGGTAATGTGGTGGGGTGCAGGGTTGTGTGTGGTAATGTGGGGGGCGGGATTGTGTGTGGTAATGTAATAAGATTATGCTAATGTTCTATGGAGACCGATGACATGAGTCAGAATGACGACAAACACTGTATATCACAGTTCAAGATATATATATATTGTAGGAAGATGAACTTCAGATAACTGATGCAAACTGCAGCTTTACAGATAAGCAAGTAAACAGTCTCAAGAATATGCAGATATTAGAAGTACAGACCGAGGGTGCAAGTACAAGTCCAGCAATGCAGTATCCAGAGGTCAGAGCCTGGGCTGGCTCCTAGCAGAGGGGCAGACCGTAGCAGAGGTGGGTGCAGAGCAGGTGAAGAGTAACAGAGTCTTTCCGGTGGTACGTAGATCCAGAAGCAAGCGGGGTATCCCGAGGAGTAGAAGAACAAGCAGGTTGCAAGTCCTTGAGCTTGGCAGCAAGTGAGATACAAGATACACAAGCAAGGTATAGTGTGCAGAGTTCCTTTATATATGCAGCAGACAAGGAAACAAGGAGTATCAGACAGGAAACAAGATGGCCCCCATGAAGCCAGCCACTCCATCTTGGGTAAGGGCAGAATCCAACAGAACTAAGGGCAAGAACAGACAAAAACAGGTATGCAGTCTCAGTCCTTACAGGTAATGTGGTGGAGGGGCGGGATTATGTGTGGTAATGTGGTGGGGGGGCGGGATTGTGTGGTAATGTGGGGGGCGGGATTATGTGTGGTAATGTGGTGGGGGGCGGGATTATGTGTGGTAATGTGGTGGGGGGGCGGTATTGTGTGGTAATGTGGTGGGAGGCGGGATTATGTGTGGTAATGTGAGGGCAGAGCTACTGTGCAGGGGGCAGGATTATCTGTGGTAATGTGGTGGGGGGGCGGGATTATGTGTGGTAATGTGGTGGGGGCGGGATTATGTGTGATAATGTGGGGGGGCGGGATTATGTGTGGTAATGTGAGGGCAGAGCTACTGTGCAGGGGGCAGGATTATCTGTGGTAATGTGGTGGGGGGGCGGGATTATGTGTGGTAATGTGGTGGGGGCGGGATTATGTGTGGTAATGTGGGGGGGCGGGATTATGTGTGGTGATGGGGTGGGAGGCGGAGCTACTGTGCAGGGGGCGGGATTATCTGTGGTAATGTGGTGGGGGGCGGGATTGTGTGTGGTAATGTGGTGGGGGGTGGGATTGTGTGTGGTAATGTGCTGGGGGGACGGGATTGTGTGTGGTAATGTGGTGGGGGGCGGGATTATGTGTGGTAATGTGGTGGGGGCGGGATTGTGTGGTAATGTGGTGGGGGCGGGATTATGTGTGGTAATGTGGTGGGGCGGAGCTACTGTGCAGGGGGCAGGATTATCTGTGGTAATGTGGTGGGGGGCGGGATTATGTGTGGTAATGTGGTGGGGGCGGGATTATGTGTGGTAATGTGGGGGGGCGGGATTATGTGTGGTGATGGGGTGGGAGGTGGAGCTACTGTGCAAGGGGCGGGATTATCTGTGGTAATGTGGTGGGGGGCGGGATTGTATGTGGTGGGGGGGCGGGATTGTGTGGTAATGTGGTGAGGGCGGAGCTACTGTGCATTGGGCAGGATTATCTGTGGTAATGTGGTGGGGGGCGGGATTATGTGTGGTAATGTGGTGGGGGCGGGATTATGTGTGGTAATGAGGGGGGGCGGGATTGTGTGTGGTAATCTGGTGGGAGGGTGGGATTGTGTGTGGTAATGCGGTGGGGGCAGGATTATGTGTGGTTATGTGGTGGGGGGCAGGATTGTGTGTGGTAATGTGGGGGGGCAGGATTGTGTGTGGTAATGTGGTGGGGGGTGGGATTTTGTGTGGTAATGCGGTGGGGGCAGGATTATGTGTGTGTTGTTATGTGGTGGGGGGCAGGGTTGTGTGTGGTAATGTGGGGGGGCAGGACTGTGTGGTAATGTAGTGGGGGGTGGGATTGTGTGTGGTAATGTGGTGGGGGGCGGGATTGTGTGTGGTAATGTGGTGGTGGGCGGGATTGTGTGTAGTAATGTGTTGGGGGGTGGGATTGTGTGGGGTAATGTGGTGGGGGGCAGGATTGTGTGTGGTAATGTGGTGGAGGGGCGGGATTATTTGTAATAATGGGGTGGGGGGCGGGATTGTGTGTGGTAATGTGGTGGTGGGCGGGATTGTGTGTAGTAATGTGTTGGGGGGTGGGATTGTGTGTGGTAATGTGGTGGGGGGTGGGATTGTGTGTGGTAATGTGGTGGGGGGGTGGGATAATGTGTTGTGATGTGGTGTGGATTGTGTGTGGTGATGTGGTGGGGGGGCGGGATTATGTGTGGTAATGTGGTGGGGGGCGGGATTGTGTGGTAATGTGGTGGCGGGGCGGGATTATGTGTGGTAATGTGGTGGGGGGCGGGATTATGTGTGGTGATGTGTGGGGGCAGAGCTACTGTGCAGGGGGCGGGATTAGCGAGTAATCACGATGCCTCTTATACACTCACCGGCCACTTTATTAGGTACACCATGCTAGTAACGGGTTGGACCCCCTTTTGCCTTCAGAACTGCCTCAATTCTTCGTGGCATAGATTCAACAAGGTGCTGGAAGCATTCCTCAGAGATTTTGGTCCATATTGACATGATGGCATCACACAGTTGCCGCAAATTTGTTGGCTGCACATCCCAAAGATGCTCCATACAAGGCAGGATGGATCCATGCTTTCATGTTGTTTACGCCAAATTCTGACCCTACCATCCGAATGTCGCAGCAGAAATCGAGACTCATCAGACCAAGCAACGTTTTTCCAATCTTCTACTGTCCAATTTCGATGAGCTTGTACAAATTGTAGCCTCAGTTTCCTGTTCTTAGCTGAAAGGAGTGGTACCCGGTGTGGTCTTCTGCTGCTGTAGCCCATCTGCCTCAAAGTTCGACGCACTGTGCGTTCAGAGATGCTCTTAGGCCTACCTTGGTTGTAACGGGTGGCGATTTGAGTCACTGTTGCCTTTCTATCAGCTCGAACCAGTCTGCCCATTCTCCTCTGACCTCTGGCATCAACAAGGCATTTCCGCCCACAGAACTGCCGCTCACTGGATTTTTTTTCTTTTTCGGACCATTCTCTGTAAACCCTAGAGATGGTTGTGCGTGAAAATCCCAGTAGATCAGCAGTTTCTGAAATACTCAGACCAGCCCTTCTGGCACCAACAACCATGCCACGTTCAAAGGCACTCAAATCACCTTTCTTCCCCACACTGATGCTCGGTTTGAACTGCAGGAGATTGTCTTGACCATGTCTACATGCCTAAATGCACTGAGTTGCCGCCATGTGATTGGCTGATTAGAAATTAAGTGTCAACAAGAAGTTGGACAGGTGTACCTAATAAAGTGGCCGGTGAGTGTATATATAAATAAGTGTATATATATATATATATATATTTATATATATATATACACATAGATATAGATATATCTACTGTATATACACACACACACACACCATATTTTTCAGATTATAAGACGCACTGGACCATAAGACACACCAATGTGTTAGAGGAAGAGAATAGGAAAAAGGTTTTGAAGCAAAAAAAAGTGGTAAAATATTTAATAACATGTCTGCTGATACTGTAATGGGGGAGATCTGCTGATGATGCACTGTTATTAGGGTGGCCTGCTGACACCCCCCCGAGCCTGTTTTCACCTTCATGACCAGGCCATATTTTACAATTCTGACCAGTGTCACTTTATGAGGTAATAACTTTCGAACGCTTCAACGGTTTCCACTGATTCTGACAATGTTTTTTTCTGACAAATACACTGCTCAAAAAATAAAGGGAACACTTAAATCCCACATCCTAGATATCACTGAATGAAATATTCCAGTTGTAAATCTTTATTCATTACATAGTGGAATGTGTTGAGAACAATAAAACCTAAAAATTATCAACGTAAATCACAACTACTGTCCCTCGGATGTCTGGAGTTGGAATGATGCTCAAAATCATAGTTTAAAATGAAGTTACAGGCTTATCCAACTTCAGTGAAAATGTCTCAAGACAGGAAAATGTAATAATTATAGGGGATAATTCAGGAGACTCTTTGCGTGGAACAAGACAACAGGACACAGTTTTATAAGTGGTAAAGTTTATATTATCACACGGTGATTAAAAAAGGTGCAGAGAGAAATTCAAGTCCACAACACTTGGTGCAAATAATAAACGCAGCTTAGCAGTCAATAGGAAACTTCAGAGGTAGATGCAAACAAACCGAAAGTCTATGAAGCACAGTTATTCTTGAGGAAACTTGACACGAATAGATCCTTGACTTAGTCCAGACACAGATAGATATGCTATTAGGCAGTTCAAATCATATCTTAGCTCAATCAGGGAGGCCTGGTTAATAGTCTCAGGTTTTACAGAGCAGCAAACAGCTTACATGTCCAGCAAATGCAGATGGAAGTAACACGAGCAGCAGATGAAGGAGGATTACTGAACACTGGTGTATGCAGCAGGAACTCAGAGCAGAGTGGTAGGATCTCCAACACAAGTTCACAGGAGCAGGTGCAGGTGCAAGGCCAGGGAGTAATCAGGAGCTGGATGCAAAGCAGAATAATCTAGCACAGACTGAAGGCTGGGGTGGAGTTTTATAGCAGGAAGACAAGTGCACATGAGACCAAAGACGCCATGTTGGAAAAGGGCAGTAATGCACAAAAGGTAAAAAATGTTCAGAGTCCTGACATTACTCCCTCCTTAGAAGCGGCCTCAGGACGTTCCTGGACCTGGTTTCTCAGGAAGTCTCTGATGAAAACGAGAAATCTTCTGTTGGGCATTGATGTTTTCCACAGGTTCCCAAGAGTCTTCCTCAGGAGGATATCCCTGCCATCTTATCAGATATTGGAGCCGATTCCTGCGAATCCTGGAATCAATAATTTCCTCCACCACAAATTGTTCTTGCCCATCAATCAACACAGGCTGCGGAGGTGGCACAACACGTCCCTGGAAGGTATTAGGAGATACAGGCTTTAGTAAAGATACATGAAAAACTGGGTGTACCTTCATTGTCCTAGGTACAGTGGGGCAAAAAAGTATTTAGTCAGTCAGCAATAGTGCAAGTTCCACCACTTAAAAAGATGAGAGGCATCTGTAATTTACATCATAGGTAGACCTCAACTATGGGAGACAAACTGAGACAAAAAAATCCAGAAAATCACATTGTCTGTTTTTTTATCATTTTATTTGCATATTATGGTGGAAAATAAGTATTTGGTCAGAAACAAACAATCAAGATTTCTGGCTCTCACAGACCTGTAACTTCTTCTTTAAGAGTCTCCTCTTTCCTCCACTCATTACCTGTAGTAATGGCACCTGTTTAAACTTGTTATCAGTATAAAAAGACACCTGTGCACACCCTCAAACAGTCTGACTCCAAACTCCACTATGGTGAAGACCAAAGAGCTGTCAAAGGACGTCAGAAACAAAATTGTAGCCCTGCACCAGGCTGGGAAGACTGAATCTGCAATAGCCAACCAGCTTGGAGTGAAGAAATCAACAGTGGGAGCAATAATTAGAAAATGGAAGACATTCAAGACCACTGATAATCTCCCTCGATCTGGGGCTCCACGCAAAATCCCACCCCGTGGGGTCAGAATGATCACAAGAACGGTGAGCAAAAATCCCAGAACCATGCGGGGGGACCTAGTGAATGAACTGCAGAGAGCTGGGACCAATGTAACAAGGCCTACCATAAGTAACACACTACGCCACCATGGACTCAGATCCTGCAGTGCCAGACGTGTCCCACTGCTTAAGCCAGTACATGTCCGGGCTCGTCTGAAGTTTGCTAGAGAGCATTTGGATGATCCAGAGGAGTTTTGGGAGAATGTCCTATGGTCTGATGAAACCAAACTGGAACTGTTTGGTAGAAACACAACTTGTCGTGTTTGGAGGAAAAAGAATACTGAGTTGCATCCATCAAACACCATACCTACTGTAAAGCATGGTGGTGGAAACATCATGCTTTGGGGCTGTTTCTCTGCAAAGGGGCCAGGACGACTGATCCGGGTACATGAAAGAATGAATGGGGCCATGTATCGTGAGATTTTGAGTGCAAACCTCCTTCCATCAGCAAGGGCATTGAAGATGAAACGTGGCTGGGTCTTTCAACATGACAATGATCCAAAGCACACCACCAGGGCAACGAAGGAGTGGCTTCGTAAGAAGCATTTCAAGGTCCTGGAGTGGCCTAGCCAGTCTCCAGATCTCAACCCTATAGAAAACCTTTGGAGGGAGTTGAAAGTCCATGTTGCCAAGCGAAAAGCCAAAAACATCACTGCTCTAGAGGAGATCTGCATGGAGGAATGGGCCAACATACCAACAACAGTGTGTGGCAACCTTGTGAAGACTTACAGAAAACGTTTGACCTCTGTCATTGCCAACAAAGGATTTATTACAAAGTATTGAGATGAAATTTTGTTTCTGACCAAATACTTATTTTCCACCATAATATGCAAATAAAATGATAAAAAAACAGACAATGTGATCTGGATTTTTTTGTCTCAGTTTGTCTCCCATAGTTGAGGTCTACCTATGATGTAAATTACAGACGCCTCTCATCTTTTTAAGTGGTGGAACTTGCACTATTGCTGACTGACTAAATACTTTTTTGCCCCACTGTAGCTTCAGCCGGCAGGCCACAGAACTCACAATACCCTTGATCTTGAAAGGGCCAATGAATTTCTGTCCAAGTTTTTGTGAAGGAACGTTTAACTTCAGATTCTTAGTTGCTAACCACACGGAATCTCCTACCTTGAACATGGGTGCAGGTTTACGGAATCTATCAGCCGATCTCTTATAACGTTCTTGAGCCGTGGTCAGGGATTCCTTCAGAACCTCCAGATTTTGTCTCATCGCAGTCAGCCTTTCCTCCACTGCTGGAACCGGAGAATTAATTGGAGACCTAGGTAAAATACACGGATGATAACCCAGATTGGCAAAGAAAGGTGTAAATTTAGCGGAGGCGCTCTGAGAATTATTATATGAAAATTTGGCTAACGGCAACAACTCCAACCAATCATCCTGGAGATGGCTGACATAGCATCTTAGATATTGTTCCAGCGTCTGGTTGGTACGCTCAGTCTGACCATTTGTCTGGGGATGGTAAGCAGAAGAGAGACAGACATTAATATTGAGTGCAGAGCAAAACCCCTTCCAGAATCTTGAAGTGAACTGTACTCCACGGTCAGAGATGATCTCATCCGGCACACTATGCAACCGAAAGACATTCTGTATAACCAAGTTCACTGTATCTTTAGCTGAGGGGAGGCCGGTGCACAGAACAAAATGAGCAGCTTTAGTCAGGCGATCAACTACCACCATGATTGTATTCATGCCCCCCGATGTAGGCAGCTCCACAATAAAGTCCATTGATATAGACCCCCAAGGGCGGGATGGAACAGGTAATGGTTGTAGAAGACCCGTAGGTGCCACATGAGGAGTCTTGTAATGGGCACATACCTCGCAAGAGAGAACATAGTCCTTAGTATCCTTCAGGCAAGTTGGCCACCAGAAGAATCGGCTCAGGAACTCTTGTGTCTTCTGTACCCCCCTGTGACCAGCCAACTTGGAGTCATGTACCAACTTGAGGATCTGTAGACGGACGACCTCCGGGACGTAGATACGTCAATCTCCGAACCACATGCCACCCTTAAAGACAAGATTAATATCCACAGGTGGGTTGGCCAGAAATACATCACCTTCATAGGCCTCCCTGCACTCCTTCCACAAGTCCTGATCGTGGATAACTCTGAAATTGGCATCAGAGAGAATGGTCTTGGACGGGGCTCCAGGCACGGAATCCGCAGCATGGATTCGGGATAAAGCATCAGCCTTCCCATTATGAGAACCTGGACGGTACGAGATAACAAAGTTAAATTGATTTAAGAATAAGTTCCAATGAGCCTGACGAGGAGAAAGACATCTAGCGGATCTAAGGAACTATAGATTGCGATGGTCAGTTAGCACAATGATCTGTTGTGCAGCTCCTTGCAGATGATGCCTCCATTCTTTGAAAGCCGCAATAATAGCCAGCAATTCCTTGTCTCCCACATCGTAATTCTTCTCTGCTGAGGTTAGGCCCCCGTCTCACACAGCGACGCTGCAGCCATACAGACCACGATGCTGATCGCTGCAGCGTCGCTGTGTGGTCGCTGTGTGGTCGCTGGGGAGCTGTCACACAGACAGCTCTCTCCAGCGACCAACGATCAGAGGAACGACTTCGGCATCGTTGAAACTGTCTTCAACGATGCCGAAGTCCCCCTGCAGCACCCGGGTAACCAGGGTAAACATCGGGTTACTAAGCGCAGGGCCGCGCTTAGTAACCCGATGTTTACCCTGGTTACCAGCGTAAATGTAAAAAATAACAAACACTACATACTCACCATCTGTTGCCCGTCAGGTCCCTTGCCGTCTGCTTCCTGCTCTGAGTGCCGTACAGTGAGAGCAGAGCGCAGCGGTGACGTCACTGCTGTGCTCTCACTTTACGGCGGCAGTCAGAGCAGGAAGCAGACGCCAAGGGACCTGACGGGCAACAGATGGTGAGTATGTAGTTTTTTTTTTTTTTTACATTTACGCTGGTAACCAGGGTAAACATCGGGTTACTAAGCGCGGCCCTGCGCTTAGTAACCCGATGTTTACCCTGGTTACCAGTGAAGACATCGCTGGATCGGTGTCACACACACCGATTCAGCGATGTCAGCGGGACCTCAACGACCAAAAAAAGGTCCAGGCCATTCTGACACGACCAGCGATCTCGCAGCAGGGGCCTGATCGCTGGTACGTGTCACACATAGCGAGATCGCTACTGAGGTCGCTGTTGCGTCACAAAACTTGTGACTCAGCAGCGATCTCGCTAGCGATCTCGCTATGTGAGACGGGGCCTTTAGTCTACGGGAAAAGAAAGCACAAGGATGTAGCAGACCCTTCTCTCCAGTTCTTTGGGAGAGAATAGCCCCCAAAGCATTATCAGAAGAGTCCACCTCCACAATGAAAGGATGTGTTGGATCTGGGTGTATCAACAGCGGTGCTGATGTGAAACAGATCTTCAGCCGATCAAAAGCTTCTTGAGCCTGTGATGACCACTTAAAGGGCTTTTCCTTCTTTGTCAAGGAAGTAATGGGACGGACAATATCAGAAATATTTCAAATGAAGCGTCTGTAGAAATTTGCAAAACCAATACACTATGTTCCAAATTATTATGCAAATTACATTTTTATCAGAATTTCCTAAATGGTCGGTGCAAATGACAGTCAGTCTAATAAAAGTCATCACCCGTTAGATTATACATCGAATTTTATTGAAGAAACCTCCCAATGATAACAGTAAAATCTCCAAAATGAATAAAAACTCAAAATGCACTGTTCCAAATTATTATGCACAGTCGAATTTTTATACATTTGATATGTTTTAACCCCTTCACCCCCAAGGGTGGTTTGCACGTTAATGACCGGGCCAATTTTTACAATTCTGACCACTGTCCCTTTATGAGGCTATAACTCTGGAACGCTTTGACGGATCTTGGCGATTCTGACATTGTTTTCTCGTGACATATTGTACTTCATGTTAGTGGTAAAATTTATTCGATATAACTTGCGTTTATTTGTGAAAAAAATGGAAATTTGGCGAAAATTTTGAAAATTTTGCAATTTTCCAACTTTGAATTTTTATGCCCTTAAATCACAGACATATGTCACGCAAAATACTTAATAAGTAACATTTCCCACATGTCTACTTTACATCAGTACAATTTTGGAACCAAAATTTTTTTTTGTGACGGAGTTATAAGGGTTAAAAGTTGACCAGCAATTTCTCATTTTTACAACACCATTTTTTTTTAGGGACCACATCTCATTTGAAGTCATTTTGAGGGGTCTATATGATAGAAAATACTCAAGTGTGACACCATTCTAAAAACTGCACCCCTCAAGGTGCTCAAAACCACATTCAAGAAGTTTATTAACCCTTCAGGTGTTTCACAGGAATTTTTGGAATGTTTAAATAAAAATGAACATTTAACTTTTTTTCACACAAAATTTATTTCAGCTCCAATTTGTTTTATTTTACCAAGGGTAACAGGAGAAAATGGACCCCCAAAGTTGTTGTACAATTTGTCCTGAGTACGCTGATACCCCATATGTGGGGGTAAACCACTGTTTGGGCGTATGGCAGAGCTCGGAAGGAAAGGAGCGCCATTTGACTTTTCAATGCAAAATTGACTGGAATTGAGATGGGACGCCATGTTGCGTTTGGAGAGCCCCTGATGTGCCTAAACACTGAAACCCCCTACAAGTGACACCATTTTGGAAAGTAGACCCCCTAAGGAACTTATCTAGATGTGTGGTGAGCACTTTGACCCACCAAGTGCTTCACAGAAGTTTATAATGCAGAGCCGTAAAAATAAAAAATCATATTTTTTCACAAAAATGATCTTTTTGCCCCCAATTTTTTATTTTCCCAAGGGTAAGAGAAGAAATTGGACCCCAAAAAATGTTGGCCAATTTGTCCTGAGTACGCTGATACCCCATATGTGGGTGTAAACCATTGTTTGGGCGCATGGCAGAGCTTGGAAGGGAAGGAGCGCCATTTGACTTTTCAATGCAAAATTGACTGGAATTGAGATGGGACGCCATGTTGCGTTTGGAGAGCCCCTGATGTGCCTAAACATTGAAACTCCCTACAAGTGACACCATTTTGGAAAGTAGACCCCCTAAGGATCTTATCTAGATGTGTTTTGATAGCTTTGAACCCCCAAGTGTTTCACTACAGATTATAACGCAGAGCCGTGAAAATAATTTTTATTTTTTTTCTCAAAAATGATTTTTTAGCACCCAGCTTTGTATTTTTACAAGGGTAACAGAATAAATTGGACCCCAAAATTTGTTTTCCAATTTGTCCTGAGTACGCTGATACCCCATATGTGGGGGGGAACCACTGTTTGGGCGCATGACAGAGCTCGGAAGGGAAGGAGCGCCATTTGGAATGCAGACTTAAATGGATTGGTCAGCAGCCGTCACGTTGCATTTGTAGAGCCCCTGATGTACCCAAACAGTACAAACCCCCCACAAGTGACCCCATATTGGAAACTAGACCTCCCAAGGAACTTATCTAGATGTGTTTTGAGAACTTTGAACCCCCAAGTGTTTCACTAAAGTTTATAGCGCAAAGCCGTGAAAATAAAAATTCTTTTTTTTTTTCACAAAAATGATTTTTTAGCCCCCAGTTTTGTATTTTCACAAGGGTAACAGGATAAATTAGACCCCAAAAGTTGTTGTCCAATTTGTCCTGAGTACGCTGATACCCCATATGTGGGGGGGAACCACTGTTTGGGTGCATGACAGAGCTCGGAAGGGAAGGAGCGCCATTTGGAATGCAGCCTTAAATGGATTGGTCTGCAGGCGTCACGTTGCATTTGCAGAGCCCCTGATGTACCCAAACAGTACAAACCCCCCACAAGTGACCCCATATTGGAAACTAGACCTCCCAAGGAACTTATCTAGATGTGTTGTGAGAACTTTGAACCCCCAAGTGTTTCACTACAGTTTATAACGCAGAGCCGTGAAAATAAAACATCTTTTTTTTCCCACAAAAATGATTTTTAGCCCCCCAAATTTTTATTTTCCTAAGGATAACAAGAGAACTTGGACCCCAGAAGTTGTTGTTCAATTTGTCCCGAGTACGCTGATAACACATATGTTGGGGTAAACCCCTTTTTGGGCGCACGGGAGAGCTCGGAAGGGAAGGAGCACTGTTTTACTTTTTCAACGCAGAATTGGCTGGAA
Organism: Ranitomeya variabilis; assembly: GCF_051348905.1. Taxonomy (NCBI): domain Eukaryota; kingdom Metazoa; phylum Chordata; class Amphibia; order Anura; family Dendrobatidae; genus Ranitomeya; species Ranitomeya variabilis. The sequence continues at coordinate 224,239,211 of NC_135236.1, read as the reverse complement.
TTGAGATTGGACGCCATGTCGCGCTTGGAGAGCCCCTGATGTGCCTGGACAGTGGAAACTCCCCAATTCTACCTGAAACCCTAACCCAAACACACCCCTAACCCTAATCCCAACGGTAACCCTAACCACACCCCTAGCCCTGACACACCCATAATTCTAATCCCAACCCTAATCCAAACGTAAATGTAATCCAAACCCTAACCCTAAATTTACCTCCAACCCTAGCCCTAACCCTAACCCTAAACGTGACTGAAATACGTGGCACTGAAATACGTGGCACTGAAATACGTGGCACTGAAATACGTGGCACTGAAATACGTGATACGTGGCACTTAAATACGTGGCACTGAAACACGTGGCACTGAAATACGTGATACGTGGCACTGAAATACGTGGCACTGAAATACGTGGCACTGAAATACGTGGCACTGAAATACGTGGCACTTAAATACGTGGCACTTAAATACGTGATACGTGGCACTGAAATACGTGGCACTGAAATACGTGGCACTGAAATACGTGGCACTTAAATACGTGGCACTGAAATATGTGATACGTGGCACTTAAATACGTGGCACTGAAATACGTGGCACTGAAATACGTGGCACTGAAATACGTGGCACTGAAATACGTGGCACTTAAATACGTGGCACTGAAATATGTGATACGTGGCACTTAAATACGTGGCACTGAAATACGTGGCACTGAAATACGTGGCACTGAAATACGTGGCACTGAAATATGTGGCACTTAAATACGTGGCACTGAAATATGTGATACGTGGCACTTAAATACGTGGCACTGAAACACGTGGCACTGAAATACGTGGCACTGAAATACGTGGCACTGAAATACGTGGCACTGAAATACGTGGCACTGAAATACGTGGTACTAAAATATGTGGCACTGAAATACGTGATACGTGGCACTGAAATACGTGGCACTGAAACACGTGGCACTGAAATACGTGATACGTGGCACTGAAATACGTGGCACTGAAATACGTGGCACTGAAATACGTGGCACTGAAATACGTGGCACTATGACTGTCAGAAAATGTTCATTAAACGGTTAGGGGTGAGGTTAGGGGTAGAGTTAGGGTTAGGGTTTGGATCCCTTTATCACCTTGATGGTGGTGGGTGGCTTTTCAGTGTGTTTTCTGTTTTTTTCGATAAAAATGCATGCGTTTTTAACGCAAACAAACGCATGTGCTTAAAAACGCAAGAAAATACTGCAGGTTGTATTTCTGAAAATGAACGCATGCAGAAAAAAACCGCATGCGTTTGAAAACGCGACCAAACGCGTACAAAAAAAACGCATGCGTTTTCAATGTTAAATATAGGGAAAAAACGCATGCGTTTTTTTGTGCAAAAAACACTGCAGACAAAAACGCAAGTGTGAAACCAGCGACGCTTTTTATAGCAAAAAAGTTTTTGCGTCTCCACATTTTGAGACCTATAATTTTTCCACATTTTGCTCCACAGAGTCATGTGAGGTCTTGTTTTTTGCGGGACGAGTTGACGTTTTTATTGGTAACATTTTCGGACACGTGACCATTTTTGATCGCTTTTTATTCCGATTTTTGTGAGGCAGAATGACCAAAAACCTGCTATTCATGAATTTCTTTTGGGAGAGGCGTTTATACCGTTCCGCGTTTGGTAAAATTGATAAAGCAGTTTTATTCGTCGGGTCAGTACGATTACAGCGATATCTCATTTATATCATTTTTTTATGTTTTGGCGCTTTTATACGATAAAAACTAAAATATAGAAAAAAAAATTATTTTGGTATCGCTTTATTCTCAGGACTATAACTTTTTTATTTTTTTGCTGATGATGCTGTATGGCGGCTTGTTTTTTGCGGGACAAGATGACGTTTTCAGCGGTGCCATCGTTATTTATATCAGTCTTTTTGATCGCGTGTTATTCCACTTTTTGTTCGGCGGTATGGTAATAAAGCGTTGTTTTTTGCCTCGTTTTTTTTTTTTTTTCTTACGGTGTTTACTGAAGGGGTTAACTAGTGGGGCAGTTTTATAGGTTGGGTCGTTACGGACGCGGCGATACTAAATATGTGTACTTTTATTGTTTTGTTTTTTTTATTTAGATAAAGAAATTTATTTATGGGAATAATATATATTTTTTTATTATTATTTATTTAGGAATTTTTTTTTTTTTTTACACATGTGGAAAATTTTTTTTTTAACTTTTTTACTTTGTCCCAGGGGGGGACATCACAGATCATTGATCTGGCAGTGTGCACAGCACTCTGCCAGATCGACGATCTGCTGTGCAGGGCTGCAGGCTTACGAAGTGTCTGCTCTGAGCAGACACTCGGTAAGCCACCTCCCTCCCTGCAGGACCCGGATGCCGCGGCCATCTTGGATCCGGGACCTGCGGCGAGGAGGGAGGTAGGAGACCCTCAGAGCAACGCGATCACATCGCATTGCTCCGGGGGTCTCAGGGAAGCCCGCAGGGAGCCCTCTCCCTGCGCGATGCTTCCCTATACCGCCGGTACACTGCGATCATGTTTGATCGCGGTGTGCCGGGGGTTAATGTGCCGGGGGCGGTCCGTGACCGCTCCTGGCACATAGTGCCGGATGTCAGCTGCGATATGCAGCTGACACCCGGCCGCGATCGTCCGCGCTCCCCCCGTGAGCGCCGCTGATCGATGATGACGTACTATCCCGTCGGCGGTCATACGGGCCCACCCCACCTCGACGGGATAGTACGTCTGATGTCAGGAAGGGGTTAAAGAACTGAAAATGCTCATTTGTGGAATTTGCAGCATTAGGAGGTCACATTCACTGAACAAAAAAGCTATTTAACTCCAAAACCTCCTAACAGGCCAAGTTACATGTTAACATAGGAGCCTTCTTTGATATCACCTTCACAATTCTTGCATCCATTGAACTTGTGAGTTTTTGGAGAGTTTCTGCTTGTATTTCTTTGCATGAAGTTGGAATAGCCTCCTAGAGCTGCTGTTTTGATGTGAACTGCCTCCCACCCTCATAGATCTTTTGCTTGATGATACTCCAAAGGTTCTCTATAGGGTTGAGGTCAGGGGAAGATGGTGGCCGCACCATGAGTTTATCTCCTTTTATGCCCATAGCAGCCAATGACGCAGAGGTAGGTCTTTGCAGCATGAGATGGGGCATTGTCAGCATGAAGATGATTTTGCTCCTGAAGGCACGTTTCTGCTTTTTAGACCATGGAAGAAAGTTGTCAGTCAGAAACTCTATATACTTTGCAGAGGTCATTTTCACACCTTCAGGAACCTTAAACGGCCATACCAGCTGTTTCTCCATGATTCCGGACCAAAACATGACTCCTCCACCTCCTCGCTGACGTTGCAGCCTTGTTGGGACATGGTGGCCATCCACCAACCATCCACTACTCCATCTATCTGGACCATCCAGGGTTGCTCAACACTTATCAGTAAACAAGACTGTTTGGAAATTAGTCTTCATGTATGTGTGGGCCGAATACAACCATTTCTGCTTGTGAACACTGTTTAAGGGTGGCCGAATAGTAGGTTTATGCACCACAGCAAGCCTTTGAAGGATCCTACACCTTGAGGTTTGAGGGACTCCAGAGGCACCAGCAGCTTCAAATATCTGTTTGCTGCTTTGTAATGGCTTTTTAGCAGCTGCTCTCTTAATCCGATGAAGTTGCCTGGCAGAAATCTTCCTCATTATGCCTTTATCAGCACAAACACATTTGTGCTCAGATACAGCCACAAATCTCTTAACAGTACGATGATCACACTTATGTTTTTGGAAAATTTCTAATGTTTTCATCCCTTCATCAAGGCATTGCACTATTTAACGCTTTTCAGCAGCAGAGAGATCCCTTTTCTTTTCCATGTTACTTGAAAACTGTGACCTGCTTAATAATGTGGAACATCATTTTTAGGTAGTTTTCCTTTAATTAGAATCACCTGGAAAACCAATTATCACATGTGTTTAAGATTGATTTCAGTGATCCATTGAGCCCTGAGACACAATACCATCCACGAGTTTATTTGAAAAACAAAACAATTAAATCTTTATAACCCTTAAATCCAATTTGCATAATAATTTGGAACACAGTGTAAAACGTTGGACCTCCTTAACGTTCTTGGGTGCCAGCCAGTCAAAGATAGCCTGAATCTTACCAGATTCCATGTTCAGCCCCTGGGGAGAGATGATATAACCCAAGAACTGTATCTCAGAACGATGGAACTCACATTTCTCCAGCTTGATATACAGTTGGTTCTCTTTCAGACATCTTAAAACAGTTTTGACATGTTCTTCATGTTCCTGTAGAGAGTCAGAAAAGATTAGTATATCATCCAAATAGATCACCACAAACTGGTCCAACAAATCTCTGAAGATGTCATTAACGAGGTGTTGAAATTCTGCAGGGGCGTTACAAAGCCCGAAGGGCATCACAAGAGATTCAAAGTGTCCATACCGGCATCTGAATGCTGTCTTCCACTCATCCCCTGGACAAATACGCACCAAATTATAAGCCCCACGAAGATCCAGCTTAGAGAACACCTTAGCATGGCGGACTCTTTCCAGTAATTCGGGAATCAGAGGCAAAGGGTAACGGTTTTGTACGGTTACCTTATTGAGTTCCCGATAGTCTACACAGGGTCTCAGGGTCCCATCCTTCTTCTTTACAAAAAAAATGGGTGCCCCTGCTAGTGAGGAAGAAGGACGTATGAAGCCTTTGGCCAGATTTTCATCAATATACTTCTTTAAGGCTTGAAGCTCAGGTGCCGCCAAAGGGTATACGTGACCAAAAGGAATATCTGCCCCAGGAAGCTACTCAATGGAACAGTCATAATGCCTGTGTGGAGGAAGCTGATCTGCATTCTTCTTGTCACAGAGGTCAGAGAACTCTTTATATGCTGGAGGTAAAGAAAATACCTGTACATGTGGTTCCGTAGCCGTGGACTCAGGGACAGCTTCTGTTAACTCTGAGTTTCTCCTTGTTGGAAAGATAATCTCCTTTGTCTCCCAGTTGATAATTGGGTTCTGAGAACGCAACCAAGGAATGCCTAAAATCACAGGAAAATGAGAAGAAATTAGCAAGAAAGAAAGTTGCTCCTGATAATTAGGCTCCAACAAAATTTCAAGGGGTACGGTCTCCTGATCCACAGGACCAGAGATTAAAGGTGACCCATCCACTGTTTCCATGGTAATTGGAGAGGCTCTTTGCTGAATTTTAATACCATGTTCCTTGGCAAATGCGATATCCATGAAATTGCCACCTGCACCAGAGTCAATCATAGCTGAACTGGAAATCCACTGTCCTGAACACAGGATCTTAAAAGGGAGAGAACAGTGAGAGTTCTTTTCCTTCAGCTCCTTTGAGGGTGAAGTCATAGAAAGTGAATGGAATACAGCGTTTAAAGGCAGGCTACAGTCAGAGATGTCAGATTCATCATCACAGTTGTCATACTCCCCTATTGCTGCTAGCACCTTGTTAGGCTGTCTAGGACACTTAGGACAATTGATCATGAAGTGGTCAGACTGGCCGCAGTAGAAACATAGACTTTCACGAAGGCGATGCTCCCGGCGCTCATTGATCTTGCGTCTCTGAACGGAATCAATTTGCATGGGCACCTCCTCCACTTCCCGAGATGTTTTACCTGCAGGCTCTTTGGAAGGAAGGGAAAAGTTAGAAATACGGTTATATGCAGCAAATTTCTCATGCCTACGCACAGTAAGGCGAATGTCTATGCGCACACAATGCTGTATAAATGTCTCTAGTTCTTGTGGTGACTCTGAGCGAGCTAGTTCATCTTTTATAATACTAGACAGACCCCTTTTAAAAATAGGCAATTGTGCATAACTGTCCCAATTGGTATCTACCGCCAATCTCCTGAATTCAGTGGCATACTCAATAACAGAACGTTTAGCCTGGCGTAAAGACAACAAAGCAGATTCAGCGGTTGCACGGCGATTAGGGTCATCAAACATTAATGCAATAGCGGCCAAGAAATCATCCAAGTCATTTAACCGTGGGTCACGAGACTCAATCATCGGATTCGCCCAGGCGAGCGCTCGTGAGGTCAGTAGCATTATTACACACAATACTTTGGATCTATCAGTAGGAAAACGGTCAGCATGCACATCAAAATATAGCATACATTGATTCACAAAGCCACGAAATTTGTCGCGATCACCATTAAATCTGAATGGGGGCAACTTAGGTGGGTTAGCTGGTGGTGGTTGCCCAGAGGGTAAAGTCACTTGTGCAGCTATTTGCGTGCTTATGTCCTGAAAAGCCCGTCCATACTGGGACTCTATGCCAGCAAGTTTGTTTTCCTGGGCTGCCATGCGATTGCTTAAGTCCTGCAAAGTTTGTCCAAACACTTGTTGATTGTGTTCAAAGCTTCCAAACTTCTTTTGCAGACCTTCAACATCTTTCTGCAGTGATCTAATTATGGAAAACACCTGCTCTAATCTGCTCTCTGCAGTCATTGTTCCAGCAGTCTCCTTTTTTTATGTCTAAATTATCCTGTAATAATTATAGGGGATAATTCAGGAGACTCTTTGCGTGGAACAAGACAACAGGACACAGTTTTATAAGTGGTAAAGTTTATATTATCACATGGTGATTCAAGCAGGTGCAGAGAGAAACTCAAGTCCACAACACTTGGTGCAAATAATAAACGCAGCTTAGCAGTCAATAGGAAACTTTAGAGGTAGATGCAAACAAACCGAAAGTCTATGAAGCACAGTTATTCTTGAGGAAACTTGACACAAATAGATCCTTGACTTAGTCCAGACACAGATAGATATGCTATTAGGCAGTTCAAATCATATCTTAGCTCAATCAGGGAGGCCTGGTTAATAGTCTCAGGTTTTGCAGAGCAGAAACAGCTTACATGTCCAGCAAATGCAGATGGAAGTAACACGAGCAGCAGATGAAGGAGGATTACTGAACACTGGTGTATGCAGCAGGAACTCAGAGCAGAGTGGCAGGATCTCCAACACAGGTTCACAGGAGCAGGTGCAAGGCCAGGGAGTAATCAGGAGCTGGATGCAAAGCAGAATAATCTAGCACAGACTGAAGGCTGGGGTGGAGTTTTATAGCAGGAAGACAAGTGCACATGAGACCAAAGACGCCATGTTGGAAAAGGGCAGTAATGCACAAAAGGTAAAAAATGTTCAGAGTCCTGACAGTATTGAACGTCTGTGTGCTGTCAGTATGTGAGTCTCTCACCAGGGCAGCGGGGTACTCGGTGCCGGGTCCGGTCTTAAAGGGGATGTCACAGTGGCTGCGACCAGGTCCGTGGCCCTGGGCACCCAATTAAGGGGAAAGGTCTTTAAAGGGAATATGGTATAAAGTCTATTGTTCGTGACGCCACCTGTGGTTCTCGGTCAGTAGGGACCGACATCGCTTAAAGGGGTCCTCTGGGGTGATGGTATGCTGGCTGGATGGTTACTCTTCCCACAGGTGAAGCGGGGTCCCCAGGACTCCCAAGGTGTGTGGCAAGGATGTTGTATGCCAACGAATAAGTGGGGGACGCAAGTTGTAAAGTCTTTACCTGGTTTACTGGTGGTAGTAGTCCGCAGTCTAGGGTGTCATGATCTCAATGGCAAGAGAACATAGCATCAGCATATATATGAACTAGCTCTTGGAAGATGGGAACTGAGCTGACCATGAGCTAAACCTAACGCACAACTAGCAGTGGCCGGGTAGCATGCCTACGTTGATTCTAGATGCCCAGCACCAGCCGGAGGACTAAATAAAGCTAGCAGAGGAAAATATTAGTCCTAGCTCACCTCTAGAGAAATACCCCGAAAGGAGACAGAGGCCCCCCACATGTATTGGCGGTGAGTTAAGAAGAAATAACAAACGTAGTATGAAAATAGGTTTAGCAAATTTGAGGTCCACTTACTACATAGCAGAAGACAGAAAGGACACTTTCATGGTCAGCTAAAAACCCTATCAAAACACCATCCAGAAATTACTTTAAAACTCTGGCATTAACTCATAACACCAGAGTGGCAATTCCTGTTCACAAGAGCTTTCCAGACACAGTAACGAAACTACAGCTGTGAACTGGAACAAAAATGCAAAAACAAACATGGACAAGAGTCCAACTTATCTAGTAGTTGTCTAGGAGCAGGAACAAGCACAGAGAGGCTTCTGATAACATTGTTGACCGGCAAGCAACTAACAAAGCAGCAAGGTTATATAGCGACTCCCACATCTTGATGGGAACAGGTGAACAGAGAAGATGAAGACACCAGTTCAATTCCACCAGTAGCCACCGGGGGAGCCCAGAATCCAAATTCACAACAGTACCCCCCCCTCAAGGAGGGGGCACCGAACCCTCACCAGAACCACCAGGGCGACCAGGACGGGCCCTATGAAAGGCACGAACCAGATCAGAGGCATGAACATCAGATGCATTCACCCAAGAATTATCCTCCTGGCCGTATCCCTTCCACTTGACCAGATACTGGAGTCTCCGTCTGGAAACACGAGAGTCCAAGATTTTCTCCACAACGTACTCCAACTCACCCTCAACCAACACCGGAGCAGGAGGCTCAACGGAAGGCACAACCGGTACCTCATACCTGCGCAATAATGACCGATGAAAAACGTTATGAATAGAAAAGGATGCAGGGAGGTCCAAGCGGAAGGAAACAGGGTTAAGAATCTCCAATATCTTATACGGGCCGATGAACCGAGGCTTAAACTTAGGAGAAGAGACCCTCATAGGGACAAAACGAGAAGACAACCACACCAAATCCCCAACACAAAGCCGAGGACCAACACGACGGTGGCGGTTGGCAAAAAGCTGAGTCTTCTCCTGGGACAACCTCAAATTGTCCACCACCTGCCCCCAGATCTGATGCAATCTCTCCACCACAGCATCCACTCCAGGACAATCCGAAGATTCCACCTGACCAGAGGAAAATCGAGGATGAAACCCCGAATTACAGAAAAACGGGGACACCAAAGTGGCAGAGCTGGCCCGATTATTGAGAGCGAACTCCGCCAATGGCAAAAAAGCAACCCAATCATCCTGGTCAGCAGACACAAAACACCTCAGATATGTCTCCAGGGTCTGATTAATCCGCTCGGTCTGGCCATTCGTCTGAGGATGGAAAGCGGACGAAAAAGATAAATCTATGCCCATCCTAGCACAGAATGCCCGCCAAAATCTAGACACGAACTGAGTCCCTCTGTCAGAAACGATATTCTCAGGAATACCTTGCAAACGAACAACATTTTGAAAAAACAGAGGAACCAACTCGGAAGAAGAAGGCAACTTGGGCAGAGGAACCAAATGGACCATCTTAGAGAAACGGTCACACACCACCCAGATGACAGACATCTTCTGAGAAACAGGCAGATCTGAAATAAAATCCATCGAGATGTGCGTCCAAGGCCTCTTAGGAATAGGCAAGGGCAACAATAATCCACTAGCCCGAGAACAACAAGGCTTGGCCCGAGCACAAACGTCACAAGACTGCACAAAGCCTCGCACATCTCGTGACAGGGAAGGCCACCAGAAGGACCTTGCCACCAAATCCCTGGTACCAAAAATGCCAGGATGACCTGCCAACGCAGAAGAATGAACCTCAGAGATTACTCTACTGGTCCAATCATCAGGAACAAACAGTTTATCAGGTGGGCAACGATCAGGTCTATCCGCCTGAAACTCCTGCAAGGCCCGCCGCAGGTCTGGAGAAACGGCTGACAATACCACTCCATCCTTAAGGATACCTGTGGGCTCAGAGTTACCAGGCGAGTCAGGCTCAAAACTCCTAGAAAGGGCATCCGCCTTAACATTCTTAGAACCCGGTAGGTATGACACCACAAAATTAAACCGAGAGAAAAATAATGACCAGCGCGCCTGTCTAGGATTCAGGCGCCTGGCGGTCTCAAGATAAATCAAATTTTTGTGGTCCGTCAATACCACCACCTGATGTCTGGCCCCCTCAAGCCAATGGCGCCACTCCTCAAAAGCCCACTTCATGGCCAAAAGCTCCCGATTCCCAACATCATAATTCCGCTCAGCGGGCGAAAATTTACGGGAAAAGAAGGCACAAGGCCTCATCACGGAGCAGTCAGAACTTTTCTGCGACAACACTGCCCCAGCTCCGATCTCAGAAGCGTCGACCTCAACCTGAAAAGGTAGAGCAACATCAGGCTGACGCAACACAGGGGCAGAGGAAAAACGGCGCTTAAGCTCCCGAAAGGCCTCCACAGCATCAGGGGACCAATCAGCAACATCAGCACCCTTCTTAGTCAAATCGGTCAATGGCTTAGCAATATCCGAAAAACCAGCAATAAATCGACGATAAAAGTTAGCAAAGCCCAAAAATTTCTGAAGACTCTTAAGAGAAGAGGGCTGCATCCAATCACAAATAGCTTGAACCTTGACAGGATCCATTTCAATGGAAGAGGGGGAAAAAATATATCCCAAAAAGGAAATCCTCTGTACCCCAAAAACACACTTAGACCCCTTCACACACAAAGAATTAGACCGCAAAACCTGAAAAACCCTCCTGACTTGCTGGACATGAGAGTCCCAGTCATCCGAAAAAATCAGAATATCATCCAGATACACAATCATAAATTTATCCAAATAATCGCGAAAAATATCATGCATAAAGGACTGGAAAACTGACGGAGCATTTGAAAGACCAAAAGGCATCACTAAATACTCAAAGTGGCCCTCGGGCGTATTAAATGCGGTTTTCCACTCATCCCCCTGCCTGATTCGCACCAAATTATACGCCCCACGAAGGTCAATCTTAGAGAACCACTTGGCCCCCTTTATGCGAGCAAACAAATCAGTCAGCAACGGCAATGGGTATTGATATTTAACAGTGATTTTATTCAAAAGCCGATAATCAATACATGGTCTCAAAGAGCCGTCTTTTTTTGACACAAAGAAAAAACCGGCTCCTAAGGGAGATGACGATGGACGAATATGTCCCTTTTCCAAGGACTCCTTTATATATTCTCGCATAGCAGCATGTTCAGGCACAGACAGATTAAATAAACGACCCTTTGGGTATTTACTACCCGGGATTAAATCTATGGCACAATCGCACTCTCGGTGCGGAGGTAACGAACCAAGCTTGGATTCTTCAAAGACGTCACGATAGTCAGACAGGAACTCAGGAATTTCAGAGGGAATAGATGATGAAATGGAAACCACAGGTACATCCCCATGAGCCCCCTTACATCCCCAGCTCAACACAGACATAGCTCTCCAGTCGAGGACTGGGTTGTGAGATTGCAGCCAAGGCAATCCTAGCACCAAATCATCATGTAGATTATACAGCACCAGAAAGCGAATAATCTCCTGGTGATCCGGATTAATACGCATAGTTACTTGTGTCCAGTATTGTGGTTTATTATTAGCCAATGGGGTGGAGTCAATCCCCTTCAGAGGAATAGGAGTCTCCAAAGGCTCTAAATCATACCCACAGCGTTTGGCAAAGGACCAATCCATAAGACTCAAAGCGGCGCCAGAGTCGACATAGGCGTCCGTGGTAATAGATGACAAAGAGCAAATCAGGGTCACAGATAGAATAAACTTAGACGGTGAGGTGCAAATGGAAACAGATTTACCAAGCTTTTTAGTGCGTTTAGAGCATGCTGATATAACATGAGTAGAATCACCACAATAGAAACACAACCCATTTTTCCGTCTAAAATTCTGCCGCTCGCTTCGGGACAGAATTCTATCACACTGCATACTCTCTGGCGACTTCTCAGTGGACACCGCCAGATGGTGCACTGGTTTGCGCTCCCGCAAACGCCTATCGATCTGAATAGCCATTGTCATGGACTCATTCAGACCCGCAGGCACAGGGAACCCCACCATAACATCCTTAATGGCATCAGAGAGACCCTCTCTGAAAGTCGCCGCCAGGGCGCACTCATTCCACTGAGTAAGCACAGACCATTTACGGAATCTTTGGCAGTAAATTTCCGCTTCATCTTGCCCCTGAGATAGGGACATCAAAGTTTTTTCTGCCTGAAGCTCCAAATGAGGTTCGTCATAAAGCAACCCCAAGGCCAGAAAAAACGCATCCACATTGAGCAACGCAGGATCCCCTGGTGTCAATGAAAAAGCCCAGTCTTGAGGGTCGCCCCGGAGCAAGGAAATCACAATCCTGACCTGCTGTGCAGGGTCTCCGGCAGAGCGAGATTTCAGGGACAAAAATAATTTGCAATTATTTCGAAAATTCTGAAACCCAGATCTATTCCCCGAGAAAAATTCCGGCAAAGGAATTCTCGGCTCAGATACAGGTGCATGACAAACAAAATCTTGCAAATTTTGTACCTTCGTGGCGAGATTATTCAAACCTGCAGTTACACTCTGAAGATCCATTACAAACAGGTGGACACAGAGCCATTCAAGGGTTAAGAGGAGGTAAGAAGCAGCTAGACAGCAATTAAGGGCTAGGCAGCAAAACTCTGAAGGGAAAAAAAAAAAAAAAAAAAAATTTCCCTTAAACACTTCTTTTTCTCCTGCTTCAGCCCAAACAATTAACACTTTGTGGGCCGGTCAAACTGTCATGATCTCAATGGCAAGAGAACATAGCATCAGCATATATATGAACTAGCTCTTGGAAGATGGGAACTGAGCTGACCATGAGCTAAACCTAACGCACAACTAGCAGTGGCCGGGTAGCATGCCTACGTTGATTCTAGATGCCCAGCACCAGCCGGAGGACTAAATAAAGCTAGCAGAGGAAAATATTAGTCCTAGCTCACCTCTAGAGAAATACCCCGAAAGGAGACAGAGGCCCCCCACATGTATTGGCGGTGAGTTAAGAAGAAATAACAAACGTAGTATGAAAATAGGTTTAGCAAATTTGAGGTCCACTTACTACATAGCAGAAGACAGAAAGGACACTTTCATGGTCAGCTAAAAACCCTATCAAAACACCATCCAGAAATTACTTTAAAACTCTGGCATTAACTCATAACACCAGAGTGGCAATTCCTGTTCACAAGAGCTTTCCAGACACAGTAACGAAACTACAGCTGTGAACTGGAACAAAAATGCAAAAACAAACATGGACAAGAGTCCAACTTATCTAGTAGTTGTCTAGGAGCAGGAACAAGCACAGAGAGGCTTCTGATAACATTGTTGACCGGCAAGCAACTAACAAAGCAGCAAGGTTATATAGCGACTCCCACATCTTGATGGGAACAGGTGAACAGAGAAGATGAAGACACCAGTTCAATTCCACCAGTAGCCACCGGGGGAGCCCAGAATCCAAATTCACAACACTAGGGTACCAGGTACAGGTGTCCTGAGGTCCGGCCGGCTCAGAGACAATGGGAGAATCTTCTTCCCAGTCAAGGTCTGTGAGCCTTTGCTCCTTGCGCTATTGTATGAGGTCCCTGCTGCTTGATGCTTACTGGCAAAGTCCTCTTTTCCCCTGTCCTGGAACAGGTACCTGCATGATGGGCAGCTTGAGCCATTTTACAGGGACTCTATCATGCCCCAGGCTCCTCAGGTGCTGCTGCGTCTCAGGAGTGGTGCGGGCTGATCACTTAAAGTTCTTAGCCCTCTGGTTATGCTAAGTGTCCTAGAGTCCCACTAAAGCCTCGGGCTCCCGGTGCCCGGTTGCTCCGCTCTGGTTCTGAGGGTGCCCGATCGCACTTCCCCTCAGAGCCCTTTATCTCTCCTCTGCTCCTTTCCTCTGTAGCTCCACCACATTCAACCGCTCGGGTTCTCTGTCCTTCCTGGAGCTGCAGCTCAATCTTGGCTGCCAGCTCTGCTGTCTGCTCTGCGTCTCTCCTAGACATCTGCTCTCCTTGGCCTCCCTGGACCAACTCACTATCTCCTCCTCCAGACCAGGACACTTAAAGCTGAGGGAAGCTCCCCTGAATCCAGGTCCTGAGCTCCCCCTCCTGGCCAGGATTCAGAATGTGTTGAATGCGTGTGCTTACCTGGTAATGAGAATCCTCCTTGCCTCCATGCATGACATCGCACTCCCCGAAAGGAAGGCAACATCACTAAAACAACCGGTTACCTGGGGTGTTGCATATGCAAAACAGGTAGCATACAGATAGCTTAAGGACTAATGCAAGTCAATGTGCTAGGTCACATTAACTGATGGTCAGCGTGTAAAAAATTGTGCATCCATTACAATTATTGAGGCCTCCTTCACACGTCCTGGTGAGTAGGGTTGAGCGACTTTTACTTTTTGGGGGTCGAGTCGGGTTTTGCGAAACCCGACTATCTCAAAAGTCGAGTCGAGTGCAATCGGCCGATTATCGCGAAAAGTCGGGGATTGACCGAAACACGAAACCCAATGCAAGTCAATGGGGAAGCATAGTCGACAGTGAGTGGGGGTCAGGAAAACCCCTACAGTGCCCATTTTAATGGCAAAAACATCCATTCTTGTTTCTGAAGCTTGTCAATCTTAATTAACTTTATAATATTAGTTGGGCATTGGAAATTGGGGGTCATTTGGCTAAAGTTGTGGGGGGTAGGGCTGGTTCAAGTTTTTAGTGGGCCCAGGAAACGTGGACTACGTCACAGCGGTGGAGCAGTGAGAGGCAAGTATTTCCACTTTGCAAGTGCTGTGATCCTGAGCAAGCAGGGGGCCCACTCGTTCGCATTGGCACTGGCACAGGGCCCCTCAAAGTACGGCGGTGTGTTTGCACGGCGGGGGCGCCTTCCACCGGCAGCGACACTTCTGCGTACTCTGAGGGGCCCTGTGCCTGTGAAGTCGCCGAGTATGCCCCCCCACCTGATGAAGGAACCTGCACTTTCATCTGCACCTTCCTCTTTGTCCCTGTGTAAGGTGGTATAGTATGCGGGAAGGGGAACCTGACTTTCAGCAGGGTCAGATTGTGGCTGTGTAGCGTGCAAGGGGAATGTAGTTGTCTGGGTCAATGTACCACAAGACTCATCTAGCACTGGCTGGGCAATGGGCAGGATGAGGAGGAAACACCGATATAGGCCCAAATAATAAAGTGGGCTAAATGCAGTTCAGAACTGATAACAGGACTAACAAGGCAGCATTGGTTTGTTCAGTGGAGTAGAAAACCCAGGAGCGGCAGACACCGTTTTAAGGGCCCAACCACAGTAGTAGGCCCAATGCAGTTTAATATTACAAATAAAGGCCGAAAGCCTGAAGATTGAAGCTCGGGAAAACAAAACAAGAGAAAACCCAGGAGCGGCAGACACCGTTTTAAGGGCCCAACCACACTAGTAGGCCCAATGCAGTTTAATATTACAAATATAGCCCGAAAGCCTGAAGATTGAAGCTCTGGAAAATAACACAGGACACCAAGGTGTGGCAGACATCATTACCAGGCCCAACCAAAATAGTAGGCCAACTGCAGTGTTATATAAACAACAACTTAATGAGAGCCTGAAGATTGAAGCTCAGCTCTGTTCAGTGGAGAACAGAAAGCAGCGGCAGACACCGTTAGCAGGCCCCAACCACACTAGTAGGCCAACTGCAGTGTTATATTAACAACAACTACTTAATGAGAGCCTGAAGATTGAAGCTCAGGCAAGTAAACCTGGAGAACACAAGGGAGCGACAGACACCGTTAGTAGGCCCCAAACAAAATAGTAGGCCAACTGCACTGTTATCTTAACAACAACTACTTAATGAGAGCCTGAAGATTGAAGCTCAGCTTTGTACAGTGGTGAACAACACCAGGGAGCGGCAGACACCGTTATTAGGCCCCAACCACACATATTAACAACAACTACTTAATGAGAGCCTGAAGATTGAAGCTCAGGCAAGTAAACCTGGAGAACACCTTGGAGTGGCAGACACCGTTAGTAGGCCCCAACCACACATATTAACAACAACTACTTAATGAGAGCCTGAAGATTGAAGCTCAGCTTTGTACAGTGGAGGACAACACCAGGGAGCGGCTGACAACGTTAGTAGGCCCCAACCACACATATTAACAACAACTACTTAATGAGAGCCTGAAGATTGAAGCTCAGCTTTGTACAGTGAAGGACAACGCAAGGGAGCGGCAGACAACATTAGTAGGCCCCAAACAAAATAGTAGGCCAACTGCACTGTTATCTTAACAACAACTACTTAATGAGAGCCTGAAGATTGAAGCTCAGCTTTGTACAGTGGAGGACAACACCAGGGAGCGGCAGACAACGTTAGTAGGCCCCAACCACACATATTAACAACAACTACTTAATGAGAGCCTGAAGATTGAAGCTCAGCTTTGTACAGTGAAGGACAACACAAGGGAGCGGCAGACACCGTTAGTAGGCCCCAAACAAAATAGTAGGCCAACTGCACTGTTATCTTAACAACAACTACTTAATGAGAGCCTGAAGATTGAAGCTCAGCTTTGTACAGTGGAGGACAACACCAGGGAGCGGCAGACAACGTTACTAGGCCCCAACCACACATATTAACAACAACTACTTAATGAGGGCCTGAAGATTGAAGCTCAGCTTTGTACAGTGAAGGACAACACAAGGGAGCGGCAGACACCGTTAGTAGGCCCCAACCACACATATTAACAACAACTACTTAATGAGAGCCTGAAGATTGAAGCTCAGGCAAGTAAACCTGGAGAACACCTTGGAGCGGCAGACACCGTTAGTAGGCCCCAACCACACATATTAACAACAACTACTTAATGAGAGTCTGAAGATTGAAGCTCAGCTTTGTACAGTGGAGGACAACACCAGGGAGCGGCAGACAACGTTAGTAGGCCCCAACCACACATATTAACAACAACTACTTAATGAGAGCCTGAAGATTGAAGCTCAGCTTTGTACAGTGAAGGACAACACAAGGGAGCGACAGACACCGTTAGTAGGCCCCAAACAAAATAGTAGGCCAACTGCACTGTTATCTTAACAACAACTACTTAATGAGAGCCTGAAGATTGAAGCTAAGCTTTGTACAGTCGAGGACAGCACCAGGGAGTGGCAGACAATGTTAGTAGGCCCCAACCACACATATTAACAACAACTACTTAATGAGAGCCTGAAGATTGAAGCTCAGCTTTGTACAGTGAAGGACAACACAAGGGAGCAGCAGACACAGTTAGTAGGCCCCAATCACACATATTAACAACAACTACTTAATGAGAGCCTGAAGATTGAAGCTCAGGCAAGTAAACCTGGAGAACACCTTGGAGCGGCAGACACCGTTAGTAGGCCCCAACCACACATATTAACAACAACTACTTAATGAGAGCCTGAAGATTGAAGCTCAGCTTTGTACAGTGAAGGATAACAACAGGGAGCGGCAGACACCGTTAGTAGGCCCCAACCGAAATAGTAGGCCAACTGCACTGTTATCTTAACAACAACTACTTAATGAGAGCCTGAGGACTGAAGCTTAGCTTTGTACAGTGGAGGACAACTGTAATGGGAGACAGACACAATAAGTAGGCCTAAATAAGTAATTAGGCAAAATGCAGTTCAGAATTGGTAAGTGGAGTACACTTGAAGCATAGCGTGGTTCAGCGGAGGAGGGCATGTGTAATTAGTGGCTCTGACAAAGGAAGTAGGCATAAAATAAAAATGAAGGCTATATTTAGTTCAAAATTGGTAAAAGGAGTACACAAGTGGCATAGCTGGGTTCTGTGGTGGAGGACAACTGTTATGACAGGCTTACACAGTTACTAGCCACAAAAAAGTAAGTAGGATACATGCAGTTCACAATTGGTCACAGGAGTACACAGGCGGCATAGCTTTGTTCAGTGGAGGACAACTGCAAGGAGTGGACTGGCCGAGACAGACACAGGTAGTAGGCCTACAATAGAAAGTAGGCTCTATGCAGTTTAAAGTAGGCTACAGGGGTACACAGTGTATATAGCAATTTGGACTAAAATATAACTTTTAATGTATAAAGCTTAAAAAAGACTGACTGTGAAATCTTCACCACGTGATAATGACATACAAGGGACTTAAAAAAGGGGGAATTGGCGTGCCCCCTCAAGACACAAAAGGTACGTAGGAAAAGAAAAACAAATATGAATGTGCTGATCCGTCCACGCAGAGATCCAGCAACATACACTAGTTATATACGGTAAAAATAGCAATGCTAGCGAGTCGGACAAGCACGGGTATCTGTGCAACGTGGAGAAATATATAATGTCTATAATAGGTCACCACAGGGTTTCAAACCCCAATTGTCTTTGTGCATGCACAGTACCTGCAAAATAAAATGCTCATTCAGTCCTTGAAACCATCCATCTAGCTGTATGCCATAAACCAGATGTAATCATATCTTAAGCAGCAGAAAAAATACACATTCCTGACTGTAGTAATCAACAAAATATATGCATTGTGTGGAATAATTGTATACCCATCTCATGGGTTTCCACCTATACCGCAGCAATATTTTAGTCAGTCAACATGTGCATTTAACCATAGCGCCTGTGTCACAGGCGACTTGGAATAATCTCACCCATCTGATGCATTATGGAGAGAGAGTTTGTAGGTGGCAGATAGCGTCTCCCGACGCGTTTCGTCCTATCCAGGACTCATCAGGGGAATAACAGGGAACCTGCAAAGCTGCCAGCCTGCAAGCTTTGCAGGTTCCCTGTTATTCCCCTGATGAGTCCTGGATAGGACGAAACGCGTCGGGAGACGCTATCTGCCACCTACAAACTCTCTCTCCATAATGCATCAGATGGGTGAGATTATTCCAAGTCGCCTGTGACACAGGCGCTATGGTTAAATGCACATGTTGACTGACTAAAATATTGCTGCGGTATAGGTGGAAACCCATGAGATGGGTATACAATTATTCCACACAATGCATATATTTTGTTGATTACTACAGTCAGGAATGTGTATTTTTTCTGCTGCTTAAGATATGATTACATCTGGTTTATGGCATACAGCTAGATGGATGGTTTCAAGGACTGAATGAGCATTTTATTTTGCAGGTACTGTGCATGCACAAAGACAATTGGGGTTTGAAACCCTGTGGTGACCTATTATAGACATTATATATTTCTCCACGTTGCACAGATACCCGTGCTTGTCCGACTCGCTAGCATTGCTATTTTTACCGTATATAACCAGTGTATGTTGCTGGATCTCTGCGTGGACGGATCAGCACATTCATATTTGTTTTTCTTTTCCTACGTACCTTTTGTGTCTTGAGGGGGCACGCCAATTCCCCCTTTTTTAAGTCCCTTGTATGTCATTATCACGTGGTGAAGATTTCACAGTCAGTCTTTTTTAAGCTTTATACATTAAAAGTTATATTTTAGTCCAAATTGCTATATACATTAATTTTTCATTGGATTGTACCTTGCTAAACTTCTACAGGGGTACACAGGCCGCATTGTTGAGGTCAGCAGAGGACGATTTCAAGGAGGGACCGCAGACAGACTTCCTAGGCATAAAATAACAAAATAGGCTCTATGCTGCTTCCATTATGTGGCAGGGGTACACAGGCAGCATTGGTGTGCTCAGTGGAGGACAATTTGAAGGAGGGACTGCAGACAGACTTAGTAGGCCTAAAATAACAAAATAGGCTCTATGCAGCTTCCATTATGTGGCAGGGGTACACAGGCAGCATTGGTGTGCTCAGTGGAGGATGATTGGAAGGAGGGACCACAGACAGACTTAGTAGGCCTAAAATAGCAAAATAGGCTCTATGCAGCTTCCATTATGTGGAAGGGGTACACAGGCAGCATTGGTGTGCTCAGTGGAGGACAATTGGAAGGAGGGACCGCAGACAGACTTAGTAGGCCTAAAAAAACTAAATAGGCTCTATGCAGCTTCTATTATGTGGCAGGGGTACACAGGCAGCATTGGTGTGCTCAGTGGAGGACAATTGGAAGGAGGGACCGCAGACAGACTTAGTAGGCCTAAAATAACAAAATAGGCTCTATGCAGCTTCCATTATGTGGCAGAGGTACACAGGCTCAGTGGAGGACAATTGGAAGAAGGGACCGCAGACAGACTTAGTAGGCCTAAAAAAACAAAATAGGCTCTATGCAGCTTCCATTATGTGGCAGGGGTATACAGGCAGCATTGGTGTGCTGAGTGGAGGACAATTGGAAGGAGGGACCGCAGACAGACTTAGTAGGCCTAAAATAACAAAATAGGCTCTATGCAGCTTCCATTATGTGGCAGGGGTACACAGGCAGCATTGGTGTGCTCAGTGGAAGACAATTGGAAGGAGGGACCGCAGACAGACTTAGTAGGCCTAAAATATCAAAATAGGCTCTATGCAGCTTCCATTATGTGGCAGGGGTACACAGGCAGCATTGGTGTGCTCGGCGGAGGACAATTGGAAGGAGGGACCGCAGACAGACTTCGTAGGCCTAAAATAACAAAATAGGCTCTATGCAGCTTCCATTATGTGGCAGGGCTACACAGGCAGCATTGGTGTGCTCGGCGGAGGACAATTGGAAGGAGGGACCGCAGACAGACTTAGTAGGCCTAAAATAACAAAATAGGCTCTATGCATCTTCCATTATGTGGCAGGGGTACACAGGCAGCATTGGTGTGCTCGGCGGAGGACAATTGGAAGGAGGGACCTCAGACAGTAAGTACTCCAAAAAACTAAATAGATGTTAATGTCTCGGAAAAAAAAAAAAAAAAGGTGCCATACTTAGGTACAGGGGTGGGCTCCTATGCTGACTTTCAGACATTGTAATTTGGCGCAAAGTATTTACTGGTGTAAATGTAGGACAGGGCCCCTGCCTATTTTAAATGGCATCATACATGTCAAAAAAATGGTTATTGTCAGTGCCAGGCATTGAAGGATTTCAGCGCATAGACTAAACAGTGGTGGAGCAGCGAGAGATAATTTTGCAAGTGGTAGAGCACTGTTTGACCTGGGGGGGACACTCTCTCGTGGCCGGCGGTACAGGCCCAGGGCCCCTCATGTTACAACGGTGTGTCTGACTTTGGGTGCACGCCACCACCGCCAGAGACACTTCATTGTACTATGAGGGACCCAGTGGCAGTGCCGTCGACCAAAAGTGGGCACACCCACCTCTTTAGACAAACGGCACTCTGACGGGTGCTTGCACCAAGTGGCGAGACCACGGCCCCGTGGGGGGAGTTAGGCCATTTAGGGAGGTGTAAACATGTCGTATGCTGTACAAACAGCAGCTGCAAATTAAGAGATTGGAACAGTCAGTAACATCAGTCCCAAAGCAAGACCTTTTTTCAGGAAAGCTAGGTGTCAGCCGGGAAAGGTGGGGCAAAATAATTAGAAATCCATGAGTGGTTCATTTTAATGAAGGTTAGATCATCAACATTTTGGGTCGCCAGACGAGTCCTTTTTTCGGTCAGTATTGAACCAGCAGCACTGAATACTCTTTCTGATAGCACACTAGCTGCTGGGCAAGCAAGCTCCTGCAATGCATATTCGGCCAATTCAGGCCAGGTGTCTATTTTGGATGCCCAGTAATCAAAGGGGAATGACGGTTGAGGGAGAACATCGATAATGGAGGAAAAATAGTTAGTAACCATACTGGACAAATGTTGTCTCCTGTCACTTTGAATTGATGCTGCAGTACCTGTCGTGTCTGCGGTCATTGCAAAATCACTCCACAACCTGGTCAGAAAACCCCTCTGTCCAACGCCACTTCTGATTTGTGCACCTCTAACACCTCTGCCCTGTTGCCCCTGCAGCTCGTGTGAGAACCATCACCGGTGCTGTGCTGGGAATGCCTGAATCAAACGGTCTACAAGAGTAGCTTGTTTGGTTGCCAATATTTGTTCGAGGTTCTCATGTGGCATGATATTTTGCAATTTGCCTTTATAGCGAGGATCAAGGAGGCAGGCCAACCAGTAATCGTCATCGGTCATCATTTTTATAATGCGTGGGTCCCTTTTGAGGATACGCAAGGCATAATCCGCCATCTGGGCCAATGTTCCAATTGTCAAATCAGTGCATGTGCTGGGTTGAGGAGCACTTTCGGGCAAATCAACGTCACTTGTCTCCCTCAAAAAACCTGAACCCGGCCTTGCAACGACAGCAGTTTCTATTGCCCCCTGAGAAGCTTCCTCATCCAAAAAATACTCATCCCCATCATCCTCCTCGTCCTCCTCCTCTTCGCCCCCCACCTCGTCCTGTAGACTTCCCTGAGCTGACAATGGCTGACTGTCATCTAGGCTTCCCTCGTCCTCGGCTGCAGACGCCTGCTCCTTTATGTGCGTCAAACTTTGCATCAGCAGGCGCATTAGGGGGATGATCATGCATATTATGGCGTTGTCTGCACTAACCAGCCGTGTGCATTCCTCAAAACACTGAAGGACTTGACACAGGTCTTGTAGCTTCGACCACTGCACACCTGACAACTCCATGTCTGCCATCCAACTGCCTACCCGTGTATGTGTATCCTCCCACAAATACATAACAGCACACCTCTGTTCGCACAGTCTCTGAAGCATGTGCAGTGTGGAGTTCCACCTTGTTGCAACGTCAATGATTAGGCGATGCTGGGGAAGTTTCAAAGACCGCTGATGGTTCTGCATACGGCTGGAGTGTACGGGCGAACGCCGGATGTGCGAGCAAAGTCTGCGCACTTTCAGGAGCAGGTCGTGTAACCCCGGATAACTTTTCAGAAAGCACTGCACCACCAGGTTTAAGGTGTGAGCCAGGCAAGGAATGTGTTTCAGTTGTGAAAGGGCTATGGCAGCCATAAAATTTCTTCCGTTATCACTCACTACCTTGCCTGCCTCAAGATGTACACTGCCCAGCCATGACTGAGTTTCTTGCAGCAAGAACTCGGACAGAACTTCCGCGGTGTGTCTGTTGTCGCCCAAACACTTCATTGCCAATACAGCCTGCTGACGCTTGCCACTAGCTGTTCCATAATGGGACACCTCGTGTGCAACAGTGCCAGCTGCGGATGGAGTGGTTGTGCGACTGCGGTCTGTGGACGAGCTCTCGCTTCTGCTGGAGGACGAGGAGGAGGAGGGGGGACGAACGCCTACAGCCAACTGTTTCCTAGACCGTGGTCTAGGAAGAACTGTCCCAATATTGCTGTCCCCTGTGGACCCTGCATCCACCACATTAACCCAGTGTGCCGTGATGGAGACGTAACGCCCCTGGCCATGCCTACTGGTCCATGCATCTGTTGTCAGGTGCACCTTTCTACTCACAGATTGCTTGAGTGCATGGACAATGCGGTCTTTTACATGCTGGTGGAGGGCTGGGATGGCTTTTCTCGAAAAGAAGTGTCAACTGGGTAGCTCGTAGCTTGTTACAGCGTAGTCCATCATGGCTTTGAAAGCTTCGGTTTCAACTAACCGGTAGGGCATCATCTCTAACGAGATTAGTCTAGCAATGTGGGCGTTCAAACCCTGTGTACGCGGATGCGAGGATGAGTACTTCCTTTTCCTAATGAGAGTCTCATGTAGGGTGAGCTGGACTGGAGAGCTGCATAGGGTGGAACTAGCGGGGGTGCCGGTGAACATGGCAGACTGAGAGAGGGTTGGTGATGGTATTCTTGCTGTTGCCCTACATACAGTGTTTCCTACCATGAACCTGGTGATTACCTGACTGTTTTGGCCTTGCGACGAAACCGCCACATTTACCGCAGGTGGTGTGGTAAACGGTGGGCTTACAGTGAGGGAAGGGATGTAGCGTTGCTGACTAGCTTCATTGTGAGAGGGTGCTACAATGTTAAGGGACGTTTGGTAGTTAGTCCAGGCTTGCAAGTGCATGGTGGTTAAATGTCTACGCATGCAACTTGTATTTAGATTTTTAACATTCTGACCTCTGCTGAAGGTCCTTGAGCATTTCTTACAGATGACTTTGCACTGATCATTTGGATCTTGGTTAAAAAAATGCCAGACTGCACTCTTCCTACTATCGGATACCTTTTCAGGCATTGCACACTGAGCTACTTTAACCGGATGGCCACGCTGTCCTACAACTGGTTTTGTTTTTGCCACACGTTTTTGACCAGATACGGGCCTGCCAGATGGAACCTGTTGCGATGTTGATGCCTGCTGCGGCCCCTCCTTCTCCGCTTCAGAGCTACTGCCGCCTGCACCCTGTTCCCCCAATGGCTGCCAATCGGGGTCAACAACTGTGTCATCTATGACCTCCTCTTCTATGTCCTGGTCACCTTCCTCTGGGTCACCGTGTAAGCCGGTGCTATAGCGTTCGTGACGGGGCTTAATAGTCTCATCAGGGTCAGATTCTGGATCAGTACACTGTGAGGGCAATGTTCTGATCTGAGTCAAAGGAACAGCATAATAATCTGGCTGTGGCTGTGCATCTGTGCACTCCATGTCCGATTCATCTTGTAATGGGCATGGCCTGTTAACAATTTCCCTTTCTAACCCAGGAACGGTATGTGTAAAGAGCACCTGTTGTGTCGCCTGACGCATCCTTCTCTGTTGCTCTGGGTGAAGAACACAAGGAAGCGACTTGTCCCTGACCGGGAACATCCACTGACGAAGCGCTGCTTTTACATTTTGCACTTTCCGAGGAGGAGGCAAAACAGCTAGAGGCAGAGTCAGCAAGGAAAGACAAAACTTGTTCCTGCTGCTCCGGCTTTAAAAGCGGTTTTCCTACTCCCAGAAAAGGAAGCGTTCGATGCCTTGTGTAGCCAGACGATGACGCAGGCTCAAAAACTCGAGACTTAGGATCTATATTGCTTTTCCCACGACCACCTGATGCTCCACGACCACCACCACTACCATCTTTACCAGCTGGCAATGACCGCCCACGGCCACGACCTCTTCCACCAGACTTCCTCATTCTTAGAAAAATAAAACCAAACTAACAACCGTTATGTGGTCCTGTACAACCAGGTAGAAGGTGTACGTAAACACCTTGTGTGGGAGAATGCAGGAAAAAAACAGGCCCACTGTATTACACTACACAGTTTGATTGGCAGAAAGAGGCTGGCAGATATGCCACGAGCAGGACTGACGCACGCAGATGCACACATTGGCAATAGAAATCTCCCTCTTTATGTGTGGGAGAATGCAGGGAAAAATCAGGCCCACTGGATTACACTACACAGTTTGATTGGCAGAAAGAGGCTGACAGATATGCCACTAACAGGAGTGACGCAGATGCACACACTGGCAATAGAAATCTCCCTCTTTATGTGTGGGAGAATGCAGGGAAAAATCAGGCACACTGTATTACACTACACAGTTTGATTGGCAGAAAGAGGCTGGCAGATATGCCACTAACAGGAGTGACGCAGATGCACACACTGGCAATAGAAATCTCCCTCTTTATGTGTGGGAGAATGCAGGGAAAAATCAGGCACACTGTATTACACTATACAGTTTGATTGGCAGAAAGAGACTGGCAGATATGCCACTAACAGGAGTGACGCAGATGCACACACTGGCAATAGAAATCTCCCTCTTTATGTGTGGGAGAATGCAGGGAAAAATCAGGCACACTGTATTACACTACACAGTTTGATTGGCAGAAAGAGGCTGGCAGATATGCCACGAACAGGAGTGACGCAGATGCACACACTGGCAATAGAAATCTCCCTCTTTATGTGTGGGAGAATGCAGGGAAAAATCAGGCACACTGTATTACACTACACAGTTTGATTGGCAGAAAGAGGCTGGCAGATATGCCACTAACAGGAGTGACGCAGATGCACACACTGGCAATAGAAATCTCCCTCTTTATGTGTGGGAGAATGCAGGGAAAAATCAGGCCCACTGGATTACACTACACAGTTTGATTGGCAGAAAGAGGCTGGCAGATATGCCACTAACAGGAGTGACGCAGATGCACACACTGGCAATAGAAATCTCCCTCTTTATGTGTGGGAGAATGCAGGGAAAAATCAGGCCCACTGGATTACACTACACAGTTTGATTGGCAGAAAGAGGCTGGCAGATATGGCACTCACAGGACTGACGCAGATGCACACACTGGCAATAGAAATGTCCCTCTGTATGTGTGGGAGAATGCAGGGAAAAATCAGGCCCACTGGATTACACTACACAGTTTGATTGGCAGAAAGAGGCTGGCAGATATGCCACTAACAGGAATGATGCAGATTCACACACTGGCAATAGAAATCTCTCTCTTTATGTGTGGGAGAATGCAGGGAAAAATCAGGCCCACTGGATTACACTACACAGTTTGATTGGCAGAAAGAGGCTGGCAGATATGCCCCGAACAGGACTGACGCACGCAGATGCACATACTGGCAATAGAAATCTCCCTCTTTATGTGTGGGAGAATGCAGGGAAAAATCAGGCCCACTATATCACAGTATAGTTTCTGTGGCACAAAATGACTGCCAGATACCACAGACAGCACTGGCAGAGATGCACGGATTTGGCAATATTATTCTCCCTTTATTTTAATTTTTTTTATTTATATGGGAGACAAGTGATTTAATCAGGCCCACTATATCACAGTATATTTTCTGTGGCACAAAATTAATGACAGATACCACAGACAGCACTGGCACAGATGCACAGATTTAGGCCGGGGACACACACAACGTATAAAAAAACGGTCCGTTTTTCACGGACGAGAATCGCACAAATGTTTCCAAAACAGTGATCCGTGTGCAGTGCGAGGATGCGATTTCCTCACATCAAATGATCCGTGTGACATCCGTGTGACATCCGTATGCCATCCGTATGCCGAGATTTTCTCGCAAGCTTGCAAAATGGACATATAACGGTTTTGGCAACTGTAAAAATTTAAATCATCACCCAGAACATTATTTAAGAGCCCTAAAACAGGTGGCAGCTACCAATCAAGGCAGCAGAGTCCCTGCTTGTGTTGGTGCACTTCTGCTTGATGAGCAACATGTCGGATCTACTGACTTTTAACACCACAGAGCGTGTGCTTTACAACTGGGTACTTTCCCAACGTTTTGGAGAGCCATACCCAGTAATTGTAGCTCCAAGGAGGCGGAGACGGATGTGGGTACATCCACTTATGAAGCAACGGATCAAGAAAGGACATTTCAACCGTCTGTATGCTGCTCTGAGGAACAATCCAGACAAGTTCTTCAACTATTGTCGGATGCGGATAGAAACGTTTGATATTTTGTTGGAGATTTTGCGCCCAGGGATTACCAAGAAGGACACCAGGATGCGAAAAGCAATTTCGGCAGAGGAGCGCCTTATCCTTACTTTACGGTATGTATCAATCCTCTGTTTCCAAACAAATATTTGTGTTTAATGGTATTCCCCATTGTGAAAATTAGCTATTTAAATGTTTAGTAAACTTCAACATAATTTTGGCTAAATTTTGAAGATTTTAGCAAATGGAACATCAAAGCCATCGCATGTCCTTAATGTTTGAGGAATCAAGGCATATTATTTAGCTAAATTGTAGTTTTGTCACAGAGAACACTGTAATGTTTTAATTTTGGAGGGTAAACAAATTCTCTTGTTTCTTTTAGCTTCCTTGCCACTGGAATATCATATGCGGCACTGCATTTAGAGTTTTTACTTGGCAAATCTACAATTTCGGTAATTGTGCGGGATACATGCACGGAAATATGGCGAAGACTCCATCAAGAGGTGATGCCTGAACCGAAAAGATCCGATTGGGTACGGATTGCCCAAGGATTTCAGGACACCTGCCAGTTTCCGCACTGTATTGGGGCTCTGGACGGAAAGCACATCCGTGTGCGTAAGCCGCCGGGCTCAGGGACCCAATTCTATAATTATAAACAGTTTTTCTCTGTAGTGCTGTTGGCCCTAGTCGACAGCAACTACAGGTTTATAATTGTAGATATTGGGGCCTATGGGAGAACTGGAGACTCTCGAGTCTTTAGTTCTTCCATTATGGGTCGGCGGCTGCGCAGCAATGATTTGGATGTCCCACCCCCAAGTAACCTACCAGGGGCGAATTTGGATGCGTTGCCATACATGATGGTAGCAGATGAGGCGTTTCAATTATCCAGGAACATCATAAGGCCATATCCACGGAGAGGCCTGGACTACCGGCGTAGAATTTTTAATTTGCGCCTTTCCCGTGCCCGCCGTCTGGTAGAGTGTTCATTTGGCATTCTCACTGCTAAATGGCGGGTACTTCAGTCCGCAATACAACTGAGTGAAGGCAATGTAAATGGTGTAATCAAAGCATGTGTTGTTCTTCACAACTTTACTAGATACCATGATTGCCAGGGGCGTAACTACCGCGGTCGCAGGGGTCGCAATTGCGACGGGGCCCGCAGTGCTTAGGGGCCCCTAAGAACTCTGAGCTACAAAATGGGCCGCCGGCCCTTTAAATAAACCTTCTTTACAGGCCCTGGTGCGCGTGCACTCTCTCAGTGCATGCGCGATCACGGGTGGGACTGCACTTGTCACGGCAGCAGAGCCCCTCCACCGCAGAGAGCCGCACACCACAACTATAGCTGCAGCTGCTCTGTGCGCACAGGACCTGTGATGAGGTCACAGGAGGGGAGGAGTCGGAGTCACATGATCAAGGGCTTCCGTGTAGTGCAGGACAGTAGTGCAGTGCTGGTTGTCATCATGCTGGAGGAGGGTAAGCTTTTGTGTGAGGTCAGGAGGGGTTTGTGTGGATGTAGCAGAGCAGTGTGTGTATGAGGTGTACAGAGCGGAGCCGTGTGTGTATGAGGTGTACGGAGCGGAGCCGGGTGTGTATGAGGTGTACAAGGCGGAGCTGGGTGTGTATGAGGTGTACGGAGCGGAGCTGGGTGTGTATGAGGTGTACGGAGCGGAGCTGTGTGTGTATGAGGTGTACGGAGCGGAGCCGTGTGTGTATGAGGTGTATGGAGCAGAGCCGGGTGTGTATGAGGTGTACAGAGCGGAGCCGTGTGTGTATGAGGTGTACGGAGCGGAGCCGGGTGTGTATGAGGTGTACAAGGCGGAGCTGGGTGTGTATGAGGTGTACGGAGCGGAGCTGTGTGTGTATGAGGTGTACAGAGCGGAGCCGTGTGTGTATGAGGTGTGTGGAGCGGAGCCGGGTGTGTATGAGGTGTACAGAGCGGAGCTGGGTGTGTATGAGGTGTACGGAGCGGAGCCGTGTGTGTATGAGGTGTACAGAGCGGAGCCGTGTGTGTATGAGGTGTATGGAGCGGAGCCGGGTGTGTATGAGGTGTACAGAGCGGAGCCGTGTGTGTATGAGGTGTACGGAGCGGAGCCGGGTGTGTATGAGGTGTACAAGGCGGAGCTGGGTGTGTATGAGGTGTACGGAGCGGAGCCGTGTGTGTATGAGGTGTACAGAGCGGAGCCGTGTATGTATGAGGTGAGCGGAGCCGTGTGTGTATGAGGTGTACAGAGCGGAGCAGTGTGTGTATGAGGTGTACGGAGCGGAGCCGTGTGTGTATGAGGTGTACAAGGCGGAGCTGGGTGTGTATGAGGTGTACAAGGCAGAGCTGGGTGTGTATGAGGTGTACGGAGCGGAGCCGTGTGTGTATGAGGTATATGGAGCGGAACCGTGTGTGTATGAGGTGTACGGAGCGGAGCCATGTGTGTATGAGGTGTACGGAGCGGAGCCGTGTGTGTATGAGGTGTACAAGGCAGAGCTGGGTGTGTACGAGGTGTACGGAGCGGAGCCGTGTGTGTATGAGGTATATGGAGCGGAACCGTGTGTGTATGAGGTGTACGGAGCGGAGCCATGTGTGTATGAGGTGTACGGAGCGGAGCCGTGTGTGTATGAGGTGTACAAGGCGGAGCCGGGTGTGTACGAGGTGTACGGAGCGGAGCCGTGTGTGTATGAGGTGTACAAGGCGGAGCTGGGTGTGTACGAGGTGTACGGAGCGGAGCCGTGTGTGTATGAGGTGTACAAGGCGGAGCCGGGTGTGTACGAGGTGTACGGAGCGGAGCCGTGTGTGTACGAGGTGTACAAGGCGGAGCTGGGTGTGTATGAGGTGTACGGAGCGGAGCCGTGTGTGTATGAGGTGTACAAGGCGGAGCTGGGTGTGTACGAGGTGTACGGAGCAGAGCCATGTGTGTATGAGGTGTACGGAGCGGAG
This sequence comes from Ranitomeya variabilis, assembly GCF_051348905.1. Lineage (NCBI taxonomy): Eukaryota > Metazoa > Chordata > Amphibia > Anura > Dendrobatidae > Ranitomeya > Ranitomeya variabilis. Next base: position 224,209,329 of record NC_135236.1, on the reverse strand, counting down.
CTGGGTGTGTATGAGGTGTACGGAGCGGAGCCGTGTGTGTATGAGGTGTACAAGGCGGAGCTGGGTGTGTACGAGGTGTACGGAGCAGAGCCGTGTGTGTATGAGGTGTACGGAGCGGAGCTGGGTGTGTATGAGGTGTACGGAGCGGAGCCGTGTGTGTATGAGGTGTACAAGGCGGAGCCGGGTGTGTACGAGGTGTACGGAGCGGAGCCGTGTGTGTATGAGGTGTACAAGGCGGAGCTGGGTGTGTACGAGGTGTACGGAGCGGAGCCGTGTGTATGAGGTATACGGAGCGGAGCCGTGTGTGTACGAGGTGCACGGAGCGAAGCCGTGTGTATGAGGTATACGGAGCGGAGCCGTGTGTGTACGAGGTGTACGGAGCGTAGCCGTGTGTGTACGAGGTGTACGGAGCGTAGCCGTGTGTGTACGAGGTGTACGGAGCGGAGCCATGTGTGTACGAGGTATATGGAGCGGAGCCGGGTGTGTACGAGGTGTACGGAGGGGAGCCGCATGTGCAATGTGTACGGAGCTCAGCCGCGTGTGTAGGAGTAACTATGTGTGGCCATTATACTGTAGGCAATATCATGTGTGGCCAATTGTACAGTATGGAGCACTATGTGTGGCCATTGTACAGTATGGACAGGGGCGTAACTACCGCGGTTGCAGCGGTCGCCACTGCCAGGGGCCCGGCCGGCAGGTCAGAGCAGGGCCGGACTGGCCATCGGGCACTTCTGGCAAATGCCAGAAGAGCCGGTGCCAGTCATGGGCCGCTCGATCCGCCTCCCCCCGCCGCCGCCGACTCACCCCCCCTGCCGTCACATTCAACTATACCGGCGTCAATGACGGAGGAGAGAGCGTCTACAGACGCTCCCTCTCCTATCATTCCCCGCTCTGCCTCTGACACTGCAGGTGCGCGATGACGTCATATCATCGCGCACCTGCTGTGTCCCGGGCAGACTGCAGCCGAGCCTGAGATCGGAGCAGGAAGCAACGCTGGCAAGAGGAAAGGTAAGGAGAGTGTTTTTTGTTTTTTTACTGGACTGTGGGGGCATTCTCGGGGGGGCGAGAGATGCGGGCTGTGCTGTATATACCACTGTGCGGGCTGTGCTGGATAGACCACTATGCGGGCTGTGCTGGATAGACCACTGTGCGGGCTGTGCTGGATAGACCACTGTGCGGGCTGTGCTGGATAGACCACTGTGCGGGCTGTGCTGGATAGACCACTGTGCGGGCTGTGCTGGATAGACCACTGTGCGGGCTGTGCTGGATAGACCACTGTGCGGGCTGTGCATGGATAGACCACTGTACGGGCTGTGCTGGCACCCAACACCATATTGCAGTGCAGGAGATTCCTCCTGCACAGCAACAGTCCGAGGCGTATCTAGGGGAAGGGGGCAGCCGGGGCACGTGAGAGACAGGAAGCAGCTCCAGTCATCACGATGAGACAGCTTCTCAATCTGTTTTTTCCCCCCTCATACATCTCATGTACCTCTGAATGAGATCGTATTTAAGAGAAAGCCAAAATAACCCCGGGACAGAAGGCGAGAGCAGGGGGGAGGTGCGGGACAGAGCCGCTTTAGTCAGGAGAAGCTGAGGAGCTGCAGCCTGTTTACATCAGCCACCCCTGTACCAGAGAGGAGATTGTGAGTTGTGTATATGAGCTGGTATCTCTGGTGTGTGTGTTTGTGTGTGTGTGTGTGATATCTGTAGTATGTGTGTATGTGTGATATCTGTAGTGTGTGTGTGATAACTGATGTGTGTGTGTGTGTGTGTGTGTGTGTGTGTGTGTGTATGTGTGTGAGAGATATCTGTAGTATGATGTGTGTGTGTGTGTGTGTGATATCTGTAGTGTGTGTGTGATATCTGTAGTATGAGTGTGTGTGAGGCAGCGGCGTAACTACCACGGTCACAGCTGCAAGCGGCTCTGGCAGGTCAGGGGGCCGTGTGTCCCCTTGAGCCTGTCTCCCTTATGCTTGTGTCCCCATGTGCCAGTCTCCCTTGCCCATTAGTCCCTGTGTGTCCCCATGTGCCTGTCTCCTTTGTCCCTTTGTGCTTGTGTCAGTCTCCTTCGCCCACTAGTCCCTGTGTGTCAGTCTCCCTTTCCCACTTGTCCCTGTGTGTCAGTCTCCCTTTCCCACTTGTCCCTGTGTGTCCCCTTGTGCTTGTATCCCTTGTGTCAGTCTCTTGCCCACTAGTCCCTGTGTGTCCCCTTGTGCCTGTCTCCCTTGTCCCCTTGTGCTTGTCCCTTGTCCCCGTGTGTCCCCGTGTGCCAGTCTCCCTTGCCCACTTGTCCCCGTGTGCCCCTTGTGTCAGTCTCCATTGTCCCCTTGTGCCTGTCTCCCTTGTCCCCTTGTGCTTGTCCCTTGTCCCCGTGTGTCCCCTTGTGTCAGTCTCCATTGCCCACTAGTCCCCTTGTATCAGTCTCCCTTGCCCACTAGTCCCTGTGTCCCCGTGTGCCAGTCTCCCTTGTCCACTAGTCCCCGTGTGCCCTTTGTGTCAGTCTCCCTTGCCCACTTGTCCCCGTGTGCCCCTTATGTCAGTCTCCATTGTCCCCTTGTGTCAGTCTCCCTTGCCCACTAGTCCCCTTGTAACCTTCTCCCCTGCCTCCTAGCCCCCATGTGTCCCCTTGTGCCTGTCTTCCTTGCCCACTTGTGCCCTCTCCCCTGCCCCCTAGTCACCATTTGCTCGTGTCTTTCTCACTGCCCCTGTATGGAGGGGCTGCATTATACTATGAGGGGGGCTGCATTGTATTCTATGGGGGTTACATTGAATTTTATGGCGGGGGGGGGCCCCATTTGGAAGTTCGCACCGGGGCCCATAACTTTGTAGTTACGCCACTGATGATTGCCCATCATCTGCTGCTGGTGAAATTGATTATGCTAATACTGTCTTGACTACTCCACGTGTTCTTCCTTCTCGTCGTCAGCCCTCAGGCCTAAAAGTTCGTGATGTGTTAGCAAATTATTTTGTGTCACCAGAGGGAGCGACTGATTGGCAAGACAATGCTGTTGTGCTTTAAAGTTTATTTCTATTGTTAGTTAATAAATAGCTTAATGTTCATGTTAGAATTGTGTAGTATGTTTCTCCTTTTCCCTTACAAAAAATTGGTAAGTTGCAACATCATCTTTTTAGTCCTAAGAATACATACCACTCATTTTTTGGAAAACATTTTTACTGCTCAAAGCATATATATATTTGCACAAAACATATTGACATCATATGTAATTTTAGGCATATTAACCAGAGTCAACCAGAACAAAGAACATGCCAATGGCGGACAAAAATTGAAACAAGAAAAAGCATAAATGACCTGCCGAAAAGTTGTTAACAGAACTTACAGGTTCTGGTAGGTTGGGGGTGGCGATGGTGATGGCGGGTGTCCAGCATGTGCTGGACTTGGCCTAGGTGGTGGACCAACCAGACTGTCAACCTGTGGTATGGCAGAGATATATGAAGGGTGTTGTTGCAAGTTTCGATCCTGAGTGTGAGGTAAAACTGGATGTTGAGGGTAGAAGGGCATAAAGTCCTGTGTACTGTATTGACCCATTTGGTCATACCCCCCAATATGGCCATGTCGAGCAGACACATGTTGGGACCAGCCTCCAAACATGTGTCTGTTCAAGTGGTCAGATTGGGCATTTGCTGGATATTCATTAATTGGCCTGTTTGGTTGTTGTTGGGTGTTTTGGGCAGGCTGGTGTTGTGGAGCTATACGTGGCAAGGAGGGTGCTGCAACTGTTTGGTTGGGTTCCTGTGGAAGGTCTTGCACCGCCAGAACATTTGTAGGTGACATTTGCCACCATTCTAGGTAGTTGAACAAATGAATGGGGTTGTTTGGGGGTGTGGCCGCATCAATAACAATTTGTAGACAACCTCTGGTCCGCAGCCTGAGCGACCGTGGAATAGGGCGTAAATAGCGTGCAAGACTGCGGAAGTACGCTTCCTCCCCATCGTCATGTGCAGCCCTTGACAAATAGTCCAACACCCCTGTATCCACTTGCCTCCTGGTGCCAGGGTTAGAAGCCACCCTTCTGCGCTGACCACGGTTTGGTCTGGTAGTAGGCTGTGGTGATGTATCCAGAGCCAAGGTTGGACTGCTGCTCTGGCCTCCTTCCTCAACCTCTGGATTGGCCTCCTGTGTGGCAGAAGACGCTGCTGCTGGTTGTGGTTGGTTGCTGCTTGGTGCTTGCCCTGATGGTCCAGCCATTTCAGAACCTTCACCAATGGGGTCAATCACCACCTCCGAGTCAGATGCAGTCTCTCTTTCTGTCAGATTGGACTCTGTTCTGTATTTCACAAATGATTTTAGAGGACAAAATTAGAAACATACTCACATTAGAAGATGTGTATAATATTTTGGGACATGCATCCACTTACGGTCTGAGCTCCATCACCGGGGCAAGAAAATTCAGCCGATCAAAATAAAGATATTTCCTTTTTTTGGGTGCTGCATCACCACTCCGCCCAGAAACTTGACGCTCACGCCGGTATTGATCCCGGCAACTCCGCCAGCGTCTATTGACATCATTCACTACAAAGAATCAAAAGTTGTTTGGGGATTACCAAATAATAATAAAGAATCTTTATTTTTAGATACCGATAACATATTCGGCAGCTTTTAAAAGACATTATCATTGCTGTCACCAATGTGGCTCACAATAGAAATTCCCTATCAGTATGTCTTTGGATTGTGTGAGGAAAGCGGAGTGGCCAGAGGAAACCCACGCAAAAACAGAGAGAACATACAAACTCTTTGCATATTTTGTCCTTGGTGGAATTTGAACCCAGGACTCGTATCCACTGAGCCACCATGCTGGCCAAGCACAGAACTACAACAGGTCCAGGGTTTGCAAACACACACAGGCCCTGGAGCCTAAGGGGACATAAAACTCCCTTGGTAATATATGAAAGGACTCTAGCTACTATATTGGAACCATATTGGTGTGTCTTGTTAATGTTTTTGTAGCCTCAACCAAGAGCTTTGAACATTTACATCACTCATAAACACACCACATATGATGTGTTCATGCCTATTTTTCGCACGAACAAAATATAAAAGCCCATTTTTTGGTAAAGGATGGTGATGGTACTTACAAATTTCTTGCTGAACCTCTTGAGGTCGCTCCTCAAAATCGGGGAACATGTGGCGAGAGATTGCCCTCCATGCTGCGTCTTTTCGTGCGCGGTCCGCATAATGTGCGTCGCGTTGGTCCCATAACTCGGGTCTATCATGGACCAGAGCAATCAGCATCTCAACATTTATATGCCTGGCCATGCTGCTACACAGTACACTCCGTGGAGGCGTGCTTCCTGCTTTGCAATCCAGCGTGGCCCATAAATTAGCATGCCAAAGCTTCCTGATGATGGATGATTCAATTTCCTGTCACCTGGAGAAGTCTTCCGTATTTCTCGCAATGCACACGCATGGTCCGTGTGTAATTTGATTTTTTCTCGCACCCATAGACTTTCATTGGCGAGTCTCGGCCGAGATACGCTGACAATCGCAGCATGCTGCGATTTCCCTCGGATCCTGAATACGGTGGAGAAAATATCGGATGATGGGAGCTGCACCATAGGTTAACATTGGGCCGAGTGCTATGCGATTTTTTATCGCATAGCACTCGTCCGTATTACTGTCTAGTGTGACCCCGGCCTTAGCAAGATTATTCTCCCTTTATTTTAATTTTTTTTTTGTGATATGGGAGACAAGTGATTTAATCAGGCCCACTATATCACAGTATAGTTTCTGTGGAACAAAATGAATGACAGATACCACAGACCGCACTGGCACAGATGCACAGATTTGGCAAGATTATTCTCCCTTTATTTTTTATGGGAGACAAGTGATTTAATCAGGCCCACTATATCACAGTATAGTTTCTGTGGCACAAAATGAATGACAGATACCACAGACAGCACTGGCACAGATGCACAGATTTGGCAATATTATTCTCCCTTTATTTTATTTTTTTTTATTTATATGGGAGACAAGTGATTTAATCAGGCACTCTATATCACAGTATATTTTCTGTGGCACAAAATGAATGACAGATACCACAGACAGCACTGGCACAGATGCACAGATTTGGCAAGATTATTCTCCCTTTATTTTATTTTTATTTTTTTTTGTGATATGGGAGACAAGTGATTTAATCAGGCCCACTATATCACAGTATAGTTTCTGTGGCACAAAATGAATGACAGATACCACAGACAGCACTGACACAGATGCACGCCACCAAAAAGACCTGGCCACCAAGTCTCTAGTACCAAATATTCCAGGATGACCAGCCAACACAGAAGAATGGAACTCGGAGATGACTCTACTGGTCCAATCATCCGGAACAAACAGTCTTTCTGGCGGACAACGATCCGGTTTATCCACCTGAAACTCCTGCAATGCACGTCGCAAGTCTGGGGATACGGCGGACAATATTACCCCATCCCTAAGGATACCAGTAGGCCCAGAGTCTCCAGGAGAGTCAGGCACAAAACTCCTGGAAAGAGCATCTGCCTTCACATTCTTAGAACCTGGCAGGTATGAAACCACGAAATTGAAACGAGAAAAAAACAACGACCAACGAGCCTGTCTAGGATTCAAACGCCTGGCAGACTCAAGGTAAATGAGATTCTTGTGATCAGTCAAGACCACCACACGATGTTTAGCACCCTCAAGCCAATGACGCCACTCCTCAAATGCCCACTTCATGGCCAAAAGCTCCCGATTACCCACATCATAATTGCGCTCGGCGGGCGAGAATTTTCTAGAGAAGAATGCACATGGCTTCATCACCGAGCCATTAGAACTTCTCTGTGACAAAACCGCCCCCGCTCCAATCTCGGAAGCATCAACCTCAACCTGAAAAGGAAGTGAAACATCTGGTTGACACAACACAGGAGCAGAAGAAAACCGGCGCTTAAGTTCCCGAAAGGCCTCCACGGCCGCAGGAGACCAATCAGCAACATCAGCACCCTTTTTAGTCAAATCAGTCAAAGGTTTAACAATACTGGAAAAATTAGCAATGAACCGACGATAAAAATTAGCAAACCCCAAGAACTTCTGAAGGCTCTTAACAGATGTAGGTTGTGTCCAGTCACAAATCGCCTGAACCTTGACGGGATCCATCTCAATAGTAGAAGGAGAAAAAATGTACCCCAAAAAAGAAATCTTCTGGACTCCGAAGAGACACTTTGAGCCCTTCACAAACAGAGAATTGGCCCGCAGAACCTGAAACACCTTCCTGACCTGTAAAACATGAGACTCCCAGTCATCAGAAAACACCAAAATATCATCCAAATACACAATCATAAACTTATCCAGATATTCACGGAAAATATTGTGCATAAAGGACTGAAAGACTTACGGAGCATTGGAGAGTCCAAAAGGCATTACCAAATACTCAAAATGGCCCTCAGGCGTATTAAATGCGGTTTTCCACTCGTCACCCTGTTTTATCCGCACCAGATTATACGCACCGCGAAGATCTATCTTAGAGAACCACCTAGCCCCCTTAATGCGAGCAAACAAATCAGTCAATAATGGCAGTGGATACTGATATTTGACTGTAATCTTATTCAGAAGGCGATAATCTATACAAGGCCTCAGGGAACCATCTTTTTTGGCCACGAAAAAAAAACCTGCTCCCAGAGGGGACGAAGATGGACGAATATGTCCCTTTTCCAAGGACTCCTTAATATAATTCCGCATAGCAGTATGCTCTGGCAGTGACAGATTAAATAAACGACCCTTAGGGAACTTACTGCCAGGAATCAATTCTATAGCACAGTCACACTCTCTATGAGGAGGGAGCGAATTGAGCTTAGGCTCCTCAAAAACATCCCTATAGTCAGACAAAAACGCAGGGATCTCAGAAGGAGTAGATGAAGCGATTGAAATCGGAGGTGCATCATCATGAACCCCCTGACATCCCCAGCTTAACACAGACATTGTTTTCCAGTCCAAGACAGGATTATGAGTTTGTAACCATGGCAGACCAAGCACTAGTACATCATGTAAATTATACAGTACAAGGAAGCGAATCACCTCCTGATGAACGGGAGTCATGCGCATGGTCACTTGTGTCCAATACTGCGGTTTATTCATAGCCAATGGTGTAGAGTCAATTCCCTTCAGAGGGATAGGAACTTCCAGAGGCTCCAGACTAAAACCGCAGCGTTTAGCAAATGACCAATCCATAAGACTCAGGGCAGCGCCTGAATCCACATAGGCATCGACGGAAATGGAAGACAGTGAAAAAATCAGAGTCACAGACAAAATGAACTTAGGCTGCAGAGTACCAATGGCAAAAGATTTATCAACCCTTTTTGTGCGTTTAGAGCATGCTGATATAACATGAGCTGAATCACCACAATAAAAACACAATCCATTTTTCCGCCTATAATTTTGCCGTTCACTTCTGGACTGAATTCTATCACATTGCATAGTCTCAGGTGCCTGTTCAGAAGACACCGCCAAGTGGTGCACGGGTTTGCGCTCCCGTAAACGCCGATCAATCTGAATGGCCATAGCCATCGACTCATTCAGACCTGTAGGCGTAGGGAACCCCACCATAATATCCTTAATGGCCTCGGAAAGACCATTTCTGAAGTTTGCAGCCAGGGCGCACTCATTCCACTGAGTAAGCACCGACCATTTCCGAAATTTTTGACAATATATTTCCGCTTCATCATGCCCCTGAGAGAGGGCTAATAAAGCCTTTTCAGCCTGAATCTCCAGGTTGGGTTCCTCATAGAGCAATCCCAATGCCAGAAAAAACGCATCCACATTGAGCAATGCAGGATCCCCTGGTGCCAATGCAAATGCCCAATTCTGAGGGTCGCCCCACAGGAAAGATATTACAATCTTAACCTGTTGAGCAGGGTCTCCAGAGGAGCGAGATTTTAAAGAAAGAAACAATTTACAATTGTTCCTGAAATTCAGGAAGGTAGATCTATCTCCAGAAAAGCGAACTAGGAGAGACAAGAGTGGACCCTCTGGACCGTGGGGAGCCCTACCCCTGGGCGAGCGACCTAGGTGATAACGACCCCTATACAGGGACCGCAAGGAGCAAGCCCAGAGGTCACTTACCCACGGTGAGATACCAGTAGGGACGGCTCCAGGAAGAGAGATAAACGAATGCAGGATACTGAGGAAGAATACGGGAAGCAGCTAGAGAGCCCGGAGGGCTGGGAGGCAGGAACGGAGCGGAGCTGAGGGAAGGAAAACAAAACAAAGACCATAGGTAAACCACAGGAAAAGAAGAACGGGGACTGCAGGTAACAACAAGGAGGAAACGGAGTGAACCAGAGAGAACCGGAAGGTAGCACGGTAAGGCACAGAGTGCAGGTACTTGAGCAGGGAATACGAAGGGCCAAACGTAATAGCAAACATGCTAAAACAATCAGGCACCAGGAAGCAGGAAGAACTACCTTTTATAGGAGGAGCAGGAACAGGATTGGATGGAAAGAACATGTGACTTCAGGAGGAGGTAACAGAGACGCTGGGCCTGCGAGCTACAGGGAAGCTAGAGCGCCTGCGCAGAGAAAGAACACCTGCAGAGGAGCATGCAGACCGGGACGCTGGAGCGAAGGAACGAGGACGCTGGAGCGTAGCGGAGGATGTAACAGTACCCCCCTTCTTATACCCCCCTTTACGAAGAGTAGCAAAAAACCTATTGAGAATACGAGGAGCATCAATGTTCTCCAAGGGCTCCCAGGACCTCTCCTCCGGACCAAAACCCTTCCAGTCCACCAGAAAAAACTCTTTTCCCCGAACCTTTTTAACAGCCAAAATGTCCTTAACCTCAAAAATGTTGTCCGTGCTGGCAGGTTGAGAAGAGGAACAAGAGGGAGAATGAAAACGGTTAAAGACGGCTGGTTTGAGAAGAGAGACATGAAACGTATTGGGTATACGGAGCGAAGCAGGCAATTTCAGCTTGTAGGCGACTTCGTTGACTCGACGTAGAATCTCAAAAGGACCGATGAACCGTGGACCAAGCTTGTAGGAAGGAATCTTGAGTCTGATGAATTTTGAAGAAAGCCAAACTTTGTCACCAGGAGAAAAAGGAGGAGAATCTAAACGCCTCTTGTCTGCTTGTCTCTTCATTCTAGAAGAAGCTAGATTTAAGGTCCCTTTGACCTCGCTCCAGATGGAAGAAAAGTTGAGAGCCGTAGAGTCAGCAGCTGGAACACCAGAGGCAGGAGAAACCGGTAGGGGAACACTTGGATGCCGTCCAAAAACAACAAAAAATGGAGACTTTGCGGAGGACTCGCTGGAATGGTTGTTATAGGCAAACTCCGCCCAAGGAAGTAGTTCGACCCAGTCATTATGGTGAGCATTAGAAAAATGCCGAAGATAAGCAGCCAAGGTTTGGTTGGTACGTTCTGCTTGACCGTTAGTTTGAGGGTGATACGAGGAAGAGAAGTCCAGATTCACCTTTAAAAGTTTGCACAAAGCTCTCCAAAAGCGGGAAGTAAATTGAACCCCTCTGTCTGACACGATGTGTTGAGGAAGACCATGGAATTTGAAGATGTTAAGAATAAAAATGTTAGCCAACTCAGGAGCTGAAGGTAAACCGGATAATGGAATGAAGTGAGCCATCTTAGAGAATCTGTCCACAACGACGAGGATGACCGTGCAGGCAGAAGAGCAAGGTAGATCGGTGATGAAGTCCATTGCGATGTGTTGCCAAGGTGCGGACGGAACAGGAAGAGGAAGGAGATTTCCATGCGGTAGTCGCCTAGGTACCTTGTTTCTGGCACAAGAAGGACAAGAGGCTACGAAGTCCTTTACGTCTTGACGTAAAGTAGGCCACCAATAGTAACGCGAAATGAGAAGAAAAGTTTTTCTAATACCGGCATGACCAGCCAATTTGGAAGAATGGCCCCAAGATAAGACCCTCTTAGTGTCTTCATCCAAGACAAGAGTTTTGCCCGGAGGAGGTTGGAACATCCGTAAAGGGGCTACGGTGACCATCTTAGTAGGGTCAATGATGTAAGCTGGCTCCTCCACGGTATCTGACGATTGGAAGGACCTGGACAGGGCGTCAGCTCTTATGTTTTTGTTGCCGGGCCGAAAACGAAGTTCGAACTCAAAGCGAGCAAAGAACAAGGACCATCTAGCTTGACGTGGATTCAATCTTTGCGCAGTCTGTAGGTAAGTAAGATTCTTGTGATCGGAGAAGATTACAAACGGGTGCACCGAGCCCTCCAGTAGATATCTCCACTCGCCTAGAGCCAATTTGATGGCCAGCAATTCTCGATCTCCAATTGTGTAATTTCGTTCAGAGGGTGAAAAGGCTTTTGAGAAGAAGCCGCACGGTGCCGTTAGACCCTCAGGAGTCTTTTGTGAGAGCACAGCTCCAGCTCCGGTAGAGGAGGCGTCAACTTCCAGAATAAAAGGCTTGTTCACCTCCGGGTGATGCAAGACTGGGGCAGAAGAAAAAGATCTCTTGAGAAGGACAAAGGACTTCTCGGCCTCAGGAGACCAATCCTTGGAGCAGGAACCTTTGCGAGTGAGAGAAGAGAGAGGACGAATCATGGAGGAGAAATGTGGGATGAATTGCCTGTAGTAATTGGCGAATCCGATGAAGCGTTGAATGGCTTTCACTCCGCAGGGCCGTGGCCAGTTAATAATGGCATTCACCTTCTCAGGGTCCATCTTAAGGCCGGAGTCAGAGACAATGTAACCAAGGAAAGGTAGTGAGGTTTGCTCAAACAATCACTTCTCTATCTTGGCATACAAGTGGTTTTCTCTTAGGCGTTGCAAGACCTCGCGGACACTCCTGCGATGTGACGGAAGATCAGAAGAAAAAATAAGGATATCATCCAAATAAACCAAAACACAAGAGTACAGAAGATCCCGGAACACATCGTTAACGAACTCTTGGAAAACCGCAGGAGCGTTGCAGAGACCGAAAGGCATGACTAAATACTCGTAATGTCCATCCCGGGTGTTAAAAGCTGTTTTCCACTCATCACCAGAGCGGATCCGGACCAAATTGTAAGCGCCTCGTAAATCCAACTTAGTAAAAATACGAGCGCCACGGAGGCGATCAAAGAGCTCCGGAATAAGGGGCAGAGGATACCGATTCTTAATCGTGATGCTGTTCAAACCCCGATAGTCTATACAAGGTCTTAAGGAACCGTCCTTCTTCTTCACAAAGAAGAACCCTGCTCCAGCAGGGGAGGAGGATTTCCGGATGAATCCTTTAGCTAGGTTCTCTTGTATGTACTCAGACATAGATTTGGTCTCAGCTGCAGAAAGCGGGTAAATCCTTCCCCTAGGTGGAGAACGGCCGGGAAGAAGCTCCACAGGACAATCGTAAGAACGATGGGGAGGAAGATTCTCAGCCTCTCGCTTGTTGAAGACGTCAGCGTAAGACCAGTAAGGAGAAGGTAACCCGTCAGGAACTTCAGCAGGCTGGGTACGAGAAACCGGACATACAGACCGAAGGCAACGATCATGGCACGAAGGACCCCACCGAAGTACATCTCCAGTGCGCCAATTCAGTGTGGGCTCATGTAGTCGAAGCCAAGGGAGACCCAGCAGGAAGGCGTAGGAAAGGTTAGGCAGAACATAAAAAGCGATCTTCTCGCGATGAAGGGCCCCAATTTGTATCTCCACCTCTTCAGTGACGAGGGAAATTGCATCTTGTAAAGGTCTTCCATCCACAGAGGCGATTAGACGGGGAGTGTCCAAAGAGATTACTGGTACGCGAAGCCTCCGAACCGCCTCAAGACTGATAAAATTGCCTGCCGCTCCAGAATCCACATACGCCACCTCGGAAGATTGATGCTGGTTAGAGAAAAAAAGAATGGAAAGAGTCAAAGGTTGAGAGGAAACGCGGGCACCTAGGGAGGCCTCTCTTACCTGTCCTAGGCGGAAGAGTTTTCCGGTCTGTCAGGGCAACTGCGGAGTAAATGGGTTGCACTACCACAATAGAAGCAGAGGCCCTGGGTGCGTCTCTCTTTGCGGCATTGTTCCGCCATTTTAACTCGATCCACTTGCATAGGTTCAGAGGTTGGAACAGTAGAGGGAACAGAAACGGGAGCACGAGAAATACTAGACTGACGGAAGGTAGCGGAGACAGGCATAGATCTCCTCTCTCGAGCAGACTCCCGCGAACGCTCCTGGAAGCGGAGGTCGATCCGAGTGGCGAGAGAGATAAGGTCCTCCAGGGTAGTTGGAGTGTCACGACCGGCGAGCTCGTCTTTAATACGGCTGGACAGGCCTCGCCAGAAAGCACCCACAAGAGCCTCATTGTTCCACCCTAACTCCGAGGCCAAAGTACGAAAGCGGATGGCATATTGTCCAACGGAGGAAGAACCCTGACGCAGATTAAAGAGAGACTCGGTCGTAGAGGCTAAACGTCCGGGCTCATCGAAAACTTTCCGAAACGTCTCAAGAAAGTCCTCCAGGTGGCTGACAACGGGATCGTCACGCTCCCATAAGGGGTTCACCCAAGCTAATGCCTCCCCCTCAAGATGAGACACTATGAACGCCACTCTCGCCCGATCTGATGGATACTGAAGTGGGAGAAGCTCAAAGTGGAGGCGGCATTGATTTAAAAAACCCCTGCAAAGTTTTGGATCGCCAGAGTACCTGGGAGGTTTACCCAAACGAGGGGGAGGGTGAGCGGTAGACGGAGGACTGGAGTCAAGGGAAGAGGCTTGTGTGACCACAGCTGGGGCAGACTGGAGACTAAACAAACGGTCATCAATAGAGGCCATATAACTCAGCATGCGGGATTGGGTATCGCGTTGCTGGGCAAGCTCTTGTTGGAGACTAACTAACTGGGCGGCGTTAACTGGGTCTGAAGTCTGTATCGAGGTAAGGCGGGACTCCATAGACTTCATAAAAGCCATTATGCACCGTTGGTTTTCACGCAAATGGGCTAGCTCTTTCTGGGCCGAGAAAGGGGTACCCGCGGGGTCCATGGCCTGATTGTACTATAGCGAACTAGGAGAGACAAGAGTGGACCCTCTGGACCGTGGGGAGCCCTACCCCTGGGCGAGCGACCTAGGTGATAACGACCCCTATACAGGGACCGCAAGGAGCAAGCCCAGAGGTCACTTACCCACGGTGAGATACCAGTAGGGACGGCTCCAGGAAGAGAGATAAACGAATGCAGGATACTGAGGAAGAATACGGGAAGCAGCTAGAGAGCCCGGAGGGCTGGGAGGCAGGAACGGAGCGGAGCTGAGGGAAGGAAAACAAAACAAAGACCATAGGTAAACCACAGGAAAAGAAGAACGGGGACTGCAGGTAACAACAAGGAGGAAACGGAGTGAACCAGAGAGAACCGGAAGGTAGCACGGTAAGGCACAGAGTGCAGGTACTTGAGCAGGGAATACGAAGGGCCAAACGTAATAGCAAACATGCTAAAACAATCAGGCACCAGGAAGCAGGAAGAACTACCTTTTATAGGAGGAGCAGGAACAGGATTGGATGGAAAGAACATGTGACTTCAGGAGGAGGTAACAGAGACGCTGGGCCTGCGAGCTACAGGGAAGCTAGAGCGCCTGCGCAGAGAAAGAACACCTGCAGAGGAGCATGCAGACCGGGACGCTGGAGCGAAGGAACGAGGACGCTGGAGCGTAGCGGAGGATGTAACATGAACTTTTGCCGCGAGATTACTCAGGCTGGAAGCCAAACTCTGGACATCCATGTTAAACAGCTAATATCAGAGCCATTCAAGGGTTAAGAGGAGGTAAGAAGCAGCTAGACAGCAATTAAGGGCTAGGCAGCAAAACTCTGAAGGAAAAAAAAAAAAAAATTTCCCTTAAACACTTCTTTTTCTCCTGCTTCAGCCCAAACAATTAACACTTTGTGGGCCGGCTATACTGTCATGAATCCCAATGGCTAGGGATAGCAAGGGACAAGCAAAGTAATACAAAATATGGGACGAGCTCTAGGGTGATGGAACCTGGGCTGACCGCTGCCCTACGCCTGACAAACGCAACTAGAGATAGCCAGGGAGCGTGCCTACGTTGGTTCTAGACGCCACGCACCAGCCTAAGAGCTAACTAGTACTGCAGAGAAAATAAAGACCTCACTTGCCTCCAGAGGAATGAACCCCAAAAGGTATAGTTGCCCCCCACATGTATTGACGGTGAAATGAGAGGAAGGCACACACATAGAGATGATATATATAGGTTCAGCAAATTAGCTTAGCTTATCCTGAAAGATCTGCACTTAGCTTATCCTGAAAGATCTGGGAGCAGGTAGGCAGGAACCAAACAGAGCACATCTGAATACATTGATAGCCGGCAAGGGAATGACAGAAAGGCCAGGTAAAATAGGAACCACCCAGCCTCTGATGGACAGGTGGAAACCAAAGGCCGCAACCCACCAAAGTCACCCAGTACCAGCAGTAACCACCAGAGGGAGCCCACAAACAGAATCCACAACAGCCCACTATATCACAGTATAGATTCTGTGGCACAAAATGACTGACAGATACCACAGACAGCACTGGCACAGATGCACAGATTTGGCAAGATTATTCTTCCTTTATTTTTGTTTTTTATGGGAGACAAGTGATTTAATCAGGCCCACTATATCACAGTATAGTTTCTGTGGCACAAAATGAATGACCGATACCACAGACAGCACTGGCACAGATGCACTGATTGGCAATATAAATCTCCCTTCTTAGGTGTGGGACAGTGCAGAAAAATACAGGCCCACTGTTTTACAATACACAGTTTCAGGGGCTGAAAGTGGCTGGTAGTGTTGAGCGATACCGTCCGATACTTGAAAGTATCGGTATCGGAAAGTATCGGCCGATACCGGCAAAGTATCGGATCTAATCCGATACCGATACCCGATACCAATACAAGTCAATGGGACTCAAGTATCGGACGGTATCCCTGATGGTTCCCAGGGTCTGAAGGAGAGGAAACTCTCCTTCAGGCCCTGGGATCCATATTACTGTGTAAAATAAAGAATTAAAATAAAAAATATTGCTATACTCACCTCTCCGACGCAGCCTGGACCTTACCGAGGGAACCGGGAGCCTTCTTTGCTTAAAATGCGCGCGTTTACTGCCTTCCGTGACGTCACGGCTTGTGATTGGTCGCGTGCCGCCCATGTGACGGCGACGCGACCAATCACAACAAGCCGTGACGTAATTTCAGGTCCTGAATGCCTAATTCTAGGCATTCAGGATTTGAAAATTACGTCACGGCTTGTGATTGGTCGCGTCGCGGTCACATGGGCAGCACGCGACCAATCACAAGCCGTGACGTAATTTTCAAATCCTGAATGCCTAGAATTAGGCATTCAGGACCTGAAATTACGTCACGGCTTGTTGTGATTGGTCGCGTCGCTGTGACATGGGCGGCACGCGACCACCAATCACAAGCCGTGACGTAATTTTCAAATCCTGAATGCCTAGAATTAGGCATTCAGGACCTGAAATTACGTCACGGCTTGTTGTGATTGGTCGCGTCGCCGTCACATGGGCGGCACGCGACCAATCACAAGCCGTGACGTCACGGAAGGCAGTAAACGCGCGCATTTTAAGCAAAGAAGGCTCCCGGTTCCCTCGGTAAGGTGCAGGCTGCGTCGGAGAGGTGAGTATAGCAATATTTTTTATTTTAATTCTTTATTTTACACATTGATATTAATCCCGATACCGATTCCCGATATCACAAAAGTATCGGATCTCGGTATCGGAATTCCGATACCCGATACTTGCGGTATCGGAATGCTCAACACTAGTGGCTGGATGATATTTAAAAAAAAAAAAAAAAAGGGACTGTACTACAATTACTATCTCCCTACAATAGTCTCTGAAAAGTATGGCAGGCAGCAATAAAAAGGACTGCTGCACACAAAAAATGAGGACAAACAAACAAGATAGCTGTGCAGAAAGGAAGGAGCAACAGGATTTTTGCTTTTAAAAAAGCAGTTGGTTTGCACAGCGGCGCACACACAGCAACGCAGCGATCAGAGAGCCTTATAAGCTACAGAGCTGTTGCACAGAAATCTTGCCTCCACTGTCCCTGCAAAGAAAAGGTGGTGTTGGACAGTGGAAATCGCTACAGCACAAGCGGTTTGGGGGTTAATTTACCCTGCCTAAAGCTATCCCTGCTTCTGACGAAGCGGCAGCATCCTCTCCCTATGCTCAGATCAGCAGCAGTAAGATGGCGGTCGGCGGGAACTCCCCTTTATAGCCCCTGTGACGCCGCAGAAATCAAGCCAATCACTGCCATGCCCTTCTCTAAGATGGTGGGGACCAGGACCTATGTCATCACGCTGCCCACACTCTGCGTGCACCTTCATTGGCTGAGAAATGGCGCTTTAAGATTCATATGAAACGCGACTTTGGCGCGAAGATCGTGTACCGCATGGCCGATCCCACGCTGGGATCGGGTCGGGTTTCATGAAACCCGACTTTGCCAAAAGTCGGCGATTTATGAAAATGACCGATCCGTTTCGCTCAACTCTACTGGTGAGTTCTGCAGTAAAAAAACAGTACTGATGAAATCTGTGGTCCGTGTCCATGTGCCATCCTTGTGTACGTATGTGACATCCGCATGCTGTTTGCCATCCATGTGTTCGTGTGCTGTCTGTGTCATTGTGCTGTCAGTGTGACACGTATGAAATGAAATGCAGCATAAAAATTTAAGAGTTTTATGTATTGAAGATGTTTAAAGAAATAAACATGCTTTGCATGCTTATTTTTCTGTACTTGTATTTATTTTTTAAATAAAATAACAAAAATGGCTTGGAGTCCCCTATAATAATCAGATGAGAGAAAGCTAACGGCTGGGGACTGGTGTTAATATTCTAGGAAGGGGCCAATAGCCATAAAGTTTCCCAGGCTATTAATATCAGTTCACACCTGTTTGCTTAGCCTTTACTGGTTATTATAGGGGAGACCACCCAAAAAAATGACTTGGAGTCCCCCTTATATTTACTAACCAGCTAAGGCTATGCAGACAGCCGTGGGCTGATATTAATAACCTGGGAATCTTTATGGCTATTGGCCCATTGCTTTTTTAGTTTTGGTGAATAAATAGGTAAAAGAGAGTTGGACAGTTTTCATTTCATATAAAGGACTGTGTGTTTATTTCAATTAAAGTACTTTACTCTGTGTGTGTCTTTATTACTTTTGACTATGGGGTTAGTAATGGGGTATCTTATAGACTCCTCTCCATTACGAATCCCTGGGTTTGATGTCAGCGGCTATAAAACAGCTGACATCAACCTCACAACTATTACCCCACTTGCCACTGTACCAGCGCAAATGGGAAGTACAGAGGCTAAGCACCAGAATTGGCGCATCTAATGTATTAGCTATTTCTGGGGCGCCTGAGGGCTGATGTTCTTAGTCTGGGAGGGGGCCAGTATCTATGGCCCCATCCTCGGCTATTAATATCAGCCTGAAGATGTCTGTATAGCCTTAGCTGGTTAGTAAATATAGGTGGGACCCCACATCATTTTATTTTTTGAGTCTCCCCTGTAAAAAGCAGTAAAGGCTAAGCAAACAGCTGTCAGCTGATCTTAATAGCACGTCCCCCGGCGTCCACAGGGTTAAAACTGCTTTCGGCAGGAGCGCTGGTAATGCACGCGCTGCTGCCGAGAGCTTCCCTGCACTGAATGTGTCAGCGCCGGCCGTAAAGCAGAGCACAGCGGTGACGTCACCGCTGTGCTGTGCTTTACAGCTGGCGCTGACACAGTCAACCCTGTGGACGCCGGGGGACGTGACAGACATCAGAATGTGAGTATGTAGTGTTTTTTTTTTACCTTTTACAATGGTAACCAGGGTAAATATCGGGTTACTAAGCGCGGCCCTGCACTTAGTAACCCGATATTTACCCTGGTTACAAGTGAACACATCGCTGGATCAGCGTCACACACGCCGATCCAGCGATGACAGCGGGTGATCAGCGACCAAAAAAAGGTCCTGATCATTCCCATCGACCAACGATCTCCCAGCAGGGGCCTGATCGTTGGTCGCTGTCACACATAACGAGATCGTTAGCGGGATCGTTGCTTACGTCACCAAAAGCGTGACGTTGCAACGATATCGTTAACGATATCGTTATGTGTGACTCAACCTTAAAAACCAACGGGTGACCCTAGCATTTTTCCCCTTTGCTTCCCTCAGCCATCTGAGTGGGACATGAGTCCATTATTCTGCATGGAGCTTTATATGGAGTCAATTATTTTGTATGGAGGACTATGTGGTGCCCATAATACTGCATGGAGGACTATACTGTCTGGTTTCTGAGCTATTGATATTACTCATGTATTGTATGAAGTGAAATCTTTTGCATTATACTACATCTATATTTCTCTGCCGTATCTGTGCATCATGAATTATGGTATGTGTTAAAGGGGCTGAAGACACTTTCGCCCGGGGCCCAAGAGAACCTGGAGCCGGCCCTTGGCCACACACTGGTGAAAAACTCTGAAGACACATGTGAATGAGGCCTAAAGGTTATGCAGATGTCCATGGACCTTGGTCTGATCAAGGTTGGCATGGCAGCCTCACAGAAATATAGTCAGGAGCCCTTTGCCATTCCATGCACTGCAGCCCATGATCTGTCTGAGATCCACACACATCTGCATCACCAGAGTTTGGTAGCATAGAATCCAGTATCCCAATAATGCACATGACTTGTATGTTATATGCATATGATATGTATGTGACATATACATGATAGTAAGTCATATGTACGTGACATGTATGTTATATGTGACATTTACATTATATGTATGTGTTATGTACAGTATATGAATGACATGTATCTGTGATATGTATGTGACATGTGTTGAATTCCCACCGCTGCACAGGGGGAATCTCGGACCATGTCTACTGCGTTCTCCCATTCTCCTCCAGCCGCAGCGGAACCTGCTCAGCTGAGATATAGAACCCAGCGTCTGGCTCAAGCTGATACTATGCGCTTGGTTATTGCTGTCTTTCCAGGCTCTGCCTTTGTAGCCAGCACTGATCAGCAGCGAGCAGGCATTTCTGGGAACTAAGTCCATCTTTTGCCATACTGAGCATGCCTACGGGCGACCTCCCATTGGAGGTCGGGGGTCACATGCTCAGGTCCTGTTGTGGCTCCTATTGGACCATCTGGAAGGTTCTGGAGTGCTACTTCTATAAAAGGTTTGCATGGCCGCTCGGCCATGCGCTAGTATAAATTTGATAACGTATGTGTGTAGATGGATGTATGTCGATGGATGAAAGCTCCTTAATCATTCCCATTCCTTGTGTTTGTAATAGAGTGCAGGGTTGCGTATGTCACCACGGAACAGACAGACCAACTGTTGAAGGGGATTTATTAACAGGGGTAAAATTCTCCTCCCAGGGAGTAAACAGGGGGTTAATGGAGTCAAACAGTTAACAGTAAACAATTAAGCGGAATCAAAAGGGTTAACGAGTGTTCTGGTAACTTATCAGCCCAGGGAGGTCCTGACTGGAGGGTCCTTATTTCCCAATGTGGATACAGTCACCAGCAGGGCTTGAGATCCTGAAGTCTCTTCTGTGTCTCCTGGAAAGTCCGGGGTTAAGCCTCTGCAGCCTGTTCTTCTCAAAGTGAAACTGGAACCAGGAAATAGCACAGCCTCCGTCGCTGCTGCAGGAGCCTCTGTGTACCAGGCTGACAGTCTCTCTGTAATAACGCTGTCACACACACACTGGGCCGTTACTTATCACACTCAGAGATCTTTGCTTGTCACTGCGGTCACCAGGGCTGCACAGTCACTGTCTCTGATTCAGGAGGCTTCCAAATCTACACCCCCACATCCAGCCTTCACTCTGGTGGGTATCTCAGCCTCAGTGCCCTCACGGGGAGCACTACTTTTAGGGGAGCACGGCGCTGCAGCCTGCCCTCTCTTTGGCGCGCTGCCTTCTCTCTGCTCTCCCGCTCTTTTTCTGACCACTCCCCTCTCTCTTCCCAGCAGTCCCCTGGTCCCCTCTGTCCAGGGCAGAACGTCTTCCCCCCAACAACCCAGCTGTCTGACTATGTGGTTCCAGGCAAGGAGCAGGGAAAGCAACCTCCTTACATGTTGATGACTGCTCGTGAATGGTGGAAGCTACCTAGCGCCCGACAGTGCAACCTGCACACTTTGCACACATTCAGTGTCTAATCGCAGTGCCCGCTTGTACGGCACCGTGTGCAATCAGTGCTTTCCTGACCGCCGGTCAGTGTAGGGTGGGAACTCCAGCTTAGACTCAGCATCTGACTCAGGGCGTCCTCAGGCGCGGGCTCAAAAGCCACCGAGGGTCAGAGCGAGTCCAATCACCAGTTTAGTGGGGGTGGTTCATAGGGATACCACTAGTGTCTTTTAGCTGCACCCTGTGACTGGAACAGGGCGCAGCGTATTTATGGCGACTTTGTGAAGCAACAGAGTTCACTTCTATTCACACTGGGTAAGGCCTAACCCACGTGTGAGTAAGCGTCCATCCGCCATTACTCAGCAGCAGGTGTCATCTCTGCACGGTGGACTCTGGACTGCGAACGCACCTCATATTCTTTATTATTCTTATTTAGTGCGTTCTGCCAGTCCTAAAATTAGACTGGCGTCTTTGGTCTCATGTGCACTGTGTCTTCCTGCTATAAAACTCCACCCCAGCCTTCAGTCTGTGCTAGAGTACTCTGCCTTGCATCCATCTCCTGACCTCTCATTACTCCCTGGCTATACACCTGCTCCTGTGAACCTGTGTGGTGATCCTGCTACTCTGCTCTGAGTTCCTGCTGCATACACCAGTTCCAGAAATCCTCCTTCATCTGCTGTTCATGTTTACTTCCATCTGCATTTGCTGGACATGTAAGCTGTTTCTGCTTTGCAATAACCTGAGACTATTAACCAGGCCTCCCTGGTTGAGCTAAGATATGATTTGAACTGCCTAATAAGCATATCTATCTGTACCTGGACTAAGACAAGGATTTATTCGTGTCAAGTATCCTCAAGAATAACTGTGCTTCATAGACTTTCTGCTTGATTGCATTTTCCTCTGAAGTTTCCTATAGACTGCTGAGCTGCGTTTATTATTTGCACCAAGTGTTGTGGACTTGAGTTTCTCTCTGCACCTGTTTGAATTGTGATAATATAGACTTTACCACTTATAAAACTGTGTCCTGTAGTTGTCTTGTTCCACGCAAAGAGTCTCCTGAGTTATCCCCTATAATTATTACAGAATACTCTAGCCTAAAAGAAAAAAAGGAGACTGCTGGAACAATGACTGCAGAAAGCAAATTAGAGCAGATGTTTTCCATAATTAGATCACTGCAGAAAGATGTGGAAGGTCTGCAAAAGAAGTTTGGAAGCTTTGAACACAATCAACAAGTGTTTGGATAAACTTTGCAGGACTTGAGCAACCACATGGCAGCCCAGGAAAACAAACTTGCTGGCATAGAGTCCCAGTATGGACGGGCTTTTCAGGACATAAGCACGCAAATAGCTGCACAAGTGACTTTACCCTCTGGGCAACCGCCACCAGCTGGCCCACCTAAGTTGCCCCCATTCAGATTTAATGGTGATCGCGACAAATTTGGTGGCTTTGTGAATCAATGTATGCTATATTTTGATGTGCATGCTGACCATTTTCCTACTGATAGATCCAAAGTATTGTGTGTAATAATGCTACTGACCTCACGAGCGCTCGCCTGGGCGAATCTGATGATTGAGTCTCGTGACCCACGGTTAAATGACTTGGATGATTTCTTGGCCGCTATGGCATTAATGTTTGATGACCCTAATCGCCGTGCAACCGCTGAATCTGCTTTGTTGTCTTTACGCCAGGCTAAACGTTCTGTTATTGAGTATGCCACTGAATTCAGGAGATTGGCGGTAGATACCAATTGGGACAGTTATGCACAATTGCCTATTTTTAAAAGGGTCTGTCTAGTATTGTAAAAGATGAACTAGCCCGCTCTGAGTCACCACAAGAGATAGAGACATTTATACAGCATTGTGTGAGCATAGACATTCGCCTTACTGAGCGTAGGCAGGAGAAATTTGCTGCATATAACCGTGTTTCTAACTTTTCACCTTCCTTCCAAGGAGCCTGCAGGTAAAACCTCTTGGGAGGTGTAGGAGGTGCCCATGCAAATTTATTCCGTTCAGAGGCGCGAGATCAATGAGCGCCGGGAGCATCGCCTTCGTGAAAGTCTATGTTTCTACTGCGGCTAGTCTGACCACTTCTTGATCAATTGTCCTAAGTGTCCTAGACGGCCTAACAAGGTGCTAGCAGCAATAGGGGAGTATGACAACTGTGATGATGAATCTGACATCTCTGAATGTAGCCTTCCTTTAAAAGCTGTATTCCATTCACTTTCTATGACTTCACCCCCCAAGGAGCGGAAGGAAAAGAACTCTCACTGTTCTCTCCCTATTAAGATCCTGTGTTCAGGACAGTGGATTTCCAGTTCAGCTATGATTGACTCTGGTGCAGGTGGCAATTTCATGGATATCGCATTTGCCAAGGAACATGGTATTAAAATTCAGCAAAGAGCCTCTCCAATTACCATGGAAACAGTGGATGGGTCACCTTTAATCTCTGGGCCTGTGGATCAGGAGACCGTACCCCTTGAAATTTTGTTGGAGCCTAATCATCAGGAGCAACTTTCTTTCTTGCTAATTTCTTCTCATTTTCCTGTGATTTTAGGCATTCCTTGGTTGCGTTCTCAGAACGCAATTATCAACTGGGAGACCAAGGAGATTATCTTCCCAACAAGGAGCAACTCAGCGTTAACAGAAGCTGTCCCTGAGTCCACGGCTACGGAACCACATGTACAGGTATTTTCTTTACCTCCAGCTTATAAAGAGTTCTCTGACATCTGTGACAAGAAGAATGCAGATCAGCTTCCTCCACACAGGCATTATGACTGTCCCATTGAGCTGCTTCCCGGGGCAGCCATTCCTTTTGGTAACGTATACCCTTTGGCGGCACCTGAGTTTCAAGCCTTAAAAGAGTATATTGATGAAAATCTGGCCAAAGGCTTCATACGTCCTTCTTCCTCACCAGCAGGGGCACCTATCTTTTTTGTAAAGAAGAAGGATGGGACCCTGAGACCCTGTGTTGACTATCGAGAACTCAATAAGGTAACTGTACGAAACCGTTACCCTTTGCATCTGATTCCCGAATTACTGGAAAGAGTCCGTCATGCTAAGGTGTTCTCTAAACTGGATCTTCGTGGGGCTTATAATTTGGTGCGTATTCGTCCAGGGGATGAGTGGATGACAGCATTCAGATGCCGGTATGGACACTTTGAATCTCTTGTGATGCCCTTCGGGCTTTGTAACTCCCCTGCAACATTTCAACACCTTGCTAATGACATTTTCAGAGATTTGTTGGACCAGTTTGTAGTGATCTATTTGGACGATATACTAATCTTTTCTGACTCTCTACAGGAACATGAAGAACATGTCAAAACTGTTTTAAGACGTCTGAAAGAGAACCATCTGTATATTAAGCCGGAGAAATGCGAGTTCCATCGTTCTGAGATACAGTTCTTAGGTTATATCATCTCTCCCCAGGGGCTGAACATGGAATCTGGTAAGATTCAGGCTATCCTTGACTGGCCGGTACCCAAGAATGCTAAGGAGGTCCAACATTTTATTGGTTTTGCAAATTTCTACAGATGCTTCATTCGAAATTTTTCTGATATTGTCCGTCCCATTACTTCCTTGACAAAGAAGGAAAAGCCCTTTAAGTGGTCATCACAGGCTCAAGAAGCTTTTGATCGGCTTAACATCTGTTTCACATCAGCACCGCTGTTGATACAGCCAGATCCAACACTTCCTTTCATTGTGGAGGTGGACGCTTCTGATAATGCTTTGGGGGCTATTCTCTCCCAAAGAACTGGAGAGAAGGGTCTGCTACATCCTTGTGCTTTCTTTTCCCATAGACTAACCTCAGCAGAGAAGAATTACGACGTGGGAGACAAGGAATTGCTGGCTATTATTGCGGCTTTCAAAGAATGGAGGCATCATCTGCAAGGAGCTGCACAACAGATCATAGTGCTAACTGACCATCGCAATCTAGAGTTCCTTAGATCCACTAGATGTCTTTCTCCTCGTCAGGCTCATTGGAACCTTTTTTTAAATCAATTTAACTTTGTTATCTCGTACCGTCCAGGTTCTCGTAATGGGAAGGCTGATGCTTTATCCCGAATCCATGCTGCGGATTCCGTACCTGGAGCCCCGTCCAAGACCATTCTATCTGATGCCAATTTCATTGGAGTTATCCACGATCAGGACTTGTGGAAGGAGTGCAGGGAGGCCTACGAAGGTGATGTATTTCTGGCCAACCCAACTGTGGATATTAATCTTGTCTTTAAGGGTGGCATGTGGTTCAGAGATCAACGTATCTACGTCCCGGAGGTCGTCCGTCTGCAGATCCTCAAGTTGGTACATGACTTCAAGTTGGCTGGTCACAGGGGGGTACAGAAGACACAAGAGTTCCTGAGCCGATTCTTCTGGTGGCCAACTTGCCTGAAGGATACTAAGGACTATGTTCTCTCTTGCGAGGTATGTGCCCGTTACAAGACTCCTCATGTGGCACCTATGGGTCTTCTACAACCATTACCTGTTCCGTCCCGCCCTTGGGGGTCTATATCATTGGACTTTATTGTGGAGCTGCCTACATCGGGGGGCATGAATACAATCATGGTGGTAGTTGATCGCCTGACTAAAGCTGCTCATTTTGTTCTGTGCACCGGCCTTCCCTCAGCTAAAGATACAGTGAACTTGGTTATACAGAATGTCTTTCGGTTGCACGGGGTTCATCTCTGACAGTGGAATACAGTTCACTTCAAGATTCTGGAAGGGGTTTTGCTCTGCACTCAATATTAATGTCTGTCTCTCTTCTGCTTACCATCACCAGACAAATGGTCAGACTGAGCGGACCAACCAGACGCTGGAACAATATCTAAGATGTTATGTCAGCCATCTCCAGGATGATTGGTTGGAGTTGTTGCCGTTAGCCAAATTTTCATATAATAATTCTCAGAGCGCCTCCACTAAATTTACACCTTTGTTTGCCAATCTAGGTTATCATCCGTGTATTTTTCCTAGGTCTCCAAATAATTCTCCGTTTCCGGCAGTGGAGGAAAGGCTGACTGCGATGAGACAGAATCTGGAGGTTCTGAAGGAATCCCTGACCACAGCTCAAGAATGTTATAAGAGATCGGCTGATAGATTCCGTAAACCTGCACCCATGTTCAAGGTAGGAGATTCCGTGTGTTTAGCAACTAAGAATCTGAAGTTAAACTTTCCTTCACAGAAACTTGGACAGAAATTCATTGGCCATTTCAAGATCAACGGTATTGTGAGCTCTGTGGCCTGCCGGCTGAAGCTGCCTAGGACAATGAAGGTACACCCAGTTTTTCATGTATCTTTACTAAAGCCTGTATCTCCTAATACCTTCCAGGGACGTGTTGTGCCACCACCGCAGCCTGTGGTGATTGATGGGCAAGAACAATTCGTGGTGGAGGAAATTATTGATTCCAGGATTCGCAGGAATCGGCTCCAATATCTGATAAGATGGCAGGGATATCCTCCTGAGGAAGACTCTTGGGGACCTGTGGAAAACATCAATGCCCAACAGAAGATTTCTCGTTTTCATCAGAGATTCCCTGAGAAACCAGGTCCAGGATCGTCCTGAGGCCGCTTCTAAGGAGGGAGTAATGTCAGAACTCTGAACATTTTTTACCTTTTGTGCATTACTGCCCTTTTCCAAGATGGCATCTTTGATCTCATGTGCACTGTGTCTTCCTGCTATAAAACTCCACCCCAGCCTTCAGTCTGTGCTAGAGTACTCTGCCTTGCATCCAGCTCCTGACCTCTGATTACTCCTTGGCTATACACCTGCTCCTGTGAACCTGTGTGGTGATCCTGCTACTCTGCTCTGAGTTCCAGCTGCATACACCAGTTCCAGTAATCCTCCTTCATCTGCTGTTCATGTTTACTTCCATCTGCATTTGCTGGACATGTAAGCTGTTTCTGCTTTGCAATAACCTGAGACTATTAACCAGGCCTCCCTGGTTGAGCTAAGATATAATTTGAACTGCCTAATAAGCATATCTGTCTGTGCCTGGACTAAGACAAGGATTTATTCGTGTCAAGTATCCTCAAGAATAACTCTGCTTCATAGACTTTCGGTTTGTTTGCACCTACCTCTGAAGTTTCCTATTGACTGCTAAGCTGCGTTTATTATTTGCACCAAGTGTTGTGGACTTGAGTTTCTCTCTGCACCTGTTTGAATCACCGTGTGATAATATAGATTTTACCACTTATAAAACTGTGTCCTGTAGTTGTCTTGTTCCATGCAAAGAGTCTCCTGAGTTATCCCCTATAATTATTACATTCGCATCCGTGTGAATGACGAATGGAAGACAGTATTTAACACCAGGGACGGGCACTATAAATACCTGGTGATGCCCTTCGGGCTCTGTAATGCTCCTGCCGTTTTCCAAGACTTTGTGAATGATATCTTCCGGGATATGCTCACCACCTTGGTTGTAGTCTATCTGGATGATATTCTCATTTACTCTCCAGATATAGACTCCCATCGGAGAGATGTTTGCAAAGTCTTCTACCTCCTACGGGCAAACTCCCTCTATGCCATGTTGGAGAACTGTGTGTTTGAGCAGGAGTGCTTGCCTTTCCTGGGCTATATCATCTCCACCCGGGGATTGGCCATGGATCCTGCAAAGCTACAGGCTGTGATGGACTGGCAGGAACCCCATTCTCCTAAAGCGGTGCAGTGCTTTATGGGGTTCATTAATTATTATCGCCAGTTCTTTTCCCCACTTCTCAACTTTGGTAGCGCCCTTGGTTGCCCTCACCAAGAAGGGAGCAAATCCCAAATTTTGGTCTATAACTAACAGAGACAGTGAAGTCACAAAACGATCAAGTTAAGTAAAATAGGTAAATATCTTTATTAGAAAATTAGATCGGAATATTCCATAAATAGCCAGTAGAATATTATTAAATATAAATATATCTCACTAAAAGTAACCACATATATAATTAGCAACAGAGATGAAAGGCACAGCTCTTCTGCACATGGACTAGAGTTAATCAGCAACAGAGACAAAATAGAGAGTGTGACCAATCCAAATACTACTAATCCACAGCAATATAATAGGGGCAAAGAATATATAGATATTATATCGTATAGAAAAATCTCATATAATGTGGATCTACATGGCCGCTACACACCACCTAACATAAATAGGCACAATCATATATCACACCATAGGCCTTGCCAATATAGGCATAGGTGGGCTATATCTCAAAGAGCATGCTCACAATTAACTGTATATATTACCTGTGGCCATTGAAGTAGAAGGATAACGGGCACACTAAAACACCTCGACGTGCGTTTCGCTGGCACAGCAGCTTCGTCAGGAGGTCTCCAAAGCCTTTCTCACTATTAAGTCACACTTCGCTAGCGCTCCCATTTTACATCACCCCGATGTTGATAAACCATTTATCATGGAGGTGGATGCCTCTTCCGTCGGTGCTGGAGCAGTCCTCTTTCAGAAGGATGCTCAGGGTCCAGCTTCTTCTCCAAGACCTTCACATCAGCGGAGAGGAATTATTCCATCAGGGACAGGGAGTTGCTAGCCATGAAGTTGGCCTTCTAGGAATGGAGACACCTCCTGGAGAGGGCTCGCTTTCCCTTCCAAGATTACACCGACCACAAAAATTTGGTGTATTTACAGACTCCCCAGCGGCTAAATTCTCGCCAGGCAAGATGGTCCCTGTTCTTCTCCCGGTTCCATTTCACCTTCCATTTTCTCTCCGGGGAGAAGAACATCCGTGACGATGCTCTCTCCCGCTCCGTAGTGTCATCTGAGGACAAGGAGCAGCCTCGGCTTATTGTCCCTTCAGAGAGCTTGTGAACTGTGGTCCCGGTTTCGCTTGAGTCTGTGCCCCCGGGCAAGACTTTTGTGCCATCTAATTTGCGGCCGGAGGTTCTCTCTTGGATTTACTCGTCCAGGGTGGGTGGACATTTTGGGACCAAGAGGACATTTGAGCTTCTTGAGGACGTACTGGTGGCCACATATGGCCCGTGATGTCGGAGACTATATTCGGGCCTGTGTCTCCTGTGCCAAGAATAAGTCTCCTCGACAACGGCCTGCTGGGCTAGTTTGCCCCCAGCCGGTGGCGAACAGGCCCTGGGAAATGGTCGGGAGGGACTTTTTGGTGAGCTTACCCAAGTCCCGTAGCTGCACCATTATTTGGGTAGTCACCGACCATTTTTCCAAAATGGTGCTGCTTCCACTGCTACCTTCTACACGGGCCTTGGCAGTGTTGTTTATCAAGCACGTTTTCCGCCTACACGGTATGCCAGACAAAATTGTCAGTGACCGCCAGTTTGCGTCTCGGTTCTGGAGTGAGCTTTGTCGTCTTGTCAGCATCGAGCTGAATCTCTCTTCAGCATACCATCCCGAGACGAATCGGTTGGTAAAGAGGGCCAACCAGACCCTGTTCACATACCTGCGATATTTTGTCTCAGCCAGGCAGGATGACTGGGCATCCTGCTACTGTGGGCGGAGTTTGCGCTGAACAACGCCGTAGCTCCCTCCACTGGGCAAACCCCATTCCTCCTTAATTACGGCCAGCATCTGCGGGTTCCTGTGCCCATGCCCTTGTCTTCCGCTGATTCCAGGGTGGCAGACTGGGCTGTTGAGGCACGTGATTATTTGGGACCGCACACAGGATGCCACCCGGGCGTCCAAAGAGAGAATGAGGTTCTCCGCCGATGCACATCGGCGCTCCCGCTCCGACCTTTTTTCCTGGCGATTTAGTGTGGCTCTCCGCCTGTAACATCAGGCTGAGAGTTGAGTCCACTAAGTTTGCACCTCTCTTCTTAGGCCCCTTCAAGGTCCTGGAGCAGGTTAACCCTGTGGTCTACCGTCTGGCCCTTCCTCCACGTCTAGGCATCACCGACATCTTTCATGTGTCCCTCCTAAAGCCCATTCACATGTCCCGGTTTTCCAAGTCATCTGCCGGAACATCGGGTTCGTCTACGGACGATTATGAGGTGAATGCCATCATGGGATGTACGGTGGTACGTGGCAAAAGATTCTATTTGGTGGATTGGAAGGGTCATAGAACAGGTCCTGGGAGCCTGCGGAGCACATTCAGGCTTTGCAGCCTTCAAGCGTAGCAAGGTCCAAGGAGGGGGGGCATGTTAGGTGTCAAGTTCCCACCACTGCACAGGGGGAATCTCGAACCATGTCTACTGCAGTCTCCCATTCTCCTCGAGCCGCAGTGGAACCTGCTCAGCAGAGACACAGATCCCAGCGTCTGGCTCAAGCTGATACTGTGCGTTTGGTTACTGCTGTCTTTCCAGGCTCCGCCTTTGTAGCCAGCACTGAGCAGCAGCGATTCTGGGACTAAGTCCAGCTTTTCCCATACTGAGCATGCCCACGGAACGACCTCCCATTGGAGGTCGGGGGTCACATGCTCAGGTCCTGTTGCGGCTACTATTGGACCATCAGGAAGGTCCTGGAGCTCTACTTCTATAAAAGGTTTGCATGGCTGCTTGGCCATGCGCTAGTATAAATTTGATAACGTGTGTGTGTAGATGGATGTATGCCGATGGCTGAAAGCTCCTTAATCATTCCCATTCCTTGTGTTGATGACTGCTCTCGAATGGTGGAAGCTATCTAGCTCTCGACAGTGCAACCTGCACACTTTGCGCACGTTTCAGTGTCTAATCGCAGTGCCCGCTTGTACGGCACCATACGCAATCAGTGCGCTTTCATGACAGCCGGCTAGTGTAGGGTGGAAACTCCCGATTGGACTCAGCATCTGACTCAGGGCGCCCTCAGGTGCGGGCTCAAAAGCCACCGAGGGTCAGAGCGAGTCTAATCACCTGATTAGTGGGGGTGATTCATAGGGATCCCACTAGTGTCTTTCAGCTGCACCCTGTGACTGCTAACAGTGCGCAGCGTATTTATAGCGTCTTTGTGAAGCAAAAGAGTTTGCTTCTGTTCACACTGGGTGAGGTCTAACCAACGTGTGAGCAAGGGTCCATCCGCCATTACTCAGCAGCAGGTGTCATCTCTGCACGGTGGACCCCGGACTGCGAACGCAGTTCATATTCTTTAATATTATTATTTGGTGCTTTTTGCCAGTCCTAACAATATGTATGTGACATGTACGTGATATGTATGTGATATGTATGTAACATGTACGTGTTATGTATGTGACATGTACGTGTTATGTATGTGACATGTATGCGATATGCACGTGATATGTATATGATATGTATAGGACATGTACATGATATGTATGTAATTTTACCCTTCGCCATGACAGCACCCACTGGAGAGATAGGGATCCGCCCCAAGGAACAGGAAACCTACAGAGACATAAAAGGGGGCGGTCCCCCTCTCCTCCTCAGTTTAGGTTTCCTGTTCCCAGGGGACAGGATCTCTGGATTCTTCGAACTACAGGCATACCTGGGCTAGATGCATCCGCCTGTGCGGTGTCCGCGAGAACGGCAGGGGATGCAGTCCAGAAGCAGCGTCGGGGGAGACTCCGCTAGACGGCTCCCCCCTCGTCTGGCCGGCATATGGAACGCATGGTCCGGGAGGCTGCTCGGTTCCACAAGGCATTGCGGCAGATGTGCGGCCCTAAAAGGAGCTCCAAACGCGGACCGCCAGGTATGAGGTCCGAGTTCTGAGGCACAGCTGCAGCGGCAGCCGGCACACCGCTCCATAGCGCAGGCCGGACAAAGATGGCGGCCGCGCGTGCGTGGTAGCGGTGGGGAAAACATCCCCATACTGCCTCGGGGCCGGTGAGCACTTCCGGGTCACCCACACAGCGGTGAGGGAAAGCGCGGTTTCGTGCATGCGCAGTACACCGCTGTGGGGAAAGAAAGAGGAAAAAAGACCGGATCTTGGCCTATAAAAAGGGGGAAGTTGCAAACGCACAGGCGATGCAACATGTCATCCCCAGGCAAAACAGTGGACCCAGCAGGTGAGCCAGCCAGCAGAAGGTCCTCAGATGCCAGCCACAGGAGCGAGACCAAGGATTCAAGATCCAGAAAGTCGCAACCTCCTATTTCGGTACCGTACAGCTTCACTGGGTGAGTGTAATTCCCCTCTGCCTATAAAGCTGACACTTTTTTCCACAAATGTCTTCTTCTCCCAGGCCAAAAGGAGACAGAAATCTAAACACAAACAGTGTGCGTTATGTGACGAGCCTCTCCCAGATTCCCACCCCAAAAAGCTCTGCAATCAATGTATGGCGGAAACAATGCAGAGTCCATCTATGTCAGTCACAGATATACGGGCCATAATTAGAGAGGAACTACAGGCCATCTCACAAGCCAGTACCCCCCCTAAAAAATCCGGGAAAGGAAAGGCTATATCCAGCTCTGAGTCCGAGGAGGAAGGCGTTATCCACTCAGACTCCTCGCAGGCATCATCCTCTTCCTCGACACAATCCGACATTGAGGGTCGAGCTTGTTTTCCCCTTGATGGGGTGGACAACCTAGTAAAATCCATCAGGAATACTATAGGTTGTGAGGATGCAAAAGACGACCAAACTGCACAAGACATTATGTTTGCAGGGTTGGCAGAGAGGAAGAGAAGAGCATTCCCAGTAATGCCGGCGGTTAAGGCACTGATAAAGAGGGAGTGGGAGAAACAGGACCAGAGAGGTTTCCTCCCGTCAGCCTCCAAAAGGAAGTACCCCTTTAATGATGAGGAGTTAATTTCATGGACTAAAATCCCTAAGGTGGACGCTGCAGTCGCCTCCACCTCAAAACAGTCAGCTCTACCAGTCGAGGATGCGGGCCTACTTTCTGATCCTCTAGATCGGAAGGCAGAATCGTCACTGAAACGATCATGGGAGGCTTCCACGGGCATATTTAAGCCATCAATTGCCAGCACGTGCACAGCTAGATCCATGCTTGTTTGGATTGATCAGCTGGATCAACAGATCGAACAGGGGGTCTCCAGACAAAAATTGCGGGATGCGATACCACTAATTAGAGGTGCAGCAGCATTCATGGCCGATGCTTCAGCTGACTCTCTTCGCCTTGCAGCAAGATCAGCCGGTCTAATTAATAATGCCAGACGTGCGTTATGGATGAAGAGCTGGAAGGGGGATACGCAGTCAAAGGCTAAGATCTGCGCTATTCCGTGTGAGGGTGAGTTTTTGTTTGGGAAAGCATTAGACGAGATCCTCAAAAAAGCAAAAGAGAGGAAAAAAGCCTTCCCTGACCCCTCAATTCCTTTCTATAGGAAGACCTTTAGGAAGAGGCCGTTCGGGAAAAGAACACAAAATGAAAGATCGTCACGATGGGCCACAAGAGAGGGAAAACAGGGTGGCACTATGTTCAAAGGCCCCCCCTTCCGTAGAGACAACAAATTCTGAAACACCAGACACCCCAGTAGGGGGCAGGTTAAAATTTTTCTTTCCCCAATGGCGAAAAATCACGTCAAGTTCCTGGGTGCTAAATATTATTAAGGAAGGAATGAAAATAGAATTCCTCCAAATTCCCCATGATTCCTTTATTTTAACAGCCCTTTCCTCACCAGTGCAACAGAAGGCCCTTGAACTGGAAATTAGAAGTCTTATAGTTAAAAATGTTTTAGTTAGGGTGCCAAAGGGACAAGAGGGTAAAGGGTTCTACTCTCCGTTATTTTTAATCCCTAAACCCGATGGTTCATTTCGAACAATTATAAATCTTAAAAAACTCAATACGTTTATTAAAAATTATACGTTTAAAATGGAGTCTATTAGATCGGCCATTAAGCTCCTTTTTCCAAATTGTAGAATGGGCGGCATTGATTTAAAAGATGCCTACTACCATCTCCCTATCCATAGTAGGTATCAAAAATACTTAAGAGTGGCAGTAACTCTTGAGGGGGAGATTCATCATTTCCAGTATACAGCCATGCCCTTCGGTCTCTCCACGGCACCCAGGATCTTCACGAAGGTAATGTTAGAAGTAATGGCCTACCTTCGCCAGAGAGACACATTAATCATTCCCTACTTAGATGATTTTTTAGTTGTAGGAAATTCATCCCTTCAGTGTGCGGAACGATTAGCTGACACTGTCTCGTCCTTAGAAAGCCTGGGCTGGATCGTCAACTATAAAAAATCCAGACTCATCCCACTTTCTCTTCAGACATTTTTGGGATTTAATCTAGATTCCATAAAGCAAAAATGTCTACTTCCCCAAGAAAAAATATCTCTTATAGAGGGTAAAGTTGTGGCGGCCATTCACAAACCTCAAATGTCCCTGAGAGCAGGAATGTCCTTGCTAGGATCCCTCTCCTCCTGTACTCCAGCCGTTCAGTGGGCACAACTTCATACCCGAACATTACAACATCAGATACTTCGGGAACAGAGAAAATTTCTGGGGCACCTTGAATCGAAAATAACTTTATCCGAGAAAGTCTTATCCTCCTTAGAATGGTGGCTAAATAAAGACAACCTAGCGGGGGGTGTCCCTTGGGTAATATCTCCATCCCACACGATAACTACGGACGCTAGTCCCCACGGGTGGGGCGCACACATGGGAGATAGATTCTGCCAGGGAACCTGGGATAAGAATGAGGATTTATATTCATCAAACCTAAAAGAATTGAATGCGGTAAACTATGCACTGCGTCAATTTCTCCCACAGCTACGAGGAAGCCACGTCAGAATCTGTTCAGACAACACTACGACAGTGGCGTATTTAAACAAACAAGGCGGCACAAGATCAGACGCTCTAATGTCTTCCGCAAACAGTACCTTAATCCTGGCCGAAAAGCATCTGTTGTCCCTCTCGGCAGTCCACATCAAAGGAGTGGACAATCAACAAGCGGACTTCCTAAGTCGACACACTCTTCATCAAGGAGAATGGTGTCTCAATCCTCACATTTTCCACAAGATAACATTGTTATGGGGCAAGCCCCAAATAGACCTGTTCGCTACAAAACAAAACAAACAAGTCCAGAAATTCGCATCTCGGTCCCGTGCAGATCACCCGGACATTCTAGATGCTCTTCAAACACCCTGGCAATTCAAGCTAGCGTACGCTTTCCCTCCGATAATTCTGCTTCCACAAGTAATACGGAAGATCAGGGAAGAGCAGGCCAGGATAATACTGATAGCGCCATTCTGGCCCAAGAGACCATGGTTCTCATGCCTACGGTCGATGTCGGTGACGGATCCTTGGGTCCTTCCCTCAATCCCAAATCTTCTCTCTCAGGGACCTTTCTTCCACCCTCAGGTGGACAGCCTCCACCTGACGGCCTGGAATTTGAAAGGCAGATACTAAATTCCAGGGGGTTTTCAAAAGGCCTAATTGATACACTCCTGCTTAGCAGGAAACCATCTACAACAAAAATTTACACCAAAGTATGGAAGAAGTTTCTTCAGTTCCATACTAGTTCAAACCCCTCTGAAGTCCCAATAAAATCTATACTAGAATTTCTACAGAAAGGGAAAGAGTTAGGTCTGTCAGTTAACACACTAAAGGTCCAGGTGTCCGCTCTGGGTGCCCTCTATGGCCATAATATTGCTGGTAATAAATGGGTATCCCGCTTCATCACGGCCTGTGAACGAGTTACTCCTGTCCACATACCTAGGGTAGCTCCTTGGGATCTAAATCTAGTCTTAGACTCTCTAACAGAATCTCCGTTTGAGCCTATAGACACAGCATCTTTGAAACACTTGTCGTTAAAAACAGCCTTCTTAGTAGCCTTAACATCGGCTAGAAGAGTCAGCGACATTCAGGCCTTGTCGATAGATCAACCTTACCTTCTCACATTTCATGACAGACTAATCTTAAAACCGGACCCCTTATACCTTCCTAAGGTAGCAGGGAAGTTCCACAGGTCACAAGAGATACATCTTCCTACTTTCTTTAAAGACCCCTCTACTCCTGAAGAACAAAAATTCCATACTCTAGACGTCAGGGGAGTAGTTTTGCAATATATTGAGAAAACTAGTAGTTGGAGGCAGAGTAGGGCTCTGTTCATATCCTTCCAGGGCAAAAAGAAAGGATATGGAGTCACAAGAGCAACATTATCCAGGTGGATAAGAGACGCTATCCGGTTGGCCTATTCCATGAAAAATGAAGAACCTCCGGAGGGTATCAAAGCACATTCCACCAGAGCCATGGCTTCTTCCTGGGCCGAAAAAGGGAACGTGCCAATCGAGGATATATGTAAGGCTGCAACTTGGTTGGCTCCTTCCACTTTCTATAATCACTACAGGCTTGACCTGTCTTCCGACTCTGACCTACACTTTGGCAGGACTATCCTCAGCACGGTGGTCCCCCCCTAGGTGTTGGTCTCTGGAAATCTCTCCAGTGGGTGCTGTCATGGCGAAGGGTAAATAGCTGGATTACTTACGGTAATGCTCTTTTAATGAGTCCATGACAGCACCCAGTCACATCCCTCCCTAATAAAAGCCAATGTAATTACTTCTATGAAGTTTATATTCTGATGATACATTGCGATGGTTGACTAACACTGGCGGTCCTCCGGGTACTCTGAAATTAAACTGAGGAGGAGAGGGGGACCGCCCCCTTTTATGTCTCTGTAGGTTTCCTGTTCCTTGGGGCGGATCCCTATCTCTCCAGTGGGTGCTGTCATGGACTCATTAAAAGAGCATTACCGTAAGTAATCCGGCTAATGTATGTGACATGTACGTGATATGTATGTGTTATGTACGTGTTATGTATGTGACATGTATGTGATATGTATGTGATATGTACGTGATATGTACGTGTTATGTATGTGACATGTATGTGATATGTATTTGACATGTATTTGATATGTATGTGATATGTATGTGACATGTACGTGATATATATACGTGATATGTATGTGACATGTATGTGATATGTACAAGATATATATGTGACATGTACGTGATATGTATGCGATATGTACGTGATATGTATGTGACTTGTACGTGATATGTACGTGACATGTACGTGATATGTATGTGACATGTACGTGTTATGTACAGTATGTGACATGTACTTGATATGTATGTGACATGTACGTGATATGTATGTGATATGTATTTGACATACACGTCATATGTATGTGATATGTACGTGTTATGTATGTGACATGTATGCGATATGTATGTGATATGTTTGTGACATGTACGTGATAAGTATATGATATGTATGTGATATGTATGTGACATGTAGGTGATATGTACGGGATATGTGTGTGACATGTACGTGATATATACGTGATATGTATGCGATATGTATGCGATATGTACGTGATATGTATATATGTATGTGACATGTACGTGATATGTATGTAACATGTACGTGATATGTATGCGATATGTATGTGATATGTATATATGTACGTGATATGTATGTGACATGTACGTAATATGTATGTGACATGTTTGTGATATGTATGTGATATGCATATATGCACGTGATATGTATGTGACATGTATGTGATATGTATGCAATATGTACGTGATATGTATATATGTATGTGACATGTACGTGATATGTATGCAATATGTATATATGTACGTGATATGTATGTGACATGTATGTGATATGTATACGATTTGTGCGTGATATGTATATATGTATGTGACATGTACGTGATATGTATATGATATGTACGTGTTATGTATGTGACATGTATGTGATGTATGTGATATGTTTGTGACATGTACGTGATATGCAGGGCCGTATTTAGAGTTTCTGCTGCCCTAGGCACTTTTAGCGCTGCCTCCCCCATTGGTGAGTATGACACTATCGGCAGTGACTTTGGCAAGAATCGCTGTTGTGAAAATAGCCTTTTGCAGCAGATCGGGCAGTTTTTTCGCATCTGCCGCGTAACGGATCACTTACAACGGATCACTTACGTCTACACTGCGTTTGACTTCATTAATTCCCTATGTGATTTGTGGCACTTGCTGTGATCTGGCAAATGCGGTACCATACCTCCCAACCCTTGAAGGGAAAGAGGTATAAAGGTTGCGGCGCACGTAGTGCGCCGCGGCAAATTTTAGGCCACGCCTCTGACCACACCCATTTCACAACTAGTCACACCCATATCCAAGTCCCAACCACACCCATTTAGCACTGCTGATCACAACTGTTTCATATACAATAATTATAACCAAAAAAATATGGCCACACAGTGCTCCATACTGTATAATGACCGCACATGATGCTCCATACTGTATAATGACCGCACATGATGCTCCATACACTGTATAATGACCGCACATGATGCTCCATACACTGTATAATGACCGCACATGATGCTCCATACTGTATAATGACCGCACATGATGCTCCATACTGTATAATGGCCACAAATGATGTTTAATACTGTATAATGACCGCACATGATGCTCCATACTGTATAATGACCGCACATGATGCTCGATACTGTATATTGGCCACACATGATGCTCCATACTGTATATTGGCCACACATGATGCTCCATACTGTATAATGACCCCACATGATGCTCCATACTGTATAATGACCCCACATGATGCTCCATACTGTATAATGACCGCACATGATGCTCCATACTGTATAATGACCGCATATGATGCTCCATACTGTATAATGGCCACAAATGATGTTTAATACTGTATAATGACCGCACATGATGCTCCATACTGTATAATGACCGCACATGATGCTCCATACTGTATAATGACCGCACATGATGCTCCATACTGTATATTGGCCACACATGATGCTCCATACTGTATAATGACCCCACATGATGCTCCATACTGTATAATGACCGCACATGATGCTCCATACTGTATAATGACCCCACATGATGCTCCATACTGTATAATGACCCCATATGATGCTCAATAGTGTATAATGCCCCCCTCCCATCTTGTATGCATGGCTCACCTTCCTCCCATCCCATATGCATGGCTCATATCCCCCCGCGTATGCATGGCTCATAATTCCCCCCCCCCCGTATGCATGGCTCATATCCCCATATGCATGGCTCATAATTTCCCCCCACCTCCTGTATGCATGGCTCATATTTCCCCCCCTGTATGCATGGCTCATATCCACCCCCCCGCCCCCTGTATGCATGGCTCATATCCCCCCCACCTCTTGTATGCATGACTCATATTCCCCCCTATACATGGCTCATGTCTCCACCCCCCCTCCCCTGTATGCATGGCTCATATCCCCCTATGCATGGCTCATAATTCCCCCCCACCTCCTGTATGCATGGCTCATAATTCCCCCCTGTATGCATGGCTGATATCCACCCCCCCATATGCATGCCTCATATCCCCTATGCATGGCTCATAATTCCCCCCTGTATGCTTGGCTCATATCCGCCCCCCTGTATGCATGGCTCATATCCCCCTATGCATGGCTCATAATTCCCCCCCACCTCCTGTATGCATGGCTCATAATTCCCCCCCCCT
This sequence comes from Ranitomeya variabilis, assembly GCF_051348905.1. NCBI lineage: Eukaryota > Metazoa > Chordata > Amphibia > Anura > Dendrobatidae > Ranitomeya > Ranitomeya variabilis. Next base: position 224,169,922 of record NC_135236.1, on the reverse strand, counting down.
GTATGCATGGCTCATATCCGCCCCCCCCCCCCTGCCCCCTGTCTGTATGCATGGCCCATAACCCCCCCACCTCTTGTATGCATGACTCATATTCCCCCTATGCATGGCTCATCTCTCCCCCCCAAACCCCCCCCCCGTATGCATGGCTCATCACTCCCCCCTCCCCCCCATGCATGGCTCATCACTCCCCCCCTCCCCCCCATGCATGGCTCATCACTCCCCCCTCCCCCCCATGCATGGCTCATCACTCCCCCCTCCCCCCCCATGCATGGCTCATCACTCCCCCCTCCCCCCCCATGCATGGCTCATCACTCCCCCCTCCCCCCCCATGCATGGCTCATCACTCCCCCCTCCCCCCCATGCATGGCTCATCACTCCCCCCTCCCCCCCATGCATGGCTCATCACTCCACCACCCCCCTCCGCTCCCCGCTCCTTCTCCCATGGCATGGGCGGCTTACCTTCCTCCTTCAATCCCCCCTGTCCTCTGTCCCTCATACTCACCTGTCAGCTGTCTCACACCAAGCGGGCGCGCCGACGGCGACATCCCTCCGGCTCTCTGCACAGGCGCAGGCTCGCAGCTCCTTCTTCCTGCGTGAGCGGTCACGTGATACCGCTCTCATTAAGGCTCATGAATATGCGCATATTCATGAGCCTTAATGAGCGGTACCACATGACCGCTCACTCAGTACGCGCTACAGAAGCTGAGACCAGGCATCGCTGGAGCAAGGTGAGTATCGTCTTCAAGGAGGGCGGGGGGAGGCGGGGGGGCGGTGGTCGGAGGGTGGGTGGGAGGCTGGTCCCGGGGGGGGGGCTGGGGGGGCAGTCGGGAGGTGGGGAAAACAAAAAACCTTGCTCGCTTGCTCAGGTGCCGCCCCCCCGCATCGTCCCCACCCTAGGCACGTGCCCTCGAGTGCCTAGTGGCAAATACGGCCCTGGTGATATGTATGTGATATGTATGTGACATGTACATGATATGTATGTGATATGTACGTGATATGTATGTGACATGTACGTGATATGTATGCGATATGTACGGGATATGTGTGTGACATGTACGTGATATGTATGCGATATGTACGTGATATGTATATATGTATGTGACATGTACGTGATATGTATATAACATGTACATGATATGTATGCGATATGTATGTGACATGTTTGTGATATGTATGTGATATGCATATATGTACGTGATATGTATGTGACATGTATGTGATATGTATGCAATATGTACGTGATATGTATATATGTATGTGACATGTACGTGATATGTATGCGATATGTATCTTTTCACTAGCACTTGCGGATTACTGTGATTTTTTGAAACTGAGTGTTTTTGGTTTTACTATGCTCTTTTGTGTCTTCAAATTTCTTGGTGGTGTGTGAACATGTTCCTACAGACTTGTTCACTGTGCAAGTAGCCCATGTGTTCCTGTTTCTATAATTGTTCTCTTGTGTCTACAAGACTGGGGAGTTACCCACCACTCCTTGTGGGCTATCTGCACAAAAGCTGTTCCACTCAACATGTCCACATGGACTTTTCCTCTCTGAACCCTGTTCACACAGGTAATATACAGATGATCAGGTTTTAAATACATCAGATAGGGATTGCATATGGAGCGCCCCCACTGCCGCAGGGCCAAGGGGTACCCGGTTCCGGGCCTCTGAGTCTCTGTTCTGGGGTTGTCACGGTGGCTAGACCCGGTCCGTGACCCTGCTGAGGGGCGTCCAATGAAAAGTGTGGATGGTGATGATGTTGTGGTGGTGCGGTGCAGGTCGCAGTAAATAACAAGGACACCAGGTTGCAGTCTCTTTACCTCTTTACTGAAGGCTTCAGGATCCTCAATCCGGAATACGGTTAACCGGGCTGCGTAAGTCCGGCCGGTCCGATGGCACCTCTAGGGTTCCCTTTGCAGGTGGAAATCTGTGCCTACCTTCTAGCGCTTGTGTGTTGTGGTCCTCCCCTGCTGTGCTTACGGGATAGTCCCCACAACTGTGTCTGTTTCTGAAGTTCCCTCACAACTCGATTATGATGTTCTGCTTCGTCCCCCAGATGATATGGCTAGGACGCACCCGTATGACGGGTAGGCTCGGAGGTCTTCCGGGACCCTAGAGTCGCCCCTCTCCAAATGTTGCCCCCTATGTCTTCTTAGGTGATTTGAGTGAGACAGCCTGCCTATAACTGACTGTCCTGCCGTAGGTTTGAAGTAAGGCCTGGAGCTCAATACTTCCTCGGCCACCGGCTGCGCTCCTCAGTAGGATGTTGCCTCGACTTACAGCACGACTCCTACTGGTGTTTCTCCTTGTTGCGTTGATCTCGTTTCTCACTCAGCACAATAAACCTCGCTTCTTGTCCTTTCTTGGGGTACTGCCGCAACGGAGTGCAGGCGCGGTCCCGTAACGTTCTTTCTGTTCGCTAGGCCTCTGTCAGGATCCCACCCCTGACAGGGACCCCCCTGAATCTTCCCCTGCAACACCCTCTGCCACAGGATGTTGCCTGGTTCCAACCCAGTCAGCTTTCTCCCTAACTTCCTATCTAACCCCCAGTTTTACAAGATTGTGAGGAGTGGCCTAATACATAGCACCCTTAGCTCCCCCTGGAGGCCAGACTGTGAAGTGTATTGGTGTCTGTGATACCTGGTCAGGTGAACTCCTTCAGTGCCATCAGACGTACCATAGCCCCCCTTAGCGGCGGAGCATCAGTACTGCAACGACCAGGACTCTGGGGCGCTGCACTTCCCCCCGGTTAAACCCAGTACTCCTGGACTGGGAAGAAAACAATACATGTCAGCAAAAAAACATACAATTTTGAAATGCAATAACAAGTAAACTTGAACAGAGCTTCCCTTTATGGGAGGTGAGGACACTTGAACGTTACAAACATGGTTAAATATTTTAAATAACACACTATAAATAACTTCTCTTACCCAACCGGGTATTCTACTTAGTGCAATTTCTGAACAACAATTTAACATTGCCTTTAAGGACGTACACACTGAATCCACTAAAGACCCTCTTATAAAACACTATAAGGCTAATCAACTATTCTTCATTTTCCACCTTTTCATCTGCAGGACCGCCTGTCTATCTGCCCCAGGCCTACTGCCTCTTGTTCTGTTGCAGGACCGCCCCTTTCCGCCCAGGCCTACTGCCTTTCTGCTACTATACACAGTATAGAACTTATCAACCTTCTGTCAGTTCAAGATCACTGAGCCATCTCGGTATGGCTCCTAGGAGGACTCACTGACTAACCCCGTATGGGTTCACTTCCTGTCCTCATTTCCTAACACATTATTAAACATTTCTTACAATTAACTAGCTAACTACATATAACTTTTACATGTAAGCATTATTCGACTTTAAGTGCTACCGTTGAACGTCCCCTTTAAGAAGGGACCAAGTCTCTCGGAGGTAGTGCAACTTCTCAAGCTGCAAGTTCGCGTACAGCAAGGACTCCGGTACTGCTTCCAGGAACAGTTTCTTCGCAAAGAGTCCTATTCTTTGTAAAACCAGTAGAGGGCACCTTTAAGAAGGTGCAAACTATTTACAATAAGTTTGTAATCATGCAGTGTTCATGATCCAGCAGTTCTTTTCAACAATGATGAACAAGAAACAAAAACAAAAGCAAAAAGGCAAAATAGGGATCCCGGGTAAACTAAGGGATCCCTTTAAGAGTTAACCCTAGACGGGTTGTAGCAGCAAGAAGACACATAAAAGGACGAACAGTTAACTATATACAAATGATGAAGCATCCTTGCTTACTCAGTTTCTGGCTGAGCAGGAGGCGGCCTCCTTCTTTTCCCACTGCTGTTCTAGCTGGGCCTGGTATTCCTCCCAGCTAAGGGCCTGTACCATGTCACCCTCCTGGGTCGCCACCCCGGGGAACCCCATAAAGTTGGCCCCGGGGTTCACCCAGCGGCATATCGTGCGCTCCGCATAGACCGTGCCCGGCAGGGTGACTGGTGAGATCGGGGGCTTCAGGAGGTGCTCCATGCCTGTGGCCTGGTCCCAGGGAAGGAGGCACTGGAGCCGATAGGTCCCAGGGGGAGGTGGCGCTGCGACGGGGCCTATCAGCAGGTCCGCTGCTAACGGGGCAGGGCCGGCGGGCTTACCGGCCGGTGCAGCGTCCCCCCTCGTGGCGGATCCCACTGGCGGTGCCATCGGTGGAGACGTCGGCAGCAAGTCGATCAGCGGTGCGGGAACCGAGGTCGGGGATCCTTCCGCCGGTACCTCCTGGGGTGCGGCCTTGGCTCCCATCCGCAGCCGGAGAAGCCGGTCCATTAAGTCCTCCATCTCAAGTTGCAGGAGGTCCACATCGGCTGTGGAGACGGGGCCACTACGTTTCTCACTCAGCACAATAAACCTCGCTTCTTGTCCTTTCTTGGGGTACCGCCGCAACGGAGTGCAGGCGCGGTCCCGTAACGTTCTTTCTGTTCGCTAGGCCTCTGTCAGGATCCCACCCCTGACAGGGACCCCCCTGAATCTTCCCCTGCAACACCCTCTGCCACAGGATGTTGCCTGGTTCCAACCCAGTCAGCTTTCTCCCTAACTTCCGATCTAACCCCCAGTTTTACCAGATTGTGAGGAGTGGCCTCATAGCACCCTTAGCTCCCCCTGGAGGCCAGACTGTGAAGTGTATTGGTGTCTGTGATACCTGGCCACATCGCCTGTCACCAATATAGTTTCGGATTCAATGTGCAGCCCATCCACCCTCTTAAGGAATTCCCCCGTATCCAAGAGAAATGAAGGAAGGCCCTCGACTAGGGGCTGTAATTTAGAGTCAATCCAGCAATTGACTTTTTCAAGATAGTTACCTGAACCAGAGATGATTCGACGTCCTGGGGGGGCCTCGATATTCTTATGTATTTTAGGCAAAAGATACATAGTGGAGATGGTAGGTTCCTGTACTTGCAGTGCCAAAGCCAGTTCCTTTTGGTTATCCCACCCTGAACAGCAATATTCAGGATTTTGGATAGTTGGCACATAAATGACGATAATGGATTGAAAGTTAGACGTCTATAGCATACTTTGTTGTTCAATTGTCTAAAAGCTTCTTTTTCATAGAGGGACTTTGGCCAAATCACGATATTGCCCCCTTTATCGGCTGGCTTCAGCACTACATCAGGAAGCCCCCGCAGGACCTCCAATCTCTCACGTTTGGCTTTTGTAAGGTTGTCCCTAGTGATACCCCTAGGGATATTCATGAAGTCTCTAGTCACAACCTGTACAAACATGTCAATTGGTGCACATGTTGATAATGGGGGGAATTTTTTTGATTTAACTTTTATTGATGAAGGAATCTTACCTCCTTCACCAAGTCTATGTTCCATGGCCAATTCCTCCAGATCTTGTAATGCTAGTTGTTCCTCCTCTGTTGGAAACAAGGTTTGTAGATGAGGATCAAAGAAATGTCTCTTAAACATCAGGTTTCTGGCAAATAGGTGTAAATCCTTAATTGCCGTGAAGGTATCGAAACCTGATGTTGGAGAGAAGGTAAGGCCTCTACTTAATAACGACAAATTGGTATCAGTTAGAATATGAGAACTCAAATTGATTACCTGATTATTCTTTTTGCATTCTGGTGACCTCACTTGAGTTCGTTTATATGGATGAAAATTAGTATCTCTGATCCTCTTAGACCTTGATCCAGATCTTGTCATCATTGAGGAAGTTGACCACCCAGATGAGTCACTCATACTAGAGAGTGAACTTTCTGAGGGTGCCCTGTTATGACCCCAATGGCGAGGGTCTCAGAGATATCAGCAAGTCTGCGAAATACAAAAATCCAGCTCATAGGGCAGTGGTAACTGGGTTGACCATATATCTACTCCTAACGCCAACACTAGAAGTAGCCGGGGAACATGCCTACGTTGGTCGCTAGATGTCTCGCGCCAGCCGGAGGACTAACTACCCCTAGAAGAGGAAAACAAAGACCTCTCTTGCCTCCAGAGAATAGACCCCAAAAGTTGGATACAAGCCCCCCACAAATAATAACGGTGAGGTAAGAGGAAATGACAAACACAGAGATGAACTAGGTTTAGCAAAGAGAGGCCCACTCACTAATAGCAGAATGTAGTAAGATAACTTATATGGTCAACAAAAACCCTACAAAAATCCACACTGGAGATTCAAGAACCCCCGAACCGTCTAACGGCCCGGGGGGAGAACTCCAGCCTCCCTAGAGCTTCCAGCAAGGATAGGATACAGATTATGTACAAGCTGGACAAAAATGCAAACAAAAACAATAGCAAAAAGCAAGAAAGCAGACTTAGCTTAATCAAGCAGGAACCAGGATAGTAGACAAGAGCACTACAGATTAGCTCTGATATCAACGTTGCCAGGCATTGAACTGAAGGTCCAGGGAGCTAATATAGCAACACCCCTGACCTAACGACCCAGGTGAGTATACAAGGGATGATAGACATACCCAGAGTAAAAACACTAGTAGCCACTAGAGGGAGCCAAAAGGTAAATTCACAACAGTACCCCCCCCTTAGTGAGGGGTCACCAAACCCTCACCAAGACCACCAGGGCGATCAGGATGAGCAGCGTGAAAGGCGCGAACTAAATCGGCCGCATGCACATCAGAGGCGACCACCCAGGAATTATCCTCCTGACCATAGCCCTTCCACTTGACCAAGTACTGAAGCCTCCGCCTGGAGAGACGAGAATCTAAGATCTTCTCCACCACGTACTCCAACTCGCCCTCAACCAACACCGGAGCAGGAGGCTCAGCAGAAGGAACCACAGGCACAACGTACCGCCGCAACAAGGACCTATGAAATACGTTGTGAATGGCAAACGACACCGGAAGATCCAGGCGAAAGGATACAGGATTAAGGATCTCCAATATCTTGTAAGGACCAATGAATCGAGGCTTAAATTTGGGAGAGGAGACCTTCATAGGAACAAATCGAGAAGACAGCCATACCAAATCCCCAACACGAAGTCGGGGACCCACACCGCGGCGGCGATTGGCAAAACGCTGAGCCTTCTCCTGTGACAACTTCAAGTTGTCCACCACACGATTCCAGATCCGCCGCAACCTATCCACCACAGAATCCACTCCAGGACAGTCAGAAGGCTCCACATGTCCCGAGGAAAAACGAGGATGGAAACCGGAGTTGCAGAAAAATGGCGAAACCAAGGTGGCAGAACTAGCCCGATTATTAAGGGCAAATTCAGCCAACGGCAAGAAGGTCACCCAATCATCCTGATCAGAAGAGACAAAACACCTCAAATACGCCTCCAGAGTCTGATTAGTTCGTTCCGTTTGTCCGTTAGTCTGTGGATGAAAAGCGGACGAAAACGACAAATCAATGCCCATCCTACCACAAAAGGATCGCCAGAACCTGGAAACAAACTGGGATCCTCTGTCCGACACAATATTCTCAGGAATGCCGTGCAAACGAACCACGTTCTGGAAGAACACAGGAACCAGATCAGCAGAGGAAGGCAGCTTAGGCAAAGGAACCAGATGGACCATCTTGGAGAAACGATCACATATCACCCAGATGACAGACATGCCTTTAGACACCGGGAGATCCGAAATGAAATCCATAGAGATGTGTGTCCGAGGTCTCTTCGGGACAGGCAAGGGCAAGAGCAACCCGCTGGCACGAGAACAGCAAGGCTTAGCTCGAGCACAAGTACCGCAGGACTGCACAAATGACCGCACATCCCTTGAAAAGGAAGGCCACCAAAAGGACCTGGCCACCAGATCTCTGGTGCCAAAAATTCCCGGGTGCCCTGCCAACACTGAGGAATGAACCTCGGAAATGACTCTGCTGGTCCATTTAGCAGGCACAAACAATCTGTCAGGTGGACAAGAGTCAGGCCTACCAGCCTGAAATCTCTGCAACACACGTCGCAGATCTGGAGAAATAGCTGACAAGATAATACCATCCTTAAGAATACCCTCAGGTTCAGCGACTCCAGGAGCATCAGGCACAAAGCTCCTAGACAGAGCATCGGCCTTCACATTCTTAGAACCTGGTAAATACGAGACCACAAAGTCAAAACGGGAGAAAAACAATGACCAGCGGGCCTGTCTAGGATTCAGGCGTTTAGCAGACTCGAGATACATCAAATTTTTGTGATCAGTCAAGACCACCACCCGATGCTTAGCACCCTCGAGCCAATGACGCCACTCCTCAAATGCCCACTTCATGGCCAATAACTCCCGATTGCCCACATCATAATTTCGCTCTGCCGGCGAAAACTTCCTAGAGAAAAAGGCACAAGGTCTCATAGTAGAGCAACCAGGGCCTCTCTGCGACAAAACGGCCCCTGCCCCAATCTCCGAAGCATCCACCTCAACCTGAAAGGGAAGTGAGACGTCAGGCTGGCACAAAACAGGCGCCGAAGTAAACCGGCGTTTCAACTCCTGGAAAGCCTCCACGGCAGCAGGAGCCCAGTTAGCTACATCAGAGCCTTTCTTGGTCATATCCGTCAGCGGTTTAACAACGCTAGAGAAATTTGCGATAAAATGACGGTAGAAGTTAGCAAAACCCAAGAACTTCTGAAGACTCTTAACTGACGAGGGTTGAGTCCAATCATGAATAGCTCGGACCTTGACTGGATCCATCTCCACAGCAGAAGGGGAAAAAATGAACCCCAAAAAGGGAACCTTCTGTACACCAAAGAGACACTTTGAGCCTTTTACAAACAAAGAATTTTCACGCAAAATCTCAAAAACCATCCTGACCTGCTCCACATGCGAGTCCCAATCCTCAGAAAAAAACAGAATATCATCCAGATAAACAATCAAAAATTTATCCAGATACTTCCGGAAAATGTCATGCATGAAGGACTGAAAAACTGAAGGTGCATTAGAGAGCCCAAATGGCATCACCAAGTACTCAAAATGACCTTCGGGCGTATTGAATGCGGTTTTCCATTCATCGCCCTGCCTAATGCGCACAAGGTTGTACGCACCACGAAGGTCTATCTTGGTGAACCACTTGGCACCTTTAATCCGGGCAAACAAATCTGACAACAACGGCAAAGGATACTGAAATTTGACAGTGATCTTATTTAAAAGCCGATAGTCAATACAAGGCCTCAAAGATCCGTCCTTTTTGGCCACAAAAAAGAATCCCGCACCAAGAGGGGAAGAAGAAGGACGGATATGCCCCTTCTCAAGAGACTCCTTGATATATGAACGCATCGCGGTATGTTCAGGTACCGACAGATTAAACAGTCTCCCCTTAGGAAACTTACTGCCAGGGATCAAATCTATTGCACAGTCACATTCCCTATGAGGAGGCAGTGCACTGGACTTAGACTCGCTGAAGACATCCTGATAATCAGACAAATACGCCGGAACTTCCGAAGGCGTAGAAGAAGCAATAGACAAGGGCAGGGAATCTCCATGAATTCCATGGCAGCCCCAACTTGACACTGACATAGCCTTCCAGTCCAAGACTGGATTATGGGTCTGTAACCATGGCAAACCCAAAACAACCAAATCATGCATTTTATGCAGAACAAGAAAACGTATTACCTCCCGATGTTCGGCAGTCATGCACATGGTAACCTGTGTCCAAAACTGCGGTTTATTTTTTGCCAATGGCGTAGAATCAATACCCCTAAGAGGGATAGGATTTTCCAATGGCTCAAGAACAAATCCGCAGCGCTTGGCAAATGACAGATCCATAAGGCTCAGGGCCGCACCTGAGTCCACAAACGCCATGACAGGATACGATGACAGTGAGCAAATCAAAGTTACAGATAGAATAAATTTAGGTTGCAAATTACCAATGACGACCGGACTAACAACCTTAGTAAGACGTTTAGAGCATGCTGAGATAACATGTGTAGAATCACCACAGTAGTAACACAAGCCATTCTGGCGTCTATGAATTTTCCGCTCATTTCTAGTCAGGATTCTATCACATTGCATTAATTCAGGTGCCTGTTCAGACAACACCATGAGGGAATTTGCGGTTTTGCGCTCCCGCAACCGCCGGTCGATTTGAATAGCCAGGGCCATAGAATCATTCAGACCTGTGGGAATGGGAAAACCCACCATCACATTCTTAATGGCTTCAGAAAGACCATTTCTAAAATTTGCAGCCAATGCACACTCGTTCCACTGGGTCAGCACGGACCATTTCCGAAATTTTTGGCAATACACTTCAGCCTCGTCCTGGCCCTGAGACATAGCCAGCAAGGCTTTTTCTGCCTGAATCTCAAGATTGGGTTCCTCATAAAGCAAACCGAGCGCCAGAAAAAACGCATCAATATCAGCCAATGCCGGATCTCATGGCGCCAGCGAGAAAGCCCAATCCTGAGGGTCGCCCCGTAAAAAAGAAATAACAATTTTCACTTGCTGAGCGGAGTCTCCAGAGGAACAGGGTCTCAGGGACAAAAACAATTTACAATTATTCCTGAAATTTCTAAACTTAAATCGGTCTCCGGAAAACAGTTCAGGAATCGGTATCTTAGGTTCTGACATAGGATTTCTGGTAACATAATCTTGTATGCCCTGCACACGAGCAGCAAGCTGGTCCACACTTGTAATCAAGGTCTGGACATTCATGTCTGCAGCAAACACAAGCCACTCAGAGGTAAAGGGGAAAAGAAAAAAAAAAATGAGAGAGAGAAAAGAAAAAAAAAACTCAGAACTTTCTTTCTTATAATCCCGCTTCTGCAATGCATTTAACATTTAATACTGGCCTGGCAAACTGTTATGACCCCAATGGCGAGGGTCTCAGAGATATCAGCAAGTCTGCAAAATACAAAAATCCAGCTCATAGGGCAGTGGTAACTGGGTTGACCATATATCTACTCCTAACGCCAACACTAGAAGTAGCCGGGGAACATGCCTACGTTGGTCGCTAGATGTCTCGCGCCAGCCGGAGGACTAACTACCCCTAGAAGAGGAAAACAAAGACCTCTCTTGCCTCCACAGAATAGACCCCAAAAGTTGGATACAAGCCCCCCACAAATAATAACGGTGAGGTAAGAGGAAATGACAAACACAGAGATGAACTAGGTTTAGCAAAGAGAGGCCCACTCACTAATAGCAGAATGTAGTAAGATAACTTATATGGTCAACAAAAACCCTACAAAAATCCACACTGGAGATTCAAGAACCCCCGAACCGTCTAACGGCCCGGGGGGAGAACTCCAGCCTCCCTAGAGCTTCCAGCAAGGATAGGATACAGATTATGTACAAGCTGGACAAAAATGCAAACAAAAACAATAGCAAAAAGCAAGAAAGCAGACTTAGCTTAATCAAGCAGGAACCAGGATAGTAGACAAGAGCACTACAGATTAGCTCTGATATCAACGTTGCCAGGCATTGAACTGAAGGTCCAGGGAGCTAATATAGCAACACCCCTGACCTAACGACCCAGGTGAGCATACAAGGGATGATAGATATACCCAGAGTAAAAACACTAGTAGCCACTAGAGGGAGCCAAAAGGTAAATTCACAACAGTGCCCCTGCTAGCCTGGGACCCTGGAAGTTGTTCTTCCTCCAATAGTATATACTCTTATTGGCAAAATCCGTTGTATCCCTCCATAGCACCCTTAGCTCCCCCTGGAGGCCAGACTGTGAAGTGTATTGGTGTCTGTGATACCTGGTCAGGTGAACTCCTTCAGTGCCATCAGACGTACCATAGCCCCCCTTAGCGGCGGAGCATCAGTACTGCAACGACCAGGACTCTGGGGCACTGCACATACATCAGTTAGGACTGCTCTATATTGGTATACCTTGACGTTTGGTGGAGCAGCTTAGTATACATTTTTTGCAAAAAACATATCAACCAAATACCCTGTTCTTTACATCTTTTCACTAGCACTTGCGGATTACTGTGATTTTTTTAAACTGTTTTTGGTTTTACTATGCTCTTTTGTGTCTTTGTGTATGTGATATGTATGTGACATGTATGTGATATGTCCATGACTGGAGTATGATGGCGGCGAGGTGCACACATGGGCACAGGACACTTTTGCTTTATTCTTTAAGTACCTCGCACTCCACCTCACCCTCCTCATCAAGAACTGTGTGAAAAACGCTGGTCTTCATAAACCAAGCCACAGAGAACACGTCTGTAAGGCTACTTTCACACTAGCGTTAACTGCATTCCGTCACAATGCGTCGTTTTGCCGAAAAAACGCATCCTGCAAAAGTGTTTGCAGGATGCGTTTTTTCGCCATTGATTAACATGAAGCGACGCATTGTGACGGATTGCTACACGTCGCACCCGTCGTGCGACGAATGCGTCGTGCAGTGGCGGACCGTCGGGAGCAAAAAACGCTACATGTAACGTTTTTTGCTCACGACGGTCCGCTTTTTCCGACCGCGCATGCGCAGCCGGAACTCCGCCCCCACCTCCCCGCACTTCCCCGCACCTCACAATGGGGCAGCGGATGCGCTGGAAAAATGCATCCGCTGCCCCCGTTGTGCGGCGGGGACAACGCTAGCGTCGGGGACCTCGGCCCGACGCACGGCGACGGGCCGAGCCCGACGCTAGTGTGAAAGAAGCCTACACGGCGGTGTGAACATGGCACACTGGGTTTGGGTGCAGAGCAGGCAGATGCAGGGCACGCACCTATACAGCACACAGACATATACCTCACGCCATGGGCTATTTCCTATAAGAAACACATCGCCTGAGAGATTACTATGAAGAACAGGCGGTGTCACTGACGGCTGTGACCGCTCTGCCTCAGAAGGGGTTAACAGGAACAGAGCATTATTTGTCAGGCGCTCTGTGGAAGAGGGCGGGGCCGGGAAGGTGACGTCAGAGGGAGGCAGTGCAGCCTGTTTCCCTCCCCTCGTCGGATAGCGCTGGTCGGGACACCGGGAGCTTCCGCTTTCCCCTGGAGCCTGAAGGGGAGAAGGCGCCAAGAAGCGGAGTGTGGCGGCTGCGGACTGGGTCCATGTGTGATTGCTGACACCCGGGGGTCATGGCTATCCTGAGGCTTGTGTTCCTGCTCTCCTGGGCGGCTAGTTCGGGAGGTGAGATGGGAGGGGGACTACGGGGCCGCTCCACTGTTATTGCAGCCCAGCTATCCCAGGAGGGGGCAGGGAGGGAGGCCGTATACAAATGCACCATGTGCCTTCATGGCCGGTGACAGCCCCCTCCCTGGAGCAATCCTCCCCCACCCAGACATTAGTTTACCAAGTGCAGCTGGGCACATGGCCAGTGTGGCACTGCCTGCCCGTCATTGTGGGTAACCTGGCACTGCCTGCCCGTCATTGTGGGTAACCTGGCACTGCCTGCCCATCATTGTGGTGGGTTATCTGGCACTGCCTGCCCGTCATTGTGGTGGGTAACCTGGCACTGCCTGCCCGTCATTGTGGTGGGTAACCTGGCACTGCCTGCCCGTCATTGTGGTGGGTAACCTGGCACTGCCTGCCCGTCATTGTGGTGGGTAACCTGGCACTGCCTGCCCGTCATTGTGGTGGGTAACCTGGCACTGCCTGCCCGTCATTGTGGTGGGTTACCTGGCACTGCCTGCCCGTCATTGTGGTGGGTTACCTGGCACTGCCTGCCCGTCATTGTGGTGGGTTACCTGGCACTGCCTGCCCGTCATTGTGGTGGGTTACCTGGCACTGCCTGCCCGTCATTGTGGTGGGTAACCTGGCACTGCCTGGCTGTCATTGTGGTGGGTTACCTGGCACTGCCTGCCCGTCATTGTGGTGGGTTACCTGGCACTGCCTGGCCGTCATTGTCGTGGGTAACCTGGCACTGCCTGCCTGTCATTGTGGTGGGTAACCTGGCACTGCCTGCCCGTCATTGTGGTGGGTAACCTGGCACTGCCTGCCCGTCATTGTGGTGGGTAACCTGGCACTGCCTGCCCGTCATTGTGGTGGGTTACCTGGCACTGCCTGCCCGTCATTGTGGTGGGTAACCTGGCACTGCCTGCCCGTCATTGTGGTGGGTTACCTGGCACTGCCTGCCCGTCATTGTGGTGGGTTACCTGGCACTGCCTGCCCGTCATTGTGGTGGGTTACCTGGCACTGCCTGCCCGTCATTGTGGTGGGTTACCTGGCACTGCCTGCCCGTCATTGTGGTGGGTTACCTGGCACTGCCTGCCCGTCATTGTGGTGGGTTACCTGGCACTGCCTGCCCGTCATTGTGGTGGGTTACCTGGCACTGCCTGCCCGTCATTGTGGTGGGTAACCTGGCACTGCCTGCCCGTCATTGTGGTGGGTAACCTGGCACTGCCTGCCCGTCATTGTGGTGGGTAACCTGGCACTGCCTGCCCGTCATTGTGGTGGGTAACCTGGCACTGCCTGCCCGTCATTGTGGTGGGTAACCTGGCACTGCCTGCCCGTCATTGTGGTGGGTAACCTGGCACTGCCTGGCGGGCATTGTGGTGGGTAACCTGGCACTGCCTGGCGGGCATTGTGGTGGGTAACCTGGCACTGCCTGGCGGGCATTGTGGTGGGTAACCTGGCACTGCCTGGCGGGCATTGTGGTGGGTAACCTGGCACTGCCTGGCGGGCATTGTGGTGGGTAACCTGGCACTGCCTGCCCGTCATTGTGGTGGGTAACCTGGCACTGCCTGCCCGTCATTGTGGTGGGTTACCTGGCACTGCCTGCCCGTCATTGTGGTGGGTAACCTGGCACTGCCTGCCCGTCATTGTGGTGGGTTACCTGGCACTGCCTGCCCGTCATTGTGGTGGGTTACCTGGCACTGCCTGCCCGTCATTGTGGTGGGTTACCTGGCACTGCCTGCCCGTCATTGTGGTGGGTTACCTGGCACTGCCTGCCCGTCATTGTGGTGGGTTACCTGGCACTGCCTGCCCGTCATTGTGGTGGGTTACCTGGCACTGCCTGCCCGTCATTGTGGTGGGTTACCTGGCACTGCCTGCCCGTCATTGTGGTGGGTTACCTGGCACTGCCTGCCCGTCATTGTGGTGGGTAACCTGGCACTGCCTGCCCGTCATTGTGGTGGGTAACCTGGCACTGCCTGCCCGTCATTGTGGTGGGTAACCTGGCACTGCCTGCCCGTCATTGTGGTGGGTAACCTGGCACTGCCTGCCCGTCATTGTGGTGGGTAACCTGGCACTGCCTGGCGGGCATTGTGGTGGGTAACCTGGCACTGCCTGGCGGGCATTGTGGTGGGTAACCTGGCACTGCCTGGCGGGCATTGTGGTGGGTAACCTGGCACTGCCTGGCGGGCATTGTGGTGGGTAACCTGGCACTGCCTGGCGGGCATTGTGGTGGGTAGCCTGGCGGTCAGTGTGGTGCCCCAGTCAGGCTGCTGTTTACATCCTTGGCTGCACGACTGTCTATATATGATCGCCCAGTGCCCGCTCCCCTGACCATTGTTCTCCTCTTTGTCATCACTGCGCTGCTGGCACATGGCATTGCCCCCTCATCTGGGCAGGGGGCTCCTGTGAGCTGCTGCTCCCTGTCTTGTTCCTTGCACCTCGCTTGTATTCGGGGTGCCTGTAGGGCTGGATGTTGCCTGCGGAGGGTATGGGCTGGTGATCTACATTGTGGCGTCTGCCTTGGCTTCATGCTCTGTGTCAGGAGAGGACAAGCTGCTCCCGTGTAGCAGAGAATTGCTGCAGACTTCCCAGCACCCACCTCTGTAGGCGGCTGTTGGGGAGAATAAGGAAAGATGGAGGGTGTTAGGTGTTATAAGACCTGGAGACTGTGGATCTGCTGGATTTGTTGTCATTTCTGCCTGATTTTTTCCTTCCTCCCCTTTCTCACTAGTCAGAAGCGAGTGGCGTAACCCTTTGTATTCCCTTCTGCATCCATTATTGGTACGTAGATGGTCATGTGTGTCATCACAGAAGGATGGCTGAATGCTGTCGGCCACGTCGTGTAGAAATGAATGGAGATAAATACTGCTGTGATCTGCTGTGGCCTGATCTGTCATTTTGTAGACTTTGTGCTGGGTTCTTGGGGTTAACGTGCCCGCTTTCGGATAAGTCTCATCCTGTAGCCTCCTCTCTGCAGTCCTCCACATTGTGCTGGTGTAATGATGTCACATTTTGGGATTATATGGGAGATGGTCAATTACTTCACGACCTGCGAGGGATTGTCCTAATTTCCTTTGTATACTACTGTCGTGCAGTGTGTGGCCTCACAACGGGACCACCCATAGGAGACTTGCTTTGTTTCGGGGCTCGGTGACACACCTTTACTCTTGTCAGAAGCGGCGGATGCTTCCTGTTCTTTATCTGATTGTTGTTTTTTTTTTCTAGTAAGTAGTTTTACTTCTAGGAAGTGACTCCCTCCAATGTAATCTCCATTAGCGGAAGAAGCCTGGACAGAAGCATAAATTGAATTATTGAGGAGAACTGTCCGTTACCATTTTCAGCACAATCGAGCTCTCGGATATTCTTCATGGTTGGAGTAGTCCTTCACCTCGGATTTGCAGGCACAGACTTTCCAGGGGAAATTTGATCACATTGTTGCGAATAGTGTCGCTTTGCTTTGAAGTTCGGAGGCTTGTTGTGTATAGGCGTCCTGAGACTCTTAATAATGATCGATAGGGATTTGTAGCCATTCGAAGAAATATTCTACTGCTGCGATCTTGTTTCCATAGGCTGTTTATTTTGGGGCCCTAAACTTGGATATACAACAAGTGGATCATTATTGAATTACCTGTCAGCAATGTTAACGTGCCTTATTTTTTAATAAATGCAGCCTTCGTTGGTATTCTGTACCCATTGCACTGCTATTTGGTGGTCCGTCATGTCTGGTGGTCCCTGCTTGGTGTGGACTTTGTTTTTCATCACATGAATTGTGGGAGAGCAGCGTCATGTTGTTGTGGTGCACATTCATTCCACAGAGAAGAAAATTACTATACTCATGAAAAAATAAGTCAAAATGTGCCTTTTTTTTTTTAAAGCCAAGTTGCTTTTTAAAGTACAGTACATATAGAATGTGGTGCTAGTTTTAACAGGTGGATAACCCCTTTAAGTTCCCATGGTGAGTTTTGATTCTGTGTCTTTGTTGTCACCCGCAGCATCTTAAAGTTCCAGCAAAGTGGATAGGACTTTCTCATACTGTCTTTTTGTTGTTCTTATGCTGTGTAAACTGACCTGAGGTGCATGTTTGAGTTGTGCAACATGTCAGTTTCTCTTGCTAGTACTATGACGTTTTGAGTGTAAATTTTGACCATAGCATTGAATTACATACATAGGGATAATCTGCAGGTAATTTTTTTTTCTTTCTATTTTTGCATCGTGGAAACACTGTAAGAACGAAGATTATCCACACATTACTGTCAATAAAGTTTTGCCAAATTCCAGGAAATAAAACAAAAAAACCCAAAACAAGTAACCTAGTTTATTTGGTGCCGAAAGTCTGCATCATGAGAAACTCATCAAATACTTACGGTGTGAACTGTCTAGAAATGAGCTGTCTGATACCAAATATTTTTTTCATATACCAACTGATACCGCGCTTGGGAAAAAAGAGAGAAAGAAAGAGGCTGCCCCTACCTGTAAGAATACAGCCAAACCATGAATATATGCAGCAATAGATGATATTATTAAAGATGACCCACTGAACTTTATGATAAGTCAAATGAACAATTACCTATACTACCTGCCTGCTTGCTAACTCAAAAAAGTACAATGCCCACCGGTATATATGTGTGTGTATATATATATATATATATATATATATATATTTCCACAGGAATAGCCTAAAATATCCGTTGTTGGTAAATTAAACACCTATATGTACTGGAATGACTTTGAGAGACAATAGCTCTTACCATGTGGGAGTGTAGTCGGTGGACGATGACTGTTGTGCTGGACTCTCACCCCTGTTCGTGATGGATGTCGGAAGTAGTGTGCGGTGTCTCACTGCTGCACGCTGCAGATGTGTGGGTAGGGTGACCTACGGGTGGCACCTAGAGAATGGGTGCACGGCTGCTCGTGCCGCCTGGACGGGTGCGAGGTGTGATTGTTCAGTGCAGGGCCAGGGAACGTCCCGGCCGGAGGCGCCCCTGGTTGCACCGAGAGAAAAAAATGGCCGCCGCTGACAAGCAGCGTGTGACGTCACTGACCTACGGAGCCTCGCTAGGACCAAAAAAGCTGACCGACGCGTTTCGAAGGGAAAACACCCTTCTTCATCAGGGTTACCAAATATTTTTTTTCATACATGTAAGAGTATAGTCACACTGAGGTTTTTTTTTTTCTGTTTTTGAGCGAATTAATTTCAAAATCCTTCTTATGATCTCTTCCCATTCATTTCTTTGGGTAATTCACTATTCTGTTCACATGACAATTTTTATTTTCTTTCAACCGAAGGTATAGAAAAATGGCTAGTGTGAAAAAAGAAAGTGCACTTGACTTCCTTTTAAAGAGGATCCTGACGGAAACCTCTCAAACTAGCCAGTGTCCAATCAAGACTCCAAAGAATGCTTCGGAAAAAAAGTCTCTTTCCAAACTTTTCATAACCACTTCAGGAAACTCTTCAATAAAAACTCTCCAAAATACTAGTCTCTGGAGGCGTTTTCTGCATGAAAATCCTGTGGGTTTTTGAACCTCTTAAAGAGAAGCTGTCCCCAGGTTTGTCCCATATGATGTAAGGCCAGTACCTTCAGCCCCGATATACAGCATTTTAATATGTTGTGTGTATATAATATGTATGTGTATATATGTGTGTGTGTGTATATATGTGTGTGTGTATATATATATATATATATATATGTGTATGTATATATGTATATATGTGTATGTATATATGTGTATGTATATATGTATATATGTGTATGTATATATGTATATATGTGTATGTATATATGTGTATGTATATATGTGTATGTATATATGTATATATGTGTATGTATATATGTATATATGTGTATGTATATATGTATATATGTGTATGTATATATGTATGTATGTATGTGTGTGTGTGTATATATATATATATATATATATATATATATATATTCTCTGCAAGACAAGAAAAGGACCTTTTTAGTACACTCCCCTATGGGGCAGTCGGGTCCTATGGTCGTCACTGTCTAGGTCCGGCGCCTCCTCTCTTCTTGCCACGCCGTCCTCCTTCTTGCTTCGTGTGGATGTCGCGTCCTACGCCATCCACACAGTGTCCCCGACATTGCGCTCATGTACAGGCGTACTTCTCTCTCCCAGTATTTTTTTTTTTCTTCCTTTTTTTACAACCTGAAAACAAGTCCAGCATGTGAAACATTATCTTCCATTCTAATAAAAGACCCTCTGCTTCCGTTGAAGTAACTAATGCAATGGATCACTTCCGTTTGTATGTTCCTAGAACAAAACAGGCAAATGGAAGGTCTGAGTGGACTTGGGAACTGAGCCCAGGTTTGATTCTTTGCCGTTACCTGTAATTGGTGCTTACAGTCCACAGCGTGAAAACGTTAGCAGCCAGTGTGGTTGCCATAGGGTGTGGTGAGTATGAGCCTGATAGTGTGTACATGGTGGCTAATACTCCTTCATTTACCAGCCATGGCCTTCCCTACATGCGACTGAGCATTCCTGTAAACTTACCTGCATCCAGACTGCAGCAAACTTGAAAGGTGTTCAGTAGTAACAAACTTCAAAGCATGCCCTGGCACTTTGTACATAATAAGCCGAGCCCAAAGTAGCAGGATGAAAGCGAAAGGATAAAAAGTAGAAGTGATTGTAAATCTGATGAAGTGATGTAGAAACAGAAACTTGGCGTGTAGAGGATAGCTGCGGCACCTGATGGCACGGCGCGCTTTTCTTATCTTCACTAGTAGTGGCAGATCTATTTTAGTTTGGTGAGAAATGATTTTATTGTGATTTTAGTGAAATAAGTCTTTCTGTAGAAATGTGGCAGACGAGAGGGCATTCAGACTTGCTCTTCCTCTGACTGGGCGTTGATCTGCAGTACTCTGCAGCGGAATGTAAATGGTTAACGGAGTTGCGCGGTTTATCTCGACAATTTTTCACATCCAGCTGCTTTCGGTGATTGTTGGAGTTGTCGAGGGTCAGACCCCCACTGATCTGATATTAATGCCCTGTCCTAAGCATAGATTATTGATATAGTAGTGAAACGCTCCTGTAAAACTAGTGACATGATCTTCCCTACAGAAGGAAAACGCCCTTCTGCAGAAGTGTACTTAAGGCCACATTCAGTATTTGGTCAGTATTTTACATCAGTATCGGTAAGCCAAAACCAGGAGTGGAACTATCAGAGGAAAAGTAGAATAGAAACGCGTGGCCAATTCTGTATTTATCACCCACTCCTGGTTTTGGTGATACTGATGTAAAATACTGAACGTGTGAACGTGGCCTTAGGGTTCATTCTTGCCGCTTGCTAGTAACCTGAGTGTCTAACTGGTCTGTAGGAGCCAGAACTTAGGGCTTGTTCACACTTTGCAGATTTTGCTGCGGATTTTTCCGCAGTGGATTTGGAAAAACCGCAGTGCAAAACCGCTGCGGTTTTCACTGCGGATTTTCCTGCGGTTTCTTCTGCGGATTCCTCTGCGGATTTTCAACAGCATTTTCCTATTGGTGCTAGTTGAAAACCGCTGCGGAATCCGCAGAAAGAAGTGACATGTTCCTTCTTTTTTTCCGCAGCAATTCCGCGCGGTTTTTAAAGGGATTTTCCGCAATGTGGGCACAGCGGTTTTGGTTTTCCATAGGGTAACATTGTACTGTACCCTGCATGGAAAACTGCTGCGGATCCGCAGCGGCAAATCCGCTGCGGATCCGCAGCAAAAACCGCAAAGTGTGAACATAGCCTTAATGGTTGGTAGGGATCAAGTAATTATTTCTCACTGCGAAATGCAAATAAATTTATATAATTTATACAATGTGATTTTCTGGATTTTATTTTTGATGATCTATCTCTCAATGTTAAAATTAACCTACCCTTAAAATTATAGACTGTTCATGTCCTTTGTCAGTGGGCAAACTTACAAAATCAGCAAGGTATCAAATACTTATTTCCTTCACTGTATAGAATTTTAGATCAACTTCTCAACTCATTAGTGGCCACAACACCACCTTCTCTGTGAAAATGAGTAGCTACCCTAAAGTAGGGTCTGCTTAAGACCACTGTATGAGGTGTCCATGGTCCTAGAAGAGGCTTTCTTGTCTCTACTTCCCATCCTGTGTTCCTCTAGTTATAGGTCAGTACAAGAAAGTCATGGCACACTTGGAATGAATCAGTCGCAATGTGTTTTTACTACATTTATTGCCACAGGGATCGTTATATAGTATATAGCACGAAGACCACCAAACATTAAAGACCAGAGATGTCCTTTCCATACTGGTTGTGGGTTTTGTTTGGCCAAATAATTTTCTGTAAATGTATATTAATGAATAATGTCCATAGAAATGCAATTGTCAGTGGGTCATTGAGCTATACTATAGATGGTAATACCTTCTAGAATGAGCAAATTTATTTCTTTTCACGTGGAGGTTTCTTGAGAGCCGTAGGAGTTGGATCACATTTATAGCCTAGCTGTAGAGGGCAATAAACGAAATCTTAATGATGCATTGTCTGCTGCCTTTGTTTGGGTCCTGTTTCTCCCGAGGAGCCATAAAGGAAGGTGCTTGCATTTAGTGCCTCCTCTAGCCAGCCGTCACATGTTTAAGGTAGAATTTCTCAAGCTATTGCTAGTGTACTGTGATTCTCTATATGCAGGAAATGTTTTGTTTTTTTTTTTGCTTTTCTTTACCGTATAAAGTGAATACTTACAAAATATGGAAAAATCATTGGTGCTCCACGGAGAGCAGACATTCTTATCCCCTCCTACTTGTTCTGTAAAATAGCTTCTGACTCATTTTGTATTCTGTTAATTGCATCTTCCAGCCGGGAGGTTATTTATCCTGAGTAGTTACCGTATGTTGTGTTTTTTTTTTTTTTTTTTTTTAAATGATGACTCTCAACGTTTGGTGTGTTGATAGTACGGTAGGTGTTATTTATTTTATTTAAAAAAAAAAAAAAAAAAAAAAAAAAAAAATCTGGCAAAACTGCCTGTGTCATTGTAGTGATACGGGTATTTTCATGGATGAAGCTCCTATTGATTGCTTGTGCACACAGTCTTTTAATCTTGTTCAAAGTTGCCAAGTTTTTTCAGGTGACTCTGGTTCAGGAAAGTCAGATTTTTATTTTTTTACTTTATGCAATTTTTAATGCGTCAGTGTTTTTGGGCTTCCTACAGACCTTTTTTATTTAGATCGTGATGTCTTCCAAGCAGAAACATTGTAAAGAATGGTTGTCACCTCTTTTAACCGCTTTATGTCTTTGGAAACTTGGTGACCAAAAGCCGTTCATATGTAACATCTTTTGAGCGTTTTTAGTGCTCTTTTTCAGGGGGGGGGGGGGGGGGGTTAGGGTATGTTCAGGATTGC
Organism: Ranitomeya variabilis; assembly: GCF_051348905.1. NCBI lineage: Eukaryota > Metazoa > Chordata > Amphibia > Anura > Dendrobatidae > Ranitomeya > Ranitomeya variabilis. The sequence goes on along the minus strand of NC_135236.1, from coordinate 224,147,608 downwards.
ATCAGGATTTGGTCAGGATTTTACATCAGTATTTGTAAGCCAAAACCAGGAGTGGGTGATAAATGCAGAAGTGGTGCATATGTTTCTATTATACTTTTCCTCTAATTGTTCCACTCCTGGTTTTGGCTTAGGCTAGGTTCACATTGCGTTAGGGCAATCCGTTTAGCGCTAGCGCAATGTTTATTTAGGGGCCGCGTTAGGGGTCGCGTTAACGTCCCCGCTCTCGCAGATCCCCAAACGGATCCGGGGAACGGACCTCGGGCACGCCGTGGACGCTGCAAGCAGCGTTCGAGGCGCGCCACAGAAGAACGGCACATCGCTAGCGCGAGCCGAAAAAGGCACGCGCTAGCGATGCGCTACAGGGAAACTTCACATTGCTGTCAATGGGTGCGCTAACGGACCCATTGCACGGCATTTTCGCCGTGCTAACGCTGACCGTTAGCGTGCACACATTAACGCAATGTGAACCTAGCCTTACAAATACTGATGAAAAATCTTGACCAAATCCTGATGCAATCCTGAACGTGGACACATACCCTTAGAGTGGACCCTCCTTAAAAAGATGTCATGTACACATATAAACTTGAAAACGATATGCATATCTTTATATTTTTATTTTTCAATTATTTCCTTTTTTGTTTTTATCTTTGAGGATTATACATCAACATGGAAAAATTTATAATAAATTGAGCCAATTTTGTTGCTGAAATTCTGTTGATTTACTACACAAGTTTGTCCACAGCAGAATTTGACATGCTGCAAACTTGACATGGCTGTGCCGTCAAATTCTAGTACTCTAGACACTGATTACCCATGTTGATCCTTGTTGACATACTGACTATCTTGTGTGAATCTTTTAAAGGGACTTAGAAAAATTATATATATATATATATGTGATCAATTGTTAAGGGGTACTTCCGTCTGTCTGTCCTCAACTTCCGTCACGGATATTCATTCGCTGATTGGTCTCGCCAGCTGCCTGTCATGGCTGCTGTGACCAATCAGTGATGGGCACAGTCCGATTAGTCCCTCCCTACTCCCCTGCAGTCAGTGCCGGGCGGCCACTCCATACTCCCCGCAGTCACGGCTCACACAGGGTTAATGCCAGCAGTAACGGACCGCGTTATGCCGCGGGTAACTCACTCCGTTACCGCCGCTATTAACCCTGTGTGACCAAGTTTTTACTATTGACGCAGCCTATGCAGCGTCAATAGTAAAAGGATCTAATGTTAAAAATAATTAAAAAAAAAAAAAAAGGAAAAAATCATATACTCACCTTCCGCCGCCTTTCCCGTTACTCACCACCCTCCGGTGACCGCTCTGTGCAAGCCACAGGTTCCGGTAGCAAGGATCGTATGGCAGAAGGACCTGCCATGACATCACGGTCATGTGACCGCGACGTCACGGTCATGTGACCGCGACGTCATCACACCCTGGGATCGGAAGCTGACGCCTGTACCGCGCACAGGCGACAGAACTACAAGTATGGTGAGTATGTTAGAACTACAATGGGCCCTCGGATCGGAAGGTGAGTATGTTTATTTTTTAACCTGTGACATACGTGGCTGGTCAATATACTACGTGGCTCTGTGCTGTATACTACGTGGCTCTGTGCTGTATACTACGTGGCTCTGCTGTATACTACGTGGCTCTGTGCTGTATACTACGTGGCTCTGTGCTGTATACTACGTGGCTCTGTGCTGTATACTACGTGGCTCTGTGCTGTATACTACGTGGCTCTGTGCTGTATACTACGTGGCTCTGTGCTGTATACTACGTGGCTCTGTGCTGTATACTACGTGGCTCTGTGCTGTATACTACGTGGCTCTGTGCTGTATACTACGTGGCTCTGTGCTGTATACTACGTGGCTCTGTGCTGTATACTACGTGGCTCTGTGCTGTATACTACGTGGCTCTGTGCTGTATACTACGTGGCTCTGTGCTGTATACTACGTGGCTCTGTGCTGTATACTACGTGGCTCTGTGCTGTATACTACGTGGCTCTGTGCTGTATACTACGTGGCTCTGTGCTGTATACTTTTTGGCTCTGTGCTGTATACTTTTTGGCTCTGTGCTGTATACTTTTTGGCTCTGTGCTGTATACTTTTTGGCTCTGTGCTGTATACTACGTGGCTCTGTGCTGTATACTACGTGGCTCTGTGCTGTATACTACGTGGCTCTGTGCTGTATACTACGTGGCTCTGTGCTGTATACTACGTGGCTCTGTGCTGTATACTACGTGGCTCTGTGCTGTATACTACGTGGGCATGCATATTCTAGAATACCCGATGCGTTAGAATGGGGCCACCATCTAGTCCATATTATATCTTTATTGGTGCAGATTTTAGCTGAACGATGGTGCCAGTTGTAGGACCCCACCCCCCCACATTTTCATATTGGTAATCACCTAATAATAAGTCATCAATTGTTCATTCCCAAGCAATCCGTTTAACATTTTTGTAGTCACCCATTTTTAAACCAGCATCCGATATATGGCTGTACGACAGTCGTGTTTTGTACGGAGCTAGAACACATTCGACAGAAGAAAGATTGTGGCTTGTTTTGTCGGGCTCCTAGAACAGTGGATTCTGAGATGGAGCCTCTATGGCCGTACAATAGTGAGGCTTCATGTAAAGTTCCCCTCCATGTGCATGAGTCCTTGGTGTAGCACAAATGCCATTGGATGAAATGGCCAGCTACCCGATCAGTCTTATTTCTCCCTCAGGGTATGTGCACAGTACACGTAACAGGTTCTGTTGGACTCCAGTTTCTTCCAGAGGAGAATAGCTCTGAACATATGCAGTCTCATGGAGCTTGTTAACTTTTTTTTTTTTCTTCTATTTTCGTATGGACTGATCGAACATGCCAAGTTTTTCAAGCAGAAGATACTTCAGGAAACGTTGGTGGGTTGTTTAGATCCTCTTCATAGCGTTATACCATCCTTCAGATGTTTATCTCTTTTTAACTGATGTGTGTCTCTGGAATACTGAAGCCGATAGAAGACACGCAAAAGACTAAACATATCAACAAGTTTTTTCTCAAAGAAATACATACTGTATGTTTATTATTTTGGGCATTTTCTGGGCGCCTTTTCATGTGGGTTTTGAAGCAGACCAGCATGGAAAAAACATCATGTGTAATCTCACGCACTAAATGCGTAGCTTAGCTACTGGAAACTTCATGGGGTCTTTCAAAGATGTCGCAGCTATGTTAGCAAACTGTACACCAACTTCTTGCTTTATGACCTTGTTGAACTTTAGTTATGTGTAATCAGTGGAAATTTCAATATCTGACCAACAATCTGCTTTCCACATCCTTGTACAGATGACATTTTTTTTACACAACCACCTTTAGTATATAAGGAACCAGAGCACAGAATGTTGCAATAAAAAGCTATTTACATCATATATTATCAGAAATGAAATGGGCACTAACCCCCCTATGTTAGGTGGTTGGATGATCCTCCAGAAATGTGTTTTTTTTTTTTTTTCTTTTCTTTTTCTCTTCTCCTGACTTTTCCATATCATGTATGCAGGCTTTAAGAGTCTGTTCATGTTAGCATTATGCTCAGTCCTTCTCGGAGTGGCCCACGGGAGAACAGGAGAGTCTTCCGGTGGGCCCCTGTGCACCACCACCCTCTTATTTCAGCAGTACCTGCCACGCTTCAGTATGTACAGACAAAAGCAGCGTCTTCTTTAATTAACAATTCCAGATTATTGCTATAGAAATTTGTGAATGAGTTTAGCCCTATTTGCAAGAAGTTGAAAATTAGAGCCCCGGAGTTTGTTTTTGGTGGGCCCTTGGCACCCTAGTCCGACAGTGTCCGGGCTTCTCACGGGTTTTATGTCAGTAATAGTATAGTCTTCATCGTTATTTTTGCATCAAAATTGATAAACCCCATGAGAAATATGGCGGATCTCACAGTCAATGGTATGCTAGCTTCACACTAACATGAAGAGTTTCTTTATGAGATGTAACTCCTGTAAGAAACAGATCTGTCCTAAGATGGATATAAAAAGCCTTTTAATGGTTTGGTCTATGTTTAGTCACCTTTTGTTTTAAAAGGAACCAGTCATGAGATAACTGATGTCCAACCCACAGGCAGCATGAATCGGACATTAGCTGTATGATTACAGCCTGGAAAGCGGTGGGATTTCACACATAGCGTACTTTACAATGGCTGCTTCCGATTCACCATGACCACCATTGTTCATGCCGGTCTTGATGAAGTGGTGCCTGATTCATGCACTTTTACTGAATTGGACATGCTTTAAAAGTAGCTGTCCCCTCACCACAAATCTTACTTCGGATGGGGACTGTAGTAAGATTTGTGGTGTAAATAAGGTACGTCATAGCTCATTGGGATTTAGACAAGAGGGCGTCGCCATGCCCAGTTCATTCCTGTCCATACCGTGCCCTGACTAGTTTACGAATAGTCAAAGTGTGTGTTCCACCATATTTCTGGCATAAACACTGATGAATCGGGGCCCTAGTGTCTCGGATGATTGGTCCCTGCTCCCTTAGGCCTACCTGTCTCTCCCTCAGTCACACTGGTAGAGGCAGGCTTGTGAGTCTAAGGAGCAAAGCCGAAAGAAGCCATCGGGGATCGGCCTTGGTCTATTCGTGCGAGATACAGTCCCTCTTTCATAGCATTTTTTTCTATGAAATAAATTATGCTTTGCACTAATGCTGCATTCTGACAAGGTGGCTTTTAGTTATTGGTGATGTAACTTAAGAAATAATCCATTTTATAATTTGTCCCAAATACCTTTCTTCAGTCCTGGAGGCAGGTCTTTCCCCCCCTGCTGAAAACGCAGCACTGCCGTCACTCATGTCCTCTTGGCGCTGGGCGCCGGGCTCCTCAGTTCTGTTTTCAAATGAGTCGGCGCCTGCGCTCTTTTCTCCTGCCTTGGGCAGGCGCAGTTAGCGCTGCCCGTCCTCTGTCCTCATTTGCAGTCTAGCTGACTGCGCCTGTGCGGCCGCCCAGCCTGTGAATCCCAGCCCCGCAGTGTCTTCTGATTTATTCTCACTGCGGGGCTAGGATTCCTGGGCATGCGCAGTGCATATCTTCGCCTCTCACTCGTCTCCCTCCGCCTTCTTCAGACTGTGCGGAGTCAGCTGATCCCTAATCGCCGTGGCATGCCGTGGCGCCAAGAGGACATGAGTGACTGCTGTGTGGCGTTTGCAGCAGGGGGGGAAAGGCCTGCCTCCAGGACTGATTCAAGGTATTTGGGACAAATAATAAAATGGATTATTTCTCTAGTCACAGCACCAATAACTAAAAGAGCCACCTTGTCAGAATGCAGCATTAGGGCTACCCAAGGTGGCTCTTTTAGTTACAAATGCCTGGAGGGGGGTGACAGGTTCCCCTTACTCAAGTGTGAACCCAGCTTAATCTGTCAGGATTCGTTGAGATCCATTTCAAGATAGACATGCTTTTGGTGGTGTCTCTTGGAGATGGAAGCCCCATGCGTTTGACCAGAGCCCCTTGTGGCAGTTTTGGCTTTTTTTTTTTTTTTTTTTATATTTACAACCTGTACGGTTAGGCTATGTGCACATGCTGCAGACTGGTGTGCGGATTTTTCCGCACTGATTTTGATAAATCCGCAGGGCAAAATCACTGCGTTTTTCCTGCGGATTTACCGCGTTTTTTGTGCAGATTCTACTGCGGTTTTACACCTGCAGTTTTCTATTATGGAGCAGATGTAAAACCGCTGCAGAATCCACACAAAGAATTGACATGCTGCGGAAAATAAACCGCTGCGTTTCCACGCGTTTTTTTCCGCAGCATGTGCACAGCGGTTTTTATTTTCCATAGGTTTACATGGTACTGTACACCGCATGGAAATCGGCTGCGGATTCGCAACGTCAAAAACGCTACGGATCCGCAGTAAAAACCGCAACACGTGAACATGGCCTTAGAAGCATTAACAGATCACCATCTTATGCTATCTAAAATGGAAAGTTGTTAGGTTTATATTCACGTGTTTTAAGGGACTTTAACATACAGGTTTTAGTAGTCCTATAAGGCAAAGGTTTCTTATAGAATAATGGGCGAGGTGAATAGTAGCAGTATTTGCATGCTGCATAAATCACACCTAGCTAGTTTGGCATTTGTTGAAGTTTTTCTCCTTTTTTCTATGTTCCTTTTCAGGCAGCGCAGCACACTTGGAGATTTATACATGTGACAAGGCCTATTCTTCCTTCTCGTGACTGATGACTAGTGCTGTCACAGAGCAGCGCCCCTGACACAAAGCAATGCTACAAAGACGGACAATGCCGCCCTGGCCCATCTTCCCATCAGGCTTTCTAGCGTGGGAGGGTCCATGGTTCTTCATAGCTTTCTTTTCACTGTGATGTATAGAGATAAATATACTGTGTATGGAATATATACGTTAATAGTCAGCCAGCTAAGAAATGCTTTATCCAGTTACTCATCCTGTACACTTTGTATTTGTAACTAAATTAAATTGAGATCTAATGTTTTAAACTGGACTTTTTAGTGATTGTACAGAAAACATACAGAACCACATATTGAACAATGACTCCTTTGATCTCTACATTAGGCATGATGTTCACATGTGCATGACTTCAACCATTTAAGAGTGGCCATCTTTTAATTCTTTCTTTTTCATTTCTGAACTTTTCCTACTTTTTGTTTAATTGCACATCTTTGTCTGTGGGTGCTGCATGTTGGCATTGAAATGTAGCAAGGAATAGTATGATCATATGTCATTAATTATATAAATATTTTCTGTTGAAATGCACCCAATAAGTTAAAGGGCAAGTATTTTTTGTAAGTAATTTTTTTTTTTTAAAGAAAAATCCATATGTATACGTGATAAATAATACTCTTCATAATAAGATTTTTATTCAGTATTTTATCCAGTTTTCCTCTCTGCAGTCTGTAACCCTAAGTGCACAGTCAGATGACTATATAAATCTGAGCAAGATCGGAATGATAATAATAATAATCTTTTATTTATATAGCGCCAACATACTCCGCAGTGCATTGGAACCCCGTGCATGGATTGGCTGGTGGCTCTCCTGACCCCGACATGGCAGCTGCGTAGAAATACATGCAGCTGCCATGCGAGAGACACCAGCTAGTTTGTGCACTGCGTTCCATCTCGCCCCGATTTATATGGTACGCTGACTCTGCCCTTAATTTGCAATTGACTCTGAGCTGCTGCTATTCTCCCATGTAGATCACTGCCCACATAGAAATTCCTGCTTTTTGTTCGTTAGTTAGCATACAAACAAGAGGAGCAGCAGCAGCAGCATGGAGAAAAAAATTACACCGCTCCTCAGTGTGTAGATCTGAGGTGAAGTATAAGACTTGTTAGAGAGCTCAGTACCATGGCTCTATTTTCTTCTACCTCTGTTATTGCTCTGTTCCTCTCTCCTCTGTACTTCACTCACCATAGAGCGTAGTCGACATTGTAACCTGACGCTTCAGTGAGCTGGTAGTCCATCTGGCTTTGAGCAAGATAAATTTCATTTATTTATTTTTTTTCCATCTTCAGAGTGGATGACAAATTCAGGAGCCAGGGGTTAAAGTAGTTCAAAGTGGGTAATTAAGGAGATTTTTCTGAAAAGATTTATTGTAAAGTTTTATATTCACTTAACCCCTTCACTCCGCATCTCGTTTTTGCATCTTGTTTTTCGCTCCCCTTATTCCCAGACATATATAATATATGTATATTTTTTTTTTATTTTTCTGTCAATATGGCCATGTGAGGGCTTGTTTTTTGCGGGATGAGTTGTACTTTTGAACAACACCATTGGTTTTACCATGTAGTATACTCAAAAGGGGGGAAAAATTCCAAGTGCGGTTAAATTGCAAAAAAAAGTGCAATTACACAACTGTTTTTTGGATTTTCTTTACCATGTTCACCAAATGCTAAAACTGACCTGCCATTATGATTCTCCAGGTCATTACAAGTTTGTAGATCCCAAACATGTATAGATTGGATTTTTTCACCAATTAAATAGAAAAAACTTTTTTTTAATTTTTTTATAAAGCATCATTTTCCGAGACCCGTAGCGTCTCCTTTTTTTTTTTTTTTTTTTTGTGATCTGGGGCTGGGCTAGGGCTTTTTTTTTTTTTTTTTTGCGTGCCAAGCTGACTTTTTTAATTATACCATTTTGGTGTGGCTACGATCTTTTGATCGTCTGTTATTGCATTTTACTGCAATGTTGCTGTTGTGATTCTGATAGCAGCTATACCAAATATGTGTATATATTATTATTTTTGTTTGTTTTATTTTTGAATGGGGGGGGTGATGTGAACTTTGACATTTTTAATATTTGTAAAAACTTTTTTTTTGCTTCAATAGTTTTCTTGGGAGATGGGAGACTAGAAGCTGCAGTTGTCCGATCGCCTCTGCTACACGCAAGTGATGATTAGATCGCCTGTATGTAGCAGATATGCTAACTTGCTATAAGCACCGACCACTGGGCGGCGCTCATAGCAATCTGTCTATGACAACCATAGAGGTCTGCTGGGAACCTCTGGTTGTGATGCCCACCCATTGTTGATCCACGATCATGTGACGGGGTCACCGATGGGCGGGATTAGTGACGCTCTTCCGGCGCGATTACATTGAATACCACTGTCAGAGATTGACAGTGGCATTTAACGGGTCAACAGCCACGGGTGGATCACGATTCCACCAGTGGCTGTTTCGGGCACGTCAGCTGACATGTGTTGGAAAAGATGTGGGCTCAGAGCCAACATTAAAAGGAGAGACATGACCTGTACGGCGCATGTCGTGAAGGGGTTAAACTATTGACTGATTTAGCGTTTTTTAGAAACACTGTTTACATTGAGCCTGCGTACCCACGATCAGGAATAGTAGTGTTTTGGATTTGGTGTATTTTTGCTATGTTCTTCATTACAAGTACAGTGGATGGGACTTCTAGAAATCCCATGCCCCCTGTGCTTCTACTTAGCGCTGCCTAATCTGACCTATGGTGAGGGTTTCCTAGCCGCAGCGTGATAATTTCTGTGGCGGAGACGCTAGTCTCCTCTGTGTACTTTCCCTGAATAAACTATCATTAGATGCAGTAAATCTGCGTAGTTGTAAAAGACAAGTGCGTAATGTAGAACGCGACGTCTTAGATGGTGTAAATATGCTGCTTCCAGAACCCTGCCATTCCTGATTGTGGGCACATACCCTTAGGGTATGTTTCCACGGTCCGTAAACGCTGCTTGTTTGACGCTGCAGCGTCAAACAAGCAGCGTCCAGATGTTCCAGTATAGTGGAGGGGATTTTATGAAATCCCGTCTCCACTATGCATGGAAACCCGCACGCGGCGGCCCTGCGACTCCGGACATGCTGCGCGTCTTTTCAGAACGCAGCATGTCCGTACAGGCATATCACAGGGCCCTATGGCGAGGGGTGCGATGATCCCGGATGTGTACTGTACACATCCGGCACCATCGCGTCCCATTAGGGGGGCGGGGCTTAGCGCCGAGCGGCTTTGCCGCCGCGTAGCCTTAACGTGGAGACATAGCCTTAAATCTTTGTGGAGCGGACGTGTGCCTCAAGCACTAATTCCTTTATAGTTTTCATACAACAAACCTTCTCCTATTCTGCTTATGTCACAGCTCACATTTAGTTTCTCGGCGGAGCCTTTGTTACCTGGGATGGAAAGAGGATGAAATGACTGACCCTGCTTAGTGTGAAGTTAGGATTCCTGTGTAGTGTGGAGGACAGCTGAAATAATAGTTGTCATTGGGCTTCTTGTTTTGGAGTTGATACTGAGCATATTGCTTGGTTGTCTTACAAGCTTCCTTCCTTTTTCCTGTTTTTCAGATAGCATGCAGATTCCCTACCGCCCCAGAATGCTCTGTACTAAACCCCATGCAATCCGTCCTATTAATTATTAATGTCTGCAGTTTTCCCCCATCTCAGAGTTCTGAGCTCTTTCATTGCGTTGGCTTTTATTCGGAATATAGTTATTTTCTGTCGCTGCATATTACACAAATGTTGTACAATGATCGTACCCTACAGACAGCGTAGTGTGTGGCATGAGCATTTCTGAAGCCTTGTGATGCTTTTTGGACTGCTGAGTTTTGGGCAGATACTGAGGAATATGGGTACTAGAGCTAATCTGCTGAGATGTGGATCTTCACAGCCAAAGTCTACTTTGGATATTCCTTGGAAGTGTGAGTGGCTTGTCAAACAGTAGAGATCTAGTTCTGTTAGGGTCAGCAGGGTGGCTCAGTGGTTAGCACTGTTGCTTTGCAGCATTGGGGTCCCGAGTTCAAATCCCACCAAGGGTAACCTCTACAAGGAGTTAGTATATTCTGTGTTTGTGTGGGTTTCCTCCCACAATCCAAAGACTTACGGATAGGGAATCTAGATTGTGAGCCCCAATGGAGATAGTAATAATGATTATGATGGCTGTAAAACTCAGTGGAATTAATGGCGCCATATAGTTGAATAAAGTAATGCTTTGGATTTGTTGGTCCCTGAGATCTGAGAGCAGGTTAGTACATGTATGCATCAATGTTTATCCATATAAGAGCAGATAAGCTCGTCCCCAGCTGATATTTCATGACTCTACCAGCTATTGGGGGTCAGTCTAGATTACATTTCTTAACCACCCGGAAGAACGCACTTTTTGCTTGCTACAGTTATTACATTATTGGGTTAGGGGTGTGAACCTGCAGGGTGGTTTATCTTTAGTTTGATGCACTTTTTTTTTGTCAAAAATGAACATATTGGGCTACATCCCCACGGTCAGGAAATGGCAGCGTTTTGGACACAGCATATTTTCGCTCAGTGCAAAATGCTGCGTTCTAATTATCGCACTTGTTTGTTAATTGGTCAAGTTCGCTACAGAAATGGACTTGCTGCGGCTCGTAAGCCCGCACTGCAGGTGAGTGTACGCAGCGGTAAATGGAAGCACAGCGGGCATGGGATTTACATAAAACGCTGCTAGTCCTGATCGAGGCCACATAGCCTCAGTTATTTCACTTTGTTCATAAAATGTTATCTTTCACAAGCTGGGAAGCGTTTAGATAATATAGGTATGCTGCCCTAACCCTGGGTAATGTGACTTCCCATCAGCCGCTCACATTGCAGTGAAACTCTGGGCGGGAGCCCTCACACTTCTCCCATCAGCGAGATGGACAGATCTCTTCCTGTGGGGAACAAGCAGTCGTTGATTGTAGCAGTGCGGAGAGAGCTCTTCTCCCTGTGCACGCCATAATGCACGCTTTTTCCCACTTCAAATTAAAATCTATAGCATTTCAAAGTATAGTCTAGTTGACTTTAATGAGGGAGCCTGTTATTATTTGCCCCCATTTTTTTTTTTTTTTCCAGTTTTCATTATAGTAATTTGTTGTTTTACATTGTGCATCTATCAGATAAGATCTTATCGGAATAAATTAATACGAATCCCTTTTTATTTAACGGGTTTGACCACTAACTATTTTTTAGTTAAAATGGTACCTCTTGTAAAATATCAGTAAGAGATATTCTCCGGCGCCGGGGCTCACATGGAATTAGTATGCCACGAGAGCGCTGCTGCCAGTCAGCATCTGCTAATGGGCTACTGGGCTCTGACTGTTCTGGGACAAATGTCCGGCAAGTGAAAGACGTGAGAGTGGAGCCCGAGATCGGCACCACAATGTCACATCAGCCTACTAGGTGGTAGAGGCTTAGACTAGGCTGATTTATAAAATATCATGAACCCCTTTAACAAATCTGGCGCATGTAAAGCGGTCTCGTCTAAGTTTGCACTGTCTACAATGATGCGCCCCATTGTATATTACTGATGTGCTCCATGAGATCACCATAAGCTCCAAACCCAACTTGGGCCTCTATGAGCGGGTGACGCAATACGTGTGCCATTTCAGATTTTGGGCAAGTAATATCCCAACATGACAGATTTGCATAACATTTGCATACAGTGAGAAAGGGGCGGGATCACACATTTTGTTACGCCGCTCTCCTATGAGGCCTCTATACATGGCACCGTACCCCAGTGGTGTGTAGTCTGTGGTCAGAGTAGTTTCCTTAGAATGATTTGTACAGGCGATTGTCTAGATTTAGGGCAGTGTGGTGCAAGGCGTGTTTTCTGCTACAAGGTGACTCATAAGAAATTAGGCGGTAGAGGAAATGGGTAATCGCAGTCTGCGGCTTTACCATGTGGTTGTCATGGCACCCGGAGCAACCTAATTGTTTAAAGGGAATACGTCATGAGAAATTTACATATTGTTTAGGTTTTTATGGTAAACCTGTTTCTAATAAGTCTAGTTACTGTTCATTGTAAATCTCTCCGTGATGATAACATCTATATATAGATAACACAGGGTTCACCATTCACAATAGCTAAAATATTACATTATTAAATCAAGATATTAAATAAAAATTAAAACGCTGGTACCCTTTCAGAGATCTGGATTATATGCCCAGCTATCCCCAGTCCTGGGCTATGAGAAATTCCACCTTAAATGGAGCAGAAGGGCGCACAAGGCCTCTTCTCCATTCATTGTCTATGGGACTGCCGTAATTTGAGTACAGTGCTTTCTCTAGCTGATCTATAGATAATGAATAGAGCTGAGGTCGAGCATGAGCATCGCTGCTCCTGTACAGCTCAGTTGGATTTCTGGGGATTATAAAGGCATAACTTAATATTTAGAAAATTAACCTTTAAAGGCAAACCGTTGCCAGGTTTATACTGTTATGAGGGCAGCATAATGTAGGGGCTGAGACCCTGATTCCTGTGATGTATCACTTGTCTGCATGTTAATTTGATAACATCAGTGTTTTTGCTAATGCGGAGCACCAGTTCTCTGAATGCTGATCTCTGTATAAGGCTACTTTCACACTTCCGTCGGTACGGGGCCGTCGCAAACCGTCGGCCCGACGTACGTTGTGCTAAATTTAGAACAACGTGGGCAGCGGATGCAGTTTTACAACGCATCCACTGCCCATTGTGATGAGCGGGGAGGAGGGGGCGGAGTTCTGCGCATGCACGGTCGGAAATGGCGGATCCGATGGACAAAAAAGTTACATTGAACTTTTTTTTGTCACGACGGACCGCTAAAACACGACGGATGCGACATGTGGCCATCCGTCGCAACCCGTCGTCCATTAGTGTATGGCAATAAAACGGATCCTGCGGGCATATTTGCAGGATCCATTTTTTTGCCATAACGACGGATTGCGACAGAGGCAAAAAGACGAAAGTGTGAAAGTAGCCTAACCTGCCCATACCACTGATTGGTACTTTGGCAGCTTTCTGCGTACACTGTACATTGATGCAATCAGTGGAGGGGGCGGGGTTAGAGTAATTGACTAGGAGGCATGAGACTCCTAAGGTACCTTCACACGAAACGACATCGCTAGCGATCCGTGACGTTGCAGCGTCCTCGCTAGCGATATCGTTTCGTTTGACACGCAGCAGCGATCAGGATCCTGCTGTGATGTCGCTGGTCGCTGAATAAAGTCCAGAACTTTATTTGGTCGTCCGATCGCTGTGTATCGTTGTGTTTGAAAGCAAAAGCAACGATACCAGCGATGTTTTACTCTGGTAACCAGGGTAAACATCGGGTTACCAAGCGCAGGGCCGCGCTTAGTAACCCGATGTTTACCCTGGTTACCAGCGTAAAAGTAAAAAAAACAAACAGTACATGCTCACCTGCGCGTCCCCCAGCGTCTGCTTCCTGACACTTACTGAGCACCGGCCCTAAAGTGAAAGTGAAAGCAGCGGTGACGTCACCGCTGTGCTGTTAGGGCCGGAGCTCAGTCAGTGTCAGGAAGCGGACACTGGGGGACGCGCAGGTGAGCATGTACTGTTTGTTTTTTTTACTTTTACGCTGGTAACCAGGGTAAACATCGGGTTACTAAGCGCGGCCCTGCGCTTAGCAACCCGATGTTTACCCTGGTTACCCGGGGGCCTCGGCATCGTTGGTCGCTGGAGAGCGGTCTGTGTGACAGCTCTCCAGCGATCAAACAGCGACGCTGCAGCGATCGGCATCGTTGTCGCTATCGCTGCAGCGTCGCTTCGTGTGAAAGTACCTCTAGTCATGTAGTGATAATCTGCTGATAAAACCCTTATTTTATTGAATCAGCACGCAGCCTTTTAAGTGACACATCGCTGGCATCAGGGTCTCGGCCCCTTCCTCATGCTGCTCTCAAGTTGCATAACCAAAACCTTCTGACTCCTTTTTAAACATCTGACCCTTTAAATAATATTAATCTAAATTTACAAAGACGTGATAATTTATTAACAAATTAATGTAACTGCTTATAAAACTATTTTTTTTCTTCATTACCAGTGCGGTATGGTAAGGATTCCTTTACGGTACTAATGTTTTCTTGTTGAGCATTCACTGTAGGGCGTGTATGCACAGTGTGTCCAATATGTGGCGTTCATACTGTCAGGCGCTTTCCATAAGTAAGGCTAAGCTGGAGTCGCCCTGTACTTGTCCATAGCTCTAATGGGGTTGAGCGACACCGTGCTAAACGCCGTTTATTAATTTATTCATCTCTTATCGAGCTGTGAGTCATCTGGTCAATAGCACAACGTATTCTTGACAACTCCCACACACGCTACTAAGTGAAAATTTCAGAAATGTGAAGTCTGCAAACGCTCATATCTTGACTGTTTAGCTGCATTTTTTTTCTGTAATGGAAGCTGTTCTCTTTTCATGGCCAGAATGTCGTTTTCCTCTTCTAGAATGAATTAATAAAAAATAACTTCTCTATATAGCACCAATATATTCTGCAGCACTTCACAATTCTCTATAAACAGACAAGTAAGGAAAAAGAAGTAATAAAAACAATTTGGCATCAAAAGACAATGAGGCAGGAGTAGAAGAGGACTGAGTGCAACCTAAAATATGAATATGAGCCCACGTAATGAATCCTTTCATCATGTAATCAATAACAGCTGCTAAATATATATATGAATATGTATATATAATTTTTTTTTTTTTTCTTGTTTTATGGTGTTTTTTTTTTTTTTTTTTAATGTCTCTGATGTTTGTGTACCTGGATTAAACAGTCTGGTAAAAATGACAGCAATAGTAGTCCTTGTGGTCTACATGACTGGCAAGTGGAAGCATTGGTTAGGCTAGTCTTCATTCCTGACAGGTGGAGAGTTGCAGTTCCGGCAAGCGGCTGTCCATCATGCGGCTGTCCATCATGAGTCTATCTTCCTGTATGGTATGACTTTTTACCAATCAGCAGCTCAGTGCTAATGTTTGCCACCCACACCTACCCATATGTGATCAATGAGTAATCATTAGTGTTGGTTTCTAGAGCAACTTGCCAGGATTACACCAATCAATGAGGGATTAATGTCGCTCAGCTCATTAGCATAGCCTATTCTGAGCGTTATTACCAGGAGGAAAAGGTTAAGTCCGGGAGTCTTGTGTATTGCTTAACTGTCTGGAACTTTGAAAAAGCAGCTGTGAGATCCAAGCGTTCTGTGTAGAGAATGAGCCGAAATAACGCAACATATAAAACCATGGTGGTGACTTTGTGGCAGCCTGTGACCTGCTCGGAATCTGTAACCAATCCCCACCCAATAAATCCGCACCCTCTTCATGCTTGGACATCGGAAGCGGTCATGAGTGATTCCTTATATTTTATCTGATCAGTAGCAATCAAGGGTTGAAGGTAATTAGTTCCTAGACTCCCAAGAAGAATAGATGGCTCAGCCCAGCTTTTATGATGGGGAGAATGAATCATTGGACATACTGAATGTCAATATGCCCAATCTTTTGTTTCCATAGGAGATTAGCCTCTGCTCATCTCACCACTGATAACATCTGCCTGTCCAGCCAAGCATGCCTATATTGAGCCAGCAGGAATAGCTGTAGGATCAGCAGGCCAACTATAAGTGGTGTTCCCAAACATACAGGAGAGCTCAGTGCGGCTCTGTGGCCCCAAATATCACTTTGTACCAAGTAATAATGCTACCGAGTTGTGATTTGTGCCAGAGTAGTTGTGTTGATGACTGTGTGTTTGTCGCTACATATCATACCCCAGGAGATGGTTACAGTCATGATGCCTCTTCAAGGTACCGTCACACTAAGCGACGCTGCAGCGATACAGACAACGATGCCGATCGCTGCAGCGTCGCTGTTTTGTCGCTGGAGAGCTGTCACACAGACAGCTCTCCAGCGACCAACGATGCCGAGGTCCCTGGGTAACCAGGGTAAACATTGGGTTGCTAAGCGCAGGGTCGCGCTTAGTAACCCGATGTTTACCCTGGTTACCAGTGTAAAATGTAAAAAAACAAACACTACATACTCACCTTCGCGTCCCCCGGCGTCCGCTTCCTGCACTGACTGAGTGCCGGCCCTAACAGCAGAGCGGTGACGTCACCGCTGTGATCTGCTTTCACTTTATCCTGACGAAGGATTAGATCCGAAACGCGCGTCGGGGTGGGCTACATGGGACTCGGCTGACCCCTTATACAGGTATACTACAATATACATTCCTCCTCGGGCTGGACTACTATTGTGGGTGTGACAGTTTTATGAGATTTTTCAATAGGCACTGCGGCATATGGTGCAGTCTCCAGCTAGCCTGCTACTATCTAGATCCGCAAAACTGTGTACTTGGTGTGGATTGTATAATTTGTGAGTTCTGCACTGGTTTATACTTTTATATAGTTTCTTTATATATTTGATTTTTGCCATTTTGCCATCCTGTAACACGTGGTTTGTGAAGCAAGTACACTATATCACAATTAAATATTGTAGTATCTTTATTATATTGTGCACCTTTTGCGGATACTGTGAGTATATACCCTGTGGCCTTGGCACAATATTGCACATTGCACTTTATTTTACCCACTTTTTGCACACATATTTTGAATTAATAGTGTCACATATATGCCGTTTTAATTAAATGGTATATAATTCTATATTTATTTATCACATGGCACTTTAATGACCTTTTACACTATTAGGAGTGTCGTAGCTGTTTTCATTCTGACCCAAATGTCAGCTGACAGATCACCAGTGAGACCTAATTGTGGATTTACGCCCTTAGTGGACAAGCGCTTGGAGACAAAAGACACCTCACACGTATCCCGTGAGCAAGTCACTTTTATCTGACATATTAAAACCAAGGCAATGCTTTATACCATTTACACAGCATGCATTTCAATGTAACTCATGTAGCCCCCACCATCACCCAGGGTCATACTTTATTTACCATAACCCAGAATATGTTGTACTGACTATTGAGAACATACATGATAAGAAGCACAGTCTCCTTGAAGAGGAGACCGTCAGACTACTGAGTCAACAGATTCTAGCAATTCTAATACTTAAAGGCAAAAGGCACTTAAAGGCAAGGTAGTTAAAGGCAAACTATTAACCCTTCTATAACAATTTCCCCCTTTTGTAAATGGTATAACCTTTGCTACTGGGTCAGCTGATGTCCACAAAGGAGCTACTGTCTCATGGGTCTAGTACCCACAAGGGGACTTCCTACCTGCTTCGCCCATCCACCCTCAATGTGGACACTCAACTTCCCCATCAGCCGTGGCCATACGGGGCCTATGATATACTACAGAAGGTTCAGCCTTAGATAATACATATATTAGCGCTTTTACGGCTACATAAAACAATAAGCAAAGCAACAAGATTTGCATACAAGTCTGAAAAATACCAAAAATAATCCATCCTGCTAGGCCGCTAAGCCAATCGGCTGGATTTAAAAAGAAGTCTTTATATTGTATTAGTCTTATTAAGAGCCTTAAGGAACCAAGAAAATCTGAGTCCAAGTCTCATTGGGTATGCTGTGTGGTGTTAATACCTTCCTTGGCTCCAGGGGTAAAGGCTAAGTACAGCATAGCCCTTACAAATACTGGGCTGTGTATACAGATCTAACAGTCCAGCAGGTTTGTCCTTCCGCGTCTTTTATAAGAAAACCATGATGTTGAGTAAGTTTGTTGTCCTTGTCAACACTTAAAAGTTTATCCAGTGTCTCTGTAAGGTGCAAACATCCTACCACTGCCAGCAAGGCGATTAGGACAACAGTCTTTCTGCTAGTGAAAAGATCTTTTTGCAGTGACTGGCATGGATCCAGGTGGGCGTTCCCTCAAGTGAATGTGGTCAACTGGACTTTACAACGGGCCGTCAAACCGTGGATATAGGCTCCTTCTCACGTGTCTGTGTATGACCACCCAATCACCTGGATTTAGCAGATGTGCGTCCGCACTGGCATTAAGATCTGGAATGGATGAAAACACATGTTTATGCACCACATACATTAAGTCTGTTCTGCAAGGCCTGGACATGGGCTGTCATAGCACCGTGTTGCATTTGTAGCACCTGTGGGAAGTACAGACCAGTCTTTGGCAAACTACTAAACAGGACTTCAAAAAAGGGGACAAGCCTGTCTTTCTATTTGGAGTGTGTCTAACTAGAAAGAGTGCAAGAGACAAGCACTCTACCCCGCTCTTTTCTGTGTCTGCCATGGCTTCTGAATTTCCAGTTTAAGTGTCCCACTTAGTCTTTCCATTTTCCCACTACTTTGTTGTCTATATGGTGCATGATATGCTTGCTGTACTCCCAGGGCCTGCATGACTTCCCTCATTATTTCTCCCGTGAAGTGTGTGCCCCTATCGCTCTCTGTGGTTTCTGGGCACCATACCTGCAGATCAGTTCTTTCATCAGTTCGTCTGCAGTCACTTTAGCATTTGCACATTTTACCAGATAGGCTTCCCGCCAACCAGAGAAGAGATCTACACATACTAGGACATTTTTCACACACTCCTACCTTGGGTGGCCATGTAGCCAGTCTGCAGTCTCTGAAACGGGTAGAGAGGCCTGGGTGTCGCTTTCTTAGGGATTTTTACTGTTTTACCAGGGTTGTGCTGTGCACAGATGAGGCATGACCGTACGAGCTTTGCTGCTACGTAACTGAAACCAGGAGCGATCCGGAAGGCATCTACCATGGACACGCGACATTTTGAGGTGTGAGTGTGGCCAGGTGTTGCTTGTGCCATTATTAGGAACAGGGACTTTGGTATATACAATTTATCCTTATTCTCCCAAAACTCCTTTCGAGTTTAGCTCAGCTCCCATTCTCCCCCGTGTTCCTTCTCTGTTTGGGCAGCTGGAGGGATTTCAGGACATCTAGGCTCAGTGTGGCTGGAATACGCTGACTCTCCGCCACCGTCCACTGCTCCCTAGGCCACCTTGCTGCTACTTTAGCAGCCTCGTCCGCCCTTCTGTTGCCCTCTACCTCCACAGAGTCACCGTCCGTGTGTGCTGTTACCTTGACGATGCCAACCTGGACTGGTAACGTCAATGCCTCCACTAATTGTTTCATCAGCTCTGCATTTTTAATGGGCTTACCGGCTGATGTAAGAAACATTCTGCTTCTCCAGACAGGGCAATAATCATGGGATATTCCCCATGCACAATTCGAATCTGTGTAAATATTAGCGACTTTACCTGCAGCAGCTCTACACGCCTCAGTGAGCGCCTTCAACTCTGCCTCCTGCACTAACATGTGTGGAGGGAGTGGTTCAACTCGGATTACCTCATGTGAGGATACTACTGTATGTCCAGTGTAGAATCGCCCATCCTGGTGGTATCTGGAGCCATCTATAAAAATAAAACTTCAAAATATGCATTAGGAACAGCTTTTTGTTTTTGTTTTTTCATGAACATATGTAAAACATACTGTCTCCTGACTCATCAGTTCCTATGCAGTCATGTTTGTGCGTCATGTCAACGTACCAGTGTACTTTTTTTTTTTTCTTTTTTTTTCTAATGCTGTCACCAATTCCCCCTTTTCTGAATCCACAGGCAGATGAGTGGCTGGATTCAGAACACTATGTCTTTTGAGGGAGACGTATTCAGGAATTAGTATTAGAACACATTCGAGTCTGATCTGTCTATTCATAGACAGGTGTTTTGGTTGAACTTGTACAAGTATGGCATTAATGTCATGTGGGGAACAAATTGTCAAAAGAAAAAGTCAGTGTGAGCTCACATGCCTAACAGTAATACAGCAGTTCTTACAACACGGACACACGTAGGAGACCCTCTAATCACTGGGTCTAATCGTGCTGAGCAGTAAGCTATTAGTCTCTGTTCCTCTCCACGTTGCTGTGTCAGTACTGCGGTAGCATGTCCTCCCTGCTCTGTTCAAAATAAGGAGAATGGCTGATCATAGTTTGGAATGCCTAAGGCCGGGGCTGGCACAATGAGCAGCTTCAGAGAATCAATTGCTTCTTGAGTGAGATTGTAGGGGTTTGATGACAACCTGTCATAGAGTGGTTGCATCATTTGTGAAGCAGACCTTATCCAAGGCCTACAGTAGGTCACCAAACCTAGGAAAATACGTAGATGCTGGTGTGACCTGGGTAAAGGGAGATTTTGTATTGCCTGTTTTCTGTCTTCAGTCAGGTGTCTTGTACCTTCAGCAATACAATGTCCCTAAAAATGTCACCTTTTGTTTGCAATACTGTAATTTGTTACGGGAGACCTTGCAACCCTTCCCTGCCAAAAAACACAGCAAGGAAACTGTAGCTTCCTTGCAGGACGTCTGGTCCGGGCAGCAGAGCAAGGGGTCATCCACGTACAGCAGTAGTACCATCTGTGGATGAGGTGGTTGCCACTGCTCAAGAATCCCTGCCATCACTGTTGGATAGATGGTTGGGGAGTTCTTTCCCCCTTTTGGGAGGACCATCCAACAGTGTTTGTTTACCTTCGCAAGTAAAAAAGAAAAGACGCCGTCAGTCAGGGTGCAGGGGTACAGAGAAGAATGCATTTGCCAAATTAATGACTGTGAAACATTTTGTGACCGTATGGTGTGTGTATTAGGGACAATTGAGATTACACTCACTGTAACATCATTAATGGCCTGTAAGTCCTGAAATATTCTGTGTCAGGGGAACCCTTGGGTCCTTTTTCTTCTTAATGGGATACAAAGGGGTGTTGCAGGGGGAAGATCTTTGCACCAGAACCCCTGCCCTAACATACTCTTTAATATCCCTGCTCAGGGACATTGATTTGACTACACTTAAGGGGGTATTGCTTTAACTGGAGAGTAGTGGTTCCTTCTTTTAATTTAATCATGACAAGGGGAATGGGCAGCCGACCCACATCAGATTTTCCCCTTGCCCAAACGGTGTCTGGTACCTGACTCTTTTTCCTGTCCTCAGACATTCTGGTGTCAGGTGTGACTTTCACTACTCTTGCCATATACACCAGTTCTGCAATATTACACAAGTGTTTATACAAGTCACACATCAATGTCCAAATATTATTTATACCCTTATTTGATTGGGTAGGGTACCTCTTAAAAAAAAAACTAAATTTGATTCACAGAATATGTTACCAAAAGAAAATTATATATATGAAAATATATATATTTACGAAAGATACTGAGTTATAAAATGGGAGAGCACAATGCCATAGGCCACAGCAAAGCACACGCTTATTTTAAGAAGGTAGTAGCCCTATGTAAATCCATAACTAACAGTTCCAAATATAAAAAGAAGGGATTTGAAAAATGCCAAATATTAATACCAGTTGCTTGCGATAAGGTATAAGAAGTGGAAAGGACAAATAAACAGTGATTATGGATTGAGCCAATATAATGAATGGCTAAAAAACTATATATATCATATGAAGACAACCTAGAAATACACGGTAACTATACCATCTTGTGTAAGGAAACTACTAAACTGGCAAATGAATGGAATTAAGTGTAACTATAATTGGGCATGAAGTGGCCATCAAGGCTGGACCAGGTCCGAAGGGGACAAGTACAGGGCACACATTTGTCACTGGGTTGTCAGTTTCCTAGTCTGGAGGTGAAGAAGGTGGAAGATTGGTCTGAGTGTCCATTTTCTCCACAATTCCAGCACTTTACGGTTTCTAAGTCTTTAGGTCTCTCATTACGTCTCTACTGTTTTCCTTGTACTCCAGCATACATGACACGTCGTCTTATTGTCCTAGTTTGTTCAACTCCTTTAGCAACTTTCAGGAGATCTTTTGGATCTACATTCCTCCATTCAGGTCTAGCTGTCTGTACTGCGTCTCGTAAGTCTTTGGTCATACCGTCAATGAATGTATTTACCAATACTTTAACATCAAGTGGGTTTACTGGACTGTACCCCATGTCTTCCCATTTAAGCTGTAACCGTCTAAAGTACATCTCTACACTCTCTTCTTCTGTCACATCTGTATGTGTCTTAATTATGTGTCCTAGCAAGTCACCTGCTTTTGTGCTCACTAACTACCTAGGCCTGCCCAGGTGCACTTATACGTCCATCATATTGTCTTTATCTGAAAAATGGGAAAGGTTGGTTCTTAGGGTCAGCCAATTGTTTTTGCGTAGCTAACTAGTCAGAGGGCCTCCAGGAATAATACTCCTGTATCTGTCTTACCCTAACTGATGTGGTTGGTTCTCTGGTGGTGGTGGTGACTAGATGACCGGTTGGGGGTGACATGACATGCTGGTCTACAGCTCCTTCCCAAAAGGATTACTGTCAGCCTACTCCCAAAAGTTAATGTCCCCACTATCCACCAACCACAATCCTGTGTCAGCTTCTTATGTCACTACATGTGATCTTGTCTGGACAGGATTCAGTGTAATTCTCCTAGGTCGGGTTGCAGCACAGATCATACAAGTATTTCTCCAGTCTGGGTTTGTCTGACCACAGTCCATCTGTCTTGTCTGGGTCTCTAGTTATACAAAGGTATGACTGTAGCAGTAATGTGTCAGTCATAGTCGGACTTTTAAGCATCAAAACATTCATAATACACCTTACTTCCGTCCTGCTGCACTCTCTCAGACACCATTTATTCATTTGCTATTTTCCTCCTTTGTCTGTGCCTTTTTGAACAACAAAACATCCACTCACTGGCATTTTTGCCTTTTTCAATATTGGTTTCACATCTTTCACTGCTTCCTTTTTCCAATCTATACAGCGGTTTCTGGATCCCATTGGGGGCCCTGACTGCACACAGAATAAGTTGCCCATGGCTTCAACTTATCCGCTCAGACAACTCACCTGCAGTGTGAGTGTCAAGATTTAGAGGGAAGGTTATGCCACCTCTCACCCAGTAAACCTAAAGGATGTAACGAGAAGGCTAAAACTGCCTCTCACCCGTTAGATCAGCTGGCTAGAAAAGGAAGGCCCAGATGTGTTAGGCCTCTGACCCACTAGCTCAGTTCCATGGACTGGAAGGTTATGCCACCTCTCACCCGTAAATTTACTGTAGAAGGAAGGCCCAGCTGTGTTAGGCCTCTCACCTACTACATTAGCCATGCAGTTGGCTACCTCCTCTGTTGATTCTCAATTTGCTATATCAATTACTCAACTTGGAGCAGGTGAATCTTTGTACCAATATTTCAATCACTTACAAGTTTCCTCTTATAATAGGCACAATTCTTTTTCACTTTCAATTTCGTATAGTACGTACTGCTTTAAACAAAAATCTCTCAGTGTGTACCAAACCCAAACCAAGGACAGAGCCCACAATGCAAAGGGGAGAAATCTCAAACAAGTAGCGCAGGGGTGCACTTCCCTCCTCCCATCTGGTATTTCACGCTGATCAGAGCTTTGTGCCTCACACACACAGAAGCAGTTTACAAAACATTCATCCTCTCGGAATTAAAAACAATTTCTCTATACAGGCAAATCACTGCACAACTTGAAAAAGCTGATTCTGACCGCGTCCGGCCAAACCACATATAGACATACATAGAAACCTATCCAGTATCAAACCATATATAACACAGGTTTCTCTAAATCTCAGATGTAAATTAAATGTACATTAAAAATATCCACAACTCATTCATCCTGGACCCTCAGCAACAGTTAGACAAGTAATGATACTTATGTGATCATTCATTCATACGTGCTCAGGGATTGTTTTTTTTTTTTTTTATTTTTATTTTCCTTTCACTTTTTAGTTGAGTTTCACAAGAAGAAAATCCCTTATCTCAATCACTCCACCTCTTATCTCATTCAGAGGTTCTCATAGACATACACACATACAAGGCTCACACAGCCTGTCTATTCTGCACTTTGGAATTAACACAACTCTATATGAATAAAACTGCAGCAGTGTCCACTGACACTCTGAAAGCACTTTAAGGCCAAACAACAAAACCCACAGCCTTATTCGGAGACCAGAATAACAACACTGCACAGAGTCTATCCCAGCTCTTGTATTACCACACTAAACAAATACACAACCAATTAGGATATTGACAAATAATACAGATAACAATTATCATCTTATAACTCTATTATTCAACTCTCATACGGACATAAACAGACAAAACAAACACAAACCTCACTGGTGATGTGTGGATTCTTTGAACCGTGTTTACAGCCTTTACCCAGAGGTATGGAGAAATCCGGAAGAGAGATTGCAGGTGCAAACAGATTGTAAGAATAACGTTTCTCACCTTGCTGCAGCTGTAGTTTGCATTATCCAATCTCTCTGGAAGCTCCCACATACGGATTCCGAATAAGGCAGCTGGTTACACGGTCCCCGTTCGGGCGCCAAACTGTCGTAGCTGTTTTCATTCTGACCCAAATGTCAGCTGACAGATCACCAGTGAGACCTAATTGTGGATTTACGCCCTTAGTGGACAAGCGCTTGGAGACAAAAGACACCTCACACGTATCCCGTGAGCAAGTCACTTTTATCTGACATATTAAAACCAAGGCAATGCTTTATACCATTTACACAGCATGCATTTCAATGTAACTCATGTAGCCCCCACCATCACCCAGGGTCATACTTTATTTACCATAACCCAGAATATGTTGTACTGACTATTGAGAACATACATGATAAGAAGCACAGTCTCCTTGAAGAGGAGACCGTCAGACTACTGAGTCAACAGATTCTAGCAATTCTAATACTTAAAGGCAAAAGGCACTTAAAGGCAAGGTAGTTAAAGGCAAACTATTAACCCTTCTATAACAGGAGTAACTAATGAATTTTACATGCCCGCATGTCCTTGTGTATATTTACTCTGGGAGGTTGTATTAACCTGATATTCCAATATAAAAGGGTCAGCCTGTATAAACTTCCCTATTGTTTTTAGTATTCTAATTCTTTTAAATCTATTCCCATGTGTGCGCACAATTTCTATATATTATATGTATTATATATGTTATATTGCTGTCAACTTAAATAAAGGCATTTTATATCTCACTCCTGCTTGGTGTTATCTCTGGGTGGCTCCATATTGGCTGTGGTTGCTATCTTTCACTTTATGGCCAGCGCTCAGTCAGTGCAGGAAGCGGAAGGCGAGGGACGTGACGGACATCAGAGGGTGAGTATGTACTGTCTGTTTTTTTTACATTTTACACTGGTAACCAGGGTAAACATCGGGTTACTAAGCGCGGCCCTGCGCTTAGTAACCCGATATTTACCCTGGTTACCATTGTAAAACATCGCTGGTATCGTTGCTTTTGCTGTCAAACACAACGATACACACCGATCTGACGACCAAATAAAGTTCTGAACTTTAATCAACGACCAGCGATATCACAGCAGGATCCTGATCGCTGCTGCGTGTCAAACACAACGATATCGCTATCAAGGACGCTGCAACGTCACGGTTCGTTAGCGATATCGTTTAGTGTGACGGTACCTTTAGAAGGCGCTGTAATCAATGCTCAGTGATTCCATGCTTGCCATATTATTGAGCCTTGGGTGGCTGTTTCCAGTTTCTGTAATTCACCGTATATCTACTGTCTGCTGCCAGATGATGCCCCCACCTGTCTGTCCTTGGCTCTTGGTATTGGGTATTGGAATGCACCTTTATTGATGGCATACAGCAGCATATTATTCATACAGTAGGTTGAGACACTGCGAAATGTCTCCCTGTGAATCAAGTGGATTCACAAACAAGGTTATATTTCGTTGCTTGTTTTCTATTTCAATTATGCTGCTTAAAAAAAAATAAAAATAATCCTTTTGCAATGTACGGACCTTCAAGATTGAAGCTTTTTTTTTTCCCACGATGTGTATTTGAGTTTTTCATGTTGCATTACCATTTCAGCTTTTCTGCACTTATTGGGTAAATGTGGTATCGGGTTCCTTGTATTTTTGTCTTTGCGTTTTTTTTTTTCATTGCATTTTTGTCACGTTGACGCTGCAGTTTTTGTATTTTTGCTGTATCGTGATTTAAATAAAGCTTTTGTTTTTGCTACTTTATTGATAGTCATGTGCGGATTACAATACACCCTCAAAGGTCTACACCGTTTTGTACCTCCCTACATCTCCTCCCTCATTTCAGCCTACCTGTCTTCTCCGCTCTGTGACTGACCTAAGACTAATATCCTCCATAATCCAAATCTCACACTTCCGTCTCCAAGACTTCTCTCATGCTGCGCCAGTTTTCTGGACTGCACTACCCAGGACAATCCTACAAATACTTAACCCTCACATTTTTCAGTGTGCTTTTAAAAATGCATCTTTTCAGACAGGCTTATCACCTCAGCTCACTAATCTAGCTGTTTGCAGATCATCCACATCTTCCAAGCGCCCACTAACACTTGGTAGCTGCACTTAGATCCTGTCTGATGATCGGATCGTGCAGCTTTAGATCATAACCCCTATTTCTTATAATGATGGCTGGAACATAAAAGACCAGCATTTTTTACTTATGGTATTTCCTTGTAGACTAAGCTTGCAGGCAGGGTCCTCACTCCTCCTGTAACTGTTGAACTATGTGTTACTTTTATTGTTCTTATTATCTACATATGCCTTATTGTAAAATGCTGCGGATTACGTTGGCACTATATAAATAAAGTTTTTTTTTTTTTTTTTAACGAAGCGTCAAATCCAACCAAAGACTCATTGTGGGAACCTACTCGTGTGGATTTGGGCCTTAACGTTCCTCAGTTAGGGCTCTCGAAGTGTCGTCATATCCCCATTTACCTCTCCAGAATTCAGTCCATGTCGGCTTGTGTTTATACACCGTCTTGTGTATCACACACGCAGCTCAAATAAACACTTTCTTAATTAAAGTTCAGCTGAAGTTCCCATCTCCTCCCCGCCCTGTTCGGGCTGATATTTAATCAGCAGCCCGTTCTGCAATCTGTCGGCGTTAGACGTGACTGGTTTTCCTAAAGTACCTGTTGAGAGAGGCAGACAGCGCTGGTAACGAGGCAGATTACATGATGATGCTACTCAGATGGGATTTATTGCTACTTAGTCTATGTGCACACGTAAGAAAAGAGGTGCAGAATTTTCTGCACAAAATCCGCATCTCCTGGCAGAATCCTCAGCTGCGGATTTGCCACGGTTTTTGTGCGGATTTTCTGCAGTTTTTCCCAATGCGGATTTCTATCATGGAGGGGTGCAGAAACGCTGCAGATCCGCACAAAAGAAGTGACATGCACTTCTTTGAAATCCGCAGCAATTCCGCACTGATTTTTCCGCACCATCTGCACAGCTTTTTTTTTTTTTTTACATTGATTTACATTGTACTGTAAATCACAGTGCGGATCTGCAGCGTTTCTGCGCGGAAAAAAACACTGCGGATCCGCACTAAATCCACATCGTGTGCTCATAGCCTTATACTTTGTGATATAGCTAAGGCTAGGGTCACATTAGTGTTTCTGTGCGCAGCGTATCATCTGCTTGCGCCTCCACATCATCTTACGCATGATGCAAAAAATAAGCTGCGTGTGCATGTGTTTAAATGCGTTTTGGCATGCGTTTGTGTTGTTTATGCGCATGGTGGAGGCAGTGACATCATTTCCTGGACATGCGCAGTCTAAAGTACGCATGCGTACACATGTCCTTGCGTACAATGCGTTCCCATAGAGAGTAATGTGTTTTTTGATGCAATCATCTGTGACGCATGATTTGATGCCTCAAAAAATCCAACATGTTGTGTTCGCCGAACACTGCGTACACCATATTAAAGATATGTACGCATGCTCAGAAACGCTAATGTGAACCCGGCCTTAGCGATGCATTTCCTACAATGTAATGCTAAATCTCCAACTTTGGGAGCTCCTACTCTTCTCTGAAGAACCTATGGCAAAATAATGGAAATGGGAGGCTCAATATTTTTTACATTTTTTCGGAACTTCTCAACTTAGTAAAATATGTTGCCATGGGGTGCAAGCGCAATGGATTTTAGATCTGGAATTTCTGGATGAAAAATGGACTGCTTTTTACAGTAGCACTGTGTATAGTTTAAGAATGCTTAGGCTACTTTCACACTTCCATCGGTACGGGGCCGTTGCAATCCATCAGCCCGACGTACCGATGGGCAGCGGATGCAGTTTTACAACGCATCCGCTGCCCATTGTGATGAGCGGGGAGGAGGGAGCGGAGTTCTGCCCGCGCATGCGCGGTCGAAAATGGCGGACACGTCGCACAAAAAAGTTACATTGAACTTTTTTTGTGTGTCGCGTCTGCCAAAACACGACGGATCCGTCGCACGACGGATGCGACGTGTGCCCATCTGTCGCTAATACAAGTCTATGGGCAAAAAAGGCATCCTGCAAGCACATTTGCAGGATCTGTTTTTTGACCATAACGACGGATTGCGACGGAGGAAAAAAGACGGAAGTGTGAAAGTAGCCTTAGAAACGCTCTTACCGTTGGATTGTTCGCAGCTAGAATCCCTCATGACAGTCTGCGTTTAGGGCCCGTGTACACTGAGCAATAATTGGGGATGAGCATTCTTACAACGACGCGATCACCTGACAAATGAGCAGAATGCTCGCTCATTGGGTGAACTTATGGCTGGCTTAAATATCATTTTCGGGAGCACTGTGTGCAATTGTTTTGTGCGTGTGAATAATGGCCATTGGGCGGTCTGATCCATTCATTGCTTGTAACTAACGTACCGGCAATTGCTTGATAGCTGCAGTTAGGCTGTGCAAACGCGGTCTTGGGTTTAAATTGAAGACTAAGATCAAGCATGATGTTTAGGTTCTTCTGATAAGGATGGCCTTATTGTAGCCATATTGTATTCCTTGCATTATGGTGTAGCAGCAGGTTGTTCTATGGCAGCTGAAGTAAATGTCGGCCTATTGAGGAATTGTTTAGGTTGTACTCTATCATTTCCTGGAGAATACAGTCTTCTCACAAGACGGGGACATAAGACATAACATTCACAAGGAAAAAAACATCTCCTATTACATTTACATCATGTAAAGAAAATTTGCTATGTCCCTGAAGATCGGCCATGACCCGCCATCCCCTTCTCCTTGGGCCACGTTCACATGTCATTTTTTTTTTTTCATGTACACTTAAACTGATCCAGGTTTCATCATTGTTTTGGGCACTTCCTAAGATAACCCATATTGATCTAAATGTTTGGCCCTCATTAAAATAAGAAAGCTTATTCTCTCCTCTCGCCCAATCAGTGCTGGCGTCACTGGCCCTGCCTTTGGACAAATGGAACATGAAGTCCAGGCTGCAGCTCATCCCAGACTTCCCCTTCCTGCTCAAATCGACCGGAGGCAGGGACTGATTGGGCGCCGGTGTTACAACAACCACAGCCAAACCCTTCCCACAGATTCCATTTAATGCGTACATGTTCTATCCAAGTGACACACTGAGGTCTGAATGACGCCTTACCATCCGGTGTTGGACAACCGGCTGCAGCCGGAGCCTCCCTGCTCTGCCCGCTCTGCAGTAACACAAAACAAATTGGTAAACCCTCTCTACCTCAACTTTCTCAAGCCAATGGGTTCTGGCAACGAAACTCTTGGCTAAGCTAAGCGTTCCTGTCTATGGGGAATAGGGATAGATGACTGTCCATTATAAGATGGCTCATCCAACGGCCAGCTTACTTATGGTACATATGACAGCTAAGTAAACCTCCCTGGCGTAAAGGGTGTGCCTGATGTCACGAGTTCACATTGTGCGCTGTCACAGGAAGGGAGTGGCGCTCATTACAGAAGGAGATTACAGTCCATTTACAGTGTCTAAATGACTGCTAGGTGCTTTTTAGCCGAAATGTAAATATTCTCGGCACTTTAAAAGCGATTTAAGTTATAACCCACAAGAAACTATTACACTGTTCACATTAGAACATAGAGGTGTACAGTGATTTTATTTTCCACTGTTAGGCTATGTGCACACGTTGCGGATGTTGTGCCGTTTTCCGCATCATTTTTGGACGCACAGAATTGCATCAAATCCGCAGTGTAGTGCACCACCAATGTTGGTCAATGGGAAATGGAGAATTGTTGTGCACATGCTGCAGAAAAAAACACGCGGATTTGCATGGTTTTATTTTCGGCAGCATGTCAATTGTTTTTGCGGATCTGCAGCGTTTCTGCACCCATTGACTTCCATTTAGTCAGGCATATCCGCAGCAAAACCGCAGGTTTAAAAAAGATTTGCGGTTTTGCTGTGGAGTTGCTTGCTAGAAATGCTGCAGATCGGGAGGAGGAAGTGTGTGTGTGTGTGTGTGTGTGTGTGTGTGTGTGCTGGTCTGTATGTAGGCAGGCATCGTCCGATCCCATCCGGCTATGCCTGCTACAGTGACAGCTAGCCGATGATGGGACAGTGGTAATCCCATCATCCGGCTACTGTGCGTGTAAAAAAAACAAAAAAAACCAAAACATGCACACATATACAGTACATACTCACCATACAGCTAATCCAACCCCCAACGCCCTCAATCACCTGTAAAAAAATAAATAAAATAAACAAATCAACAGTATACTCCCTGTTGCAACGTAATCCATTTAATAATGAGTGTCCCACTATAATCTCGCGTGGAGAGCTGTCACATCAGCAGATGTGACCACTCTCCTGGGGCTCCAGTGATACACTGACGGCAGATATCCTCCCACAGTGGATCACTCCGCCGTCAGAGGTCACTGGAGTTCATGCTGTCACCAGCAACGCTGTGTGAGAAACTTCTCACGCAGCAGTGCCATTAAGTGAGAACATGAACTCCATTGAACCCTCGGTGTTAACACTGCAGGAGCCATTGTCTTATGTCAGTGTGTCACTGGAGTCCCTGTAGAGCGGTCACATCTCTTGATGCGACAGCTCTATAGGGAAGATTGTCGTGGGACACTCGTTATTAAATGGGCTGCGTCGGACCAGGGAGTATTTGTGTTGGTTTATTATTTTTTTCTTTTTTGCAGGCGATCGAGGTGGTCGCATGGATTGGCAGAAAAATAAAGATGGCAAACTGTGTAGTGTTTTATTTCATTAAAATAATTTATTCTGGCTGTGTGTCTATTTAACTCTTTAACATCTATAGGATTAGTAATGGATAGATGTCTTATTGACACCTCTCCATTACTAAGCCGGCTTGATATCACCTTACAATACAGGTGACATCAACCCCCCAAATATTACCCCAAATGCCACCTCTACAGACCAGTGGGAAGAAAGCTGTATCTATCGATAGATGGATAGATAGATAGTTTAGATATGTCTATCTATTTGTGTGTGTAAACATTATTCTTCTATGGAGAATGTAAAAGAAGAGGTAGGACAAGGAAATTACATCACAATTCTTTTTTTGTTGTTGTTTGTTTGTTAAATAATAGATCTTTATTTAGCATACAAATCTGCATGAAAAAATGCATCACATCCATGCGGATTTTTGCCTGAGTTTTCTGCCAAGAGATGCAGAATCTGCGCAGAAAATTCCACAGGCAAATCTGCAACGTTTGCACATACCCTTAGACTTCTAACTGAAGACCCAGTCCCCTTTAATTGCATCCTGTAAGTTATGGCACCAGTCCATATGTGGGCTAATGTGCAACACTGTGCCAGAAAGACCTCACAATTGTGGCACATATTTCTAGCAAAAAGTCAGCAAGAGAGCGGTAAACTTGGACTGAACAGTCCTAAAATGGGATTGATCAAACGTCGTGAAACAATGTAATAAACTGCAGCAATTAAGACAGTTTTGTCTAAGACCTAAAATGCATTGGGTTTATCATGTTTCACGCAGTGTCTGGTCTGTCGGACGGCGCACTGACCTGCTGAGTACGTCTGATTCCCATCCTCCACATCACAATCAGACATGCTCGAGGTCCACAGATCTCATTCTCTGATCTGTCATTCTCAAAGCAATGTGACTGGATCTGAGACTCTATGGGTCCGAGTGCTGTATGTACCGGAGCTTCTGTTGCCTTTTTGAGATATATGTGTGTTATATAATATATATAATATAGCATTATTTTCATTCTGAATATTTTTTTTAAGTGATTCCTCAGCCAGTGCAATATCAAACATCTCCAGTATAGTTCATCCCTTTCCTATAGATGGTTATTGTCTGAGAATACCTGGTCTACCATCACCTAATCTTCTTAGAACATATTTAGACTGTAAGTAGATTATGGGATGATAGAAGTATAGTGTTAGATTTTAGAAGAACCTGTTTGTTTGCCCAGTATTCTCTAACAGTGGTTTGTAAGTACACCCTTTAAGCAGCAATTGTCACCTATATCTTTTAAACTGAAAGCAATTTTGTGACCACATGTCTCAGTTATCAGTTATCTAATATGACAATTTAAATGAAACCTGTCTGGCCAGAAAGGCAGCCAGTGCAGGGTTGGAAACAGCAGTGAAAGCAGATACTTGTGTTCTATTCCCCCTGCACGCACTCCAATCCACCATCGGGGTCGGCCAAGCACTGAGCAGTAGTGATGAGCGAGTGTACTCGTTGCATGGGTTTTCCCGAGCACGCTCGGGTGACCTCCAAGTATTTGACTGCTCGGAGATTTAGTTTTCATTGTGGCAGCTGAATGATTTACAGCTACTAGCCAGCCTGAGTACATGTGGGGGTTGCCTGGTTGCTAGGGAATCCCCACATGTAATCAAGCTGGCTAGTAGCTGTAAATCATTCAGCTGCTGCAAGGAAAACTAAATCTCCGAGCAGTCATAAATACTCGGTCACCCGAGCGTGCTCTGGAAAACCTGAGCAACCAGTACACTCGCTTATCACTACTGAGCAGCCTATACGCCCAATCATTCCCACTGCAGTCTTGATTGATGTTCTGCTGAGCCAGACACAGTAGGTATGACTAGTAGGTATTTTTATAATATATTTATTTTTTGGTTTCTTGCTCCAATTTCTGGTGTTTGGATGACTGTGAGTGCAGCGCTGGCTGTCCTCTGACAGCTATTTCTAACATTCCATATGCAGTTTGGCAGTGTGTGAATGCGTTCTAAAGTGGCTAAGATGACTACGACGCCGTAGGTTTGAGTAGGGCTGGATCTGCAGTACCCCACTGCGACTAATCAG
The DNA here is from genome assembly GCF_051348905.1 of Ranitomeya variabilis. NCBI lineage: Eukaryota > Metazoa > Chordata > Amphibia > Anura > Dendrobatidae > Ranitomeya > Ranitomeya variabilis. The sequence continues at coordinate 224,114,384 of NC_135236.1, read as the reverse complement.
TTGATGGAGCTTTGCAGTTCAACTCCGCTGCTGATCACATCCGGCTGCTGACTGGAACAGCTGATCGGCAGAGATGCCGGGCATCACCCCTCCACCGATCGGATATTGATGACCTACCCTAAATAATTGGATGGTTGAAAAGTACAGCTCACTTTAATGAATTGTGTATAGGGGGGGGCTTTACAGCAAACCCACAATGTTTTTATTTTTCAACACCTATATACCACCCAGGGTTCTGCCTAGTAACAGTAATGAAACAAATGAGAACTGCTTGGTCCACAAAAACTCAACTGTGCTTATCTCGTGTCTGGTGATAAGTGATGCCTGCTTTTAATGGCTTAAAAGCAACCTGTCACCCCCCTGGATGAATATGAGCTATTACTATGGGCATCTAACAAAAAACACAGGCCTAGTTTTGGCACTTCCTAAATTCAAATTAATCCTACAAAAAATGGGAAGCATTCACCAAGTATTGAAAAGAGAAATACATCTTTCTTTATAAATCAAATTAAAATATTAATAGACGGAGATACATGTGCAAAATATGCTGCTTGTCACAGGTCAAAAATACCCTATTGCATGAAATCCATATATTGCCAAATCAAAGTGTCATAGTGCTAAATATATATATATTTAAGAAAAAGTATATCACATATTCAACATGTATGAAAAATATTATATGCTTAATGACGCTGAGATAGAAAAATAACAGACTCTTCCCCCAGGAAGAAACAAATGCGAAACGTGCGTTGGGGCATTTTGACTGCATCACAGGTCATGTATCTACCCATTTGTGCCTACTCTGCTTATTAACCACAATTACTCTGTATGTGACCATTTACTATAGCACATGTTCTAATAACCGTTACTGCTATAAACACTTACATGGGTGAACCTCTACACTTATTAGGAATTATGCACTAAGCACTTTCTGTGGTATGTTAATAAAGTGACTTTTGTTATATGCTATGGAATATTAAGTATACTTGCAGCTATATATTACAGAATCAACAATATATAACTTTGTCATTTGAAAAGAAAGAGTCTGTTATTATTTTAATTTGATTTATAAATAAAGATGTATCTCTCTTTTCAATACTTGGTGAATGCTTCCCGTTTTTTTGTAGGATTAATATTACTATGGGCATACAGGTAATAGAATGGTTAACCAAGTCTTGCCTGTATTCCTCATAGCTTCGATGTAGATGTTGAGAAAAGCAGTTTTTATATTAAATGATTTCTTCCATGCTCTTGGGCGTTTGGTGCATGGAAGAAATCCCTGCCTCCTCTCTTCATTATAATACCTGGACCTGAAGACCTACCTCTTCCGACAGGCCTACAACCTGCAGTAACCACCAAACCGCTACAGACCAGCTCTCTCCTCACCTTCTGTATCCTCAGCCATCCCTTGTAGACTGTGAGCCCAGGCGGGCAGGGTCCTCGCTCCACCTGTACCAGTCGGGACTATTATTGATTAAGATTATTGTACTTGTTTTTTTTTTATTATGTATACCCTTTTTCACATGTAAAGTGCCATGGAGCAAATGGCGCTATTATAAGAATAACGCCCCCTTCCCATGCACGTTACACTGACCTAGAGGAGGCAGGGATTTCTTACTGCGAACCCCGAGCCTGGAAGAAATCCCTAACCTATAACATTAAAACTGCTTTTCCCAACATCTACACCGCAGTTATGAGGCATACAGGTAAGACTGGTTTAGCCATTCTATTACCTGTATGCCCTTACTAATAGCTTATATTCGTCCAGGGGGTGACCGATTCCCTTTAATGCTTTTATTAATTTATTTTCACACCTGATTAAATTCTATGTCTAAAGTGTTACATAAAATATTTAAGTGCTGCCCCTTTAAATCAATTACTAGGATGCCAGTTACCGCCAAGCACCGAGCTGCTTCCATAAGATTCAGCGCCGTTGCTTTCTGGTAATAAATACATGGAGGGCACATATCTGTTCACCTTTCTGTATATAATCTAACAAGATGTTTCGAGCATTGGAAACTTGTCTCCAGCCTGACAGGAGGTTAAGATATAAATTACTGGGAGCCACAAGGCCACTTAAAGCATTTCATTCAAACAAGTTTAGGTATGAGACACAGCACCAATTCTGTAAAAACGGAGCTTCAGATGTCTAATTACTATCTGCCGCTGTATTTCCCATCTTTGCAAACCACTGGCCTAAATACTACATGTTTGTACTAGGCATTTGGTTACAGGCATATAGCAAGCTAGGCAGACTGCTGTACACCAATTCCTCAGTCATTGTTTCTTTTGGTAGGGCAGGAGAGACAGCTCTTGGATTGCAGAAGTTATCATTGAAACCAGATGTTAAAGGGAATCTGTCAGCAAGTCCCTGATTCCAGCTATGTCACTTACTGGGCTGCTTGTTGTAGTTTCTATAAAATCACAGTTTTGTCAGCAGGTGACTAGTTGTCTGGTGCCATGTAGTCCTCCATAATCATGAGCTCTGTTTAATTGATTGGCAGCTCTCTGCATACACTAAAGTGGTAGAAAGCTGCTGATCTGCTTAGTGGGCATGGCTATACAGAGCTCAGCAGGCAGACAGCTAGTCGATCTGCAGCAGAGATAATGGTGATCATCAAAATGAGAGCAAGAGGCCCAGTGAGCGATACATCGCTGGAATCACAGTATCTGTCCCTATAGCATTCTACTCTTTGATTAAATACCAAAAACCTGGCGACAGATACACTTAAAATGAAAGAGAGCAGCATAATGTAAGAAGAGACCCTGATTCTAGTGATGTGACTGGGTGCAGCAGTTGTGATCGTTTATAGATGTTGCATAGCTCAAAAGCTAACCCACCCACACCACCGCATTCTGTGTCCATTGTCTATTGACAGCTGCTAATTAGTGATGAAGCCATTTGGACCTGGATGTACCTGAGCTGTAGGCCTCCTGTGATCTCCTGATGCCCAAACACTCATTGTATTAAAACCGCGGCACAGAGCCTAATGAGCGACCCATCCCTGAAATAAGTGTCTCAGCCCCTACCTCATGCTGCCCTCAGATTACCTAGCAAGCCTCCTGACAGATTCCCTTTAATACCATTCACTTTCCTATATCATACCGTTATCTACAACAAAACATAGGTGTCTAAAAGACCACAAACGAGTATAATCCTTCAATTAATGTTTATTAAATATACGATATTCACAGGGAAATTTCTCTTAAATAACCACAATAAAAAAGGAGAACCACTAGAAACCAATAACAAAGGACACACTGTGACCAGCCCAATTTGCCACTGCTATTAAATAACCATATGTTAAAGACTCATAACACATTTCAATTGGAAGATGGACAATATGCGTCCGAAAGTGCAAATATACGTTTAGCTATGAATTTACATATATACAAATCAGGTGCATAGTGCATAAAGGCCGAAACCGACCGTAAAGTGCAAAATCAAGCTAATAGAGAGACCAAAAGTACTCACTAAGTATAGGCTGGCTTGGTGCTGGCAACAAGAGGTCCCCGCCGCCCCAACGCACGTTTCGTCGAGACTTCCTCAGGACGCGTTGAAATGTGATATGAGAGTCTTTAACATATGGTTATTTAATAGCAGTGGCAAATTGGGCTGGTCACAGTGTGTCCTTTGTTATTGGTTTCTAGTGGTTCTCCTTTTTTATTGTGGTTATTTAAGATAAATTTCCCTGTGAATATCGTATATTTAATAAACATTAATTGAAGGATTATACTCGTTTGTGGTCTTTTAGACACCTATGTTTTGTTGTAGATATACTCTTGGAGTTTTGTGTCCTCTTTTGCTCAGTTTTGGGCAGGGTGGATTGATTTAAATCACGCCGATTTAAATCATGATTTAAATCACGATTTAAATCAAAAGATTTTTTTCTATTTAAATCGGATCGATTTAAATCATGATTTTAATCATGATTTAAATCACTGATTTAAATCAAAAGGTTTTTTTTAATATAAATCACGATTAAAATGAGAAGTGAGAGCAGTGCGCATGTGCGCCCATAGTTACACGGACGAAACTAGGGGCAACGCTCTAACGCCAGGGTGAGGGGGGGACCCCAAAGTAAGTAAAAATCTTTTTTGTTTTACTATATGGCAATAGGTAGGTGTTTAAAAGCAGCATGTCTTAATTGTATAAACTATTAATAGCCTCCACATTTTGTTCATACTGCCCCTTTAATTCCACACTTCTAGCTTGGTTTCACTTTTGGTTTAGTTTCTTTTTCCATTCAGTTGACATGCCCAAACTTGTTGGATAGTCAGCATCCTACAGAAACCTCTGGAAGAGCATGGCATTGTGAATGTTACACATATACAGCCTTTATTCTACTGAGTTAAACAACTCAGCTTTATCTCATGATGGAAGAACCTTTGGATGGTAAAATATTTTCCTCAAAAAGCAGTTTATTGAAAAAAATCCGATTTAAATCAAAAAAATCCGATTTAAATCAAAAAAATCCGATTTTTTTGATTTTTTTAAAAAACCATTGATTTTTATCCACCCTGGTTTTGGGACATTTGTTAGGTGTTAATATATCATACCGCTGTAGGGCTGACCCACACGTCCAGATAATTCCGGTACCGGAATAAATCGGTACCGGAGTTATCCGTGTCCGTGTGCCTGGGAACTCACGGAGGCCATACCTGCGGCACACGTGTGCCGCCCGTATGGCGAGTGGGTACCACACGGAGCGTGTGGTACCCACTCTGCATGGTGCTGAAGCTGCGATTCATATGTTCCCTGTAGCAACGTTTGCTGCAGGGAAAATATGAAGAATAGTGTTTAAAATAAAGATCCATGTGTCCGCCGCCCCCCCACCCCCTGTGCGCCCCCCCCGCTGGTCAGAAAATACTCACCCGGATCCCCCGTCGGCAGTCGCTCCTTCCTGGTCTGGCCGCGCCTCCTACTGTATGCGGTCACGTGGGCCCGATCATTTACAGTCATGAATAGGCGGCTCCGCCCCTATTGGAGGTGGAGCCACATATTCATGAGTGTAATCGGCCGCATACAGTAGAGAAGCCGCGGCCAGACCAGGAAGGAGCGACAGCCGACGGGGGACCCGGATAAGTATTTTCTGACCAGCGGGGGGGCGCACAGGGGGTGGGAGGGCGGCGGACACCTAAATCTTTATTTTTAACACTATTCTTCATATTTTCTCTATAGCAAACGCTGCTACAGGGAAGATATGAATACCGGCTTCAGCACCATGTGGGGGGGACAGCGCTTACTGTAGCGCTGTCTCCGGCACGCACACGGACCCCAGGCGGAGAATGTCCGTGTGAGGTCCGTGTTTTACGCGGACCCATTGACTCTATTGGGTCCGTGTAAAACGTGCGCTCCCACGAACACTGACATGTCTCCGTGTTTGGCACACGGAGACACGGTCCGCACACGGTCCGCACAAAATCAATGACATCTGAACAGATGCATTGATTTTTATGGGTCTACGTGTGTCAGTGTCTCCGGTACGGGAGGAAACTGTCACCTCACGTACCGGAGCCACTGACGTGTGAAACTGGCCGTAGAGAAGGTTTCCACAAGTCGTTTTTTTTTTTTTTAATTTGTTTTTAAAGCTGCATGAAGGGTGGCATTTATAACACTTCGCGAAGTTGGTAGCATTTTGTCTTTGTTTTCAGTTCCTTCACTACGTGAAGTGTAGCACAGAACAGGACAAAATGCATTTCCTATTTTGGGTATTTTTTTTATTTTTTTTTTAACTTGACTTTGAAGGTTTGGTTAATTACTAAACTTGATGAGTTTAATAAGTAAAAAATTGTACTTTAATCCCAAAAGCGAATTAGGTCACAAGTGCCTGATGGCCGGTCTCAAACTTGACAAATTCTGCCGTCTCCTCGTGTGTCGTGGATTTCATGGGGTAGAATGGACTGTTTGCTCTCTGCAGCCTCATCATCCTGGTGTACAGCGCATATAAGTGATGTTATCCATAGCTGTGAGAATACGGCAAATACGCCATCTTATGAATGGTGCGCTTCCATGCAAAAATGTCTGACGAATGCTGGAGCAGCCAAAAATATCAAGTGGGCATTACTGTCCGGGTTTACTGAGAAGAGTAAGGCTATGTGCACACGTAGGAAATGTGGTGCAGAATTTTCTGCACTAAATCTGCATCTGCAGATTTGATGCAGTTTCTGTGCAGTTTCTATGCAGTTTTTATGCAGTTTCTATGCAGTTTCTGCGCAGATTCTATGCAGTTTCTATGCAGATTCTATGCAGATTCTATGCAGTTTCTGCGCAGATTCTATGCAGATTCTGTGCAGTTTCTGTGCAGTACAATGTAAATCAATGGGAAAAAAAAAAAGCTGTGCACATGGTGCAGAAAAATCTGCAGCAGAAACGCTGCAGAACTGCACAAAAGAAGCGACGTGCACTTCTTTGAAATCTGCAGCGTTTCTGCGCAGATTTTTCTGCACCATGTGCACAGCTTTTTTTTTTTCCCATTGATTTACATTGTACTGTAAATCACAGTGCAGTTCTGCAGCGTTTCTGCAGCAGAAAAATCTGCTGCAGTTCTGCACCAATTCTGCACTAAATCTGCATCGTGTGCACATACCCTAAGGCTTTGCTGGACTCGGGACAGACCATTGAGCAATTGTCACCTCTTTAGCCTATATATGGGAGTAGAATTTCTTGGATACTAAATATCTCTTAAAGGTCACAAAGGTGACCTTACACTAGATCTGCTGTTGGTTTAATCCACTTATACACCCAGATTTAAGTGTACGTCCTGATACGTGCATGCATGAAGCAGGCTCTAGAACTGAGCCTGCCCCATACAGCTGGCATCTAAGTGTGACCTGAGTTTACTCTGATTGCTGCTGTTTAACAATTTACATAGAACCTGTCATCAATATTTTATACCCCAAACTAACGGTATATATGTAAAAGTGATAGAATTAATCAGCATTCAATCTTAAAAAAAAAAAAAAAAAGCACCAAAGCAGGTTTCATACATGTTTCCTCTCTTCCTGTTTCCTGCCTTTTAAAACTTTAATATCTTTAAAAGGATTAAAGACTGGATGCAGGATGAGAGGGTGGAAAAAACACAGTGCACAGTCCGGCCCCTGTGCGCCAAAATGTGTAAAAAAAAAAAACAAACAAAAAAAACTTAAAATGGTGATTAACCCCTTAGTGATGGAACCAAATTTTTTAAATCTGACCAGTGTTACTTTATGTGGTAATAACTCTCGAACGCTTCAACATATCCCAGTAATTTTGAGACTGTTTTTTCGTGACACATTATACTTTATGATAATGGTAAATTTAGATCAATATATTTTGTGTTTATAAAAAATATCAGAAATTTGAGGAAAATGTAAAAAAAAAACAATTTTAAAAATTTGAATGATTATCCCTTGAATCCAGATGGTCATACCATAAAACAAATTAATAAATAACATTTCCCACACATCTGCTTTACATCAGCACCGTTTGTAAAAAGTTTTTATTTTGTTAGCATTTTAAGAGGTTTAAAAATGTAGCAGTAATTTTTCATTTTTTCAAGGGCATTAACAATTTATTTTTTTAGGGACCTATCCATGTTTGACGTACCTTTAGGGGTCTTATATATTGGGAAACCAGCAAAAGTTATGCCATTTAAAAACAGCACCCCCTGATATATTGAAAACTGCGGTCAGGTAGTTTATTAACTCTTCAGTTGATTTTCAGGAATTAATGCAAAGTGGTATGACAGAAATGAAAATGTGTATTTTTACCACCTAAATGCCGCTAACTTCTGAACAGATTACTACAGCCGGCAGACTCTAAGGCCGCTATTTGGTCATGAATTGCCGATCGCAAACATCAGGACCACACAATCATGATCTGAGGGCACCAATTGGGATAAAGAGGAAGCCCCCCACACTCTGTTAACCATTCATATGATGTAGTCACTATTGACAGCAGCATCTAAGGGGTTAAACGGATTTGGACGGTGCAAACACTGATTGTGACTGATACAGCAAGTTGTCAGCTATAGAGTACAGCTGATAGCTGCTGAATTGTCACCTGTATGGGGAGGCTATTCTCTTATATCTCAGGTCAGTTAAAAGACGTATTGGCGGTCATTAAGGCGTTAAAGAGCAACAAAGCAGATTTATTCACCAAAGGTATCACTTTAATCAATATTAGAGCACTATTCCAGGCATGTCTTAACTTTACATTACTAGATCATGCTGAAAGGTGCTTTGAACTATGGCATCAGAAGAAAAAGCTTTTATCAGCTTGCCCATTCTGATGGACTCCAAATATAGTTTTGACTTCTTCCTTTTCCTATTAAAAGTTGTTAAATCTAGTACAGATTTCTCATGAAGGATCTGACAGTGACAAAAGTGATTATCAGGTAGGTGAATAGCGCGCAGAATTTCAGTGGAAGGCTTTAATGGATGAAGCAAGTACTGGGTATTGACTGTTTTTCATTGTTCAGGTTGGGCTCTCGTTTGCATTGGACCTAATAAATATGATGGGCCTACTGGGCAACGCTGGTGTTGGGTGTTAAATTAAAAATAAGTTTGTTTTGTAATGGAAATGCATTTACTAAAATATATTGCTATAAAAAAAGCCAAACATAGAGATTACAGTAATGGCATGACAAATGTATACACCATGTTTAGAAAGTAAGCAATGCTGGGTTTTCTAACTTATTGAAGTTACATTTAGGCTCTGTGCATACCATGCTTTTTACACTGACACAACCACTGAGTATTTCCAGGCAAAGAAACAGCATTTCCGTCTCCAACGCTGGTGTCTTTGACTGTATGCTGTGTAGATACACAGAGGGCGGCTTTCGAAGCCTTGGGTATGTCGCTACTTGCTTCTGAAGCCTTAGTCATGTCGCTACCTGCTTCTGAAGCCTTGGGCATGTCACTACTTGCTTCCGAAGCCTGAGGCCATGTGCACACGTTCAGTATTTTTCGCGTTTTTTCACTATAAAAACGTGCTAAAAACGCTAAAAAAAGCGAAAAAACCGCTTACATATGCCTCCCATTATTTACAGTGTATTCCGTATTTCTTGTGCAAATGTTGCATTTTTTTCTGCGAAAAAATCGCATCACGGAATAAAAAGCAACATGTTCATTAAATTTGCGGAATTGCGGGGATTCCGCACACCTAGGAATGCATTGATCTGCTTACTTCCCGCATGTGGCTATGCCCACCATGCGGGAAGTAAGCAGATCATGTGCGGTTGGTACCCAGGGTGGAGGAGAGGAGACTCTCCTCCACGGACTGGGCACCGTATAATTGGTAAAAAAAAAGAATTAAAATAAAAAATAGTGATATACTCACCTTCGATGGCCCCCGGAGCCTTCCCGCCTCTCAGGTGCACGCTGCCGCTTCCGTTCCTATAGCTGGTGTGTGTGAAGGACCTACGATGACGTCGCGGTCACGTGACTGCGACGTTATCGAGGGTCCTGCACACACACACCATCTATAGGAACGGACGCCGCTGAGGAGATCGGCTGTCTGCAGGTGAGTATAACCATTTTTTTTTTTTTTTTAAATTATTTTTAAACATTCTATCTTTTACTATTGATGCTGCATAGGCTGCATCTATAGTAAAAAGTTGGTCACACTTGTCAAACACTATGTTTGACAAGTGTGACCAACCTGTCAATCAGTTTTCCAAGCGATGCTACAGATCGCTTGGAAAACTTTAGCATTCTGCAAGCTAATTACGCTTGCAAAATGCTAAAAAAATGCAAAAAAACCCGGGAAAATAACGCAAAAAAAAAAAAATGCGGATTTCTTGCAAAAAATTTCTGGTTTTCTTCAGGAAATTTCTGCAAGAAATCCTGACGTGTGCACATACCCTTAGGCATGTTGCTACCTGCTTCTGAAGCCTTAGGGATGCCACTACTTACTTCTGAAACCTTGGGCATGTCGCTACTTGCTTCTGAAGCCTTTGGGCATGTCGCTACTTGCTTCTGAAGCCTTTGGGCATGTCGCTACCTGCTTTCGAAGCCTTAGGCATGTCGCTACCTGCTTCCGAAGCCTTGGGCATGTTGCTACTTGCTTCCGAAGCCATAGGCATGTCGCTACTTGCTTCCGAAGCCTTAGGCATGTCACTACCTGCTTCCGAAGCCTTGGGCATGTCGCTACTTGCTTCCGAAGCCATAGGCATGTCGCTACCTGCTTCCGAAGCCTTGGGCATGTCGCTACTTGCTTCTGAAGCCTTTGGGCATGTCGCTACCTGCTTTCGAGGCCTTGGGCATGTCGCTACCTGCTTCCGAAGCCTTGGGCATGTCGCTACTTGCTTCCGAAGCCATAGGCATGTCGCTACTTGCTTCCGAAGCCTTAGGCATGTCACTACCTGCTTCCGAAGCCTTGGGCATGTCACTACTTGCTTCCGAAGCCATAGGCATGTCGCTACCTGCTTCCGAAGCCTTGGGCATGTCGCTACTTGCTTCTGAAGCCTTTGGGCATGTCGCTACCTGCTTTCGAGGCCTTGGGCATGTCGCTACCTGCTTCCGAAGCCTTGTGCATGTCGCTACTTGCTTCCGAAGCCATAGGCATGTCGCTACTTGCTTCCGAAGCCTTTGGGCATGTCGCTACCTGCTTCCGAAGCCTTGGGCATGTCGCTACTTGCTTCCGAAGCCTTGGGCATGTCGCTACCTGCTTCTGAAGCCTTGGGCATGTCGCTACCTGCTTCTGAAGCCTTGGGCATGTCGCTACTTGCTTCTGAAGCCTTTGGGCATGTCGCTACCTGCTTTCGAGGCCTTGGGCATGTCGCTACCTGCTTCCGAAGCCTTGGGCATGTCGCTACTTGCTTCCGAAGCCATAGGCATGTCGCTACTTGCTTCCGAAGCCTTTGGGCATGTCGCTACCTGCTTCCGAAGCCTTGGGCATGTCGCTACTTGCTTCCGAAGCCTTGGGCATGTCGCTACCTGCTTCCGAAGCCATAGGCATGTCGCTACCTGCTTCCGAAGCCATAGGCATGTCGCTACCTGCTTCCGAAGCCATAGGCATGTCGCTACCTGCTTCCGAAGCCATAGGCATGTCGCTACCTGCTTCCGAAGCCATAGGCATGTCGCTACCTGCTTCCGAAGCCATAGGCATGTCGCTACCTGCTTCCGAAGCCATAGGCATGTCGCTACCTGCTTCCGAAGCCATAGGCATGTCGCTACCTGCTTCCGAAGCCATAGGCATGTCGCTACCTGCTTCTGAAGCCTTAGGCATGTCGCTACCTGCTTCCGAAACCTTAGGGTACAGTATGTTGCTACCTGAAGCCGTTAAAAAATGGGACATAAGCAGAACATGGACACAGCAAAGTCGTTCTATTCACTTTGAGTGCTTTTTCACTCTGAATCAATTTTAAAAAGACGTGATGTGCACATAGCCTAAAGGGTTCAGTGTCTCCCGGGTGCCGCTCTCAGTACGGCAAACAGGCATTTTCATAACGCTATTATGTAACTCATAGGCTAGTTCTATAGCTGCAGGTCAGTAGTGTTATCCATCCTAACCGGTTCCATGTAATGATTGGGCATCTCGAAAGCCAACACTTCCAAACTCTTTTCCCTGAATTCTGTTATGGGAGCGTTGAATCACCACCATACACATGAAATGGTCAGGTGGTCTACTAACATCCATTTATCTAATGTGTGTCAACACTGGCCATGTACATGAGATATTGGAAGGAGAGGAGAAAGCCTCCTGACACCTAGTAGAGACTTATCTCCCTAACAAAAAGATGGATGGTTATTATTACAACAGTGTAATCTCACTTATCCTCCACTTTCATCTTATCTGTATTAGGGGGCTTAAGGGGAACCTGTGAACCAAATAATGACCTATTGCTTAAATTTGTCCTTGCACTGGTGAAGTGAGATACTGAGCCCCAGTAGAAAGCAGAATAGATGGAAGTGATGATTATTGTACAGCGCTCTGGATTATGGTGGCGCCTTATATGCAACAGTAATACATTGGCTGCTATTTTTTTTAGTGCGTGCTAAAGCATATTATTATAAGTAATCTGGCAAACACTAGAATCGTATCCTGAAGAAATGGCTTTGTGCAGGTTCCCCTTCCAGGATTTGCAGCGCTTGTAATTTTTCCTCTCTTCATATATCAAGTGGCTTTAGCGGCCTGTGTTTGGGGGGAGGAATCGCCTTACTGGCAGCTTTTAGAAATGCCAGTGAAACAATAGCATGCCCATGAGTGATGAGTTAGAACTTTCTCTAAAGGCAATGCTTTGTCTCCTCTCACCTGAACTCTCACTTCCAGGCAAGAATTCTATTTACCGTAATTCAGCATTTGGCCTCTTTCAGATGGGCGTTCTGATTATATTTTTGATTAAAAAAAATAAAAATTTTGCTAGGGAGGGGCTGTTGAAATTTGGGTTTCATATAAATTAATAAGACAATTTGTGGCCAATTGTTTTACATAATTTTTCTTTTCTAAATGTAGTATATGCTACGTTCACCTTTTTTTCACATGTACAATACTCTGACGTTTATGGTGAATGCTTAAAATAAGAATGTGTTTATCTGTATTAATATCGATAATTTTTTTTCTTTTTTGCGTTTATATTGGGACTCATCTGCTCCAATACTTTATAGACTGCCTGTGAAATACTGATGCGTTCTACTATATGTGATATATGTCAGTATTGTGGATCCATATCATGGATGTTAAATGATGGGTCTTGGTGTTGTACAGAAAGCTGAAAATCTCTTCTGAACCTTCCTATCAGTGTATGGGTGGGCTTCGGGGCTCTGTCCATTAATGAAAATGCATACGTCGCCATATAAAACTAATCTTAAATCTATTAATGGTGTGGCAGAAAGGGAGCCTTGAACAGAAGTAAAATGCATGAAAAATAGCACTTTAAGCAGAAAACAGCTAAAATATTCACATGAAGTCTAAAAAATAAAAAATGCCTTCTGAAAATGATGTCCTTGTGCACATGGCCAAGGAGGAGGCCTCTGTGTACTCTTTTTACCTCTTTTTCCCCATTTGTATATGTAGCATTTTCTGCTGGATTTCGTATCCGTTGTGATGGATTCCATTTATGCAGAGGTTTTCCTCCCTATTGCATTGCTTCTAAGGTGCTCAGTGGAGCCTGTATGCCATGAGGCCTCATTACAAACGTTAAACTCCAAATAAGCTCCTTTTATGGCCGGTTTAACACATCAGAAGTTCTCAGTCTGAGCACACCCTCAGGTCTGACCCAAAGGCGCAACGGAATGGAAGTAGAATATGTGACAACTGCCTTAACCCCTTCATGACGGAGCCCTTTTTCGTTTTTGCGTTTTTCGCTCCCCTCCTTCACAAAGCCATAATTTTTTTTATTTTTCCATCAATATGGCCATGTGAGGGCTTGTTTTTATGCGGGAGGAGTTGTACTTTTGAGCGACACCATTGGTTTTACAATGTCTTTTTACTAGAAAATGGGGAAAAAAAATTCCAAGTGTGGTGAAATTGCAAAAAAAAAGTGCAAACCCACACTGTTTTTTGTTTGGCTTTTTTGCCAGGTTCACTAAATGCTAAAACTGGCCTGCCATTATGATTCTCCAGGTCATTATGAGTTCATAGACGCCAAACATGTCTAGGCTTTTTTTTTTTTTTTTTATCTATGTGGTGAAAAAATTCCAAACTTTGCTTTAAAAAAAAAAAAAAAAAAAAAAAAAAAAGTGAAATTTTCCAATACCCGTAGCGTCTTCCTTTTTCGGGATCTCTGGTCTGGTGAGGGATTATTTTTTGCGCGCTGAGCTGACGTTTTTAATGATACCATTTTAGTGCAGATACGTTCTTTTGATCGCCCGTGATTGCATTTTAATGCAATGTCGCAGCGACCAAAAAAGTAATTCTGGAGTATGGATAGTCTGCATCGAAAGACAACAGTGTGTCCATGCGCTGAGCTCCGTACGGATAGTCTGCATCGAAAGACAACAGTGTGTCCATGTGCTGAGCTCCGTACGGATAGTCTGCATTGAAGGACAACAGTTTATCCATACGGAGCTCAGCCCATGGACAGTCTGCATTGAAGGACAACAGTGTGTCCATGGGCTGAGCTCCGTACGGATAGTCTGCATCTGCATTTTTCGGGATCTCTGGTCTGGTGAGGGATTATTTTTTGCGCGCTAAGCTGACGTTTTTAATGATACCATTTTAGTGCAGATACGTTCTTTTGATCACCCGTTATTGCATTTTAATGCAATGTCGCAGCGACCAAAAAAGTAATTCTGGCATATGGATAGTCTGGATCGAAAGACAACAGTTTTTCCATGGGCTGGGCTCCGTATGGGTAGTCTGCATTGAAGGACAACAGTGTGTCTATGGGCTGAGCTCCAGATGGATAGTCTGCATCGAAGGACAGTAGTGTGTGCATGGGCTTTTTGGAACCTCTATGACTGCTCAGTGGGATAGTTGCCCATATTTCAGAAATACACTGGATATGTGCCATAGAGCTCCATAAGGAAAGGTGACTTATGGATTTGTGTTTTAGGCTACTTTCACACTAGCGTCGGTATGGACCCGTCGCAGTGCGTCGGGCCGACGTACCGACGCATACTGTGAAATAAATGCCCGACGTGGGCAGCGGAAGCAGTCTTACGAGTCCGGGGAGGAGGGGGCGAAGTTTCAGCCGCGCATGCACGGTCGAAAATGGCACACGACGCGCAAAAAAAGTTACATGTAAAACACGATGGATCCGTCGCACGACGGATGCGACGTGTGGCAATGCGTCGCTAATGAAAGTTTATGGAGAAAAAACGCATCCTGCGGGCAACTTTGCAGAATGCGTTTTTCACCAAAACGACGCATTGCGACGTGCGTCGGACGACGCTAGTGTGAAAGTAGCAGACACTTATCTAAACCGCTATGGTATGGTGAATAAGAATTTTGTGTTTATAAAGCGGTGTGTGACTATGGCGCATTTCAACTGGACCATTATCAGGAACGGGAAACTGGCAGCTTATTAACAACGCTGACTATTGGGATCCCGATAGTGTTTTTAAACAGGCTGCCAGGTACCTAACATTTAAACAAAACACTCACTCATTGGGTGAAGTTTTTTTTAAAAATATTTAATGATTCTGTGGGCATGAAACTACAGTTGTCATTAAACGGCTACAAGTCGGCAATTTTAAGCACATGCTAAGGTGAGTGTAAAAAAAACAAAAACAAAAAAACCCACTGTTATACTTGACATTTTGAAGGCAACTGCAAAGAGAGAGAATGTCTAACCAAATGTGAATTGTCCCATACTCTTCATGCCATTTTGATGATGATGATGTAGATTTTCTTAATTTTGGATGGCATCCGCCTCCTGAGACACTTAGGAGAAATCTTCCCTGTCGTTCCTTTTTTTAAGCTGCAGTCTGGCTGAATATGTTGACGTATATCTGATCTATTTGTTCTTGTGGAGTTATACTATGATGTCATCTTATAGTTGTAGAAAAACTGTTATACACCATTTGTTTAAGGAAAATGTTGCTGTTTAGCAGAGTTACAGTTGACGCGCAAAACAAATTGTTTGTTTGATGCCACAGTTCTGCCAGTTATATTCCCAGCGGGGAAGGGGGAATCATGTTCTCAGCTGTGCCCTTTGTCTAGAAATGTTTACAGAGGAGGGAAAAGGAATTCATCTTCAAAACGGAGAAACATGTTAAATGTATCCAACTATATTTGCTTTCTTTTCTCTCCTATTTGTATGTAGGGTTAAATACTTGCTTTACTAACAAGGGTGTTCTCAACTTAGAAAGTTTCCCCTATCCAGTGTATCAGAAACCAGTGTGTTGGACAGCTGCCTTTCTACTTCAATGCAAAAATAAAACTAGATGTCTCAGCCCATCCCAGGCCTTCTCCTACAGTCATGACTGTCCATGTCCTGTCATTTCAGTGACTATAGAAAAAGGCCACGGATAGGCTGAGTCGTCTGGTTGGATTTTTGCAATGAAGTAGAGGGGCAGTTGTCCAACATGTGAGTGCTGGGGCCTGGCTTCCTTTACTCAGCATTGATCTTCCACGAGCACCGCTACACGGAGTGCTTACTTATCTTTCTTCATCTATATCCCCTATCCAATTGCTGGGGTCCGACCGCTGTGGTACCCACCTACACTGAGAATCTGGTCTCTAACGAGCCTCGGCTGACCGTGTATACTGCCTCTCCATTCCAATAGGAATGCCGATCCGCCAAGTGTTTGTCGCCGCAATCTCCGGTGCTCCCCTTAAGAATGAATGAAGAGACCCGAGCTCTGGTCTTGGAATCACCAACGGTTACGGCGGTGGTCAGACCCCCACCAATCACAAAATTATCGCCTATTCATTGGATAGAGGATAACTTTTCAACATGAGCACTCTTCTTTAATAATGATTTTATGAGAAGTGGTGTTGGGAGTTTCCTTTTTGGGCTATGTGTATACAGTATATTTTACACACTTGCACAACTGCCGAGTTTTCCCTGGTGAAGCCGCTTCAGAATTGGTGAAAATATTTTGTAATTGATAAAAATGAGAGCAGGCTATTAAAGATTCGGGTGTGATCTTTGCCCGGTTTTGGAGTAGTTGAAATTAGAGCTTTATTAGAGTCTGGGTTTAGACGCGTGAATTTTTGGAACTTTTTGAGGCTAAAAAATGTCTAAAATGCCTAAATGTAACAAAGGGATATGCCTACAGGTAACATACCCCACCTATTTAATAAATGGGTGCTAGATGCATGATTGCCAAAATTGAGGTCGTGGATTGCCCTTTCCTCCTCACCAAATGACTGCAGCGAGTCGGTGCTTGAATGGAGCGGCAACTAAGGAAATGTGTCCCAAGTTTTTTAAGTTTAGCATAACTTTATTTGCTATTATATTTGGCATTTCTACAATTGTTCTTTGTTAGAGAGTTTGGTAAAAACATACAAAACTCCTTTTCATCAGTGGTCCACAGAAAATGCGGCCGTATGAACAGCCCCATAGCCTTTTAATGGGTAGGTGTTTCATCAGTTAGAAATAAATGTCTAATGAGACCTAATAGTATAATGGATCCTCGGACAGTTTTGGTGAATCTCTTTAGGTAGGTGCCATACCTGCTTTTAGTGTTTCCTATTTATTTCCCCTGCAGTGAAGTAAAATGTAGAAAATAAATGGGACGTTTGGAAAACAAACTATTACCATTTGTAAGTAATGAATTTTAAGCGACAGCATTTCTGTAATTTTCATGTGATTTAGCATTTTAATGTGGTGCTTAAAAATAGTTAGCGTTGCATTGAGTGAGATGAGGCTCCCACAGGGTCTCCCCGTCTATACTTGTGTGTATGTAAAGTGCGCCTGGTAAGGAAGTCTCATGTATCATAATGTGATGGGTTTCATTTATGAGGAGCATCTAACAGCCTTCTTGAAAGCACGTTTCCCCCAGAACGGCTCCCATTGCTGATAAAATATGACAATTTGGCTCTCCAGAGTTGATTGGCAGCAGGCATTATTGTCATTACCCGGTGAATGGGAAGACGTCTGTTTTAGGCACAGGAGAAATGGCACAAATTTCAGTTTATCTCCTTGGCTCATCACTTCATCAAAGTAATTTCCCAGGCAGCTCCAGCGTTCAGTTTCTGCTTTTTCACACACTTTTACAGAGGATTTACATAAATAATATGCGAGCTTAGCACTTTAGCTTTGTTTTCGAAGTACAATCGCCCCTGACAGACCTGATCTGTTTCATGCCTTCAAATGTGCGAGTTTGGCCTATTAGTAGCGTATGGGGATATCTTCACTTATAGGGGTATTCCCATCTCCAAGATCCTATCCCAGTATGTAGTAGGTGTGATAATATTAGCAAATGCCTCCAATTAGAAATGTAGTAAAGTTTTTCTGAGTCACTATTTTTCTTTTCTCTGGAGTGGCGCTTTTAAAAATAGTAGCTTTTACTTGTATTGGTATATGCGTTACTGTTTTTGTTGTACTTTGATGGCGGCAATCTTGCCTTGTCTTCTTTCAACAGCATTTAGAGAGATGCTTTACAGCAGCAATGTGGACCATAGGATGTTTTAGTCGCATGGTTGTTGACTTCTATTGGAGTGTATTGTTTTTTTATACAGAGCATGCTCTTTGATCTATGCAGAGGTCATTGTGCGGAGAGGGGAGAGGAGGTCAGCTGTAGCATCACTTATTGTGAATGGTGGGTTCTGTGTTATCTATATATAGGTCTTGCCTTTCATTGTACTCCTGTCTGTGATAATTAGCTGACTACTGAACAATGAGAAACAAGTGTCAGCCTATATGAGGCTCAGTGGACTGGACCTGCTCTCTGGTAATTATGAACTGGATGGATTTTCTTCTGAGGTATCAGACGCCTACCATTATATCGATGGCTTTGTTGGCCAGGCTTGCACATTTGGCTGAGCTGACTGTTCGTTATTAGGAGGGTCAGGGTTGATCAGTCTGAACTATGCTGGTTGTCACTTGATTCATAAAGTATCTTCTAAGATTAGATACGAATGAAAAAGCCGCCTTATGTGTATTTCAGTGGAAAAGCTGAGACTTTGCTCCAGTTCTGCCTATTGCTGATTCACTTAAGTAGGTATAGTAATAATTCTGAGCAGAAAACAATATTGTATGTGGTTTACTCAACAGATGTGAATCAGACCCATCGGGTGATAATTCTGAGTTGTAGCAAGACCTTGACTCATGCTGAATGTGCCCGGCATGGCCTCCAGCTTCTGCAAACACATGAAATGTAAAGCAGTGGCATCGTGTATACATATTAGTCTTTCCAGGGGCGTTATTAGGGTATGTGCACATGCTGCGGATCAGCTGCGGGTCCGCAGCAGTTTCCCATGAGTTTACAGTACAATGTAAACCTATGGGAAACAGAAAACGCTGTGCCCATGCAGCGGAAAAAAACGCGTTGAACGCAGCGGTTTACATTCTGCAGCATGTCAATTCTTTCTGCGGATTCCTCAGCGGTTTTACACCTGCTCCAATAGAAAACTGCAGGTGAAAACCGCAGTGGAATCCGCACAAAAACCGCGGTAAATCCGCAATAAATCTGCAGCAAAAATGCAGTGTTATTGCCCTGCAGATTTATCAATTCCGCTGCGGAAAAATCCGCAGTGGACCATTCTACGTGTGCACATAGCCTTAGTGGAATTGAATGATGCAGAAGTTGCCATTGGACATAGGCCATGATGCTGGCTATCTCTGCAAGGATCTGTCCCACATGAGACTAGTACAAAAGCTTCGCCCAAGAACTTCAAGCTCCTCAAAGTAAATTTGCTCATTTTGATATTTGGAAATGTCAAGTTGATTGCTAGGCTTGGTTATTGCTCATCTCTAATATGGAAGGTCTGTTTTGATCAAGTTTGTGGGCTTAGAGTTTTGAGCTGTAAAACTCCTGACGTGCAGCCTAAACCTTTCCATAGGCTTACAGTAGCACCATACCGTAGATGCTGAAATAGCATTCACTCTTTTTCCTTTTTTTATTTTTAACCATGGTTGTCTATGGTGTCTAACGCTATACCTCTACATCTCTCACTCTTTGGATGCCACTGTAAATCAAACATGGCAGCATATACAACAAACAAACATGATCTGAACAAAGCCTCGCTTACTTATTTTATTTTTATTTTTTTATTCGATTTCACAATGGTAATTTCACATTTTGTATTAATGCTTGAGATTATATAGTTTGTGGTCCCACTGACGATTATATGTATTACACTGCTCAAAAAAGGAACACTAAAATGCCACATCCTAGATATTCATGAATTTAATTCTGGTTGCAAATCTTTATTCATTACATAGTGGAATACATTGAGAGTACTAAAACCTAAAAATGATCAATGTAAATCAGTTAATATCCCATGGAGGTCTGGATTTGGAATGAAACTCAAAATCAAAGGCGAAAATCAAATTAAAGGCTGATCCAACTTCAGTGGAAATGCCTCAAGACAAGGAAAATGATGCTCAGGTGTGTGGGGGTGTGTGTGTCTTCCACATGCCTGTATGACCTCCCTACAACTCCTGGGCATGCTTCTGATGTTCTGAAGGATCTTCTCCAAGACCTGAATTAAAGCATCAGTCAACTCCTGGACAGTCTGTGATGCAACGTGGTGTTGGTGGATGGAACGAGACATGATGTCCCAGATGTTCTCGACTGGATTCAGATCTGGGGAACGGTCAAGCCAGTACATACCTTCAGTGCTTTCATCATGCAGGAGCTGCTGACACACTTCAACCACATGAGGCCTAGCATTGTCATGCATCAGAAGGAACCCAGGGCCCAGTACACTTACGTATGGTCTCACAATGGGTCTGAGGATCTCATCTTGATACCTAGTGATAGCGTACCTCTGGCTAACACACAGGGCTGTGCGGCCCTCCATAGAAATGCCTCCGCACACCATTACTGACCCACTGCCAAACCGCTCATTCTTGAGGATGTTGCAGGCAGCAGAACGTTCTACACGGCATCTACAGACTGTGTCATGTCTGTCATGTACTCAGTGTGAACCTGCTGTCATCCGTGAAGAGCACAAGGCGCCAATGTCTAATCTGCTAATCTTGGTGTTGGACTGTAAGCACAGCACCCACTTGTGGATGTCAGGCCCTCATACCACCCTCATAGAGTCTTTGTGACAGTTTGAGCAGACATGTGGATGTTAGTGGCCTGCTGGAGGTCATTTTGCAGCGCTCTGGCACTGCTCATCCTGTTCTTCCTTGCACAAAGGAGGATGTAGGGTCCTGCTGCTGGGATGTAGCCCTCCTACAGCCCCCTCCACTTCTCCTGGTATCTGTTCCATGCTCTGGACACTGCTGACAGACATCTACCCTTCTTGCCACAGCTCACATTGATGTGCCATCCTGGATGAGCTGCACTACCTGAGCAACTTCTGTTGGTTATACAGTGGACACTGCCTGATGTTATTGTACAGTACCCTCTATGGTGCAAAAGTGACCAAAACAGCCAAAAAAGGATGAAAATGGAGAAATGGTCTGTGGTCACCCCCTGCAGAACCACTCCTTTTATAGGGGTTGTTTTGCTAATTGCCTATCCTTTCTACCTGTTGTCTGTTCTATCTGCATAACACCAGGAGAAAGTGATTCACAATCGGTGTTGCTTCATAGCTGGACAGGTTGATTTCACAGAAATGTGATTGACTTGGCGTTAGGAGTACTCTGTTAAATGTTCTCTTTACACTAGTCAAAAAAAAAAATATTCCTATACTTACCTACAGACTTTGCAAATCGTTCATTTTACAGCAGTTGTATTTTGTGCAGATCAATCTCGAGTACTTGTGCATTTTATGTCACCGTTACGGTTCACTAAAAATGCATTTTTTTTTTTTGCTGCTTAAATCTCCTCACCTACAGTGCCTGCATTGTTTCTTCTAGTGTTGACTGAAAGTTTTAAGATGCATCTATATTTAGTGGCTTTTTCACATCTTGCCTTCAATCATTTAGGAAAAAAAGTTATTTTGATAAATGGGTTACGGAATCCCCTTAGGCTATGAATATATATATGTATATATCTCTCTCTCTCTCTCTCTCTATCTATCTATCTATCTATCTATCTATCTATCTATCTATCTATCTATCTATCTATCTATCTATCTATCTATCTATCTATCTATATATATATATATATATATCCCATGTAATTTCTTTTTACATGGGGTCGGCTGATATTCATAGCCTGGGAAGATCCATGGATATTAACCCCTTCCCAGGCTACAAACATCGGCCCCCAGTTGCTGGCTTTCCCACTCAACACTTGAAAATTGCGCGGGAGCCCATTCATTTTTTTTTTATTTTTTTAATTAAACAGATATTGCGTTTAAGGTCGGGGTCACACTCGCAAGAAACTCGCACGAGTGTCGCACCTCAATTCCTGGCACTTGGGACCGCAGTGTGCGGCTGCATGTATTTCTATGCAGCTCAACGCTCCGGTCCGAGTGTCGGCGGCAGTGCCGGGTATTAAGGTGCGAGTCTCTTGCAAGTGTGACCCCGGCCAACGCAGATTTTCTGTGTGTCTTTATTTAACTCTGTGACTACTATTTTATTATGTTTATTACTAAACATCAGGCTTGGTATTATCCATCTCTAGATCTATCTATAGATTTAGCTATCTATTTATCATATCTATTATCTATCTATAGATGTATCTATCGATTTGTGTGTGTAAACATTATTCTTCAATGGAGTATGTAAATGAAGAGGTTGGACGAGAAATTTCATCACAATTCTTTTTTTTTTTTGTTCATAGTATATCTTTATTTAGCTTCCAAAAATGCATACAAAGCTGCATGAAAAAAACGCATCAAATCCGCACCTGCGTTTTCTGGCAACAGAGGAAGAATCTGCACAGAAGATTCCACAGGCAAATCTGCAACGTGTGCACAAACCCTTAAAACTGAACACAGAAAATACCGTATTTTTCGGACTATAAGACGCACTGGACTATAAGGCGCACCCAGGTTTTAGAGGTGGAAAATAGGGAAAAAAATATTTGAAGCAAAAAAAAGTGGTAAAATATTTAATAACATAAATAACATACTATTATATGTGGTGTTATTATATATAATAGTATGTTATTATGTTGGAAGCTGCGGGACCAGTGTGGTGTCTGTGAAGTACGATATGAAGACGCTGGAGGGTGAGTATAAGGGCTCATTTCCACATGCGAGGCACATGTCCATATCTCGCATGTGGAAACCAAGCTCTGGCGCCGGCACTTTGGAGCGGAGCTGTGCAGCTCCATGTGTTCCTATGCGGCCGCACGCTCCGCTCTGGAGTGCCGGCTCCACAGCTTGGTTTCCACATGCGAGATACGGACGTGTGCCTCGCATGTGGAAATGAACCCTAAGAATGGGTGCACAGGGCTTATAGTGAAAGCACCACTACAGCACTGCAAAATAACACTGGAGTGCTGCTTTAAAATCCCATGGGAGAACTATAACTCCCAGCATGTCCTGCAGATCCTATGACATGCTGGGGGTTATAGTTCACCAAAGGAGTGGCAGAGTGCTTTATTGTGTTTTGTAAAGACTGACCTCTTAATTGTGGCAGCCAGCCACACTGTTGTGAGGTAAAAGCTGGAGCATCCCATGGCTGCGCACACACAGAGCCCTCCCTGTTGTTGTTGCCTTTCCACAGCGCAGGACATAAGAGGAAGCTGCAGATTCTAGGTGGGAGTCTGAAGGACCTGTGATGATGTCAGAAGAGGGAGGGCTCTGAGCTGCCATGTGATGCTCCAGCCCGCCCACTTCTGACATCACACAGGTCCTCCCTGTGCACCAGACAGCTCAGCGTCCAGCACAGGCAGGTAGACAGCGATCTCCTGGCCCCTGCTGCTGCCTCCTCCTCCCCCGGACACACGGATTCTCCCTGGAATCAGTGCTGGGGAAACTGTGTGTCCCTGCTTAAGTGCAGCATTCATTTGCTGCTCCCGGCTCACCGCTCAGCTGATCGGTGGGCGGGGAGCAGCTAATAAATGTTCACTGCACTTAATCAGCGGGGCCATGTGGTTTCCCCAGCAGCTGATTCCGGCAGCGGGGACATCCTGAAGTGGGATAACAGTGCGATCCCACTCGCTGCTGCCCCCCTCCCCACATGCTATATCCTCCCCACATGCTATATCCGTACTATAAGACGCACCCACACTTTCCTCCCAAATTTGGAGGAAAAAAAGTGCATCTTATAGTCCGAAAAATACGGTATATCTGTTGCACTTCTGGAAAATTACTTTTATTTTTCTTTTACGTTGTGAGTTACAAATTCCTGAGGAAGGTTCTCTAAACGCAATGAGAAATGGGAAGAGGGGCATGATCTAAACCTAAAAATTTGGACCGACTGCTATCACTCCTGGGCTTTCCCGAGTGCTACGGTGTACTCGGCGAGATCTGCAGTCCCACTCCTACAATGGCCACTTATCTCACCAGTAACAAAAGGATTGGTGGTGGTATATCTGCTGGAGCTTTCTTTCCCCCAACGTGCTTCCACCTGAAGTATCGAGCTGGGGTGTCCTTTTTTCCAGCCTTCCCCTGCCAAGATGTAAAGCCACAATGGAATGTAAATGTATTCACAGGGCACTGCCCACCTATTGCCACACACTATACTGGGCACATGCCAGTGATGCAAAGCACACTGGGGCAGAATCAAGTCAATAAATATCTAAATTGAAAAATACTGATGTAACAGCATTTCTACTGTTGTGAAATGCAACGAAAAAAATCCAAAATAGAAATATCGATGAATCCATGAGTTGATGCTCACTATTGCGGCTTTTTAATTGTCCTTTTTTTTCCCCAACATAATTCATAGGGTAGGTACACGTGCAGAGAGAGACTACCCATGACGTTTAGTAGTTGGCAAATTGCCTGCCTGTGTAAGTCCTGCCTGTGTCTACTTTCGTAAATGTCTTGCATGGATTAATATACTGGCAAAAACTACAGGAACCACATATGAGACCCCACTGCTTAATGGTCCAACCAGGTCCTAGATGGTCTTGAAGGGGTGAAGAAGCTATGGACCTTGTGGTCACATACAGTTGGTTGGACTACTTTGACCATCTAAATGCCCCCCTATGCAGAGACATTAGACTGCTGGTCCAGATCAGTGGTAATGGCGGACAGTCTGTGTAGGGGACCTCCCAATACCATCTCGGTCTTGTTTATATGGCTGCCTGAACACATCATTCGTTTCCGCTGTCTAAAAGTTAGGCCGCTTTAGGAAGCCTGCTCCACTCTCGGTAAATATAAAGGCAGGTGATGTGAATGCAAGCGATATTTCGGCTCATTGATATCAGCTAGTCCAATGTTTAAAACCCAAAGTTGGTTATTTATGAGGTGCCGAACCTTTCCTGAAAAAAAGAGCGCAGAATTCAGATGAAGGAAAGCTGTCATCCATGAAAGATAAATGAATACACAGAGCCGCATCAGACCCAGAGGGACAAAAGATTAGAGGACATTAGAATCCATTTACGGGGATGTTCTCAAAGGAACAAGTAGCTACAAGATGATAAGGAAAAAACAACAGATGTCCTTCCTTGAGGACAATTGCTTCTTTAGTAGTTTGAACCAAGGACTGGAATGTTAAAGGAGGGGAGCATTTTAATTGCTTGATTTGTGGTAGGTAGATGGCTTCTTGGTGACCTAACAATTCACATGATTTAAAGGGAACGCATAGTCAGAAAAATTACCTGACGTTTTAGTCACGTTTTTTTAATGTTAAACCACTTTGCATCTTTTGAAGTTGGTAAAACAGGCCGAAAAGACTAAACATGCACAGCAAATACAATACAATAGATGTCAATTGTTTTTAACATTTTTTTTTTTTTCTTAAGCGCTTTCTCACTTGGGTTTTGGAGTCTACCTGCCAGAAAATGACATTGCGTGCGCATACCCTATGTGTGATACTTCACTGAATTCAATCAAGACCTCTGCCCCCCACAACATGCTGCTCTGAGATGGGGTAGCAAAAACCTGTTGACAGATTCCCTTTAAAAACGCAGCAGTCAAATGATAGAAAGGAAATTGGAAAATTTCAACAGTACTAAAACTCGGTGGCCATGAGTTTTTACGAAATCACGTCCAGTATGAACTGTTCAATGCAGCAGATTTTCTGCATAAAAAATTCAGCATATATACTACATGGGAACATTAGTGTAGACGATGGCTTCTGGTATGTGCAGTGCTCTCCCCTGAAGCTGGGAAGTGTACACCTGTCTTCAGAGGTGCAGTGACTGCCGGAATGAGCGGCTCCTGCACAAGACTTGCTGGAGCTAGCGATGACGCCACTCGTGTAAATTGTTATCATGCCCACAGGAGTGTGATAACGTGGAGAGATGGCTTACTAGTCCCTTATTAGCATAGCAAACGGCGGCAATATAAATGCTTTATTTTAAAAACCTCCATTTGTACAGTAAAGCATTATATAGGGATAGTTGGGCAACTTTATTTCATATAGTTTGTACGTAATATTATGTATGATCTGAGAATGAATTATACCGCTGTCCGCATGCCACTCTTAGTGATGACCTGTACGCAGTAAGTGCCTATAACCCACTTGTAGCATCTGCAGCCAACTAGAATTTTATGTTGTCTGTATAAGTGCTTTAGTAACTTTGCGTCAACCTTCACATTATGTAACATGTTGTTAACTACATGGTTGTCCTTTTTCTGGATGTCCTCAGCACTTTGTTGGACATGTTGAATATCCGTGTCCAATCTGTTCCTTCTCGGGGAAGATACAGAGTTGTTTCTATTCTCCCCCTAGTGAGATTACAAGCATGCACAATATATGTACGGGTGGTTGTGGGATGGTCGGCAGGAGCAGCGTTGGTTTATGTATGTTATGGTAGACTTGTATGTGTCAGATGAAGTGCTTTATCTAATATGTCCTTTAATTCTGTATTTGTTGAAACTCTTGGTGCCTGACTGCTTAACTATTGTGTTTGCATGTAGTAGTGAAATGTTTTTTTTTGTCGCTGTTCATTTGCAGGTCAGTATGGAAACAAGTTGAATAATTACATTAGACATTATGAAGGATTGTCTTTTGACATGGACTCGTTAAACCAAAAACACCAACGTGCCAAGAGAGCAGTATCCCATGATGATCAGTTTGTCAACTTGGATTTTCATGCCCATGGAAGGTAAGAGCCTGTTTTCAGTTGTTCCTTTGACACATTTTTTTTTTTACTGTTTTTTAAAAAATGGACAATTTTCACACACTGGTGATACATAAGAAAACTTGCTCTTGAAGGATAAAATGACACCACATTTTTTTTAATGTGCCTTTTATTCATTAAAAGGAATCTGTGAACAGGTGTTTTTTTTATGTAATCAGAACCACATGAGGTAGGGATGAAAACACAGATTTCATCAATTTGTCCCATGTCAGGCTGTGTGCTGTTGTTTACTTACAATGAAGGTTTTATCACTGGTTGATCATTGCCCAGACTACAGAAGCACTTGCATGCTAGTGTGACTCCGCCCCCTCCTATGATAAGCCGCTCACTGTGTATAGACCATGTGCATACAGAGCCTGGTATGAGTGGGGTTAGCTTTCTCAGCTCTGCAGCATTGCTACATCTAAAAACTGTGTGTCAGAACAGCTGCACCCAGTAATCTAAGTGATTCCAGGTCTCTTTGCCTACATCGTGCTGCTCTCAGATGAGGTAGCAAAAAAGTAGGCAGATTCCCTTTAACAATGTCACAGAAGTGTATAGATTAGGGCTGTGGTGTCGGTAAGTTTAATCCACTACTTTTCGATTTCCCTGACCCCAACTCTCCGACCACACAGCACTGGTCACTACTGAGCATGTACATAAAGTGCGGCACAGATTCATCTCCGCACCGACCCCACAGCACTGGTCACTACTGAGCATGTGCATAAAGTGCAGCACAGATTCATCTCTGCTCCGACCCCACAGCACTGCCCCCTACTGAGCATGTACATAAAGTGCAGCACAGATTCATCTCTGCTCCGACCCCACAGCACTGCCCCCTACTGAGCATGTACATAAAGTGCAGCACAGATTCATCTCAGCTCCAACCCCACAGCACTGGTCACTACTGAGCATGTACATAAAGTGCAGCACAGATTCATCTCAGCTAAAAGCCGGGATCCTTAGATCAGGAACAGATCAGACATTTATACGACATTTCATAACTTTCCCAAATTATTATGAAGACATTTACAGCACATCCTGCATTGTACTACTGTACCCAATGGATTATATATTTTAGGAGTAATATTTTACTGCCAAAAATCAGTCATTGAGGTACAACCAGCAGTAACAAGCTACCAAATGTTCTAGTAAGTGCGCTGTGCTGGGAGCATTTCCTTACTACCAGTGAATGGAGTCTGTAAGCCAAATATCCAACTCCTCTACTTGCCCAACTCCTTCATAAATAGTCAAAAGTTCTGTAAAATAAATGGTAAAATCTGTTATTAATGTTAATTATGCAACATTAACAGATATGATTTTCTTTTTAAAACTGGAGTGGGCAGAAATGTTCCAAACCAACCCAATACTAGCTGACTGTGCAGTACTGGTCACCACTTGTTTGTTTGGAGAAATGCTGTAATGTCCCTGGCAAACTTGTAAAGCAGAAGACTCTTTAGGAAAATGCTGGCTGTGTTTTTTTCTGAAATTTTTTTAAGCCACTTGAAGATTGGTTTTTCTTTTTACCTCTTTGCGTCTTTTGAAGGAGTTAAAAAAAAATAAAAAAAAGTAAGATTCAACATATGAACATTTATCAGGAGAAAATGGTCACTACAGGACAAGCTGCCTCATGCCTCCTGATCCAGCCAGTCCCCCAACACACTGATTTGCAGCTCTCTGCCACTATATATTGTACCCTGCAAGCTGAGGTATGGACATGGTTACACATAGATCCAACAACTGAGCTCGGCTCTGTCTGAAGCATAGAAAACTGTGATTCTACCGTAAATGCTGCACCCAGTAAATTGAGCGATACATCTCTGTAATCGGGGTCTCTGTCCTTACCTGTCAGATTGTATTGCAGAAACCTGTTAACATATTCCCTTTAGAACAGACGCTCCCCCTTTAGTAACTAGACCCAGTCCACACTTACTTTTCTTTTGTATTGTCACCACAGCCGTGGGTGTGATTGCAGTGCACTCCAGTAGGTTTCTAACACATTCTGGGGACACATAACTGCCCTCGCATATGGGTCTCCTCACTGTCTCACTATACAGTTGTGCTCAAAAGTTCACATACCCTGACAGAATGTTTGCTTTCTTGGCCTTTTTTCAGAGAATATGAATGATAATACACCAAAATTTTTGTCCACTCATGGTTAGTGGTTGGGTGAAGCCATTTATTGTCAAACTACTGTGTTATCTCTTTTTAAATCATAATGACAACCCAAAGCATCCAAATGACCCTGATCAAAAGTTCACATACCCTGGTGATTTTGGCCTGATAACATGCACAGAAGTTGATATAAATGGGTTTGAATGGCTACTAAAGGTAGCATCTTCACCTGTAACCTGTTTGCTTGTAATCAGTGCGTGTGCATAAAAGCTGAGTGAGTTTCTGGGATCCAGACAGACTCTTGCATCTTTCATGTAGCCACTGATGTTTCTCATCAAAAGTTCACATACTCCATTTCTTAATACCGTGTATTGCCCCCTCTAACATCAATGACAGCTTGAAGTCTTTTGTGGTAGTTGTGGATGAGGTTCTTTATTTTCTCTGATGGTAAAGCTGCCCACTCTTCTTGGCAAAAAGCCTCCAGTTCCTGTGAATTCCTGGGCTATCTAGCATGAACTGCGCACTTGAGATGTCCCCAGAGTGGTTCAATGATATTGAGGTCAGGAAACTGAGATGACCACTCCAGAACCTTCGCTTTGTTCTGCTGTAGCCAATGACAGGTCGACTTGGCCTTGTCTTTTGGATCGTTGTCATGTTGCAACGTCCAAGTAAGTCCCATGCGCAGCTTCTGGGCTGATGATTGCAAATTTGCCTCCAGTATTTGCTGATAACGTTCTGCATTCATCTTTCCTTCAACTTTGACCAAGTTTCCTGTGCCTTTGTAGCTCACACATCCCCAAAACATCAGCGATCCACCTCTGTCCTTTACAGTAGGAATGGTGTTCCTTTCATTGTAGGCCTTGTTGACCTCTCCAAATGTAACGTTTATGGTTGTGGCCAAAAAGTTCAATTTTGGTCTCATCCCTTCAAATTACCTTGCTCCAGAAGTTTTGAGGCTTTTCTCTGTGCTATTTTGCATATTGTAGGCGAGATACTTTATGGCATTTGCACAGTAATGGCTTTCTTCTGGAGCCTCGACCATGCAGCCCATTTTTCTTCAAGTGCCTCCTTATTGTGCATCTTGAAACAGCCACACTACTAGTTTTCAGAGAGTCATGTATTTCTGCTGATGTTATTTGTGGGTTTTTCTTTGCATCCCAAGCAATTTTTCTGCCATCTCTAGACAACATTTTTGTTGGTCTACCTGACTGTGGTTTTGTTTTTACAGAGCCCCTGATTTTCCATTTGTTAATCACAGTTTAAACACTACTTACTGGCATTATCAATTCCTTGGATATCTATTTATCCCTTTCCTGTTTTATACAGTTCAACTACCTTTTCCCGTAGATCCGTTGACAATTCTCTTGCTTTCCCCATGACTCACAATCCAGTAATGTCAGTGGCTGGATGAAAGATGCAAAAGTCTGTCTGGATCCCAGAAACTCACGCAGCTTTTATGCGCACACACACTGATTACAAGCAAACAGGTCACAGGTGAGGATGTTACCTTTAGTAGCCATTCAAACCCATTTATGTCAACTTCTGTGCATGTTATCAGGCCAAAATCACCATGGTATGTGAACTTTTGATGAGGGTCATTTGGATGTTTTGGGTTGTCTTTATGATTTAAAAAGAGAAAACAGTAGTTTGACAATAAATGGCTTCACCCAACCACTAACCATGAGTGGAGAAAATTTTTTGGTGTTATCATTCATATTCTCTGGGGAAAAAAAAGGCCAAGAAAGCAAAAATTCTGCCGGGGTATGTAAACTTATGAGCACAACTGGATATATGAATATAATATATATTCGTGATTCACTTAAAACATGTAGTTATTTCAGTGCAGTCTTGTGCAATATCACCCCCCTAAATATTGACACTTGTATTATAAATCTGTATTAGAATCTCCAAAACCAAAATGTTCCTTTTATCTTCAATGTGGCTTGATGTCATGTACTAGTTTGTGCCTATTTTACATTTATATGATCTTGGATTCAGTATAGAAGTCTATTTCCATTAAGAAACTGCTTGACGTGTAGGCCACCAATGTTTGCTGGACCTCCTTTAGGTTCTTTTAGTATCCGTGCTCACCAGCCTAACATTACCTTAATAGTTTCACGTTTTCATTGTGGCTCGGTCAAATGATTGTGTGACCGTGTTTTCTTTTTTCTTCTTCCATGGACTGAATCTGCACATGAAGAAAAAAAATCACATCTTGCAGTAGCTTCTTCTGTGTCTGGAGGGATTCGTCTATTCAAGTTTATAGGTGTATAAAAAAAAAATCCCCCCAAAAATCTGGAATTCTTAAGGAGCCACCTTATAGCATCCGATTCTTAGATACTTTGCAATTATTATTATTATTATTATTATTATTATTATTAATAGTCATAATCTTTATTTATATAGAGCCAACATATTCCGCAGCGCTTTACAGTTTATTATACAGCAATTGATTACATGGGGTGCTGTATTCAGTCTTGTATATTTTAACGATGGCTGCTATATAAAAAATGGATGCGATAAATATGAAAAATTTCTTCCAGAAAATTTGGACAATTTTTATTTTTTAATACTTTGGTGTAAATCTGACCTCACTATCAAAACTGTGCTAGTGAGTGTAATGTTCGTGCAGTTTTGTAGATCAAACTGCTTTTTCCCTACAGAATTGAGTGGCGTTTAAGGAGTGATTGGCAAATTGCAGAAGTCCAGCATAAAATAACGCAACTAATATTTTTATGATGCCATGACGAATGTAGAAGAATATTTGCTTATTACTGTATCTTTCTGCATTTGCACAAGCAAGTTATTTCCTTGCTTTACATTCGCTTGGAAGCCACTCCTTAATTGTCCTGAGTGCAGAAGCCTTACAGCAGTATTACTACACTGTATATTAGGTTTTTACTTTATCTTCAGCTATTTATAGTTGGAAAACGCCTTTTAACTAGTGAGTTTCAGCCAAAAAATCAAACACTGCCTTATCTGTGCTGTAGCCTATTACTCCTTGCTTCCTTTTTACTTAAAATAACCCCTTCTTCCTCTCCAGAAAGCTTTTGAGCAGCCGGTATCAGCCTGACCAGACTGTAGGAGCATGTGACATTTCTAACCTGCAACTCTCCTGGAGAGTAGATAGTACAGATCTAACCTGCTGTCTCATACACACTTTTAAGCTGGAGTTACACTAAATGACTTACCAACGATCACGACCAGCGATACGACCTGGCCGTGACCGTTGGTAAGTCGTTGTGTGGTCGCTGGGGAGCTGTCACACAGACAGCTCTCTCCAGCGACCAACGATCAGGGGAACGACTTTGGCATCGTTGAAACTCTTCAACGATGCTGAAGTCCCCCTGCAGCACCCGGGTAACCAGGGTAAACATCGGGTTACTAAGTGCAGGGCCGCGCTTAGTAACCCGATATTTACCCTGGTTACCATTGTAAAAGTAAAAAAAAAAAAAACAGTATATACTCACATTCCGATGTCTGTCACGTCCCCCAGCGTCCACAGGGTTAAAACTGCTTTCGGCAGGAGCGCTGCTAATGCACGCGCTACTGCCGAGAGCTTCCCTGCACTGAATGTGTCAGCGCCAGCAGTAACAGCGGTGACGTCACCGCTGTGCTCTGCTTTACGGCCGGCGCTGACACACTCAGTGCAGGGAAGCTCTCGGCAGCAGCGCGTGCGTTAGCAGCGCTCCTGCCGAAAGCAGTTTTAACCCTGTGGACGCCGGGGGACGTGACAGACATCGGAATGTGAGTATATACTGTTTTTTTTTTTTTTTTAACTTTTGCAATGGTAACCAGGGTAAATATCGGGTTACTAAGCGCGGCCCTGCGCTTAGTAACCCGATATTTACCCTGGTTACAAGTGAACACATCACTGGATTGGCGTCACACACTCCGATCCAGCGATGTCAGCGGGGTGATCAGCGACCAAAAAATGATCCTGATCATTCCCATCCACCAACGATCTCCCAGCAGGGGCCTGATCGTTGGTCGCTGTCACACATAACGAGATCGTTAGCGGGATCGTTGCTACGTCACCAAAAGCGTGACGTTGCAACGATATGGTTAACGATATCGTTATGTGTGACTCAGCCTTTACAAGTTCGTTAAGTTACTGGTGTGTTATCAAATGTGAACACATGCTCGGCATTCACAATGTGGGAAATGCACTCCCTCTATGGCTTTCTCCCCTCTCCCTCTATGACTTTCTCCCCTCTCCCTCTACGGCTTTCTCCCCTCTCCCTCTACGGCTTTCTCCCCTCTCCCTCTACGGCTTTCTCCCCTCTCCCTCTATGGCTTTCTCCCCTCTCCCTCTATGGCTTTCTCCCCTCTCCCTCTACGGCTTTCTCCCCTCTCCCTCTACGGCTTTCTCCCCTCTCCCTCTACGGCTTTCTCCCCTCTCCCTCTACGGCTTTCTCCCCTCTCCCTCTACGGCTTTCTCCCCTCTCCCTCTACGGCTTTCTCCCCTCTCCCTCTACGGCTTTCTCCCCTCTCCCTCTACGGCTTTCTCCCCTCTCCCTCTACGGCTTTCTCCCCTCTCCCTCTACGGCTTTCTCCCCTCTCCCTCTACGGCTTTCTCCCCTCTCCCTCTACGGCTTTCTCCCCTCTCCCTCTACGGCTTTCTCCCCTCTCCCTCTACGGCTTTCTCCCCTCTCCCTCTACGGCTTTCTCCCCTCTCCCTCTACGGCTTTCTCCCCTCTCCCTCTACGGCTTTCTCCCCTCTCCCTCTACGGCTTTCTCCCCTCTCCCTCTACGGCTTTCTCCCCTCTCCCTCTACGGCTTTCTCCCCTCTCCCTCTACGGCTTTCTCCCCTCTCCCTCTACGGCTTTCTCCCCTCTCCCTCTACGGCTTTCTCCCCTCTCCCTCTACGGCTTTCTCCCCTCTCCCTCTACGGCTTTCTCCCCTCTCCCTCTACGGCTTTCTCCCCTCTCCCTCTACGGCTTTCTCCCCTCTCCCTCTACGGCTTTCTCCCCTCTCCCTCTACGGCTTTCTCCCCTCTCCCTCTACGGCTTTCTCCCCTCTCCCTCTACGGCTTTCTCCCCTCTCCCTCTACGGCTTTCTCCCCTCTCCCTCTACGGCTTTCTCCCCTCTCCCTCTACGGCTTTCTCCCCTCTCCCTCTACGGCTTTCTCCCCTCTCCCTCTACGGCTTTCTCCCCTCTCCCTCTACGGCTTTCTCCCCTCTCCCTCTACGGCTTTCTCCCCTCTCCCTCTACGGCTTTCTCCCCTCTCCCTCTACGGCTTTCTCCCCTCTCCCTCTACGGCTTTCTCCCCTCTCCCTCTACGGCTTTCTCCCCTCACCCTCTACGGCTTTCTCCCCTCACCCTCTACGGCTTTCTCCCCTCTCCCTCTACGGCTTTCTCCCCTCTCCCTCTACGGCTTTCTCCCCTCTCCCTCTACGGCTTTCTCCCCTCTCCCTCTACGGCTTTCTCCCCTCTCCCTCTACGGCTTTCTCCCCTCTCCCTCTACGGCTTTCTCCCCTCTCGCTCTACGGCTTTCTCCCCTCTCCATATAGGGAAGTATGGAGTGTGTGTGGTTGCTGAACGAGCAATTGGCTGACGGCAATGTTATGTGTATGATTGGCTTCTGTCTTCTATCCCGCTGCATTTAGCAGTATGTGTCAGAGTACGCCAGGAAGATGTCACCAGGTATCTATAGTCATTGAGCCCTCGATAGGCTTTTATTGTAAAGAAAATTTGCACTAGATTCCTCTGTATGGAATAGTGCAGAGTAAACTAGATGGGTATTTCCTGAAGGAACTACAG
The DNA here is from genome assembly GCF_051348905.1 of Ranitomeya variabilis. NCBI lineage: Eukaryota > Metazoa > Chordata > Amphibia > Anura > Dendrobatidae > Ranitomeya > Ranitomeya variabilis. The sequence continues at coordinate 224,079,884 of NC_135236.1, read as the reverse complement.
ATAGTGCTTTGGAATGGTGCCCGGGCTGCCCCTGCAAGACATTCACACTTGGGTGCCCCTCAGATGCTGGTTTGGTAGTTGTAGCCCCTCAGGGTTGAGGATTTGGTGGGCGGCGCCACTCTGGGTCTGATTTGGCGGGCGGCGCCACTCTGGGTCCGATTTGGCGGGCGGCGCCACTCTGGGTCCGATTTGGCGGGCGGCGCCACTCTGGGTCCGATTTGGCGGGCGGCGCCACTCTGGGTCCGATTTGGCGGGCGGCGCCACTCTGGGTCCGATTTGGCGGGCGGCGCCACTCTGGGTCCGATTTGGCGGGCGGCGCCACTCTGGGTCCGATTTGGTGGCCCGGGTCACTCTGGGTCCGATTTGGTGGCCCGGGTCACTCTGGGTCCGATTTGGTGGCCCGGGTCACTCTGGGTTTGATTTGGTGGCCCGGGTCACTCTGGGTTTGATTTGGTGGGCCGGGTCACTCTGGGTCCGATTTGGTGGCCCGGGTCACTCTGGGTCCGATTTGGTGGCCCGGGTCACTCTGGGTCCGATTTGGTGGCCCGGGTCACTCTGGGTCCGATTTGGTGGCCCGGGTCACTCTGGGTCCGATTTGGTGGCCCGGGTCACTCTGGGTCCGATTTGGTGGCCCGGGTCACTCTGGGTCCGATTTGGTGGGCCAAGTCACTCTGGGTCCGATTTGGTGGGCCGGGTCACTCTGACTGACAGCAGGATAAGGGAATGGCTGATAACAGAGAATAGACTGACAGCAGGACAAGGGAATGGCTGATAACAGAGAGAATAGACTGACAGCAGGACAGGGGAATGGCTGATAACAGAGAAAAATAGACTGACAGCAGTACGGGGAATGGCTGATAACAGAGAGAATAGACTGACAGCAGGACAGGGGAATGGCTGATAACAGAGAGAATAGACTGACAGCAGGACGGGGAATGGCTGATAACAGAGAGAAATAGGCTGACAGCAGTACAGGGAATGGCTGATAACAGAGAGAAATAGACTGACAGCAGGACGGGGAATGGCTGATAACAGAGAGAATAGACTGACAGCAGGACGGGGAATGGCTGATAACAGAGAGAATAGACTGACAGCAGGACGGGGAATGGCTGATAACAGAGAGAATAGACTGACAGCAGGACAGGGGAATGGCTGATAACAGAGAGAAATAGACTGACAGCAGTACGTGGAATGGCTGATAACAGAGAGAAATAGATGGGTATTTCCTGAAGGAACTACAGATAGTGCTTTGGAATGGTGCCCGGGTTGCCCCAGCAAGACTTTCACACTTGGGTGCCCCTCAGGCGCTGGTTTGGTAGTTGTATGCTGCGTGGCTCTGCGCTGTATAATGCGCGGCTCTGCGCTGTATGCTGCGGGGCTCTGCGCTGTATGCTGCGTGGCTCTGCGCTGTATGCTGCGTGGCTCTGCGCTGTATGCTGCGTGGCTCTGCGCTGTATAATGCGCGGCTCTGCGCTGTATACTGCGCGGCTCTGCGCTGTATACTGCGGGGCTCTGCGCTGTATACTGCGCGGCTCTGCGCTGTATGCTGCGCGGCTCCGCGCTGTATGCTGCATGGCTCTGCGCTGTATAATGCGCGGCTCTGCGCTGTATACTGCGCGGCTCTGCGCTGTATGCTGCGCGGCTCCGCGCTGTATGCTGCATGGCTCCGCGCTGTATGCTGCGCGGCTCCGCGGTGTATGCTGCGCGGCTCTGCGCTGTATACTGCGTGGCTCTGCGCTGTATACTGCGTGGCTCTGCGCTGTATACTGCGTGGCTCTGCGCTGTATACTGCGCGGCTCTGCGCTGTATACTGCGGGGCTCTGCGCTGTATACTGCGGGGCTCTGCGCTGTATACTGCGGGGCTCTGCGCTGTGTACTGTAATAATAATAAGACTACAGATAGTGCTTTGAAATTGTGCTGTGCTATCACTTTAAGAGCTGATATTATCTGGCAAAACTGTGCTGGCGTGGTCATATACAGTTCGCAGGCATTGGCATAGTAACTGGGCCTGACTGCGCATATCAATGAGCTAATCAGCCAGGTGGCAAGTGGCAGGTACATTACAAATTGCCTCAGAAACCCGGCCATTATAACCTATGGGAAAATTTCCCTATTGAAATGCATTACAATGAGGGGAAAAAACATTTTCAAACGCAAATTGCGCCAAAACTACAAATCCGATCGACACGAAAAATACTTAGCACACCTCTTGGGGACGCTGGCTTCGAAATGACACCTCACTGGAGTCTGTGAGTGAAGCGGTTTGGGCCGCATTACGTGCGGACTGAATAATAATAAGAACTAGATGGGTATTTCCTGAAGGAACTACAGATAGTGCTTTGGAATGGTGCCCGGGCTGCCCCTGCAAGACTTTCACACTTGGGTGCCCCTCAGGCGCTGGTTTGGTAGTTGTAGCCCCTCAGGGTTGAGGCTTGGTGGGCCGGGTCACTCTGGGTCCGATTTGGTGGGCCGGGTCACTCTGGGTCCGATTTGGTGGGCCGGGTCACTCTGGGTCCGATTTGGTGGGCCGGGTCACTCTGGGTCCGATTTGGTGGCCCGGGTCACTCTGGGTCCGATTTGGTGGCCCGGGTCACTCTGGGTCCGATTTGGTGGCCCGGGTCACTCTGGGTCCGATTTGGTGGCCCGGGTCACTCTGGGTCCGATTTGGTGGCCCGGGTCACTCTGGGTCCGATTTGGCGGGCGGCGCCACTCTGGGTCCGATTTGGCGGGCGGCGCCACTCTGGGTCCGATTTGGCGGGCGGCGCCACTCTGGGTCCGATTTGGCGGGCGGCGCCACTCTGGGTCCGATTTGGCGGGCGGCGCCACTCTGGGTCCGATTTGGCGGGCGGCGCCACTCTGGGTCCGATTTGGCGGCCCGGGTCACTCTGGGTCCGATTTGGCTGCCCGGGTCACTCTGGGTCCGATTTGGCGGCCCGGGTCACTCTGGGTCCGATTTGGCGGGCGGCGCCACTCTGGGTCCGATTTGGCGGGCGGCGCCTCTCTGGGTCCGATTTGGCGGGCGGCGCCTCTCTGGGTCCGATTTGGCGGGCGGCGCCTCTCTGGGTCCGATTTGGCGGGCGGCGCCTCTCTGGGTCCGATTTGGCGGGCGGCGCCACTCTGGGTCCGATTTGGCGGGCGGCGCCACTCTGGGTCCGATTTGGCGGGCGGCGCCACTCTGGGTCCGATTTGGCGGGCGGCGCCACTCTGGGTCCGATTTGGCGGGCGGCGCCACTCTGGGTCCGATTTGGCGGGCGGCGCCACTCTGGGTCCGATTTGGCGGGCGGCGCCACTCTGGGTCCGATTTGGCGGGCGGCGCCACTCTGGGACCGATTTGGCGGGCGGCGCCACTCTGGGTCCGACTTGACGGGCGGCGCCACTCTGGGTCCGATTTGGCGGGCGGGGGCACTCTGGGTCCGATTTGGCAAGCGGGGGCACTCTGGTCCGATTTGGTGGGCTGGGTCCGATTTGGTGAGCGGGGCAATAATGATAAGACTACAGATAGTGCTTTGTAATTGTGCTGTACTGTCACTTTAAGAGCTGATATTATCTGACAAAACTTGTGACCTGGTGGGCTGGTAGAGTTTATAGGCGTTGGCATAGTAACTGGGTCTCACTGCGCATATCAATGAGGTAATCAGCCAGGTGGCAGTTATTTTTAGAAATTGCCTCAGAAATCAGGCCCATTATAAACGTATTGGAAAATTTACCTATTGAAATGCATTGAGACACTTTTTTCAAACGCAAATTGCGCCAAAACTACAAATCCAATCGACACGAAAAATACTTAGCACACCTCTCAGGAACGCTGGCTTCGAAATGACACCTCACTGGAGTCTGTGAGTTTAGCGGTTCGGGCCGCATTACGTGCGGACTGAATAATAATAGGAATAAGAAGTTTACCACGGTGGAATAACAGTATAGTGCTTTGTTCCAAAGCACTATAACTAGATGGGTATTTCCTGAAGGAACTACAGATAGTGCTTTGGAATGGTGCCCGGGCTGCCCCTGCAAGACTTTCACACTTGGGTGCCCCTCAGATGCTGGTTTGGTAGTTGTAGCCCTTCAGGGTTGAGGATTTGGTGGGCGGGGCCACTCTGGGTCTGATTTGGGGGGTGGAGCCACTCTGGGTCCGATTTGGTGGGCCGGGTCACTCTGGGTCCGATTTGGTGGCCCGGGTCACTCTGGGTCCGATTTGGTGGGCGGGGCCCCTCAGGGTCCGATTTAGTGGGCCGGGTCACTCTGGGTCCGATTTAGTGGGCCGAGTCACTCTGGGTCCGATTTGGTGGGCCGGGTCACTCTGGGTCCGATTTGGTGGGCAGGGTCACTCTGTGTCCGATTTGGTGGGCGGGGTCAGTCTGGGTCCGATTTGGTGGGCGGGGTCACTCAGGGTCCGATTTGGTGGGCCGGGTCACTCTGGGTCCGACTTGGTGGGCGGGGTCACTCTGGGTCCGATTTGGTGGGCGGGGTCACTCTGGGTCCGATTTGGTGGGCGGGGTCAGTCTGGGTTCGATTTGGTGGGCGGGGTCAGTCTGGGTCCGATTTGGTGGGCGGGGTCACTCAGGGTCCGATTTGGTGGGCCGGGTCACTCTGGGTCCGACTTGGTGGGCGGGGTCACTCTGGGACCGATTTAGTAGGCGGGGTCACTCTGGGTCCGATTTGGTGGGCGGGGTCACTCTGGGACCGATTTAGTAGGCGGGGTCACTCTGGGTCCGATTTGGTGGGTGGGGTCACTCTGGGTCCGATTTGGCGGGCGGCGCCACTCTGGGTCCGATTTGGCGGGCGGCGCCACTCCGGGTCCGATTTGGCGGGCGGCGCCACTCTGGGTCCGATTTGGCGGGCGGCGCCACTCCGGGTCCGATTTGGCGGGCGGCGCCACTCTGGGTCCGATTTGGTGGCCCGGGTCACTCTGGGTCCGATTTGGTGGCCCGGGTCACTCTGGGTCCGATTTGGTGGCCCGGGTCACTCTGACTGACAGCAGGATAAGGGAATGGCTGATAACAGAGAATAGACTGACAGCAGGACAGGGGAATGGCTGATAACAGAGAGAAATAGACTGACAGCAGGACAGGGGAATGGCTGATAACAGAAAGAAATAGACTGACAGCAGGACAGGGGAATGGCTGATAACAGAGAGAAATAGACTGACAGCAGTACGGGGAATGGCTGATAACAGAGAGAAAAAGATGGGTATTTCCTGAAGGAACTACAGATAGTGCTTTGGAATGGTGCCCGGGTTGCCCCAGCAAGACTTTCACACTTGGGTGCCCCTCAGGCGCTGGTTTGGTAGTTGTAGCCACTCTGGCTCCGATTTGGTGGGCGCTGTATACTGCGCGGCTCTGCGCTGTATGCTGCGCGGCTCCGCGCTGTATGCTGCGCAGCTCCGCGCTGTATGCTGCGCGGCTCCGCGCTGTATGCTGCGCGGCTCCGCGCTGTATGCTGCGCGGCTCCGCGCTGTAAGCTGCGCGGCTCCGCGCTGTATGCTGCGCGGCTCCGCGCTGTATGCTGCGCGGCTCCGCGCTGTATGCTGCGCGGCTCCGCGCTGTATGCTGCGCGGCTCCGCGCTGTATGCTGCGCGGCTCCGCGCTGTATGCTGCGCGGCTCCGCGCTGTATGCTGCCCGGCTCCGCGCTGTATGCTGCGCGGCTCCGCGCTGTATGTTGCGGGGCTCCGCGCTGTATGTTGCGGGGCTCCGCGCTGTATGTTGCGGGGCTCCGCGCTGTATGTTGCGCGGCTCCGCGCTGTATGCTGCGCGGCTCCGCGCTGTATGCTGCGGGGCTCCGCGCTGTATGCTGCGCGGCTCCGCGCTGTATGCTGCGCGGCTCCGCGCTGTATAATGCGGAGCTCTGCGCTTTATGCTGCGGGGCTCCGCGCTGTATAATGCGGAGCTCCGCGCTGTATGCTGCGGGGCTCCGCGCTGTATAATGCGGGGCTCCGCGCTGTATGCTGCGCGGCTCCGCGCTGTATGCTGCGGGGCTCTGCGCTTTATACTGTAATAATAATAAGACTACAGATAGTGCTTTTGAATTGTGCTGTGCTGTCACTTTAAGAGCTGATATTATCTGACAAAACGGTGACCTGGTGGAGTTGGTTGGCGTTGGCATAGTAACTGTGTCTGACTGCGCATATCAATGAGCTAATCAGCCAGGTGGCATTTGGCAGTTAAGTTATTTTTAGAAATTGCCTCAGAAACCAGCCCATTTTAAACGTATAGCAAAATTTCCCTATTGAAATGCATTGAAACAATGCTTTCCAATGAGGGGGAAACAATTTTCAAATGCAAATTGCGCCAAAACTACAAATCCGATCGACATGAAAATAACTTAGCACACCTCTCGTGGACGCTGGCTTCGAAATGACACCTCACTGGAGTCTGTGCGTTCAGCGGTTCGGGCCGCATTAACTGCGAAAAAAAGCCTAATAATAAGAAAAATAATAAGAAGAAGAAGTTTACCACGGTGGAATAACAGTATAGTGCTTTGTTCCAAAGCACTATAATAAGAAGTTATCCACGATGGAATAACAGTATAGTGCTTTGTTCCAAAGCACTATAATAAGAAGTTTACCACGGTGGAATAACAGTATAGTGCTTTGTTCCAAAGCACTATAATAAGAAGTTTACCACGGTGGAATAACAGTATAGTGCTTTGTTCCAAAGCACTATAATAATAAGAATAAGAAGAAGTTATCCACGATGGAATAACAGTATAGTGCTTTGTTCCAAAGCACTATAATAAGAAGTTTACCACGGTGGAATAACAGTATAGTGCTTTGTTCCAAAGCACTATAAAAAGTGGCATACCCAGTGTATAGAAGCCTTGCAGAGGTCAAAAGGACCCTTTGTTGGTTGAATGTGAGCCATTGGATACATTACCCATATACATCTCAAGCTCTACTGTTGTCTAAAACAAAGGGTGGGGTCCTTAGTTGGGTCATATCTATGTATGCAGAGTCCGCAGTATGGTCACATCTGGGACAAATCTCTTACCTGATATTGGTTGTGTTTTTCAAGCCAAATTATATTTAATGCAATGCTTACCCTTTAATGACCAGAGGTATTTTTGGTTTTGAATTTTCATTATTTGCTCCCCTTATTCCCAGAGCAAGAACTTTTTTTTTTTTTCCGGCAAATGGCCATGTGAGGGCTTGTTTTTTGCTTGACGAATTGTACTTTTGAACGACACCAGTGGTTTTAACATATTGTGTACCGCAAAACGGGAAAAAAATTCCAAGTGTGGTGAAATTGCAAAAAAAAGTGCAATCTCAGTTGTTTTTTAGGTCTCTTTTATACCATGTTCACCAAATGTTAAAATTGACCTGCCAGTATGATTCACCAGGTTATTATGAGTCCACAGCCACCAAACAAGTGTGTGTGTGTGTGTATGTATGTATGTATGTATATGTGTGTATATATATATATATATATATATAACGCATCGGGAGAGTGGCGATGTCCCCATGGGGGCAGGCTTTGCAGCACTGAGATTCTCTCATCCCCAAGCCACGTATAATGCTGCTTAAAGGTTGATTATGGCCCTATAAGATGCTGCATAGAAAATGTGGCCCATATAATGCTGCATAATGGTTGATTAGACCCCATAAGATGCTCCATAGAAACGTGTGCCCCATATGCTGCGATAAAAAAAAAAAAATGACATACTCACCTCTTGTCCTGAGCAGGCCCTCGGCACTTGCGATATTTCACCTGTCCCTGTTCCACCGCCGTGCGTTGCTCCATCTTCTGTGTCCTCTGCAGTGACTGTTCAGGCAGAGTGCGCACACTAAACACGTCATCGCGCCCTCTGACCTGAACATCACAGCCAGAGGACGTGTAAGATGGAACGGTGCGCTGCGGTGGAACGGGTACAGGTGAATATCGGAATGCTCACCCTCCCCCGTGATACTCACCTGCTCCCGGCGCGGTCCCTGGCAGCTTCTCACTGACAGATGGTCTCCGGCAGCTTCTTCCTGTGTTCAGCGGTCACATTGTACCTCTGAAGACAGGAAGAAGCTGCCGGCGCCGGAGAAGCAGGAACATGCAGAGATGCGCCGGGAGAAGGTGAGTATGATGGACATCTGCCGCCCCCCCGCCGACCCGGAAGGTCCGGCGATGACCCGCTGGTGGTACTGCGCAAGGGCCTGGTACCACCAGCGGGTGCCATATTGGAATACCCATCACTTGGATCACTTCCAAAATGGCGGCCAGCGTACTTCCGGTGCGGTGGATTGTGGGATTCGAGGATGTCCAGACGGAAGTGGATGACAGACAATTTAAGGCAAATATATTTATATGCTAGATGGTGGCCCGATTCTAACTCATCGGGTATTCTAGAATATGTATGTATGTATGTATGTATGTACGTGGCGCTTAGCACAGCCACGTAGTATATAGCACAGCCACGTAGTATATAGCAGCCACATAGTATATAGCACATCCAGGTAGTATATAGCAGCCACATAGTATATAGCACAACCCACGTAACAGACATCCACGTAGTATATAGCACAGCCCACGCAGTATGTAACACAGTCCACGCAGTATGTAACACAGTCCACGCAGTATGTAACACAGCCCACGCAGTATGTAACACAGCCCACGCAGTATGTAACACAGCCCACGCAGTATGTAACACAGCCCACGCAGTATCTAACACAGGCTACGCAGTATATAGCAGTGTGGGCACCAAAAAAAATAGTTATATACTCACCGTCCGGCGTCCACCGAAGCTGTCCCGTTGCGTGCGATGCTGCTGCCAGCTTCCTTTCCCAGTGATTCATTGCGAAATTACCCAGATGACTTAGCGGTCTTGCGAGACCGCTAAGTCATCTGGGTAATTTCGCAATGCATCACTGGGAACGGAAGCTGGCGGCAGCATCGTGCGCATCAGTGGACGTCGGAAGGTGAGAATAGCACAATTTTTAATTATTTTTATTATTTTCAACATTACATCTTTTGAACTATTGATGCTGCATAGCAGGGAGGGTAGGGAGGGGCCAATTCGCGGCCGGACGCACGTTACGGAAGGTAGTTAGAGACAAACAGAAGGAAGTACTATATATATATATATATATATATATATATATATATATATATATATATATATATATATATATATATATATATACACACACACACACTCACCGGCCACTTTATTAGGTACACCTGTCCAACTTCTTGTTAACACTTAATTTCTAATCAGCCAATCACATGGCGGCAACTCAGTGCATTTAGGCATGTAGACATGGTCAAGACAATCTCCTGCAGTTCAAACCGAGCATCAGTATGGGGAAGAAAGGTGATTTGAGTGCCTTTGAACGTGGCATGGTTGTTGGTGCCAGAAGGGCTGGTCTGAGTATTTCAGAAACTGCTGATCTACTGGGATTTTCACGCACAACCATCTCTAGGGTTTACAGAGAATGGTCCGAAAAAGAAAAAAAATCCAGTGAGCGGCAGTTCTGTGGGCGGAAATGCCTTGTTGATGCCAGAGGTCAGAGGAGAATGGGCAGACTGGTTCGAGCTGATAGAAAGGCAACAGTGACTCAAATCGCCACCCGTTACAACCAAGGTAGGCCTAAGAGCATCTCTGAACGCACAGTGCGTCGAACTTTGAGGCAGATGGGCTACAGCAGCAGAAGACCACATCGGGTACCACTCCTTTCAGCTAAGAACAGGAAACTGAGGCTACAATTTGTACAAGCTCATAGAAATTGGACAGTAGAAGATTGGAAAAACATTGCTTGGTCTGATGAGTCTCGATTTCTGCTGCGACATTCGGATGGTAGGGTCAGAATTTGGCGTAAACAACATGAAAGCATGGATCCATCCTGCCTTGTATGGAGCATCTTTGGGATGTGCAGCCGACAAATCTGCGGCAACTGTGTGATGCCATCATGTCAATATGGACCAAAATCTCTGAGGAATGCTTCCAGCACCTTGCTGAATCTATGCCACGAAGAATTGAGGCAGTTCTGAAGGCAAAAGGGGGTCCAACCCGTTACTAGCATGGTGTACCTAATAAAGTGGCCGGTGAGTGTGTGTGTGTGTGTGTGTGTGTGTGTGTGTGTGTGTATATATATATCTAATATATAAAGCTGAATGTGTGTGTGTGTGTATGTATGTATGTATGTATGTATGTCCGGGATTGGCATCTGAACCGTAGCAGCTACAGCCACAAAATTTTGCACAGTCACACGTCTGGACCCCGAGAGCGTCATAGGCTATGTTGTGAGGTGAAATTTTAACCCCGCGCTTTCCAATTCACCAAACAATTTTGCCCCTATCTACATAATGGGGAAAAAGTGAAAGGAAAAGTGTTGGAGGCGTCGCAGCTACAGGCACAAAATTTTGCACAGTCACACGTCTGGACCCTGAGAGCGTCAAAGCTATATTGTGAGGTGAAATTTTAACCCCGCGCTTTCCAATTCACCAAACAATTTTGCCCCTATCTACATAATGGGGAAAAAATGAAAGGAAAAGTGTTGGAGGCAAATTAACAGCTGCCAGATGTGAACAAGGGGGACTTAAAGAATGACAGCGATGGCACCAAAGAGTATATACTGTACAGTTGCTAAGGTGGGGCCCCAACATGGGATAATCACACCACCACGGGGATATGAACACACACACAAAATGCGCCACACACTACCACGTGCTCGAACACATATACCACCCTCAGTGCACATTTCACCACACATACACCAACCTCGCCACATAAAAGTAGAAACACAAAAGTCGCCGCTCAAAACTCGCCACGCGCAAAACTCTCCACATGCAAAACTCGCCACACGTGCAAAACTCGCCACACGCAAAACTTGCACACGCAGAAAAATTGCCACACGCAGAAAAATTGCCACATGCACAAAAGTTGCAACACATGCAAAAGTTGCCTCACACAAAACTTGCACATACTCAAAAGGCACCACACATAAAACTCGCCACGCGCAAAACTCGCCATGCGCAAAACTTGCTGCACACAACTTGCTACACTAACCTGTCACATGCAACTCGACACACAAAAAGTTGCTACACGCATGTCGCCACACAAAACTCATCTCACAAAAGTCCCTACATGCATGTCGCCACACGCAACTCAACACACACAACTTGACACACGAAACTCGCCCTAAAACACACACAAGTCTGGTATCCTTCAAAAATAAAAATCTGATTAATAAGCAGACAAACTACAAGAGCAACAAATGTACCATATAGGAATCCGGCAGCTGTCAGTCACATGACCAGTCTATTATGTGTATGTGTGAGCTAATATATACTGCCAGGGGGTGGGCTTACTGTTGGCTGGGGATTTATCAGGCTGCCATTTTAGCTTACAAATACTGAGGTAAAAATACTGACCAAATAACGTGTGAACGAGGGCTAATACAGGAGGAGATGACATACAGCTATATACTATATACAGGAGATGACACACAGGTATATACTATTTACAGGGGAGATGACACACAGGTATATACTATATACAGGAGGAGATGACACACAGATATATACTATATACAGGAGAGATGACACACAGGTATATACTATATAGAGGAGGAGATGACATACAGGTACATACTACATACAGGAGGAGATGACATACAGGTATGTACTATATACAGGAGGAGATGACACACAGGTATATACTATATACAGGAGCAGATTACCTACAGGTATATAGTATATACAGGAGGAGATGACACAGGTATATGCTATGTATAGGAGGAGATGACATACAGGTATATACTATATACAGGAGATGACACACAGATATATACTATATATAGGTGAGATGACACACAGGTATATACTATATACAGGAGATTACATACAGGTATATCTAATATATAAAGCTGAATGTGTGTATGTATGTATGTGTGTATGTCCGGGATTGGCATCTGTACCGTCGCAGCTACAGCCACAAAATTTTGCACAGTCACACGTCTGGACCCCGAGAGCGTCATAGGCTATGTTGTGAGGTGAAATTTTAACCCCGCGCGTTCCAATTCACCAAACAATTTTGCTCCTATCTACATAATGGGGAAAAAGTGAAGGGAAAAGTGTTGGAGGAAAATTGACAGCTGCCAGATGTGAACAATGAGGACTTAAAGAATGAGAGCGATGGCGACAAAGAGTATATACCGTACAGTTGCTAAGGTGGGGCCCCGACATGGGATACTCACCACACACGGGGATATGAACACAAACACAAAATGCGCCACACACTACCACGTGCTTGAACACATATACCACCCTCAGCACACATTTCACCACACACACACACCAACCTCGCCACATAAAAGTCGAAACACAAAAGTCACCACTCAAAACTCGCTACATTCAAAACTCGCCATATGCAAAACTAGGCTCACGCAAAACTCGCCACACGTGCAAAACTCACCTCATGGAAAACTCACCTCATGCAAAACTTGCACACACAGAAAAATTGCCACATGTACAAAAGTTGCACCACATGCAAAAGTTGCCTCACACAAAACTTGCACATACTCAAAATGCACCACACATAAAACTCGCCACGCGCAAAACTCGCCATGCACAAATCTTGCTGCACACAACTTGCTACACTAACCTGTCACATGCAACTCAACACACAAAATGTTGCTACACGCATGTCGCCACACAAAACTCATCTCACAAAAGTCGCTACATGCATGTCGCCACACGCAACTCAACACACACAACTTGACACATAAAACTCGCCCTAAAACACACACAAGTCTGGTATTGTCCTTCAAAAATAAAAATCTGATTAATAAGCAAACTACAAGAGCAACAAATGTACCATATAGGAAATACGGCAGCTGTCAGTCACATGACCTGTCTATTATGTGTATGTGTGAGCTAATATATACTGCCAGGGGGGAGGGCTTCCTGTTGGCTGGGGATTTATCAGGCTGCCAATAGCAACCAATCACAGCTCAGCTTCTATTTTGCTACAGTTAATTAACCTGAGCTCTGATTGGTTAATATAGGCAACAAAGACATTCTCAGTATAACAAAGCTAATATATGTTGTGAAATGCTTCTATTTGCTTAGTTTTTGCCTTTTAATAATTACATTTCTATCTATTTGTTTTGTGGTTTTTGTGTGCAGAATAAATTTTTGTTAACACATTCTATTTTGCTAACAGCAGTCATTAACCCGGGCGAAGCCGGGTAGTACAGCTAGTATATATATATATATATATATATATATATATATATATATATATATATATATATATATATATATATATATATATATATATATATATATATATATATATATATATATATATATACATACACACACATATATACACAGAAAAAATGCGGCAGCACTCACCAGTCCTTGAGTGGTATTGATACATTATTCAAGCATGCAGAACATCATCTACACGGCTCGGGGGTGTGTGAAAGAAAAAGGGTTGCAGGGATCGACGACGGCCGTTTCGCGCTGACGGTAGCGCTTCCACGGGTCAGTGGAGCTGGGAAGTGACGCTGGCAGAAATAGGCAAGTCCGAACAAACCCCTCCCACCCCATGCCCCAAATCCCAGACATCCACAGCCGAAGTACAACATGTGCGATTATTAAAAAACATTAAAAACAATGCCGGCATTACAAAACCGGGTTGAGTACTTAAGTATTTATCCTTTCCCCAACAGTTTATGCATTGACCTCCCCTCAAAAGGTAACTATGTAAATATAAACGATGTTAACCCTTTAGCTACCAGTACATATGTTGTATATTTTCCTAAGCATCAGGGAGGGGGACCTAAAACGTCATAAGGAAAGAAGGAAGGGGTTTTTATATCACAGGGATAAGAGCCATGCATAGCATCACCGCGCTAGGGGATCATAGGAAAATGGACATGTCATTTCTATCATTCAGACCAGCCGGACCTGTCGCCTGCGTCCGCATAATCCACCTGGCCTCCTGTCTCAATGATTGCTTGTGTAAATCTCCCCCCTGCACTGGTAAAACGACCCTCTATATTCCCGCAAATGTTAGAACCTCCGGATTCCCTTCGTGCATATCTCTAATATGATTAATAAGCCTCGGCACCCCTTTACCTGACCGAATGGACTTAGTGTTCCCTAAAACGTACGTACAACTGGTGTATAGTCTTACCTATATAAAACCTTCTGCAAGGGCAGAACACTACATACACGACATAATCAGTTTTGCAGGAAATGAATTGTTGCACAGTATGCTTAATAGGACCTATATTCAACACCCGCCCTGGGACGTGATATTTACAAAAATGACAGTGCCCACAGCGATAATTACCCTTCAGTGCTACTTGCTCCAACCATGTCGCTCTCGGCTTAGAAATACGGTTACGAACCAAAATGTCCACTGATTTCTAATAGACGCAGTACACGTATAAGGGACATTTTGGTTCGTGACCGTAGTTACTGGCAACTGGTGAGTGCTGCCGCATTTTTTCTGAGAGATATATATATATATATATATATATATATATATATATATCTACAATATAACGCTGGGAGCGTCACTCTGTCCGAAGCCTTTATAGACTGCGCAAGCGCCACGCACCGCGCCTGTGCAGTCTGGATCAGAGTGACGCAGCTGAACTTACTTATCCCCCCCGCTCCACACACACCTGTATCCCCCCTAATATACCGGCCATGGGGGCTCCATGCTCTGCAGCTCCAGTCAGGTGTTCGATGATGTCACCACCAGCATGTGACCTGACCAGTGACGCAAGTGGGCGGAGTCAGCCCTCGCAGTGCTGGCTGCAGGGGTGCTGTATCTATTATAGCCAGCGCCGCACTCAGCACAGCCACGCACAGCCGCCGGCCCTCTGCGCAGCCGCCGGCCCTCTGCGCAGCCGCCGGCCCTCTGCGCAGCCGCCGGCCCTCTGCGCAGCCGCCGGCCCTCTGCGCAGCCGCCGGCCCTCTGCGCAGCCGCCGGCCCTCTGCGCAGCCGCCGGCCCTCTGCGCAGCCGCCCTCGGGCAGTAGAGCCGGAGAGAGAAAGATGGGAGCAACATATGGCAGAATGGAAACAGGAACAGGCAGAATGGGAGCAGCACATGACAGAATGGTTGCGCAGGATGGGAGCACCACATGACAGAATAGGGCGCAGGATGGGAACAGCACATGACAGAATGGTTGCGCACGATGGGAGCAGCACATGACAGAATTGGGGTGCAGGATGGAAGCAGCACATACCAGGATGGAGACCATATACCAACATAAATGCTCGCCACCCGGGCGTAGAACGGGTTCAATAGCTATATATATATATTTTCTCGTTACGCCGTTTAATGTTTTATTTTAATCGGGCGATTCTGAACGCGACGATACCAAATGTGTATGCTTGATTTTTTTTTTTTGAATGGGGCAAAAGGGGGTGATTTGAACTTTTTTTTTTTATATTGTTTTTAGATTTTAATATTTTTAGGAACCTTTTTTTAAGCTTTGGCATGCTTTAATAGTCTGCACTTATCCGATCGGCTGTGCTTCATACAGGTGATGATCAGATCGCCCGTAGGTAGCAGAAATGCCAGATACCAGTAACAACCCCCTGCAACTGACATCACTTTCAGGGATGGCGCTGGTCTTTCCACACAGGGTAAGATTCCTCTTACAACACGCACTGGCAGTGCTCTCTTGCCATCTTGTCAATTCTGATTAGAATGTGAATCTACGGAGCATACATCGGAATTGATGCATGCCCAGTGGAGCAGGGACTAGCCCAGTCTCTGAAATAAAGATCACTAATGACACTTTTTGTTTCAGGGTGGGGCAGAGGCTGCATCAGTGACCGCAGTCTCTGCACCTCGATGAGAACTCATTTGACTATCCCAGCATGCAACTTGGTTCTCAAATGAAGCTTCATCAAAGAGGAAGTAGTAAAAATAATACTTTGTTTAAAGTATATTAGAGAAGAGAGTAGATAGGCATTTAGGATTAAAATTTTTTTTGGTTCTTGACCACCCCTTTAAAGGGAACCTGTCACCTGAATTTGGCGGGACCAGTTTTGGGTCATATGGGCGGGGTTTTCGGGTGTTTGATTCACCCTTTCCTTACCCGCTGGCTGCATGCTGGCCGCAATATTGGATTGAAGTTCATTCTCTGTCCTCCGGAGTAGACACCCGCGCAAGGCGCTGAAGTCTAGTTGACATGTGATCACAAATGGCATACCTGTGGTAATGTGACTGTCCAGCCGCACTAGTCTTAGTGAGTGCAGACTTTTCTTCAGACACTGGACAGCCCTGTTAAAAGTTAAACCGAGACAGTGGAACAATGTTCAAGAAAAATCTTCACAAAAAATAAAATCTGAAAGTTCTGTTAGGCTAAGTTCACACTAGCGTTGTGCGCCGCTGCGTCGGCGACGCAACGCACAACGCACGCAAAAACGCGGCAAAACGCACGCAAAAACGCTGCGTTTTGCGACGCATGCGTCGGTTTTTGCCGAAAATCGGACGCAAGAAAAATGCAACTTGCTGCGTTTTCTTGGTCCGACGCTTGCGGCAAAAAAGACGCAAGTGTCGCACAACGCAACACAAAAAAACGCATGCGTCCCCCATGTTAAGTATAGGGGCGCATGACGCATGCGTCGCCGCTGCGTCGCCGACGCAAACCCGACGCAAATTAGCTTAACGCTAATGTGAACGTAGCCTTATGACCTAAAGTCCCTGGGTCCTCTGTCCCCAACCTTCCTCAACATGAACCAGTGATGCAATAAAATAGTTTTCTATGCCGTTCTGTGTGGTTCGCTGGAGTTATCTTTTTGCCTACTGATTAGCAGTTTCACTTCTCTTTTCTCAGAATAACAAGTTTTTACTGTAATTGACAATCTAGTACTGATAAATGTGCGAGTCATTGAAATTATGAAACTTGTCTCTAGTGATAACATCCTAAAGAATTTTTTTCTTATGCATTTCAAGGCTGATTCAGCTCACATTACAGTCATGAGTGGAGGGTGTTGGGCGTATTGTGTTATTGATCGCACACTTAGGGAATGTGGATAACCCCTGTCTGTCTCGGATCCCATGACTGCTTGCTGCTCGGAATAGTTTCCCTTATGGTTTGGGTCGAGCACTGATAAGCTTTATTAGTGAAGTTGGCCAACGTGACCGATATCAAAAGAAGCTGTATCAAGGCTTGTAGAGGAGAGGTTCCAAAGAGTATTTTATCAGGGTTTGTATGAATTCTGAGTCATTGCCAAAGTCAACCATGAATGTAATCTCCTGATTACTGTGTTCCTAATGTGCCCAGACCTATGGGTGGGGAACACCCTTTCTGTGTCAGAACAAACCTTAAGGGTATGTGCACACGTTCAGGTTTTTTCGCGTTTTTTTCGCGATAAAAACGCTATAAAAACTCAGTAAAAACGCATACATTATGTATCCTATCATTTAGAATGCATTCTGCATGTTTTGTACACATGGTGCGTTTTTTTCCACAAAAAAAACGCATCGCGGTGAAAAAAGCAGCATGTTCATTAATTTTGTGGGTTTTTTTCGCGTTTTTTCTGTTCTATGCATTGGGAAAAAACGCACAAAAACGTTAAATCGCGGTAAAAACGCTGCGGATTTCTGGCAGAAATGGCCAGTTTTTGTCAGGAAAATTTCTGCCAGAAATCCTGACGTGTGCACATAGCCTTAAAATCAGGAGCAGACTCATTTTGGGACAGCTGTCCTAAGTAAGGCTTTGTTCCACCCAACTGAACAGAATAGCATAGTATATTTTGTTATTTGTAGGATAAAATGTCAGACATGATGGAAATTATAACCAATTCGACCCATCAGCCACTATAGGTTATTTTTGTTGTTCTGTGCTGTCATAAGGTATAGTGATGGGCGAACCAGAACGTTAAAGTTCGGGGTCTGTACCGGACACCTGATGTCCATGCACGCACCCCGAAAATAAACTTCTCCCGGAAGTCCGTTTTACTGTTCGAGTTTGGCAGCCTGAATAAAACTTGTTAAATAAACTTAAAAAAAAAAAAAAATGGTTTGGGGTCCCCTTTATTTTTGATAGCCAGCCAAGGTAAAGCAGACAGCTGGGAGCTGGTATTCTAAGGTTGTAAAGGTCCATGGATATTTGGCCCTCCAGCCTAAAAATAGCAGCCCGCAGCCGGCCCAGAAAACACACATCCATTAGATGCGTCAATTCTGGTGCTTTGCCTGGCTCTTCCTGTTCATGCTCATCAGTAATGTGACAGCTCAACACGGCCGCCAGAACACAACGAGAGTAGCATGTGAATCTGGTTGCTATGACGAACACTGAAGTCAGTAATGTTATCACATGTTTACAGCCAATAATCTGCGGTAACCTTACTGACGTCACCGCTCGCAATGTTAGAAAATTCTCCGTTATGGTCACCTCTCTGTGAGCTGCTCAGAATTTTGTAAGGTTACCAAAGTTAACAGCTGGCCGTCTCACACAGTGTCCTCTGCGGCTCACACAGAAGTTACCATGAGAACCACGGCTGTGACCTGTGGTAACCTTAATGACTTCACCGGTGGTGACTGCCGCTGGTTCACACGCTAGTCTCAATGTTTTCCAGCGGCAGTGGTGAGTGGTCACGTTACTGATGTCACGGCTCATCACAGCCTCCATATGTAGCAGAGTCTCGAATTGTCATGGAACCTTCATATTATGGATTCACAGTGGACCCTGTGATTTGTTTTTTTATTTGCTAATAAATGGGTAAAAATTGTAATTGGTGGGGAGTGCTTTTTACAATTAAAGGACTTTTGTATGTGTGTGTTGTTTTTTGTCTGTTTTGACTGTGGGGATAGTTATGGGGGTGTCTGACAGACGCCTCTCCATTACTAATCCCAGTGCTTGATGTCAGCAGACATTACACAGCTAACATTAACCCAACAATTCCATTGTGCTGTTAGACACTGCAGCAGGGCAGTCCGGAAGACCTGAGGTTAAGCTCCAAAATTGGTGCATCTCATGGATGCGCCATTTCTGGGGCCATGAGGACAGGTCTTAAGCTGGGAAGGGGCTAATATCCATGACCCTTCCCAGCCTATTAATATCAGTTCCCAGCTGTCTGCTTTGCCTTAGTTGGTAATTAAAAATAGGGGGAGGGGGCCCCACATCAATTTTTTTATTTTTAGGGTCTCCCCATTTTAATAACAAGCAAAGGCAAAACATACAGTTGGGGGCTGATATTAATCGGCAGGGAATGTATTTGGATATTGGCCCCCTCCCAGACTAATACGACCAGCCACAGCTGTCTGCTTTCCCTTAGTTGGTTATTAAAAATCAGGTTGACTCATGTCTTTTTTTTATTTTTTTTTTATTATTTGTAATAAATTAGAAGAAAAAAAACTGTGGGGCCCCCTTATTTTGAATAACAAGCTAAGAGAAAGCAGACAGCAGCGGCCTTATAGGCTATAAATGCCCATGGTTGTCATTCCCAACCTAAAAATATCAGCCTGCAGCTGCCCCAGGAGTGGCGCCTGATATTTGATTCTCCAATTGTGGCACTTGGCCACACCTCGTGCACCCATTTATTAATTAAATGATCCCTGGCTGCTATCAGCGAAAGCATTCAATGCTGATGAGAGTAGTTGTCATCAGCTGACGTCTGACCCCGGCAGTAACCTTTTCACTGCTGTTCACAGCCGCTGGCTCATGGGGTTCAGAGCCGGGGTTTCACATGCTGTTGCACAAACGACAGCGTGGGAGGCGCCGTATGTCTTGGTTCCCGATTGTTACATTTATAGGTGGCCAGCTCTTAGATCTCACTTTTTTTTTTTTTTTTTGGTCTTCCCCCCTCTCGTTACCAATCAATCTAACTCAATTGAGACAGCAGGGCACAATAAATGTAGTGATCAGATAAACAATCAGGGCCCTCTTTCCTCCTGGTATCTGTTTTGAACTGTGATTTCTGTTATGCTGTAATGTCTGTTGTCTGTATAAGTCCCCTCTATAAGTTGTAAAGCGCTGCGGAATATGTTGGCGCTATATAAATAAAATTATTATTATTATTATTATTATTCCCCATTCACTCGAATGTGGTTCAGGATCAAATTCGGGTACCGTTCTGTTACCCGAAGTTTGGCAGAACCCGATGGTCCTGAACATCCCAAATAACGAACCATCTTATTAGTGTAAGTGTAGAAATTTAATTACATTGAAGGGCTCATACTCATCTGCAAGGAAAATGGACAAGTGCAATGCGATAAAAAATCAGATTGCACTCTGACCATTGTTTGTTTTTTTTTTTTCCTAGACGAAATTGGACTGAGAATTGCAGCATGCTGCTATTGTTCTCGTATCTCGGACTAGACTTGCCAATGTAAGTCAATAAGTGCGAGAAAAAAAAATTGTGCGGTGCTCTACCATTTTTCCTTTGAAAAACCGGCAATTCATTGTCAGCGTACAGTAAAATCCGTGTGACCCCACAGAATAGAGTAGATAGAATACCTACATGCACATACAATAGATGGACATAGAGGTCAGTGACATATATAATTAGTACAGTGCTTGTGAAGCTTTTGTACATGTATTACTTATTAAATTTGTTTAAAAAAAAAAATATGGCGTGGTATCCCCCGAAACTTTATCAGCAAACAGAGGGACAGTGAACAGCTGTTAGCAGATGTTTATAGCCTGGGAAGGGTGTAATACCCATAGAGCTTCCCAGGCTATTAATATCAGTTCACAGCTGTATACTTAGTCTTTACTGGTTATTAAAATGGGGGACCCCCCAAAACATTGACGTAGGGTCCCTTTATAAATTAACCAGCAAAGGCTAGGCAGAGAGCTGCGGGCTGATATTAATAGCCTGGGAAGCGGACATGGTTATTGGTTCCTCCCAGGCTAAAAAACATCAGCTCGAACGCCCCAGAAATGGTGCATTCATGATATGCACCATTTCTTGCACTTAGCCTCTCTTTTCCCACTTGCCTGGTGCTAGTGCACGTGGGGTGGTAGTTGAGGGGGGGGTTGATTTCACCTTTGTATTGTCAAGTGACATGAAGACCAGAAGTTAGTAATGAAGACCCACCCATTACTAACCCCATAGTGATATTGTATAAAAAAAGAATTGCACACCCAGAATTAAGTCTTTTAATTGAAATAATGACACTCCTTTTTAATGAATCTAAATTAAGCCAAACCTGCTATACTCTTGTCAATGCCCAATCCACTGAAGCCAGTGTCCCCTGTAACAGAATTAAAGCAATAAACAACACAACCGTATTCCTCACCTGTCCGCCGAGAAGATAATCCGTTTGTCCAATGGCGCGTCTAGCTCTGCTATAGCTCTATGGCAGGCTGCATTGTTGCATGATGTGGCTATACAGCCTGCCATCCAACAGAGACCTTGGGCTGCACGTGCTTGCTCAGTGCCTCGCAGTCACATCACTGTCACCGCAAGCATTCAAAAGTTTTTACGCTTGTGGTGCCATCAGAAAGGTACTGCAATTCACAGCCAATGAACCCTGTTCACCTCACTGATGTCAGTGCGAATGCCGTTAGAACTGTTCCCAGGGCACTTGCGCTGACGTCAGTGAGTTGAACTGAGATCATTGGCTGTGAGCTGACAGGACCTTTCTGACGGCACCGCGAGCGTGAGAACTTTGTGTGGGTGTGTATAGAATAAAAATATTACATATACGGTATATTTATTATATAACACCCCCTTAACTATGGGAGATATGGACACGAGACTGGCTTTTCTGGATCTACCACAGATGTTAATGGGTTGTGCAACTACATAACATGTTGGTTCCATGTGTCAGACAATAAATAAAAACGAACAAAAACCTAAATTGCTGAAAGAAATTTTTCTTTGGCAGCTCAAAAGCATAACTTGTGTAATGATAAGCATAAAAGCATGCTGCTTGACCCATTTCATGAGTTATACTTTTGACTTGACAACAAGATCGTTTTGCCTTCTCTAAGCAAAAATATAAAGAGTAACTTATTTTACCGTAATTTTTGCAAATTAAATTTATAGTACACAGGAAAATAGGCAACTTTGTAAAATATTTTCAGAGAGGTCTGTTTTTTTTTCTGACCAGCACTGTGCATTCCTTTACAATTTATGGGTAAAATCTGCATTCGGTCAAAACTGATTTTTTTCATAACTGGGATCGGAGGTGACAGTTGGTGCTTTTAATATTCTATGAAGAGGGGAGGAGAGGGAGGCACATGCAGACATTCTGCTGAAAGTGCCATAGAACCAGCTGCCATCTCCTGTCTAAGTAATGGGAAAATATTCACGGATGATAGATTTTAGCCATGAATTGAGAATAAATGAGCATTCCAGGAAGAGAGAGAATCGTATATGTGTTTTAAGATGTATTACAAAGCTTCTGATTTTCATGTGTTCTTTTGATTTATTAAAAGATAAATTTAAAATGATGGTTACTCTTTAAATAGTTTTTAAAGATCCATTTGATAGTGTATTTTAGATACTGGAGAGATGAGTTCACATTGTGGTATCGGCAAATAGTACGGTATATTATTTGACAGTCAATGCAAAAAACAAAACTAAACAAAAAAAGAAAAACGTACTCTTTAAATTTTCGGATTGTTGTAATGTGTAATTTTGTGTAGTGCGTGCAGTCGCTTGGGGCTGGTGCAGGCCAGCCTTCCTAATGTGCGCTCTGCTGCACATTATATATACTTGCTGAGAGAGCTACTTGTAGAGAAATGATTATCTGTGCGGGAATCTCCTGGCACACGATGCCCAGGGGAGTGGAGACTGAAGGTGTTTCTTTCATAAGCTGTTTGTATTGACTGGCTTTGGCAAGGCTTCCAAAGCTTACGAAGAGGGATATAGTCTTTCCTTTCCCAGTATATAAAGTGTTCACGTGTATTGGGTATCCCTGACGCAGGCAGCTATCCATTACCAGTTTCCTATGCAAAACAGAACTACCTAATTTCTTCATGTGGCTCTTGTCTAGTTGTCGGTGTTTTTTATTTTTTTTTATTTTTTGTTAATGGACTCAAGACCCGAACGCTGCTATGTTGTGATGTTCTAGCCTTAAACTTGCTTTTTCCTTCAAGATAATCTGATTTCGTAGCCCCACTCAAAGTGGGTCATATACAGTGTGTAGTGTTTACGCTTTGCATTAGTTTGTGCCGTGATACTATGGAGGATAGTAATATCTGTCTTCTCCTATTGCCAGCATTTTTGTCACAATCCATTTTTGGATTTGTGGCAGCTCTGGTTTCAGTCTGTTTTAAATGTGGCTTTTTTTCCTTTCAGGACCAGCGGGGGTTTGTTATTTTTTCCCTCACTGGCAATCTGCTACAGTTAGAGTTGCTGGGTCAGCTGATGTGGGTGGTGACCACTCCCACCATCCTTTAAATGGTCACCTGATGTATCAGCTGACTGTTGGTGATAGTTTCTCTATGGAGACCAGCCGTGCAATTGCAGCTCTCTGGTGTCAGCTACTCCTGGTGTTTGAAGTCCTGTTTCTGTGTCATCTGCGGTGTGGAGCTTGGCAGTGGTGTCTGAAAGCTAAGTGTTGTGTTTATCCCTTGTCCCTTTCGTGTTTGTCACTGTCCCCTGGGTGGTACTTTATGCAGTGATGAAGCTTGCACTCCTTGCTGGCCAGTGCACTAGCCAGGGCAGTGCTAGGTGACAGCGAGGGACGAGGTTCCTGATGGCAGTGGGGGGGATGAGGACCCACTTAGGGCGTTAGGGGAGAGCAGGGATAGGGTCATGTTTGAGCTCAGGGAAATGGGGGATAGTCACCACCTATCAGTAGGGCCTTCCTCTCCCCACTTCCATCCTGGTATGTGTGTGTGTTGCACCATCCGCTGACCGACCCCGTTGGGTCTTGTCACATCGTGACAATTTTAGACCATCCTAGAGTGGCAGGTTGGCCACAATACCATTCTGCCTGCATAGAATTAACATAAGTATGAACAAAACTTGCTCTTGAAGCCTTATATTACGGCCCCCCACCATGAGTTTTTGATCCTGTATATCAGAGGTGTCAAACTGCATTCCTCGAGGGCCGCCAACAGGTCATGTTTTCAGGATTTCCTTGTATTGCACAGGTGATAATTTAATCACCTGCACAGAATGATTCCAGCACCTTGTGGAATGCTAAGGAAATCCTGAAAACATGACCTGTTGGCGGCCCTCGAGGAATGCAGTTTGACACCTCTGCTGTATATTATAGTTGTGCAAAAAATGCAGTCTTGCCATTATGGTAAAGTGGATGGGCTTTATAAGAATCTCATACCCACCATGCGGTTTTTGTCCTAGGAGTTGCGTAAACTGACCGCTGCATTTTTTAAATCTGTATCATGTCAATTTCTATTGTGGGTACTCTGAGTTTTATGAATAGATTTTCCCCCACCTACAAAAAGACGCATATAATCCACACATGACTATGAAAGCTTTATGAAAGTCACATACCTTGAAGTTTCAAAGGCAAAGTAGGTTAAAGGGGTTTTCTGGGACTGTAACATTGATGGCCTATCTTTAGGATACGTCTTCAATATCTGATCAGTGCGGGTGCAACACCCTACACCCCTGCTGATCAGCTCCGCTCAGTGCAAGCGGTGGTCAAAGCTGCTCAGTTTTGGAGCTGCACACAATTAAGCATCTCTGCCTTTTTGCGGTTTTTTCTTACCTGCCTAGGCCTCCAAACAAATGCACTATCAGGATGCAGTGGACCCATGTGGTTAAGATGGCGGCAACACGTGCAGTATTACCGATGAGGCAACCACTCCCAACCTACCAAACTGGAGGGGGTGGCTGCTTGGCATATTACTGCACATAAAAGACTTGTATGTGGTGCTGATCACACAATGGAGATGCACAGCATCCAGGTTAACAGCCTAGTAGTGACACCCTTCTATTAGATCAGGCGGGCTGCCCAGCGCTATCCAAATGTACCCCATGTGAACAGACACCACAGTTTACAAGACAAAATGGGCCCAACTGCACCCCGAAAAAAAAGTGCAAAAAACACATATAAAAAAAAATGTGAGGTATTAATTTATATTTTGGCCAAAACGTAAGCTTGTAACCCACGTCACGGGGTTACATAATAGTGGCTACGGCCAGGTACTGCATGTCAGCACCCTACTGATCCGAATAAGGTACGAAAACGAGTGCACAAATAAGTCTCATTAAATATAGCATTCAATCCAAGAAACATAAGCATATCAAAACAGAATGTTCCTGTAAATGGTACCAGTGACATGTACAACATCTAAATTGTAAGACATGCTTTAAAGGGAACCTATCACCCCGTTTTTTTCGGTATGAGATAAAAATACTGTTAAATATGGCCTGAGCTGTGCATTACAATAGTGTAGTTTGTGGACCCCGATTCCCCACCTATGCTGCCGAAATACGTTACCAAAGTAGTCATTTTCGCCTGTCAATCAGGCTGGTCAGGTCGGATGGGCGTGGCTTCTTCCCCCAGATATTGCGTAGTTTTCCGTTGGTGGCGTAGTGGTGTGCGCATGTCCAACGTCCCCAATCCTGCACGGGGGGGTGAAAATAGCAGCGATGTCCGTTATTCCATTGGTGGTCGGTGGGCGCGGCCATCTTCCTTTGGCCGCGCGTGCGCAGAAGCGGCGCTCTGCTGGCCGCGGCTTCAGGAAAATGGCCGCCGCGATCTCCATCTGCGCACGCGCGGCATCCCGCGGCCATTTTCCTGAAGCCGCGGCCAGCAGAGCGCCGCTTCTGCGCACGCGCGGCCAAAGGAAGATGGCCGCGCCCACCGACCACCAATGGAATAACGGACATCGCTGCTATTTTCACCCCCCCGTGCAGGATTGGGGACCTTGGACATGCGCACACCACTACGCCACCAACGGAAAACTACGCAATATCTGGGGGAAGAAGCCACGCCCATCCGACCTGACCAGCCTGATTGACAGGCGAAAATGACTACTTTGGTAACGTATTTCGGCAGCATAGGTGGGGAATCGGGGTCCACAAACTACACTATTGTAATGCACAGCTCAGGCCCTATTTAACAGTATTTTTATCTCATACCGAAAAAAACGGGGTGATAGGTTCCCTTTAAACAGGCCAAAAGATCCTACCAAGTTAGAGATCAGGTGCCATGACTGTAGCTATATAATTTAGAGAACAAGATACGAAAAGTCAATACTTACAACAAGATAGTATGTTAATGGAGGGGGGTAATGTACATTCATCCTGGACCACCAGCCCCAATGCACATTTCGGCCAAAGGCTTCGCCATCTTGTTGTAAGTATTGACTTTTCGTATCTTGTTCAAGTGTCTGGCACCACCTAATCTAATGGTAGCTGGTCTGATATGTTGATGAATTGTTAGAGCATTATTTTTTGCTTGGTCATTGTTATTGAATGTGGCCTTTTCTATATCCGTTTGTCAGTAAATCTTCTGCAGCAGTTAAGTAAGATTGAACTTTTACCAAAAGCTCCCTCTGAACTAAACTTTTGAGGAAATGGTCCCATGGGGGGATGTTTGTAGACTAAAGGTACCTTCACACTAAACGACGCTGCAGCGATATCGACAACGATGCCGATCGCTGCAGCGTCGCTGTGTGGTCGCTGGAGAGCTGTCACACAGATAGCTCTCCAGCGACCAACGATCCCGAGGTCCCCGGGTAACCAGGGTAAACATCGGGTTACTAAGCGCAGGGCCGCGCTTAGTAACCCGATGTTTACCCTGGTTACCCGGGGACCTCGGGATCGTTGGTCGCTGGAGAGCTGAGGTCCCCGGGTAGCCAGGGTAAACATTGGGTTACTAAGCGCAGGGCCGCGCTTAGTAACCCGATGTTTACCCTGGTTACCATTGTAAATGTAAAAAAAACAAACAGTACATACTCACCTTCTGCTGTCTGTCACACGTTCCTCGCCGTCTGCTTCCCGCACTGACTGTGAGTGCCGGCCGTATAAGGCACAGCGGTGACGTCACCGCTGTGCTCTGCTTTTACTTTACGGCCGGCACTCAGTCAGTGCGGGAAGCAGACGGCGAGGGACGTGTGACAGACAGCAGAAGGTGAGTATGTACTGTTTTTTTTTTTTTTTTTACATTTACAATGGTAACCAGGGTAAACATCGGGTTACTAAGCGCGGCCCTGCGCTTAGTAACCCGATATTTACCCTGGTTACCACTGTAAAACATCGCTGGCATCGTTGCTTTGGCTGTCAAACACGACGATACACGCCGATCTGACGACCAAATAAAGTTCTGAACTTTCAGCAACGACCAGCGATATCACAGCAGGATCCTGATCGCTGCTGCGTGTCAAACACAACGATATCGCTATCCAGGACTCTGCAACGTCACGGATCGCTATCGTTATCGCTGCAAAGTCGTTTAGTGTGAAGGTACCTTAAGGCTTTTCGTCTGCCTGCTTGCTGATATTCTCTCCGTGCTGGACACTCCAATGTCAGTCCACATAACTGATCATGAGCAGTCTTTTATTCACTTTTTTTCATGTGTTTAATGTTAATAATTCTTTAATCCCTGAAACTAAGGCAGGCATCACATGTCTGTACGAGAACTGCAATTTCCAGAGCGACCGCATGTCTACTGACTCAAATAAACAGCCTCTTAGGGAGATATGAGGCTGTATGACTTCCAAAAAAACCCTGCGTAGTAGCAGGTACTCTGAAAGAACAAAGTGTGGCAGTTCAACTCACTCAGCGGTACATGGAGGTAGAAAACGGGAACACTGTCTCTTTAAATCTGCTGTTGGTTTATTATATAGCAGCATAAACCAACATGAAGGGAAAAGTAAAACGCAGCCTTTCAGGCATAACAGGAAAACCAAAAAAAAGCAAAAATGCTATAACACAGTCCATACATTTGCCGGGAGCTGTCCTCTCAAGAGCAACACTGGTTCATTCTTTCCACTTCAGGACACAAACCACTGGAGATCCTCTCTTCAGCCCTGCTGAACCAAGACTGCCTCTGGATTCCAGCTATTTTATCCCCAGCCCACACCCTGGGGTGGAGATAAGGTGGACATCCTCCTATCAGCTTTATGGATGTCCACATTAAAGCCAGCCAATTATAAAAATTTAGCTTAACCACTCACCGCCCTTAGTGTGCAGGAGGAAAATCTCTTGGATTTACATCACTGACGCCATTAAGTGAAGTGAAACCTATCTCCCCTTCAGCACTTTACCGGTGACTTTGTCACAAAAGAAAAGGTGTCCAAATAACTACTGGTAATGAAGATACAGGATACATGAAATGACTAAGGTGCTGCTCTAATAGAAACATTAATCCTACAAAGAGAGGACAAAATATACTACAAAAGGTGCATAAAATATTATTTTAATATATACGTTAATAATGTGACCCACAGGAAAATGGTGGCATTACAGTAGAGGACATAAATACAGAGCAAAACTGAGCTTTAGTCTGGTTCCAGTAACATGTAAGACAAGATCTTCAGTGGGTTGATATAAATGGGGATAGAAAATGTGATTCTATTTGCTAATAAATATTTTCTAGAACTGCAGTACATACCCTAAGCGCGTAGAAACGACAATGCTACTACAGTAAGTTATTTTTTTTTGTGTGTATAAATATATATGTGTGTGTGTGTGTGTGTGTATATGTGCATGTCTTCCTTCAAGATTGTTGGAAGACCATTCCCGGTGACTACCTCTTGAAGCTCATCAAGAGAATGCCAAGAGTGTGCAAAGCAGTCATCAAAGCAAAAGGGGGCTACTTTGAGGAACCTAGAATGAGACATATTTTCAGTTGTTTCACGTGCGTGTGTGTATATGTGTATATATATATATTATATATCATATTGTATTATTATGTGTGTGTATATATTTTGTTATAACCAAACGCTGGAAACTGAGCCCGTTGGGAAATAATCCGGGAAACAAAGCAAATCTAACATTTTCAAATATTCCTGAAGGGAATAAGGAATGGAAAGATCGACTTATTTTCACATTGAGCAATCCAGTGTCTGACCTTTCCTCCACAGATTTCTGCATTGATATCATTACTATAAAGTACTTTTCATGCACAAGAATCACAGTTGTGACATGTTTTAGGGTATGTGCACACGTTAAGGATTTTTTCCTGACAAAAACCGGACATTTCTGTCAAAAATCCGCATGCTTTTTTTTCGCGTTTTTTGTGCTTTTTTTTCGCGTTTTTGCCAATGCATTAAATAGCGGGAAAAATGCGAAAAATCCGCAAAATTAATGAACATGCTACTTTTTTACCGCGATGCGTTTTTTTCGCGGAAAAAACGCATCATGTGCACAAAAATTGCAGAATGCATTCTAAATGATAGGATGCATATGTATGCGTTTTTATTGCGAAAAAACTTGAAAAATCCTGAACGTGTGCACATACCCTTAATGTTCTGAGTAACTGCTTGAAGACTGTCCATGTCTGTATTCTTGACTTAAATTCTCTAGTTGGTAATCTGAGATAAATGTTTGAGCAGGAAGTGTAATATGTCACTGCCGTCATAGTGCATATAGTGGTATGTCCTCATTCAGAGATCAGTTTATTTTTATGTATGAGAAAAACTAACAGTTGCGTTAGATTTTCAGAATGTTGGAAGTGTTTCATTTTTTTTTTTTGCCTGTCACTGAGGAAAAAAATTTCTCCTATCAATCAGGCAATGAAAAACAGCTCACAGATGGCATCAGTGCTGTGCGATTTATTTTTTTAGTTTTCATGCACCCATAGACTTTCATTGTTGAGTTTGATCGGACACTTGGATAAATATTGAAAATTTCTCAGCGATTTTGCACTGGCCGCTCAGTCCGCAAAAAACAATCACTGACTAGTGAACAGCCCCATTAACTATCACAGGTGCGAGTGCTATCCTTGAAATATATGGAAGGCAGGCATACATGAAAAACTGACTTCTGTAAGGGCCCCAGTTGTGTTTGCTTTACGACCCATGGAATTTGTAAAAGGTAGTGGCACGCTCCACATTTGGGCATGATGCAAACCCCATTACGGTCCTTCGCTCTCAAATTTTAGTTTGGGAGCAAACTGTATCATATTGGCTTCCCACCAAGAAATCGTTCTGATTTTTGGATATTTGTGCTGTAATCCAAGGTCATTAAGTGAGATACTGTATTTCTCATGAATAGGGTCAACTACTACAGCAGGCCAATATTTCTGAAGACACTATTTCCTCTTTTGCCATCGAGAATGGTTTATAATAGACATTAATTTGGGTCAGGAGACCCATGTTCAGTCTGGAAATTGTGCAAGGTACCTGGATTGTGATAATCAGGACTAAAGATGTAGACGAGGGTCTAATATAATTAAAGCAGTCATTAGAGTCAGTGTATATTTTCAGGACTATTTCTGTAAGTTTCTGACTGTAAATTAACATGAAACTTTGTATTATAGTTGTAATTATTTCAATATATAGGGGTATTCTGCTTACAAGATGGCACCTTCACGGTACTGTACGATTCCCGGCCATATAGCTGGTTACATATGTTCCAGTATATGTCTCGCTGCTATTTCTTGACTATGCCATGTCTGAATAGCTCTTGAAGTGATGCATCTACACTACTGAATTCTGTCTGTCAAACTCCTATTTGCGTAGATTGAAGTAGACAATCCTCTGCGAGTGGTAGAACCACAAATCCCTCTCCTGTCCTGCTGATAGCATTTACCTTCAGTGACAGATTATCGCAGGCCCATCAGCCCAAGTCTTATCTCATCTATCAACATGTGATGTGAGCCTGTTCTTGGCACTAAATATACTGCTTTTCTGAATCAAGCTTTAGGTGGCTTTCGGCCAAATGCTCTCTTGACCTATTCTGTCCCAACTACTTCATAAACCCGTAATTGCTGTGATGGGGAAAAAGGGAAAAGCCGCTATCAGGCGAACGTCTTCGTACAGTTACCAGCCATATACATTAGGGTCCATTCACACTGCAGTGTACTTTGAAGATATACATTGGAGGATTTCCTGAAATAGAATATATAATATATATATATATATATATATATATATATATATATATACAGTTAGGTCCATATATATTTGGACAGACACAACATTTTTCTGATTTTGGTTATAGACATTACCACAATGAATTTTATACAAAACCATTCAGATGCAGTTGAAGTTCAGACTTTCAGCTTTCATTTGAGGGTATCCACATTAAAATTGGATGAAAGGTTTAGGAGTTTCAGCTCCTTAACATATGCCACCCTGTTTTTAAAGGGACCAAAAGTAATTGGACAATTGACTCCAAGGCTATTTCATGGACAGGTGTGGGCAATCCCTTCATTATGTCATTCTCAATTAAGCAGATAAAAGGCCTGGAGGTGATTTGAGGTGTGGTGCTTGCATTTGGAAGGTTTTGCTGTGAAGTAAACATGCGGTCAAAGGAGCTCTCCATGCAGGTGAAACAAGCCATCCTTAAGCTGCGAAAACAGAAAAAACCCATCCGAGAAATTGCTACAATATTAGGAGTGGCAAAATCTACAGTTTGGTACATCCTGAGAAAGAAAGAAAGCACTGGTGAACTCATCAATGCAAAAAGACCTGAGCGCCCACGGAAGACAACAGTGGTGGATGATCGCAGAATAATCTCCATGGTGAAGAGAAACCCCTTCATAACAGCCAACCAAGTGAACAACACTCTCCAGGAGGTAAGCGTATCAATATCCAAATCTACCATAAAGAGAAGACTGCATGAAAGTAAATACAGAGGGTTCACTGCACGGTGCAAGCCACTCATAAGCATCAAGAATAAAATGGCTAGACTGGACTATGCTAAAAAACATCTAAAAAAGCCAGAACAGTTCTGGAAGAACATTCTTTGGACAGATGAAACCAAGATCAACCTCTACCAGAATGATGGAAAGAGAAAAGTATGGCAAAGGTGTGGTACAGCTCATGATCCAAAGCATACCACATCATCTGTAAAACACGGCGGAGGCAGTGTGATGGCTTGGGCATGCATGGCTGCCAGTGGCACTGGGTCACTAGTGTTTATTGATGATGTGACACAGGACAGAAGCAGCCAAATGAATTCTGAAGTATTCAGAGACATACAGTGTGCTCAGATCCAGCCAAATGCAGCAAAACTGATTGGTCGTAGTTTCATACTACGGATGGACAATGACCCAAAACATAAAGCCAAAGCAACCCAGGAGTTTATTAAAGCAAAGAAGTGGAATATTCTTGAAAGGCCAAGTCAGTCACCTGATCTCAACCTAATTGAGCATGTGTTTCACTTGTTAAAGACTAAACTTCAGACAGAAAGGCCCACAAACAAACAGCAACTGAAAACCACCGCAGTGAAGGCCTGGCAGAGCATCAAAAAGGAGGAAACACAGCGTCTGGTGATGTCCATGAGTTCTAGACATCAGGCAGTCATTGCCAACAAAGGGTTTTGAACCAAGTACTAAAAATGAACATTTTATTTAAAATTATTGAATCTGTCCAATTACTTCTGGTCCCTTTAAAAACAGGGTGGCACATGTTAAGGAGCTGAAACTCCTAAACCCTTCATCCAATTTTAATGTGGATACCCTCAAATGAAAGCTGAAAGTCTGAACTTCAACTGCATCTGAATTGTTTTGTTTAAAATTCATTGTGGTAATGTCTATGACCAAAATTAGAAAAATGATGTCTCTGTCCAAATATATATGGACCTAACTGTATATATATATATATATATATAGTGTGAGGGTGATCTCTTAAAGTGAGATCTATATGATTGCTTGTGCCTGACCAAATATAAGCTGAGTGCAATATATATATATATATATATATATATATATATATATATATATATATATATACATATATACATATATATATATATATATATATACATATACATATATATATATATATATATATATATATATATATATATATATATATATATAGCCATAGACAACCATGTCGTAATCATGCTGTACATTTGTCATTGGAAGACTTGTAATAATGACGTATACTGGGCTGGTGGAGGCCAAAATAACACTGAATTCTGATAATGCACTTCTAAATTAATGGCAGAATGAATGAAATAAAAATGTAATTTTGATGGTTCGTTTCGGCTCTATTCTATAGATGGGTGGAAAAACTTTGACTTGATAAACTTTGTACTCTCATTCTGCTTTACATTTCATACATGATCCGCTGTTTAAGAACTCTGCTAGGCAGCACACTCGTGCACATCTGTTTTCAGGCTCCTTTTACTCTGTCTTCAGTGTCTTTTCTTTTAGCTTAGGGGAAAGCTCTCGACGCCGTTGTAGAATGCATTCAATGACCTCCATTGACCCTCCGCTCTGGAATTATGTCAGCAGGTGTTTGATCTTGTAGCAGACATTGGTTTTGATAAGCATACAAAAGGAGGCATCAAAAGTTTTGTCATCAGAGGAAACACTTCTGAAAATGCAGCAGTTACGGCCATCAGCTTGTCTCTGGGATCTATCCCTCAATGGGGTTAAGGGTTCGTTTCCATCTGTGTATAAATCGGATAAGTGCGATCAGATAAAAAATCGGATTGCACTCTGACTAATGTTATTCAATGATTTTGTGCTAACCTGCAATTTTTTTTTCTCCATTTGGATGAGCAAAAAAATCACAGCATGTTGCAAGTGGCTGCGTATATTGGCCGAGACTCGAAAATGCAAGTGAATGGGTTTGCGAAAAAAATAGCACAGCACATGGATCATGTATGTGTTTGATTTTTTTTTTATGCACATTATCTCAAAGGAAACCATACAGTTGTGGCCAAAAGTATTCACACCCCTGCAATTCTGTCAGATAATACTCAGTTTCTTCCTGAAAATGATTGCAAGCACAAATTCTTTGGTATTATCTTCATTTAATTTGTCTTAAATGAAAAAACACAAAAGAGAATGAAGCAAAAAGCAAAACATTGATCATTTCACACAAAACTCCAGAAATGGGCCAGACAAAAGTATTGGCACCCTCAGCCTGATACTTGGTTGCACAACCTTTTAGCCAAAATAACTGCGACCAACCGCTTCCGGTAACCATCAATGAGTTTCTTACAATGCTCTGCTGGAATTTTAGACCATTCTTCTTTGGCAAACTGCTCCAGGTCCCTGATATTTGAAGGGTGCCTAATCCAAACTGCCATTTTTTAGATCTCTCCACAGGTGTTCTATGGGATTCAGGTCTGGACTCATTGCTGGCCACCTTAGAACTCTCCAGTGCTTTCTCTCAAACCATTTTCTAGTGCTTTTTGAAGTGTGTTTTGGGTCATTGTCCTGCTGGAAGACCCATGACCTCTGAGCGAGACCCAGCTTTCTCACACTGGGCCCTACATTATGCTGCAAAATTTGTTGGTAGTCTTCAGACTTCATAATGACATGCACACGGTCAAGCAGTCCAGTGCCAGAGGCAGCAAAGCAACCCCAAAACATCAGGGAACCTCCGCCATGTTTGACTGTAGGGACCGTGTTCTTTTCTTTGAATGCCTTTTTATCTCCTGTAAACTCTATGTTGATGCCTTTGCCCAAAAAGCTCTACTTTTGTCTCATCTGACCAGAGAACATTCTTCCAAAACATTTTAGGCTTTTTCAGGTAAGTTTTGGCAAACTCCAGCCTGGCTTTTTTATGTCTCGGGGTAAGAAGTGGGGTCTTCCTGGGTCTCCTACCATACAGTCCCTTTTCATTCAGACGCCAACGGATAGTATGGGTTGACACTGTTGTACCCTCGGACTGCAGGGCAGCTTTAACTTGTTTGGATGTTAGTCGAGGTTCTTTATCCAACAACCGCACAATCTTGCGTTGAAATCTCTTGTCAATTTTTCTTTTCCATCCACATCTAGGGAGGTTAGCCACAGTGCCATGGGCTTTAAACTTCTTGATGACACGGCGCACGGTAGACACAGGAACATTCAGGTCTTTGGAGATGGACTTGTAGCCTTGAGATTGCTCATGCTTCCTCACAATTTGGTTTCTCAAGTCCTCAGACAGTTCTTTGGTCTTCTTTCTTTTTTCCATGCTCAATGTGGTACACACAAGGACACAGGACAGAGGTTGAGTCAACTTTAATACATGTCAACTGGCTGCCAACACCTGTTAGGGGCCACAGGTAAGTTACAGGTGCTGTTAATAACACAAATTAGAGAAGCATCACATGATTTTTCGAACAGTGCCAATACTTTTGTCCACCCCCTTTTTTATGTTTGGTGTGGAATTATATCCAATTTGGCTTTAGGACAATTCTTTTCGTGTTTTTTCATTTATGACAAATTAAATGAAGATAATACCAAAGAATTTGTGTTTGCAATCATTTTCAGGAAGAAACTGAGTATTATCTGACAGAATTGCAGGGGTGTCAATACTTTTGGCCACAACTGTACAGTAAATTCAGTCTGAACTGTCAGAATATAGAAATGTCAGTGAGATATATATTTTGCGCTGTGCGTGTGTAGTTTTCTGTACTTGTATTTAGCTAATAAATGTCAAAGATGGCAAGTAGGTCCCTGTTATTTTTAATAACCAGCTGAGGGAAATTAGACAGCTGTGAGCTGATGTTGTTGTTCTGAGATGGGGCCAATAAACATGGAGCTTACCAGCCTATTATTGTCAGTGTACAGCTGTTTGTATAGCATTTACTGATAATAAAGGGGGGACCCCCCCAAAAAAATATGGGGTCCCTCCTATTTTTAGTAACCAGCTAAGACTAAGCAAACAGCTGCGGGCTGATATTAGTAGTCTGGGAATGAGTCATGAAAATTTCCCCCTTTCCCATACTAAAACCAGCCCTTAGTAGCCCCAGAAATAACTCCTCCATTAGATATGCCAGTTTTGGAGCTTAGCCTTGGATCTTCTTGATTTTCCCTGATGCAGTGGCAATCAAGGTAATGGTTTTGGGATTGTTGTCAGCTGTGTAATGTCCACTGACATCAAGCCAAGGGCTTAGTAATGGAGAGGTGCCTATCGGACACCACCATTATTAACCCTGTAGTAAAAAGAAATACACAAGTCATGTAATTTATATAAAACATTTCCCAACAATTACCCTCTCGAAGGGTATGTTCCCACTGTCAGTTAATGCTGTGGGCTGGACACTGTGTAGATCCGCAGCGTCCAGATGTTACAGCATAGTGGATGGGATTTCAAGAAATCCCATCTCCGCTATGCGTGCATCGGCACCCATGGCTTCCCTGCGGAGACTGACATGCGGCGCGTCTTTCCATACCGGAGCATGTCTGTTTATCTTGCGGAGATGCTCAGTCTCCGCAAGATAAATATCAGTCTCCGCAAGATAAATATCACCAGTCCAATGTATTGGGTGCGGTGATTCTGCACGGTTCAATGAACACGTGAAATCACCTGCATTCAAAAGCCGGCAGCGCTTTGGACGGAGCTGACATGTGCTGCGTCCAAAATTCTGCCGATTACTGACCGGTAGGGACGTAGCCTTACCCATTTATTAGCGAAAAAAATAATCCACAGGGTCCGCTGTTACTCCATAATATGGAGGTCTCACGACAATCCCCGACTCTGCTACAACTGGAGGCTGTATTGAGTGGTGACATCAGTAACATAACCACTCACTGACACATTGAGACTAGTGTGAGTGGCGAGCTGTGACGTCATTAAAGTTACCACAGGCCTCAGAAGGTGGTTCTCACAGTAACCTCTGTGTGAGCCAGCAAGCTGTGAACTGTGGTAAAGTTATGGCTGCCAGCTCACACAGAGTTTTCCATAGTGGAATCATTGTGAGACCTCCATTCTATGAACCCTGTGTTTTGGGTTTTTTTCTTATAAAAAGGGAGTTTGTCTGGGAGTGCTCTTTACAATTAGACGACTATTTGTGTGTTTCTTTCTTTTGATTACGGGTTAGTAATGGGGGTGTCTGTCAGACACCTCTCCATTACTAATCCCTGGGCTTGATGTCAGCAGACATTACACAGCTGACATCAACCCGAAAATCATTATCCCAATTTCCACCCAACCAGGGCAATCAGGAAGAGCCGAGGCTAAGTGCCAGAACTGGCATATCTAATGGATGCGCCATTTCTGGGGCAGGTGAGGACTGGTGTTATTAGGCTGAGAAAAGCCATGGATATAGGCCCTTTTATAGACTATTAATATCAGCCCGCAGCTGTCTTCTTAACCCTTGCTGGTTATTAAAAATAGGGGGACCCCACATTTTTTTCTTTTTGAGTACCCCTTTTTAATAACCAGTAAAGGCCACACAGACAGCGGTGAGCTGTTATTTATAGGCCAGGAAGCTCCGTGGATGTTTCCCCTTCCCAGAATAATAACATAACACCGGCTCACAGCTGTCTACTTTTCCTCAGATGATTAAACAAAAGGGGGATCCCACACCTTTTTTTCTTTAATTTAAATAAGGATTAACTCTCATTATTGCCTTTCATTTGGCACTAGTTTATTAAATGTAGGGGGCTTGTGACATTAAATATCTACAGGACAGCTGTCCTATTTATTATATCTATCTAGATCTATACATGATTGCTTTATTAGTGTAACGAGCTTTAAATGGCAGAATTAGAGTGTGTAAAAGCTGATGTTAAAAATGCAAAATTGCATACTCGTGTCACATGCGAGGTGAGAAATCGCATTGAAGTCGTCCTACCTTTCTGGATTAACATTGGAGCGATTTTGCATGCGCAGATGAGTGAGCCCTAAGAAAACGCCTACTGTCAGATACAATGTGGGGGCACCTTCTGTTGGGAGTGTTTTTTTTTTTTTTTGTTTTGTTTTTATAGAAATCCTCCAAGGTACATATTCGATGAAAGGTTCAGATGAGATGGGAACAGATTTTGAGGACAATTGATCTCCACCTTGATTCGTGGTTAACGTTTTTAATAAAGTACACATCTCTTAATTGACATAATGAACTTTTCAAGTAACTCAGAAATGTCGGATGGCTCATTCATTGGCATCATATACATGCTTTTTGTACCAATTTTATGTACTAGCCATAATGATTAAAAGATTATTAATCTCATTAGCAAACATTAGCAGTCCGAAGGATTTTTCTTTTAGGCTGGAGTCGCACCCCCGTAGAATACGGGGGAGTGCTATGCGAAAAAACATCGCATAGCACTTGGCCCAGCGTTAATCTATGGGGCAGCTCACATCACTGTTTATTTTCTCAAGCGTATTCAGCGTGCAAGTAAAATTGCAGCATGCTGCATTTGCCACTGAGTCTAGTTAATGCAAGGCTATGGGTGCAAGAAAAAAATCGCACAACACTCGGACGCATATTCATTACTTTAATGAGTGCTATGTGACCACTGAACATGGGAAGATGCCGCCGGCTCCCGGAGACCATCTGACAGTGAGACGCTGCCAGGGACCGCGCCAGGAGCAGGTGAGTATAACAGGGGAAGGTGAGCATTGTGTGATATTCACCTCTCCCCGTGCCGCTCTGT
The DNA here is from genome assembly GCF_051348905.1 of Ranitomeya variabilis. NCBI lineage: Eukaryota > Metazoa > Chordata > Amphibia > Anura > Dendrobatidae > Ranitomeya > Ranitomeya variabilis. The sequence continues at coordinate 224,041,558 of NC_135236.1, read as the reverse complement.
CTTCTGTCCTCTGGCTGTGACTGTTCAGGTCAGAGGGCGCAATGACGTAGTTAGTGTGCACGCCGCCCTCTGCTTGAACAGTCACTGTGGAGGATGGAAGACAGAGCGGCGCGCAGCGTTTGAACGGGGAAGGTGAATATCGCAAGTGTCGGGGGCCTGAGCGAAGAGATGTGAGTATGTGATTTTTTTATTTTAATCGCAGCAACATCATATGGGACATAATGTATGGAGCAACTTATGGGGCATAATGTATGGAGCTTCTTATGGAACATAATCTATGGAGCATTTTATGGGGCATAATCTATGAAGCATTTTATGGGGCATAATCTATGGAGCATTTTAAGGGGCATAATGTGTGGAGCATTTTATGGGGTATAATGTGTGGAGCATCTTATGGGGCATAATGTATGGAGCACCTTATGGGGTATTATCTATGGAGCATCTTACGGGGCATTATCTATGGAGCATCTTATGGGGCATAATCTATGGAGCATCTTATGGGGCATAATCTATGGAGCATTTTATGGGGCATAATCTATGGAGCATCTTATGGGGCCATCAACCTTTATGCAGCATTGTATGGGGCAAATGTTTCTATGGAGCATCTTATGGGGCCATCAACCTTTATGCAGCATTGTATGGGGCAAATGTTTCTATGGAGCATCTTATGGGGCCATTATTAACCTTTGCCCCTTATAATGCTGCACATGGCCCCATACAGATATTTGCCCCATATAATGCTGCACATGGCCCCATAAGATGCTCCATACAGACATTTGCCCCATATGCTGTTGCTGCGATTAAAAAAATAAAAAATGACATACTCACCTTTCAGGCCCCCGGCACTTGCTATATTCACCTGCTCCCCTTTCCAGCGCCGACCGCCGCTGTCTTCCCCGTCCTCTGCACTGACTGTTTAGGCAGAGGGCGGCACGCACTAATCGCGTCATCACGCCCTCTGACCTGAGCGTCACTGCAGAGGACGCAGACGACACAGCGGCGCCGACGCTGGAATGGGGAGCAGGTGAATATCGCACACTGCGTTATACTCACCTGCTTCTGGCGCGGTCCCTGCACGTCTGTTCCCCGGCGCCGGCAGCTTCTTCCTATAGTGAGCGGTCACATGGTACTGTTCATTACAGTAATGAATATGCGGCTCCACCCCTATCGGAGTGGAGTTGGGTTCCATATTCATTACTGTAATGAGCGGTGCCATGTGACCGCTCACTACAGGAAGAAGCTACTGGCAAAGGGGAACCTGGGATCTGCAGGGACCGCGCCAGGAGCAGGTGAGTATTAGGGTATGTGCAGACGATGCGGAAAATGCTGCAGATCCGCAGCGTTTCCGCAGCTGCGGGTCAGCAGCAGTTTCCCATGAGTTTACATTGCAATGTAAACCTATGGGAAACAAAAAACGCTGTGCACATGCTGCGGGAAAAAACGCCCGGAAACACAGCGGTTTACATTCCTCAGCATGTCACTTCTTTCTGCTTATTCCGCAGTGGTTTTACAGCTGCTCCTATAGAAAACCACAGTTGTAAAACCGCAATGAAATCTGCAGTAAAACCGCAGTAAATCCGCAATAAATCTGCAGCAAAAACTCAGCGTTTTTGCCCTGCACATTTATCAAATCCGCTGTGGAAAAATCCGCAGTGGACCATTATACGTGTGCACATAGCCTTATTACAGAGCTCGGCTCCCCTTCCCCTGCCGACCCCCTGGGTATGACTCAAGTATAAGCCAAGAGGGTTACTTTTAGCCCAAAAAAGTGGGCTGAAAATCTCGGCCGGATGTACTCGCACTACACTCGTGCAGCTCTCGGCAGGAAGACTTGGACCGATTTTTCATACGTTTAGTATGACTTCGACCTTAATATTATGCTCTGATTTCACTTTCTAAAAATCTACCTGATTGGACCTTGGATAACTCCACTGGATCAGTGTGATCAGAGTATCAATGGAAAATCGGGTACGTGGCAAATAGAAAGTGCGTATTACAGTTTACGAACATTTTGCAACACTGTATTGTCTTTTGTCTGCTGCATTGTTAATGGAAGCTATCTTATGGGGATGATTCATGTAGCTGGTTTATTGCTTGGAGCTAGCAGGGACGCTAATGTTATTTTGCAGTTTGAAGTGACTTGTGAATTATTGAAAGTTTGGCTACATAAAAATTTCACACAAACGTTACATAGCAAAAAGATTGGTTGTTTCTTTCCGTTCTACCTGGGGTATTTGTAGTGTGACTATCTTGTCAGAACTCTGGGTGACCTGCCTTCCAAATTGTCAACCCTGCAGACTCATTAGAAAATGTTAGTACCTGATAAGGGCCAAGGAGTAGAATACTGAAAGCCTATGACTTTGCAGGTCTTAAAGGTAGACTAAATAAATGACTAAATGTGAAGGATGAAAGTAAACTTGCAAAAACCCTGCTAACTGAAACAACGTAGGCAAGATTCTCCTGTATCTGGAACAGTCTTGTAGAAATCCAAGACACTGGGACTAATTTTCTTCTTACCTGTTCTATTTTCGGTTGGGGAGTGGCCAAGGGTCGTGGCTCAGTTTATAGGTAGGACTTAAAGGGATGCTGTCAGCAGAGAATGACTGGTCAAACAATGCACAGGCGCTTGGTGCATCATGGAGGGCCATACCTTTAAATACACCTGCCCACCTGCTTATTTTCCATCTATCGCCGCCCTTCTCTGGATATATGAAGCCAGAGCTGTCAATCAAAGAAGAGGGTGAGGATGGAGATAGTGGGGAGGTGTATTTAAATTATTGTGCTCACACAGTTCCCTGCTGTATATATGCCCCCAATCCGCCTTACAAAACAAGAAAGAGACCTTTTATCATTCTCCCCTACAAGCCGGTCTGGTCCGATGGGCGTCGCTGGTCTTGATATGGCGCCTCCTCTCTTCTTGTGATCAGTCATCCGGCACTGATTCATGTATGACTTATCCTACGTCATCCACACAGTATCCGGCATCTTGCTCCTGTGGATGCGTTCTGCTCTCTGCCTTGTCGAGGGCTGAGTAAAGTACTGCAGTGCGTGTGCGCCGGCTCTTTGGCCTTTTCCTGCACATGTCCACTGCGGTACTTTATTCTGCCCTTTACAGGGTATAGAGAAGTACGCCTGCGCAGGAGCGGGTTGCTGAATACTGTGTGGATCACGTAGGATGCATCTTCCACACGAAGGAGGACGGTGATCTCAAGGAGAGAAGACTCCGTATCAAGGCAAGTGACGCTCATCAGACCAGGCCGTCCTGCTGGGGAGTATTATAAAAGGTCTTTCTCTTTTCTTGCCTGCCGAATTAGGGGCATATATTATATTATATTGTTAACAATCTACACTGAACAGAGCAGAAGGGAGAGGCTCCTGCTGCAGAAACAGTTGTCTTCCACCCACACGTAGGGTTGTGAGGAGGAAAGTGGACTTGTCTCGGCTCCTGAGACACAGAAGATACCCTGGCATGTTTTTTAGGTTTAGTTGAAGTATGAGAGTAAAAGGAGGAGCTTGTTTTTTTTGTTCGTTTAGTACTCCTTGTAAAGCAGTAGTCTGAAATGAGAACAGAGTGATCTGTTTAGTATTTTTTCAAGGAGCTTTTTTCCACATTAATCTTGCTTTGGTCTATTCAATTGTAAAACCATATCCCTCTAAACACTAGCAAAAGATACGCAAAATGAATCCATTTATTGGGATCAATCTGTTTTTAGCTAAAATATTTTCAAGGTTTTCATGGCAGTGGTATTGTACTAGTAGGTGAGGCTTCATTTACACCGTGCCATGTTTGCATTCTCTATATTATCTTTTGGATTTACTCGTAGTTTTGGCAAACAACAAAATCAATAAGGTGTCTGTTTTCTCTCTAACGTACTTTTGACTGCCTGTTGTCAGGAGTAATTTTGCAGCACACATAGGTATGGCTCTTGTACAATTGCTCATCTTGACTTTCTATCCAGTAAATTCTTCTATTTTCCATTAGGTCTGTGACATCACGTGATTAAAAACTGACCAACTGAATCCTTCTAAGCTCTATGTATATACAGGAGGTCAGTTATCTCTGTATGAGTAATAAATGACTGCAAAAGTGTCTGGCAGGTGAGAGGAACAGAGCATCTGGGCCAGTTAGCTGGGTGGGAAGGCAAAATGTGCAATTGTAAGTACACCAATCCATAAAATATAATGACTGCAATATATTAAGAGGATTAAAACTTTGATGGGAGGAGGAGTGCTTCTTTACATTTTATTGCTGCCCTCTGAAGTTGCTCAATATGACATTGTTGCTTTTGGTCCAGAAAACCGTTATGAACCCATGGTAAAGAGGATAACAGTGAGTCTGGTAGGCAGTTTGGGACTGTCAAGTGATTGGATAGTAGCAAACACAATGGGTGCTGGGCATGGAGGGTCTAGAAGCTAGACTACTGCACACAGAAAGAGTGGTAAGTTGCAGGAGGAGCTGGCCAGACTTTTGTTTTTGTTTTTGTTTGTTTGTTTTTTTTTTTTTGTTTTTTTTTTAGCATGGAGCACCAGAACGTCAGTCTTATTGTTGTGTTTATTAGAGATTTGCTTGCTTGTCAGTTCAAGTGCATAAATTTCACCTGGAAAGTGTTCAGCGTCCAAAATCTGTTTCCATTCAGTGACAGTAAGCGGAAGAAGACTTGAGGGCTGCGTCTCATTTATACATAAGGCCTACATTAGCATTTCTGTCCTGAATCTGGTGGGGGCACATGTGTCTTTGTTTCTCTGTGCAGGGAGCATCCCTAGTACACAACCCTGCAGACAGGGCGGAGACTGGACCTCTGGAACACACTTCATCATGATTTGAGTTTAAAGGAAATTGTTTAAGGAGGAGAGTGTGAACTCTTCTGCCCATCCTGGGGGCTGATTCCAGGAGAGGGGAACAAAAAGCCGCATTATTAGTGAGGTGGTTGGTGCAGTGACGCCGAGGGGCGAGGATCTGTTGTTGAGGTCCCGGCTCACCTGTATGGATGGACCATGGAGATTGGAGATCGATTGCTGGCTGGAGCTTGATACACGTGCTATGGTTGTGATATCTATTGACTGGCTGTGAGGAACTATCTTAAGGATTGTTGTTGCCTGCTGGAGTGGAGACTTGTGCTATGGTCGTGGTATTGAGCATGGACTTTGACTACAGACTATACTGGTAGGAAATGCAAATTCTGTGGAACAACCAAAAGTTGGGAGACAACGGGTATCGCCTGCTACGGGGGGCAGTGAACTATTGGCCCCAGGATGGGATCTTGCGGACAGGGGACATTGATTTGTGCCTATCATACCCGGAATAGCTGTAAGACCATGGATGTAAGGAATATAAAATAGTTGGTTTGTTAACCTGCCTAAGTGATTATTACAACCCACAACCTCAGATCTTCACACAAAGCATGAGCATTGGGGCAGTTTCCGGACATAATAGACTGATATTCTGCCTTCAATCTACTTTTGAAGCACACAATGTGTGCTTTTACTCTGGCGTTGGGTGAAGTGACAGGGACACCTTGGTTGCAGACATTCTGTGCTTATGTTTTACACTATTTTGCTGCAGATATTGTAGTATGTGCCTCACCTATCTTTGTGTTTACCCAAGCCATAATGGTCTTCCAGTCAGTTATGTTTGGACCATGTGTTTTCTGACGGATCGCATTAGTCATTGTTTGGTGATGTGGGGAGGGAAGGCTTGGTTGGAGCTGTATCCACAGCACAAATTAGGGGCGTATAGTGCATTGGAATACTCGTTATACTCTGTAACAATCTGTTTCATTAAAATCCACATCTATAAATGAGTAAATCTCGATCACCGTGACATTGTTTCGTTAGCACTGTCCCGAATTGCACGCAGTGTAAGATGTGTATTTAATCAGCTTGCTATCTACTGATCAGACTGATGATTATTAGTGCGCCGCTGTGTTGTAGAGGTGAGGATATTCCAGGTCATGTGTACTAATCAGGTGTAAAAAAAAAAAGGACTGCATATTACATCAAAGCTCCCATTTCATCTGATTTGCAATGGACTGATTTCTTATTCTCAGTTCTCATTAATGTACTATATAGGATGGAGGGGAAAAAGGCTGCACTGAGGCAATTTTGTACGGTTCCTTGTTCCTTACTTTCTTTCTGATTGGAATCTTGCTAGTCATAGAATTCTCAAAGTAAAATAGTGTAGTAATTAGTGAGCATTAATCTGACAGAATGTAACTTTAGTCTTCTATTCTCCAAGTGGATTGTACAATCCTTTGATATTTCAATTTTCATAGAAGAATGTTGCCTACTTTTTCGAATGCCAAGTCCTTGGGTTGCAGGCTATGCATTTGCATTTTAAAATATAAAGACCCCAATAATGTGGTGTCGTTGTTTTATTAGAGTATATTTTGGTTTGTATTGTTTGCAGTTGACAACATTTAAGAGGAACACAACGTGTGGAGAAATGTTTAGGTTTTGTACAGTTTTTAAAGGGGTTGACCAATCTACGAAGAGAAATCTGCAACCCCTTGTGGTTCAACATTCACGTAACTGCAAGTACTCTATTTGTACAATTGTGGTCACATGCAGACATGACTGTTTCTTAATGTTCTAGTTGGCTTGTGACTATAAATATGCAGATCTTGTACATGAGGTCGTTGTACCCACTCGTATGGGGAAAACATTGGATAGCGTATTGCACACTGTCATGACTCGGCGGCAGACTGCAAGTGTGCTCCTGCCTCCTGAACGGTGCGACTCTCAGTAGTCATGTGACACTTTAATGGGGGTCTCAGAACCTAGTACCTCAGTGGTTAATGGGCTTACAGAATCTGAAGATGTATCCAAAAGTTTGGTATTTATTTGTATATCATGGCCATATTTGAAACTAAAGTCTTTCCGCTTTTTCTTATTTTGGATTCTAATTAAAAACTATGGTACAGTCCAGGTCTGCATTCACATTTGTCATAGCTTCAGAGCTGAAATCTCCCAGAAGTTCTTCCTGGCTTTAATATCCTGCAATTTAATCAATCTTTTAGATATTGCAATAATCAACCCATAGACTAGAATGGTACTAGAAAGGAAGACCCTCCCCCCCCTGTTATCTTTTCGCTAGTATTTACTGGCACAGTAGACATTTTGGAACCAGTTCAGGACATTGGTTTTTTGTACACAGCTGACAGTACATGCACCACCACTTAAAGCTGATCGCATTTTCGGTCCTTGTAGAAAATGTCCTGTCTGGTTTACATGCGAGTGCGCTACTTTCAGTTGTGTCAAGTGGCACATAGCCTTGGACAGTGTCAACATCTTGGATGACCTGCAAAGATTCATACGGAGGCGATGTGTTTTTAGGGTCATGGATTTGTGGTGCTTATTTTATCTCCCAAATCCAAAATAAATTCTGGAATGATGCTTTTAATTGTTTAAAACCCCGTCCCATGTAGGTTAAAAAAACAAACAAAACAAGCTATTTTCCCCCTTATAATTTAGAGATGTGAATTCTATTGTAAATAATGTAACTATAGTCCTGTAAACATTCTCCCAGTATTGCGTGCTCAACCTGTGTCCATGACCCCTTGCTGGTGATGTCCATGCCGTATGGACGTCTAGTTTAATTTTTGACAGTTTCTCATTCCTAGAGCTGAGCGTACACTGTAGAAAATGAGCCCCCTAGAGATTGTCATGTTCTGCCTGTACAGCGTGTGTTCCCGCTCCTCACCGGTACATGCGAGGCACCTCCTCGGAGCAGGCGGACGAGCCGCAGCCTCGCATTGTTTCTCAGATTAAACTCCAGGGTCTCCTATTTTTTTCTTTTTTTTTTTTAAAGCAAAGTCTAAACCAATCCAGTTATACTGTGAGTGCGGTCGTATCGTTATGTGGCTGGGTTTATTCTATTAAAACTGGATGCCTGACTGCAGATTGCCACGTCCTAGCTTCCTATATGCCGGGTCTTACCGCTATGTATTTGTGCTGCTGCACTCTGTGGATTAGCCCTCGGTTTTTATTCTACTTCTTCTGATCCTGTCCGCACTGTTCTAATTCTTGTGTACACAGACTGAATAATGGATTTTCTCATTACACTGAATAGTATGCACATTCTCATCTCCCCCATACATGTCTGGCATTCTTATAAAGCTAAGCAGATCATCGTGCCTGGCATTTCTCTGCTGGTTGGTGGCTCTCTATATTAATGTTTAGTTTCTTATTTATTTATTTTCTTCCACTGCATTGTCATATTCTGGAAGTGTCTTTAAAAATATTATACATTTTAATCTAGATTCACATTTGTACAGTGCATTTTGCTGGATGTATGCGCCTGAATAGCAGAACACTATATTCAGACACACATGGACGCGTAGCCATAGGCTGAACTGGGCAAGTATGAGGGAAAAGAATATGTTCATTTGTTTTGTAAAGGTCTAGCTTCTGTTAATAATAGTATCATTATTATATTATGTTATTATTATTTATTTTATTGTAATATTTTATTATATATTTTTATATTTATGATATCATTTTTTTGTCTAATTTTGACAACATATAAAAAACATACATTCGTTTCTCCATTTTCAATGGGAGATGTATTGAAATATATAGCAGTATGATTTAAAACTTGTACGTTTTCCTGTCTATGCTATTAAAAGCTAGTAGTCTTCAATTGCATCCTGAATCTTCGCCTGCACATAAAGGCTGTACATGATGATTTCTCATGCACAGCCCAAGGTGCTCTGATTGTGCCCATTTAAAAAATATAAGTATACGTGTGTGTGTACGTATGTGTGTGTGTGTGTGTGTGTGTGTGTATATATATATATATATATATATATATATCTGAAGAGCCCTGCGTTGCCTGGGCATAGTAAATATCTGTGGTTAGTTATAGCACCTCACTTCTCTTATTTTCCCATCACGCCTCTCATTTTCCCCCTCACATCTCTCAATTTCTCCCTTACACCTCTCATTTTCCCCCTCACTCTTATTTTCCCCCTCACTCCTCTTATTTTCTCCCTCACTCCTCTCATTCCCCCCTAACACTTGTCATTTCCACCTCACATCTGTCATTTTCCGATCACTCCACTATTTTCCCTCACTCCTCTCATTTTGTAAGCACACCTTTTCATTTTCACCTCACACCCCTCATTTTCACCTCACACCCCTCATTTTCACCTCACACCTTTAATTTTCCCCTCAGTATATACATGTTTGTCATCTCCCTTATATATAGTATACACCTGTATGTCATCTCCTGTATATAGTATATACCTGTATGTCATCTCCCCTGTAAATAGTATGTTCCTGCTGTATGTCATCTCCTCCTGTATATAGTATATACCTGTATGTCATCTCTTCTGTATATAGTATATACCTGTATGTGATCTCCTATATATAGTATATACCTGTATGTCATCTCCTGTATATAGTATATACCTGTATGTCATCTCCTCCTGTATATAGTATATACCTGTCATCTCCTCCTGTATATATTATATACCTGTAAGTCATCTCCTGTATATAGTATATACGTGTGTCATCTGCTCCTGTATATAGTATATACCTGTATGTCATCTCCCCTGTATATAGTATATACCAGTGTGTCATCTCCTCCTGTATATAGTATATATCTGTGTGTCATCTCCTCCTGTATATAGTATATATCTGTGTGCCATCTCCCCTGTATATAGTGTATATACCTGTGTGTCATCTCCTGTATATAGTATATATCTGTGTGTCATCTCCTTTATTAGACCTCGTTCACACGTTATTTGCTCAGTATTTTTACCTCAGTATTTGTAAGCTAAATTGGCAGCCTGATAATCCCCAGCCAACAGAAAGCCCACCCCCTGGCAGTATATATTAGCTCACACATACACATAATAGACAGGTCATGTGACTGACAGCTGCCGTATTTCCTATATGGTACATTTGTTGCTCTTGTAGCTTGTCTGCTTATTAATCAGATTTTTATTTTTGAAGGATAATACCAGACTTGTGTGTGTTTTAGGGCGAGTTTCATATGTTAAGTTGTGTGTGTTGAGTTTTGTGTGGCGACATGCATGTAGCGACTGTTGTGAGATGAGTTTTGTGTGGCGACATGTGTGTAGCAACTTTTTGTGTGTCGAGTTGCATGTGACAGGTTAGTGTAGCAAGTTGTGTGCAGCAAGTTTTGCGCGTGGCGAGTTTTTTTTGTGTGGTGCGTTTTGAGTATGTGCAAGTTTTTGTGTGAGGCAACTTTTGCATGTGTTGCAACTTTTGTGCATGTGGCAATGTTTCCCCGTGTGCAAGTTTTGCGTGTGGCAAGTTTTCCATGAGGTGAGTTTTGCATGTGTGGCGAGTTTTGTGTGAGCCTAGTTTTGCATGTGGCGAGTTTTGCGCGTGGCGAGTTTTGAGCGATGACTTTTGTGTTTCGACTTATGTGGCGAGGTTGGTGTTTATGTGGTGAAATGTGTGCTGAGGGTGGTATATGTGTTCAAGCACGTGGTAGTGTGTGGCGCATTTTGTGTGTGTTCATATCCCCGTGTGTGGTGCGTATCCCATGTCGGGGCCCCACCTTAGCAACTGTACAGTATATACTCTTTGGCGCCATCGCTGTCATTCTTTAAGTCCCCCTTGTTCACATCTGGCGGCTGTCAATTTGCCTCCAACACTTTTCCTTTCACTTTTTCCCCATTGTGTAGATAGGGGCAAAATTGTTTGGTGAATTGGAACGAGCGGGGTTAAAATTTCACCTCACAACATAGCCTATGACGCTCTCGGGGTCCAGACGTGTGACTGTGCAAAATTTTGTGGCTGTAGCTGCGACGGTGCAGATGCCAATCCCGGACATACACACACACACACACATACATACACACATACATACACATATACACACATTCAGCTTTATATATTATAGTGTGTATACACTATGTTCCAAATTATTATGCAAATGACATTTTTCTCAGATTTTCCTAAATGGTCGGTGCAAATGACAGTCAGTCTAATAAAAGTAATCACCCGTTAAGAGTATACATCGAATTTTATTGAAGAAACCTCCCAATGATAACCGTATAATCTCCAAAATGAATAAAAACTTAAAATGCACTGTTCCAAATTATTAGGCACAGTAGAATTTCTAAACATTTGATATGTTTTAAAGTACTGAAAATGCTCATTTGTGGAATTTGCAGCATTAGGAGGTCACATTCACTGAACAAAAAGCTATTTAACTCCAAAACATCCTAACAGGCCAAGTTACATGTTAACATAGGAACAGGGGTGGGATTCAGCCGGTACGACCCGGTACGGGGCAGCCGTTTACTAAAATTTCTATCTGCCAGCGTTCCGGGAGCCGGCTCTGCAGCGTGAGTGAACCGACTTTTTTTTTTTTTTTCCTTCCTTGTCTGGCGCCTGCAGCCTATCAGATTCAGCGAGCTCAGTGAGTGTGACTGTGACTCATGTGGGAGGAGCAGACAGGAGAGAGGGAGATGTGAGTCTGTGGAGTGTAAAGAAATGCCTGTGAGTCCAGTGATGTGATCACAGAATCAGTCTCCAGGAAGGCACAGCCGGGTGCGGTTGTATTGTTCCCCTCAGCACCCGGGCATTCACCTCACACAAGTACCGCAGCTGTGCAGCCTGTAGCCTCCCATCAGGCCAGGCTTGTGCTGGAGAGGTGGCCATGCTGATAGTATCAGCTCCCTCTAACAACGGCTGCAGTTCTGTGCCATCTCCAATTATCTGACACTCTGCAGCTCTTCTTGTCTTTACACTTTTGCAACCTTTTTAATGCACCCAAAATATCTGCAAATCATGGTGATTAACCCCTTCATGTTGTAGCTATTGTTCTTTTTCTGCCACACCTTTCAGGAGCCTTTGTAAGGGCTTGGGGTTTTGTGTTTCTTTTTTTGCAGGACAAGTTTTAGTTCTGAATGAGCCCATTTTACCATATAATGTCCTGAAAAACCAGGAAAAAAAAAAGTTCACAGTGAGGTAAAATGAAGGTGGGGAAGCAATTCCACCATATAGTTTGGGGGATTTGTTTTGTGTAGTTCAGAGTGCACGGTTTCATTTGAGGTGGTCTCACACGTGGCATCACAGGAGGCTGGGGCTGCACTCGCTTCTCTGCAGCGTCTCGCCACATTGATCACCTACAGTAAGGGTACCGTCTCACAGTGGCACTTTGGTCGCTACGACGGCACGATCCGTGACGTTCCAGCGATATCCATACGATATCGCTGTGTCTGACACGCAGCAGCGATCAGGGACCGATCAGAATCGTACGTCGTAGCAGATCGTTTGAAACTTTCTTTCGTCGCTGGATCTCCCGCTGTCATCGCTGGATCGGCATGTGTGACACCGATCCAGCGATGTGTTCGCTTGTAACCAGGGTAAACATCGGGTTACTAAGCGCAGGGCCGCGCTTAGTAACCCGATGTTTACCCTGGTTGCCATTGTAAATGTAAAAAAAAAAAAAAACCACTCACCTTCTGATGTCTGTCACGTCCCCCGGTGTCTGCTTCCCGCACTGACTGTGAGCGCCGGCCGTAAAGTAAAAGCAGAGCACAGCGGTGACGTCACTGCTGTGCTGTGCTTTACGGCCGGCACTGACAGTCAGTGCGGGAAGCCGCCGGCGGGGGACATGACAGACATCAGAATGTAAGTATGTAGTATTTGTTTTTTTTTACATTTACAATGGTAACCAGGGTAAACATCGGGTTACTAACCGCAGCCCTGCGCTTAGTAACCCGATGTTTACCCTGGTTACCTGGGGACTTCGGCATTGTTGGTCGCTGGAGAGCTGTCTGTGTGACAGCTCCCCAGCGACCACACAACGACTTACCAACGATCACGGCCAGGTCGTATCGCTGGTCGTGATCGTTGGTAAATCATTTAGTGTAACGGTACCCTAAGGCCAGGCCATCAATGTTAGTCAGAACAAGTTTAAAGAGATTGTCCATATCTGTAATACTACCTCAATCATATTTACTGTAACTTAACTGTTAATAAAGTTGGTATGTAACTAGGGTTGCAGTGCCATATTCTGTTTGACTTGCTGGGATTTGTAGTGCTGTGCACCACCAGCAGGAGTTGATGGTATAGTAGCAATTATACATTTCTGTTCCACGTTGTGTTGAAATAAACTGAGTTTACTATTCCGTATACTTTGCACAGCGTGTGTGTGTGTGTTTGTGTGTGTACAGTGTATACATTGCGTATGTACACAGTGTATGTGTGTGTAGTGTGTGTACAGTGTGTGTATACAGTGTGCGTGTAAGGCTACTTTCACACTAGCGTTGTTTGGTGTACGTCGCAATGCGTTGTTTTGGAGAAAAAACGCATCCTGCAGAATCTGCACGATGCGTTTTTTCTCCATAGACTTTTATTAGCGACGCATTGCGATGTAAGGCCACACGTCGCATCCATCGTGCGACGGATGCGTTGTGTTTTGGTGGACCGTCGGCACAAAAAAAGTTCCATGTAACTTTTTTTGTGCGTCACATCTGCCATTTTCGACTGCGCCCCCTCCTCCCCAGACCTTACAATGGGCAACGGATGCATTGAAAAACTGCATCTGCTGCCCACGTTGTTCATTTCTTTCACAACGTGCGTCAGTACATCGGGCCGACGCATAGCGATGGCCCCGTACCGAAACTAGTGTGAAAGTAGCCTTAGCACAGTGCTTGCAGCATGCTTTATTTTTATGAATTACAATCTTATACAGCACCAACATATAGCACAGCACTTGCTAATTCAGAAAGGACGTGTACAAAAAACGGCACATATTACAAAGTAATACAGGTTAGGCTGGGTTCACATTGCGTTAGTGGCGTCTGTTAGACGGACTATGTTACACAGCGGCATAAACGCGGTGTAACGCAGTCCGTTACGGCCACCATTGACTCCATTGTCAGACGCATCAGTAGCGCACACCCACAATGGGCGAGCGCTAGGGATATGCCATCATTGAGTGACGGACCCGGAGCCGCGGGCTGCAGCGTTTCCGGGTCCGTCACTGCTAGCGCAGATAGAGCTAGAAGATGCTCTATCTGCGCTAGCATGATGTAACGTCGGCACTTGCGTTAACAGCAGCCAGTTAGCATATGTGCTGAGCGGGCTGCTGCTAACGCAGTGTGAACCCGGCCTTAGGACTACAACCAAGTAGCGCGGGCTCTGTTCACAAGAGCCAACAATCTGCGGAAACAGCAACGCTAAAAAACAGTCTTTACTGCTTCACTAGATACTTACACAGGTGTATCATGAGGCTGTCACTTTACAGGCAAAGAGTGGGAACGATGACAGAGAAAAATCTAGTTTTATTTAAAAAAGAGCCGGTTCACGAGCCGAAAGAGCCGGCTCTTTATAGTGAGCGGAGCCGAAAGAGCCGGATCACCAAAAAGAGCCGGACTGCCCATCACTAGCTCTCAGCGACTGCACGACTGCAGCTCGCCCTGTGTGAGCGGTCACATGGTGCCGCCTCATTAAGGTGATGAATATTCATGAATATTCATCATCTTAAATGACCGTTACCACCTGACCGCGGCGCTCACACAGGACGAGGAGGACGGTGCAGTGCTGCGCAGGGACAGAGCGAGGTGGAGGATTCCGTTCCTCTGCTACGCGGTGTGTGAGCCTGTGAGGTGACTCAGGTGAGTATGAATCATTCCAGCCAGGGAGGACGGGGGAGCCGGCGGGGAGGAGGAGGTCTGCGGTGGACGGCCAGGACGGGGAGCCATGCCCATGAATGATACAAGATGGGACTGGGAGCGTCGGGGAGCCGGCGATGAGCCACGCGTGGGGGGGGGGGGGGGGCGGCGGGATGAATCATGAATCATTCCAGGCAGGCAGCCAGGGAGGATGAAGGGAGCCGGCGGCGAGCATGTAGGAGGTCCGCGGTGGACGGGGAGCCATGATACAAGATGGGACTGGGGAGCCGCGCCGGCGTTGGGCCACGCATACGGGGGGGGGATGGGAGATGACCAGTGCCTGAGCCACCCATGCATACATAACGTATTCTTGTCATTAAGGGAGACAAACTGCTCCCAAAAATATGAATCGTGCCACTGGGCGTGGCTTATTAGTATGGGCGGGGTTATTGAAAATGGGCGTGGCCAAAATTCCGGCGACTTAGAGGACCTGTTGTTAAAAATTTGAATCCCACCCCTGCATAGGAACCCTTCTTTGATATCACCTTCACAATTCCTGCATTGAGTTTCTGCTTGTGTTTCTTTGCATGAAGTCAGAACAGCCTCCCAGAGCTGCTGTTTTGAAGCGAACTGCCTCCCACCTTCATAGATTTTTTGCTTGATGATACTCCAAAGGTTCTCTCTAGGGTTGAGGTCAGGGGAAGATGGTGGCCACACCATGAGTTTATCTCCTTATATGCCCATAGGAGCCAATGACTCAGAGGTATTCTTTGCAGCATGAGATGGTGCATTGTCAGCATGAAGATGATTTTGCTCCTGAAGGCACATTTCTGCTTTTTATACCATGGAGAAAAGTTGTCAGTCAGAAACGCTATATACTTTGCAGAGGTCATTTTCACACCTTCAGGAACCTTAAAGGGCCCTACCAGCTGTTTCTCCATGATTCTGTCCCAAAACATGACTCCTCCACCTCCTTGCTGTTGTTGCAGCCTTGTTGGGACATGGTGGCCATACACCAACCATCCACTACTGCATCCATTTGGACCATTCAGGGTTGCTCAACACTTATCAGTAAACAAGACTGTTTGGAAATTAGTCTTCATGCATGTCTGGGCCCACTGCAACCGTTTCTGCTTGTGAACACTGTTTAAGGGTGGCCGAATGGTAGGTTTATGCACCACAGCAAGCCTTTGAAGGAGCCTACACCTTGAGGTTCGAGGGACTCCAGAGGCACCAGCAGCTTCAAATATCTGTTTGCTGGTTTGTAATGGCTTTTTAGCAGCTGCTCTCTTAATCCGATGAACTTGCCTGGCAGAAATCTTCCTCATTATGCCTTTATCAGCACAAACACATCTGTGCTCAGATACAGCCACAAATCTCTTAACAGTACGATGATCACACTTAAGTTTTCGGGAAATTTCTAATGTTTTCATCCCTTCGCCAAGGCTTTGCACTATTTGATGCTTTTCAGCAGCAGAGCGATCCTTTTTCTTTCCCATGTTACTTGAAAACTGTGACCTGCTTAATAATGTGGAACATAATTTTTAAGTAGTTTTCCTTTAATTAGAATCACCTGGAAAACTAATTATCCCATGTGTTTAAGATTGATTTCAGTGATCCATTGAGCCCTGAGACACAATACCATCCACGAGTTTATTTGAAAAACAAAACAATTAAATCTTTATCACACTTAAATCCAATTTGCATAATAATTTGGAACATAGTGTACATAATATGCATATATATATACAAACACACACACACACACACACACACACACACACACACACACACACACACACACACACACTAACAAATTTTGTTGAATTATACTCTTGCTCTGTTCCATTTAACTAGTGTATGAAATACTTTAAAATATTCCTCCCTTACTGGGTTAGAAAGGGGCGAGTATGTTCTCCTGTAATAAATGCGTGCTTATCGCAGATGGACGCTGTCATCATGGTGTATAGGCTTTGCCATTGATTTCGGCAAGTGTCTGCATTTGACATTGACGCGTAAGGTCACAGTCTCTCTATTATTAGCTGCATTATCCTATAATCAGTACAACACGATCACTTCATCTAAAATGTGCTCCAGTATGGTGATTAATAGCGCTGAGGTTATATGATGTTTCTTTCAGATAAACGGTCCAATATCGATTAATTTCAGTTTTGTGTTAAGCATTACAATGTGTAGCAAAATGAAAAGCAAGTTGGTCCGATCTTCGTTGTTTCATACATGATAGTGACTACATCATGGAATGGTATCCAACATCCTATTAGGAGATCCACGTTGTGGAGTCTATGTGCCTAAGGGGCGGGGGAAGCGGGGGGAACGCTCCACAGTCGATAGCAGCGCGCCTGCTCATCCATAGCAGCGCATTACGTGTATCTGGCGCTTGCTGACGTCATCAGTGGGCGGACGCTGCAAGCGCCGGAGGAGGCGGAGAGCCTGCGAGAAAGCCTGCTGGTGTAAAAAAGGTTAATAATGTAAAAACAGTACACACACCATACACACAATACTGTGTAAGGTGCTTTGTGTGTAATCATTACATAGTACACAAAGCCGCTTACACTTACACAAAGCACCATACATTTACACAGTGTGAACTACATCGGTCTAATACTATATGAGACCACTATAAGATGTAGTTCACACTGTTCCCCAATGTATAATTATCTCCCATATCTCCCACTATTTTCCCATATTCTGAATGAGGAAATTGCTGAAATCAGCGGTTTCCGGCATTGAATCCGCCTCCTATTGATTTCATTGTGAGTGCGGCGGATTTTGTGGAAGAGAGCTCCCGAGAATCTCGGGTTACCACACAGTCCGCCTCAGCCTCCTAATGATTTCATGTGTAAATTATGTTTGATTTGTAGCAATGAGAATACATAATGCATATCAAGTATTTACATTCGGAATCATAACTGTAGCAAAATTACAGTTATGAAGTAGCCACCAAAATTATTTTTTGGTTTGGGGTCACCGCAACATGAGGAACTGTATTGCGGGGTCACGGCATTAGAAAGGTTGAGAGCCACTGCTCTATGTTGAGGTACGTAACATTGAATACTGGATCAGGATGGACCATCAGATCTGTGGGTGCTCCTTTATGCTGAGTTGTGGAGTCAGTCAGTATAGTGGCTTACCAACTCCATTTTTTTTTCTTCAGAAATAAAAATATGAAATGTTATTTTTTGTGTAAAGAAGATTCTATATGTGACATTTTTAAAGATCTCCCATACACATGAGATATGACCAAATGATTCCCTGACTGCTACATCACTCCACTCCTCCACACACAGGAAACCTAATGTGACAACCCTGCTGGCATTACTGCATGGCCTCCCATCCCCCACCTGCCTTACACTCAAACTCTCTTACTTCTCTGGGCCATGTTGTGACTTCTCTCTGCTGCCAGCTCCATGCTGTGTGCCTCATGTCTGCTGCTTGCTCTGTGCATGCTCTGTCTGTGTGCATAGGGGGGCGGCGCCGGCAACTCCTGTGTCTTATTGTGAGACTTTGTGCAACTTGCTAAAGTGTCCCCGGCCAATCACCATGAGGCTTCCTGTATTTAAGACATCCCCACCCATTGGTGGGGGCCTATGAAACTTACTCCCTCAGTCAGTTCTTAGCTGCTGAGGTGCCAGGCCCTGTCTCTTTTACTCTCGTGTCCGCCACCCAGGGGGGCGTTGTACCCTGGTCTGTGTCCTGTGTTAGCCACCCAGTGGGGCGTCGTACCCTGGCTTGTGTCCGTGTCTCTGTGCCTTGTCTCGTTCCTGACTCTGTCTTAGTCTAGTCCTGTTCCTGTGTTCGTTTATATCCCTGTCTTGGTTTGATTTCTCTGCTGTGCGTACTCTGTGTCTTGCTTTGGGCTCTGCTCTCTGCGACCTTGCTTTACTCCTTGCTTTGCATTCTGTGACCTTGCTCTGCACTCTGTGGTTTTGCACTCAGCTCTGCACTCTGACTTTGCTCTGCTCTCGGGGCTGCTCTCTAGCTTTGCTTTGCACTCTGACTTTGCTCTGCTCTCAGCTCTGCACTCTGGCTTTGCTGTGGGCTCTGCTCCTTGTGGTTCTACCTTGCTCTGCTTCCTGCGTTTCTGCACTTGGCTCTGCCTCCTGCTCTTGGCTCCGCCTCCTACGTTTCTGCACTTGGCTCCGTCCCCTGCTCTTGGCGCTTCCTGCGTTTCTTCACCTGGCTCCGCCTCCTGCTCTTGACTCCGCCTCCTGCATTTCCACATTTGGCTACGCCTCCTGCATTTCTGCTCTTGGCTCCGCCTCCTGTGTTTCTGCATTTGGCTTCGACGCTTGCTCTTGGCTCTGCATCCTGCGTTTCTGCACGTGGCTCCGCCTCCTGCGTTTCTTCATGTGGCTCCGCCTTCTGCACTTGGTTCCACCTCCTGCGTTTCTGCACTTGGCTCCGCCTCCTGCGTTTCTGTACTTAGCTCCTCCTCCTGGCTCCGCCTCCTGCGTCTCTGTTCTTGGCTCTAGCTCCTGTGCTTTCGCTCTGCTTCCGCTCTTGCGGTCTTTCTCTACCTATTCATAAGTCCTCCTGTCTTAACAGGCTCTTACCTGTTTTACATACTTGCCTGCAGACCGGTCCCTATTGGTTCTTCCAGTGTACCAGCCTTGTCCGCCAGTCCTGCTAGAGCCAGCCGTACCTGCCTGCCAACCAGAGAGCCAGCCGTACCCGCCTGCCTGCCAGTGTCTCTGTTGTATCCGTCCGCCTGCCTGTGTCCCAGCCGTGCCCGCCTGTCTGCCAGAGTGCCAGCCGTGCCCACTTGCCTGTCTATGTTCCGTTCCCCGGTGCGATCAGCAGCCACAGCCAGACACCACCATGGAGTGGTACCTGGTAGCTTCCTGCCGCACAAGTCTGACCTCACCATCAGAGGCTCCAGCAAAGGCCAAGGAAGCTACTTAGTTACGCCCCTTCCAGGGTAGTCTGGTCTGTGGCACAGTGGGGCCACACCCCCGCACACCCGCGCCTACCAGTCTGGGCACGAGCGTGACACCTAAGCTCAACTGAATGCTCCTTTGTTCTCTGAGAAAGTCGCTGCCTGACTTTGGTGGTTGCCTTTACAGTTAAGGCCCCGTCTCACATAGCGAGATCGCTAGCGAGATCGCTGCTGAGTCACTAGTTTTGTGACGCAACAGCGACCTCAGTAGCGATCTCGCTATGTGTGACACGTACCAGCGATCAGGCCCCTGCTGTGAGATCGCTGGTCGTGTCGGAATGGCCTGGACCTTTTTTTGGTCGTTGAGGCCCCGCTGACATCGCTGAATCGGTGTGTGTGACACCGATCCAGCGATGTCTTCACTGGTAACCAGGGTAAACATCGGGTTACTAAGCGCAGGGCCGTGCTTAGTAACCCGATGTTTACCCTGGTTACCAAAAAAACAAACAGTACATACTTGCCTTTCGGTGTCCAGGTCCCTTGCCGTCTGCTTCCTGCTCTGACTGACTGCCGTACAGTGAGACCACAGCACCGCTGACGTCACCGCTGCGCTCTGCTCTCACTGTACGGCGGCTCAGTCAGAGCAGGAAGCAGACGGCAAGGGACCTGGACACCGAAAGGCAAGTATGTACTGTTTGTTTTTTTGGTAACCAGGGTAAACATCGGGTTACTAAGCGCGGCCCTGCGCTTAGTAACCCGATGTTTACCCTGGTTACCCGGGTGCTGCAGGGGGACTTCGGCATCGTTGAAGACAGTTTCAACGATGCCGAAGTCGTTCCCCTGATCGTTGGTCGCTGGGGAGAGCTGTCTGTGTGACAGCTCCCCAGCGACCACACAGCGACTTACCAACGATCACGGCCAGGTCGTATCGCTGGTCGTGATCGTTGGTAAATCGCTATGTGAGATGGGGCCTTTAGTGTATCACTAATCAATGAATAAAGTTGTCAGACTATTGTTAAATTGGAGTCCAAGGTTTGGTCAACAGACTTCACAGCCTTAGTTTTATGCATCCTAACTGCAGATCTGAACCTAAATCCCTGTTCAACTGAAGTAGAAAATATTCTGTATTATTAGAACGCAAGTAAATGGTATAATAATAATAAAAGAAATGTTATAGTTAGTAGATTGGTCCCTAGAAGATACCGGTACCTAGATCACAATTTTACAACCAATTAGCTACTTAGATTTAATGTCTAATCAACATTTTTTCCATAAATTATGGTATATTACAGAAAAAAGCCTGATTGTCCCCATTTTTGACTCCTTACCGATTGCACCTATAACCCAGTTCAATACTAAAATCTGTTTTCAGTTAAAAAGTGGAGTGATTATCGACTCACTGAGAGATCAGGTTACAGATGATACCCATAGACTGTGTATGTTGTGTATGGGAGACCTCATAGCTGCTATCCTCCAGCCTCTTGTACAGGGGTGGGGAACTTAATTTTTCTGCAAATTGGATATTGATAACATCTTTGGGAGCCATGCAAATCATGCTCTAACTTCGCCCACATCGAACATCCAGAAGCTGTCACTGGTGTCGGACATCTTTCATTGCACGTACCACAGCGGTCAGCAGTGAACACTGTGCCCGCCGATCAAGAAGAAATTAAAGGGCTGGCAAAATACAGCTGGCATTTGGTTCCCCATCCCTGCTTTAGTACAAAGACAGTTGAGTATTAGAGATTGAACCCATGTACGGTAAACTAATGATAAATGTAGGAAAGGAATATAATGGCCAGAGTAATTACCGGTAGTAGTTTTTCATGTATAGTCATGACACCTTACTCCAGAATAAATCTGTTGTTGTTTTTTTTTTTGTTTTGTTTTTTTCCAAATCTAGCAAAACAATGCCATTTTTATTACATCCTGTAATACGTGATATTTCATAACCAAGTAACACTGCCTCTAGGAGAGAATATTGCCAATATATGGCACCTGTAGAAGATTGATGATGCGGCAGTGCGTGCTAAAGTTTGTGCAATTTGACTCGGTTTGGAGCTGGAAAGTGCATGGGCATTGAAATATTGCACTACTATAAGGTTGGCCTTATGGCCCCCATACATATTAGACGAACGTTGGCTGATATTGGCAAGCTTAGCAGGCAATCACTGTATGAGGGACTGCTGACTCTTCCTATATAGCTGTCAGGAAGATAATGATCCAGCTTGTCCAATTTCAGACTGACAATACTTATGTTCTTGGTGAGATAAGTAAGCTACAACTGCAAGAGTTTAGCAGCGGCTCTCTTGTAGGGAACACAGGAGCTCTAAGCAGAGCGAGCGCTCCTGTGCATGTCGGAGATGGGAGAGATGATGCCAAACGTATGATATATTGTGTATGGGGCCTCTAGGGCTGGTTTTGCACTCAAAGCTAAGAGGTGAGGAAACAAAGATTGGAAGAGCTAACCATTTAAGTTCCCTTTGACTCCAAGACTCCCTAAATCGTACGGGGTCCAGATAACAAAGGGACGTGTTTCCACATAGATTGAGAAGTTTGTTGGATTTGGAGCTTATAGGCATGTCACAGAAATGAAAAAATATTCTCTTCCTGATTATTCCTGAAGTTAAAAATGTAAGTCCTATCA
The DNA here is from genome assembly GCF_051348905.1 of Ranitomeya variabilis. Classification (NCBI taxonomy): domain Eukaryota; kingdom Metazoa; phylum Chordata; class Amphibia; order Anura; family Dendrobatidae; genus Ranitomeya; species Ranitomeya variabilis. Next base: position 224,019,414 of record NC_135236.1, on the reverse strand, counting down.
ATATTGGATTTATACAAACCCCAATATTCATAACTTTCCATCGGCACCAAACTGACTGGCTGCAGTTGTAAGGTTTTCTTTCAACTCAGGATGAGCTTCCTTGGAACAAGAGAGACTTCTCCACTTCTCCATCTATGCATAAACAGTAGAGATGAGCAAATAGCTTTGGATAACTCCTTATCCGAATAGCTTTAGTGCTTACCGAATAGCTGCATCGGGAACCTGGATACCTTGAGCGCCCTAGATAATCAGCTCTTCGGTGCTGCAGCTGCATGTGTCGTGGCTGTGTGACAGTCACAAAACATGCATGGAGAGCCCAACAACAGGTTCCCCCCCTCTTACACCCCCTTCTCTTACCCCCCTCCTCCTCTCCCCCCTTCTCCCACTCTTCAGTCACAACACAGGCATGGAGAGCCCAAAAAACAGGCTCTCCAGGCTTTCCCCCTCTCATCCCCCCTCTTCCCCATCACATCCACCCCCCTCCACCTCCCCTCTCTCCCCTCTACCCCCTCTCCACCCCCCTCTTCCCCCCTCTCCACCCCACCTTCCAACCCCTCTCCCCCTCTTCCAACCCCTCTCCCCCCTCTTCCAACCCCTCTCCCCCCTCTTCCAACCCCTCTCCCCCCTCTTCCAACCCCTCTCCCCCCTCTTCCAACCCCTCTCCCCCCTCTTCCAACCCCTCTCCCCCCTCTTCCAACCCCTCTCCCCCCTCTTCCAACCCCTCTCCCCCCCTCTTCCAACCCCTCTCCCCCCCTCTTCCAACCCCTCTCCCCCCTCTTCCAACCCCTCTTCCAACCCCTCTCCCCCCTTCCAACCTCTCTCCCCCCCTCTTCCAACCCCTCTCACCCCCTCTCCCAACCCCTCTCACTCCCCCTCTTCCAACACCTCTCACTCCCCCTCTTCCAACCCCTCTCACTCCCCCTCTTCCAACCCCTCTCACTCCCCCTCTTCCAACCCCTCTCACTCCCCCTCTTCCAACCCCTCTCACTCCCCCCTCTTTCAACCCCTCTCACTCCCCCTCTTCCAAACCCTCTCACTCCCCCTCTTCCAAACCCTCTCCCCCCACCTTTTTCCCCACTCTTCCCGCACCCCCACCCAATTCAGTTAAGGGGATCTGAGCAGTCTAGCACCACTTGATACTATGCACTGCAAAGACTAAATATTTTATCTTTTTAACCTTTGTTTCTCAAGAGTTCTGCAATTTTCCCCAGCATGCTGGATATCCGCTTTTGGTACAAAATCGTTGCTTGCAATTATTAGTTTGTGTTTTTCTTAGTCCTTCCAGTAAACTAACTTTATGCTTTGATAAATAGCGGAAAAACATGCAAAAATGTCTAAATTATCATTAATCTGGCCTTTAATGAGTTAATGTTGGATATCTTAGGATGAAGGTTTTTTTTTGTATTTGTTTCTCAAAAGTAACCTAGAAAAAAAGCACTAGATGAGAAAATGTATTCACCAGTGGCAATTCTAGAGGGAGCCTGCATGACAAGGCTCTGGGGAATGACTCCACACGTACATAAAATGAAGTTGTTTTCCTGCAGGCAACCCTGTGATTTTACCAATTCCACCAGGAAAGGCTTGGGTAAATGAGATTTCTGAAGAAACACTGTACAATTACATTCAAATTAAAACTGTCTCTCACTTAAGTGTCGCTATTTGATGTTAATGGCAGTAATGTTTTGCATATGTTTGAAGATATTTAGTAAAAATGTATTCTTATTCTAGATGCTTAAGAATTGCCCACTTAAAAGTTCAATTATCCATAGCTAATAGGAAGCCATGGGATTATCCCATGTATGTAATATCAGTCATGGTAGTTGTCCCAAAATTACATAGTGGTGACCATTTTTATATAAATATGCTATTTAAATGTTTGTGTAATAGTAATTGTAGTGAAAACATTCTGATCCTAAGGAGAGAAGGTTTTACTGAAGACATGACACACAAAATGTTTTTCAATGGCATTTCCTGACTGTAGTTGACAATGAGGACATGCCACTTGGTGTAAAAATTGAGTCATATATTTAGTAAAATTCCCTGAGCTCCTCTGATTCTTCCACTCTTTTCTGTATTGCATTGCGATGCATTATTGCAGAAATATTCACGTGTTTCTTTTGGAGCTCAATATGTGAAATCTTTCTTGCAGTTCAACTGGACGTTTTTTCATAATCTTCTCTGGGAGTGTGCACTTTCATCCCTCCTTTCCGGAGATCAGCAGCTGATTTATCAGTCTCAGATGCTGCTGAGCTGTGATTGGCATTGTCTTGAAGAGATGTGGGGGGAAATGCACATCCCCAATGAAAACTAAACGTCGAGTTCAACTGCGAGCAGAGATTTCACATATTGTGCTCTAAAAGCTACAAATGTGAATATCTCTATCCCGGAGTGATGTAGCTCAAAATGGAAAAGAGCTCCAGAATCAAGAGACCTCAGGGATGTTTACAAAGAACTTAACTACATTTTTTAGTAAGTATCGGATCCTCTTTAACCCTTTTGAGGACCAAAAAATGTACTTGTCCCATAGTTTCAAAGAGCCTCCAGTGTGATTGAATAAGCAAACTGTCCTTTAAAAGATTAAGGAATGACCTATACAAAGACTTTCCTGTGAACACTTTGACCCGGATTCCTCTATAACAGCTTTAATGTTCACGCTGGCCTTGATAAAGGGGTGGCTTGGAGTCAGCGGTGCCTGATTTATTAAGAGGGACACGAAGGGCGTTTAAAAAGTAGCTCATGCGTCTCACCAGAAATCTTACTGGAGTAAGATCTCTGGCAATAAGATATGCCAATGATCATCATGGATTAGATGGGTTATGGCGTCATATTTGCAGAACGTGAAGAGAAAAAAATGGCAAAAGTTGCAAATTTAAAAATGTTAAAGTGATTTCTGCCAGAATTTTGCCATAATCACTTTGATGAATCTGGGCTCATGTTTCTAATGGTGTTGTCTAATGCAGCTCAACACCAAGAGCAGAATTTGACTTTTTCGCAAGATGGAATAAAGACATTTTACAATTTTAAGATGTGACAATTGGATTTGGCTGATCCTGCGGAGTGTTGGCCAAACCCACTGATCTCTGCTTCTGAAATATTCGGCCAGTGTTAGTTTGGTGTAGGTGGGGGCATTAGTGAATGTAAATGCACCCAATTCTTTTCTTTTGAGTAAATGCAAGTAAACTCATAATCAGTACAGTTCTGCTGCCGAAACGCAGTAAAAGTGCATGTAATCTGCACATGACTTGTATCAAAGCTTTGTCAAATCCAGATGTATCAAAAGCAAAGCTGTTTTTTTTTTTTTCAAAGTACAACATAACCCCCCCCCCAAAAAAAAAAACAACAAAAAAAAAAACACAAATATGCTGCTTCGTTATTGTATCATAAAGTGGATCTTTTTTTCTGCATTACCAAAAGTAGTGATCTTACACTTTTCACACTGGCCATTGGAGCGATATTATCACTTCCTGTCCTTTCAGGAAGATTTTCCAGCAGGTTCATTATCAGTGGCTGGATTACAATAACAGGTAATGCTAATAATCTAGGATCCACCAATCACAATAGGGGATTTCTCTGCTCTCCTTCACTGCAGAATGACACTTGCACACACTCATTAGATGCGCCAGTACAGATTATAGGGCGAGAGCTGCTAGTGTACATTTTTCTGATGACCCGTTCCTCCAATGCTTTCCCAACATATATGCTTGACGTAGACATCATCAGATATGCTATGTATGAGCTTAGTCATGGCTTTCATGCTTCCACCTTGTCACGATGGGATGGCTTTTATGCGTTTTTATGAAAGCAGAGTAAAATGGAAGACATCAGCAGGATTTTAAAGTACAGGCAAGGCCATATTGGTGTTGTTATACTGATTTAAAATGATACCTGCAGTGAAGAAATCTACTCTGTGAATCTTGTTTAATCTGCGTTTTGAAGAGGGTCCAGTCCTATCTGCAGTATCCCCGAATAGAAGGCCATACATCATTATATAAAGGCCCAATGACCGTCATGGATAGAGCCCTGTTCATACACAGTCGGTGGTTTTGCTCCCTTGATGATGCTATGATGATGCCCGCTGCTGGTCTTTATCATGGCTCTGATCACCAGATATTTGACGACCTCTAGAAAACCTACGTATGAGGTCTATGAACGACGTTTTCCAATTGATAACTTGCTTCTGAGAACATGGCTCTTCCTTTCCCCTTTTTTTCCCATTTAAATCTGTTTCCATAGAAGAGAAATTAGTTACGGCACGTTTTCGATTATAATTTTTATTTTTTATTTTATGGAATGTCCAAAGGTAATTGTGAAAGCATTTTTATTGACCTTTTGAAGTCAAATCGATAAAGCGTACCCAGTCTCCTAAATAATGTTTGGCCTGAACCTATTTGTACGTGTTTTCCTCCCGGCGTGGCACCGCTGGCCTGTATATAAATATGATGGATGCCGTGTTGCTGGGAGGAGTTGGCAGGAGCGAGTGTTGCTCTTTCTGCTGGGCTGTAGATTGTGAAATCTCCTCCCGCTGTGAAGAGGGCTTCTGCGGGGCGGTGCGCCGTACCTTGGAGCTTTGGAACTGTAATCTGGAACGGCAGGACACGAGAAGGATCGCGCAGAAAACAAGACTCGGGCTCCTCAATTCCTCCAGCTCCTTGTTCCTTCCAGTTGAAAGGCGCTCTGTAATTCTAGCTTCCATGTCTATATTTGAGTGCTTACGGAAGGCTTAATAATTGTCTGAATGCATGCCTGTTTATTACAGAGATCACTTAGTCGGATCGGCCTGGAGTCTGCATTTAACTGTCACTTCTCCAAAAAACGAATTCTGGCAGCTGCCATGGTGCAGATGACCTGACCATAGTCACTGGACTCTTCTTGCGCTAATTAGTCCTTATTGGAATGTTGTGAATTAACATAAAAGCCACATTTATTGAAAGCCATTTATATCAGTCTTCTAGTATCTCTTCCTCCATCTCCCCAGTGCCTGTACAGTGAATTAGCATGTTAAAGGGAACCTGTCACCACGTTTTTGGAAGATGGGATAAAAATAGCGTTAAATAGGGGCAGAGGTGGGCGTTACATTAGTGTGTGTGTTATGCGTTTATTACCCACCTAAGTTGCCGAAATAACTTTGCAAAGTCTCCGTTTTCGCCTGTCAATCAGGCTGGTCAGGTCGCATGGGCGTTGTCTTCCCCCAGATTTGGCGTAGTTTTCCGTTGGTGGCGTAGTGGTGTGCGCATGCCCAAAGTCCGGAATCCTCTTCCAGGGGATTTAAAATAGCGCGGTGTTCGTTATTGCATTGGTGATCGGTGGGCGCGGCCATCTTCCTTTGGCCGCGCGTGCGCAGAAGCGGCGCTCTGCTGGCCGCGGCTTCAGGAAAATGGCCGCCGCGATATCCATCTGCGCACGCGCGGCATCCCGCGGCCATTTTCCCGAAGCCGCGGCCAGCAGAGCGCCGCTTCTGCGCACGCGCGGCCAAAGGAAGATGGCCGCGCCCACCGATCACCAATGCAATAACGAACACCGCGCTATTTTAAATCCCCTGGAAGAGGATTCCGGACTTTGGGCATGCGCACACCACTACGCCACCAACGGAAAACTACGCCAAATCTGGGTGAAGACACCACGCCCATGTGACCTGACCAGCCTGATTGACAGGCGAAAACGGAGACTTTGCAAAGTTATTTCGGCAACTTAGGTGGGTAATAAACGCATAACACACACACTAATGTAACGCCCACCTCTGCCCCTATTTAACGCTATTTTTATCCCATCTTCCAAAAACGTGGTGACAGGTTCCCTTTAATGGAACATCTGTAAGGGCTAGAGGCTACGCTTTGTTGCTTGCCCAAGGTATTTGTGCTGCGTTAGCGATTGGTATTGTTAGACGAGTCAGTTCACTTTTGGTTTATTAAATAAGCCGCGATGCCAGATACGACATGTCTGACTTGTTTAGGAGCAAAGTGTGATCTTCATTATCTTGACGATGAACAACTTTGGTAAATATGATAATTTAGGGTAGTGCTAAAGGTTATACTCCACAAGGCGTTTGGAATAAACGATTGACTAGTTAATGGTCTTTTCATTGATATAATAATGCATGTTAGTCAATATCGAGCTTTCATGTCATTCAACTTGACCATACAGTGGGGAAAATAAGTGTTTGATACACTGCTGATTTTGCAAGTTTTCCCACCTACAAAGTATCGAGGTCTGTCATTTTTGTTGTAGGTACACTTCAGCTGTGAGAGACAGAATCTAAAAGTAACGCCCAGAAAATCACATTGTATGATTTTTAAATAATTACATTGCATTTTATTGCATGAAATAAGTACCATATTTTTCGGACTATAAGACGCACTTTTTTCCCCAATTTTTTTTGAGGGAAATAGGGGTGTGTCTTATAGTCGGAATATACACTGCACAAAAAAAATAAAGGGAACACCTAAAATCCCACATCCTAGATATCACTGAATGAAATATTCCAGTTCTAAATCTTTTTTCATTACAAAGTGGAATGTGTTGAGAACAATAAAACATAAAAATTATCAACGTAAATCACAACTAATATCTCACGGAGGTCTGGAGTTGGAATGATGCTCAAAATCAAAGTGGAAAATATACTTACAGGCTGATTCAACTTCAGTGAAAATGCCTTAAGACAAGGAAATGATGCTCAGTAGTGTGTGTGGCCTCCACATGCCTGTATGACCTCCCTATAACGCCTGGGCATGCTCCTGATGAGGCGGCGGATGGTCTCCAGAGGGATCTCCTCCCAGACCTGGACTAAAGCATCCACCAACTCCTGGACAGTCTGTGGTGCAATGTGACGTTGGTGGATGGTGCGAGACATGATGTCCTATATGTGTTCAATCGGATTCTCCTATATGTGTTCAATCGGATTCAGGTCTGGGGGAACGGGCGGGCCAGTCTATAGCTCCAATGCCTTTATCTTTCAGGACACACTCCAGCCACATGAGGTCTGGCATTGTCCTGCATTAGAAGGAACCCAGGACAAACTGCACCAGCATATGGTCTCACAAGGGGTCTGAGGATCTCATCTCAGTACCTAATGGCAGTCGGGCTACCTCTGCTGAGCACATGGAGGGCTGTGCGGCCCTCCAAAGAATGCTGCCCCACACCATTACTGACCCACTGCCAAACCGGTCATGCTGAAGGATGTTGCAGTTAGATCACTCTCCATGGCATCTCCAGACTCTGTCACGTCTGTCACATGTGCTCAGTGTGAACCTGCTTTCATTTGTGAAGAGCACAGGGCGCCAGTGGTGATTTTGCCAGTTCTGGTGTTCTGTGGCAAATGCCAAGCTTTCTGCATGGTGCTGGACTGTGAGCACAAGCCCCATCTGTGGACGTCGGGCACACAGACCATCCTCATGTAGTTGGTTTGTAACCATTTATGCAGACACATGCACATTTGTGGCCTGCTGGAGGTCTTTTTGCAGGGCTCTGGCATTGCTCCTCCTGTTCCTCCTTACACAAAGGCTGAGGTAGCGGTCCTGCTGCTGGGTTGTTGCCCTCCTACTGCCCCCTAAACATCTCCTGGTGTACTGGCCTGTCTCCTGGTAGCGCCTCCAGCCTCTGGACACTACACTGACAAGACACAGCAAACCTTGCCACAGCTCACATTGATGTGCCATCCTGGATGAGCTGCACTACCTGAGCCACTTGTGTGGGTTGTAGAGTCCGTCTCATGCTACCACAAGTGTGAAAGCACAACCAACATTCAAAAGTGACCAAAACATCAGCCAGAAAGCATTCGTACTGAGATGTGGTCTGTAGTCCCCACCTGCAGAACCACTCATTTATTTATTTATTTATTGCCAGTAATTTCCATCTGTTGTCTAATCCATTTGCATAACAGCATGCAAAATTGATTGTCAAAGAGTGTTGCTTCCTAAGTGGACAGTTTGATTTCACAGAAGTTTGATTTACTTGGAGTTATATTCTGTTGTTTAACCCCTTTCTGCCAGCTGACGGAATAGTACGTCAGCTGGCAGAACCCCCGCTTTGAGATGGGCTCCGGCGCTGACATGTGCGTGCAATGAGCACGAGCGGAATCGCGATCCGCCTGCGCCCATTAACTAGTTAAATGCCGCTGTCAAACGCTGACAGCTTCATTTAACTAGCGCTCCCGGCCGTGCGGCCGGAGATGCTCGCACTGCTGACCCCTGTCACATGATCGGGGGTCATCGGTGCATTGCCATAACAACCAGAGGTCTCCTTGAAACCTCTATGGTTGTTGATGGCCGATTGCTTTGAGCGCCACCCTGTGGTCGGCGTTCAAAGCACACCTGCATTTCTGCTACATAGAGGTGATCTGTACTTCACCTCTATGTAGCAGAGGCGATCGTGTAGTGCATGCTTCTAGCCTCCTATGGAGGCTATTGAAGCATGCCAAAATAAAAAAAGTGTTTAAAAAATATAAAAAAAATAAAAAATATATAAAAGTTCAAATCACCCCCTTTCGCCTCAATCAAAATAAAACAATAAAAAAAAATCAAACCTACACATATTTGGTATCGCCGCTTTCAGAATCGCCCGATCTATTAATAAAAACAAAGGATTAACCTGATCGCTTAATGGAGTAGCGGGAAAAAAAATCAAAACGCCAAAATTACTTTTTTTGGTCGCCGCAAAATTGCATTAAAATGCAATATCGGGCGATCAAAAGAATGTATCGGCACCAAAATGGTATTATTAAAAACGTCAGCTCAGCACGCAAAAAATAAGCCCTCACCCGATCCCAGATCACAAAAAATGTAGACGCTACCGTTATCGGAAAATTGCGCAATTTTTTTTTTATTTTTTTTTTTAGCGAACGTTGGAAATTTTTTTCACCACTTAGATAAAAGAGAACCTAGACATGTTTGGTGTCTATGAATTCGTAATGACCTGGAAAATCATAATGGCAGGTCAGTTTTAGCATTTAGTGAACCTAGCAAAAAAGCCAAACAAAAAACAAGTGTGAGATTGTACTTTTTTTGCAATTTCATTGCACTTGGAATTTTTTTCCCGTTTTCTGTTACACGACATGGTAAAACCAATGGTATTGTTCAAAAGTACAACTCGTCCCACAAAAAATAAGCCCTCACATGGCCATATTGACGGAAAAATAAAAAAGTTATGGCTCTGGAAATAAGGGAAGTGAAAAACGAAAAAAGCTCCGGGGGTGAAGGGGTTAAGTGTTCCCTTTATTTTTTAAGCAGTGTACTTACAAAATACTGTGGCTGCGGTCAGACGCTGCACCTTGAGGCAGCCTCCCTTCCCAGGCTGGTGTGGCGGTCTTGCTCTGTGGTGTGACAGTGGTGCGCTGTGGTGCGGTGGGGCTCTGCCGGCATTTTGTGAAAGCCAGGAGGCCCCTGCAGATCTAGTGCTGCGGTGCGGTGGCCTATGGGAAAATTGCTGCCTGGGGCGGCGTGTGCTCAGATTGAGATCTCGGTGCCGAGATCTGAATCTGAGCATGCACCGCCCCCTGCGGTCAATTTCCCGGTGGCCACCGCACCGCAGCACTAGATCTGCGGGGGCCTCCTGGCTTTCACAAAATGCTGGCAGAGCCCCACCACAGCACAGAGCATCACCACCGAACCTGTCGCAAAATACCAGTGGAACCACCGGGAACCCCACAGCACCAAAGCTGCCCCAGCCTGGGATGGGATTTACCAGAGGCCACCGCAGCAGCCTGGACCACCGAACAACCCCTGTGACCACGCTCCCCTGTGCTACTCCTCCATCTTAGGGAAGCACCATTTCTGGGGCGGCTGAGAGCTGGTGTTTGTAGTCGGGGGGCCAATATTCATGGCCCCTTCCTACGCTATTAATATCAGCTGCAGCTGTCTGCATAGCCTTTTCCGGTTATTAATTATAGAGGGACCCCATGTAATTTTTTGGGGGGCTCCCCTACTTTAATAGCCAGTAAAGGCTAACTATACAGCTGTGAGCTGATATTAATAGCCTGGGAAGATCCATGGGTAATACCCTCTTCCCATGCTATAAACATCGGCCCTCAGTCGCTGGCTTTCCCTCTCTGGTTTGGAAAATTGCACGGGAGCCCACAATTTTTTTTATTTTTTTTTTTAAATTAAACAGATAATTGGTTTGAGGCCGGGGTCACACTTGCGAGAAACTCGCACCTCAATACCCAGCACTGTCGCTGGCACTTGGAACCGGAGTGCGGCTGCATGTATTTCTATGCATCTGAACGCTCCGGTCCCAGTGCCGGCAGCAGTGCCAGGTATTGAGGTGCGAGTGTCTCGCAAGTGTGATCCCAGCCTAACGCAGATTTTGTGTGTCTTTATTTAACCCTTTATGTAGCATTCTATTATGTTTATTACTAAACATCGGGCTAGGTATTTATCTATATATCTATCTATCTATAGATATATCTTTCCATCTATAGATATATCTATATATCTGTCTATTGATTATCTATAGATATATCTATCTATAGATATATCTAATCTATCTGTGTGTGTAAACATTATTCTTCAATGGAGTATGTAAAATAGGTTGGACAAGCAAATGACATCACAATTCTTATTTTTGTTAAATAATAGATCTTTATTTAGCTTAAAAAAACGCATACAAATCTACATGAAAAGCCACATCAAAAATGCATAAAAAATACGCAGATTTTCAACTGCGTTTTCTGCCAAGAGGAAGAATCTGCGCAGGAAATTCCACGGGCAAACATGTGCACATAACCTTAAGATTCTGTCTTTAACAGGTGAAGTGTACCTACGATAAAAATGTACAGACCTGTCCATTCTTTGTAGGTGGGAAAACTTGTAAAATCAGCAGTGTATCCAATACTTATTTTCCATACTGGATATATTGAAGGATGAGCAATTGAGAATGTTCTTTCAAGGAAAGATAGATCATGGAAGGAAGATTCAAATGTAGCTGACTTTTTTTTTCCTGAAATGATGACTCCATGTCAGTCTGCTAAAACAATGGCTTGATAACGTTCTCCAACCAAATGCTCCTTATGGTTGAAATGGCAGGTCAGGATAATTCATTGTGCTGTACCATAAGGGTCAGAGATGGAGGGGACTTGTCAGTCCATTCCTGATTTGCAGCCAGGTTTAAAAGAAAACACAAACCTCAATTCATCTTTTGCAATTTATTGAAGTCCTTTTTTTCTTTTCTTTTTTTTTTTTTTTCATTTGGCTTGTGTTACTCTGACCGTCTTTGTGCCAAAGTCTTCAAAATGGCGCATGTGGTTCATGAATTTGGTGCAAAATAGAAATGCTATTTATTTTTGTGTTACTGTTTTTTTGTTTGCACCTTTTAGTGCCAAAAGCAAATCCTTTAAAAAAAAAAAAAAAGAAAGAATAAAATCTCATATTTGTCAAAAAATGTGCAAAATTGAAAACTTTGTCGTAAACCTAATGGCAGGCACACTAGTTAGAAGCGCCCCAAAAAAGTGCCATTTTGTAAAAGCTGCATTTCATGAATCTGTCTAAAACATCGACTTAAGGACAGACTGCTTAAAAAGCGTCACAAATGCTATATAGAATGAAGTACAAATACTAAAGCTGCAAAGAGCAAATTACTGCAGAAAACTGGTCCCGATTCATCATATTGTTACTCCATAGTTTGAAGATCTAGTCTCCTCTCTCCATGTAGTCGCTGGCCGACGTCCCCCCAGTGTGCCTGACCGGTCTCTACCTAGTAAAGCCGTGCGAGGGGAAGCTGTCCTGCAGCGGCGCCGGAGTAGTCCTGTTTATTCCTCTAGTCCAATGCCGGCCCTTAAAGCTGTTTTTCTGAAACACCGGAGCATGTAAAAGGTCACTGTGCCTGGCTGCGGTGGTGCAGGCTCTGCTTCCTGCCACACTCAGTTTGGGCAACGTGAATGGAGTGACTGTGACTCCGTGGTCTGGGTTTAAAGGGAACAATCAGACAATAGTCGGGCCTCATACGGTGTTTCCTGTTTAAAATGCTAAAAAAGAAATACTTGTACTCATGCAGTAAATATCTCAGTGACTTGAACCATCCAATCTTGTACTTTTTCTTTTCTTCTGCATTTCAATAAGCATTAGATATACTCCCTCGGCACATCGGCTAATAAGCAGCGGCACATCGGCTAATAAGCAGCTGCAGGCTACCAGTGTCCCTGGCTCCAGCAATCTGTGGCCAACGCTGACGCACAAATAGCCGTGTGATAAACAATCTGCATGATAATTGTCCTTGTTTTCAGGAATGTGGCCGAGATGCTGATAAATTCCCACACATTTTTGCCTACAGGTAACGTAAGACTGCAGAACTGTCCGCAGCTGGTTTCATATCACACTACAGATTTCTACTGCACGTCTTTACACGGAAAACCTCTTTATCCATTATTGCCTATGCACAGGATAGATAACTGGTAGATCAGTGGGGTCCGACGCCCGGGACCATCATAGATCAGTAGAACGGTGCACTTCTATCCCCATTGGAGTGGAGCAACAGCAACATGGAGCTCAAAATATGAAATTATTAGTAATTCCTAACTACATTAATATATTGGTAAACTGTTCCAAGTTGTTGTGGTAGAACAGTGTCTTTTGTTCACGTGGTATCCAGCAGTAGGAATCTGTCACCAGGTTTTTACTACCCATCTGAGAGCAGCATGCTGTAGGGGTAGAGACCCTCATTCTAGCGATAGATCACTTACTAGGTGCTGCAGTTTTAATAATTTGTGTTTTATCTGCTGCAGATCTTCTAGATCTCTGATTGCTGAGTTCTGTATAACCCGCCCACACCACCACTGATGAGCAGCTTTCTGCGTACACTGTGCATAGGCAGAAAGCTGCCAATCTGTGGTGGGGGCATAGTTGGGCTGCCTAGCAGCAGGCCAGGTTGTCCTCTACTAATAATCTGCTAGTTTAAAACACTGATTTTATAAAAAAAAAAATATATAGCAAGCAGCCCAGTAAGGGACACATCACTGGAATCCGGGTCTCTGTGATACATTATAATAGACCATTCTATTTCATCATACACTGCTATTGTTAACTTGAATGTGTCCAAAATTGATCTTTCATTGTAATAACACTAGTAATTTCCGGCAGACGGCACTTGTGATACGCTGGAGGCAGTAGTTGTACATAGAAGCCACTGTGCCCATATAGTGGTCTACACAATACTGTAGTTACTAAACTCCTTTCTTTTTCCGCTCTATTTTGCAGACAGTTTAATCTTCGGATGAAGAGGGATATGTCTATATTCTCTCCTGATTTCAAGATAGAAATGGGAGGAGAAACGTTACCGTATGATACCTCTCACATATACACTGGGCAGCTATTTGGTAAGTACTGATGGTAATGTGGGCAGCACGGTGGCTCAGTGGTTAGGTCTGCTCTTCAGCTGTGGGGTCTTTGGTTTAACATCTGTTGAGTTACAGATCGGACCACATGTACAACGCGACATGTTTCCTTTAATGTGGTATGTTATTTGTGCTGCAGATTGCATCCGAGAAACAATCTGGGTAATCCGTTGCAGTATGCCATATGCGGGGCCCAAAGCGCCAGAGCGGGCGACACGCAAACAAAGATTACTGAAGTGTCCTGTTTAATATTCATTCAGTGAAGCTCCAGTGCATGTTGACAGGCTGCAGCATTGCCATAACAACTATAGCACATGACCACTGCAGCCAGTCACTGGGATCAGAAGTCTTACTCTTGCTAAATTGGCATCACTGCTGAGCCCAGTGGTTGGTTGCGGTAGTCACGTCCTGAAGTCGTGGCGTCACCGCTGCAGCCTTGTGTTCGAGAACCAGGAGCACGAAATTCTATTAGAGTGTGCGGTGAATTGTTATATCCGAGAAACAGGAGCAGCGGCAGAAAGGCAACACTAGAGCAGCAGCAATGGGTGTGGAGCTCATTCTGCTATTTCACTTACCTGCAGTTACATTTGTGGATTTCATAGTTTCATGGCTTTAAGGTTGAAAAGAAGACATAAGTCAACCTATTAATTAACATTTTGATCCGGTAAGAAAGCAAAAACCACATGAGGCAGATGTTAATAGCCCCATTTTACAGGTAACTACTCCACATACGGCATTCAGGCTAGTTCCCCGAATCTACGTCCCATCACAGAATCACGTTTTGAGGATTTCATTATAAACTGCTTTGTGATGTGAATATGTACATTCACTGTATAGACAGGTCAGTCTGTGACTTCCTGTAGACTATAGGATGGCCTCACCTGTCACATCCCCCCTGACTGACTATAAGATGGTCTCACCTGTCACATCCCCCCTGAGTGACTATAGGATGGCCTCACCTGTCACATCCCCCCTGACTGACTATAGGATGGCCTCACCTGTCACATCCCTCCTGACTGACTATAGGATGGCCTCACCTGTCACATCCCTCCTGGCTGACTATAGGATGTCCTCACCTGTCACATCCCTCCTGGCTGATTATTGGATGGCCTCACCTGTCACATCCCTCCTGACTGACTATAGGATAGCCTCACCTGTCACATCCCTCCTGACTGACTATAGGATGTCCTCACCTGTCACTTCCCTCCTGACTGACTATAGGATGGCCTCACCTGTCACATCCCCCCTGACTGACTATAGGATGGCCTCACCTGTCACATCCCTCCTGGCTGACTATAAGATGGCCTCACCTGTCACATCCCTCCTGGCTGACTATAGGATGGCCTCACCTGTCACATCCCTCCTGACTGACTATAGGATGGCCTCACCTGTCACATCCCTCCTGGCTGACTATTGGATGGCCTCACCTGTCACATCCCTCCTGACTGACTATAGGATAGCCTCACCTGTCACATCCCTCCTGACTGACTATAGGATGTCCTCACCTGTCACTTCCCTCCTGGCTGACTATAGGATGGCCTCACCTGTCACATCCCTCCTGGCTGACTATAGGATGGCCTCACCTGTCACATCCCTCTTGACTGACTATAGGGTGGCCTCACCTGTCACATCCCTCCTGGCTGACTATAGGATGGCCTCACCTGTCACATCCCTCCTGACTGACTATAGGATGGCCTCACCTGCCACATCCCTCCCTCCTGACTATAGGATGGCCTCACCTGCCACATCCCTCCTGACTGACTATAGGATGGCCTCACCTGTCACATCCCTCCTGGCTGATTATTGGATGGCCTCACCTGTCACATCCCTCCTGACTGACTATAGGATAGCCTCACCTGTCACATCCCTCCTGGCTGATTATTGGATGGCCTCACCTGTCACATCCCTCCTGGCTGACTATAGGATGGCCTCACCTGTCACATCCCTCCTGACTGACTATAGGATGTCCTCACCTGTCATTTCCCTCCTGACTGACTATAAGATGGCCTCACCTGTCACATCCCTCCTGGCTGACTATAGGATGTCCTCACCTGTCACATCCCTCCTGGCTGACTATAAGATGGCCTCACCTGTCACATCCCTCCTGACTGACTATAGGATGTCCTCACCTGTCACATCCCTCCTGGCTGACTATAGGATGGCCTCACCTTTCACATCCCTCCTGACTGACTATAGGATGTCCTCACCTGTCACATCCCTCCTGGCTGACTATAGGATGTCCTCACCTGTCACATCCCTCCTGGCTGACTATAAGATGGCCTCACCTGTCACATCCCTCCTTGCTGACTATAGGACGGCCTCACCTGTCACATCCCTCCTGGCTGACTATAGGATGGCCTCACCTGTCACATCCCTCCTGACTGACTATAGGATGTCCTCACCTGTCACATCCCTCCTGGCTGACTATAGGATGTCCTCACCTGTCACATCCCTCCTGGCTGATTATTGGATGGCCTCACCTGTCACATCTTTCCTGAGTGACTATAGGATGGCCTCACCTGTCACATCCCTCCTGACTGACTATAGGATGGCCTCACCTGTCACATCCCTCCTGGCTGACTATAGGATGGCCTCACCTGTCACATCCCTCCTGGCTGACTATAGGATGGCCTCACCTGTCACATCCCTCCTGGCTGACTATAGGATGTCCTCACCTGTCACATCCCTCTTGGCTGACTATAGGATGGCCTCACCTGTCACATCCCTCTTGGCTGACTATAGGATGTCCTCACCTGTCACATCCCTCCTGGCTGATTATTGGATGGCCTCACCTGTCACATCTTTCGTGAGTGACTATAGGATGGCCTTACCTGTCACATCCCTCCTGAGTGACTATAGGATGGCCTAACCTGTCACATCCCTCCTGACTGACTATAGGATGTCCTCACCTGTCACATCCCTCCTGGCTGACTATAGGATGGCCTCACCTGTCACATCCCTCCTGGCTGACTATAGGATGTCCTCACCTGTCACATCCCTCCTGACTGACTATAGGATGGCCTAACCTGTCACATCCCTCCTGACTGACTATAGGATGTCCTCACCTGTCACATCCCCCCTGACTGACTATAAGATGGCCTCACCTGTCACATCCCCCCTGACTGACTATAAAATGGTCTCACCTGTCACATCCCTCCTGACTGACTATAGGACGGCCTCACCTGTCACATCCCTCCTGACTGACTATAGGATGTCCTCACCTGTCACATCCCTCCTGGCTGATTATTGGATGGCCTCACCTGTCACATCCCTCCTGGCTGACTGTAGGATGGCCTCACCTGTCACATCCCTCCTGGCTGACTATAGGATGGCCTCACCTGTCACATCCCTCCTGGCTGACTATAGGATGGCCTCACCTGTCACATCCCTCCTGGCTGACTATAGGATGGCCTCACCTGTCACATCCCTCCTGGCTGACTATAGGATGGCCTCACCTGTCACATCCCTCCTGGCTGACTATAGGATGGCCTCACCTGTCACATCCCTCCTGGCTGACTATAGGATGGCCTCACCTGTCACATCCCTCCTGACTGACTATAGGATGTCCTCACCTGTCACATCCCTCCTGGCTGATTATAGGATGGCCTCACCTGTCACATCCCTCCTGGCTGACTATAGGATGGCCTCACCTGTCACATCCCTCTTGACTGACTATAGGGTGGCCTCACCTGTCACATCCCTCCTGGCTGACTATAGGATGGCCTCACCTGTCACATCCCTCCTGACTGACTATAGGATGGCCTCACCTGCCACATCCCTCCTGGCTGATTATTGGATGGCCTCACCTGTTACATCCCTCCTGACTGACTATAGGATAGCCTCACCTGTCACATCCCTCCTGACTGACTATAGGATGGCCTCACCTGTCAAATCCCTCCTGACTGACTATAGGATGGCCTCACCTGTCACATCCCTCCTGGCTGACTATAGGATGGCCTCACCTGTCACATCCCTCCTGGCTGACTATAGGATGGCCTCACCTGTCACATCCCTCCTGGCTGACTATAGGATGGCCTCACCTGTCACATCCCTCCTGGCTGACTATAGGATGTCCTCACCTGTCACATCCCTCTTGGCTGACTATAGGATGGCCTCACCTGTCACATCCCTCTTGGCTGACTATAGGATGTCCTCACCTTTCACATCCCTCCTGGCTGATTATTGGATGGCCTCACCTGTCACATCTTTCCTGAGTGACTATAGGATGGCCTCACCTGTCACATCCCTCCTGACTGACTATAGGATGGCCTCACCTGTCACATCCCTCCTGGCTGACTATAGGATGGCCTCACCTGTCACATCCCTCCTGGCTGACTATAGGATGTCCTCACCTGTCACATCCCTCTTGGCTGACTATAGGATGTCCTCACCTGTCACATCCCTCCTGGCTGATTATTGGATGGCCTCACCTGTCACATCTTTCGTGAGTGACTATAGGATGGCCTCACCTGTCACATCCCTCCTGGCTGACTATAGGATGTCCTCACCTGTCACATCCCTCCTGGCTGACTATAGGATGGCCTCACCTGTCACATCCCTCCTGGCTGACTATAGGATGGCCTCACCTGTCACATCCCTCCTGGCTGACTATAGGATGGCCTCACCTGTCACATCCCTCCTGGCTGACTATAGGATGGCCTCACCTGTCACATCCCTCCTGGCTGACTATAGGATGGCCTCACCTGTCACATCCCTCCTGGCTGACTATAGGATGGCCTCACCTGTCACATCCCTCCTGGCTGACTATAGGATGGCCTCACCTGTCACTTCCCTCCTGGCTGACTATAGGATGGCCTCACCTGTCACATCCCTCTTGACTGACTATAGGATGGCCTCACCTGTCACATCCCTCCTGGCTGACTATAGGATGGCCTCACCTGTCACATCCCTCCTGGCTGACTATAGGATGGCCTCACCTGTCACATCCCTCCTGGCTGACTATAGGATGGCCTCCCCTGTCACATCCCTCCTGACTTTTCCCACCCACTCTTGTTCTTTTGTATTCTATCCTATGCAGCTGTATTTATCAGCAGTGGTTTTGTAGATGAGTCCATACAATTAGCTGCATAGTTATAAACACTGTTGGAGAAATACTTAATAAATTCAGTGTAAATGAAGACAACGCAAACACAAGCAAAACGGACATCCAAGTGCTGTACATGGTTTGATAATTTTGTCACAACTTTAACAATAGCACTTCTGGATTTTTCTGTTTTTTCTACTTTTTACTTTTTTGAGCTGGAATTGAGGGTTTTTTTTCTTTAATTTAATTAAGGTCTCTGTTAATAAAACTGCATTTCTTGCACAGCTGATCATACCCACCTTCCCTACTTTTTTTTTTTAAGTGTCTAGATCTGCCCGACAGCATTCCACAAAATTTGACATTCGGACAACTGAAAAATGCCACTTTTACTTTCCATAAATCCTCCCCTCTCCATTTCTATTCTGTGTATGTGCTGCATGTAGCGTGTCCAGTGTATTCCGCCTTCACCTCCTGCCCTCTGCTTGTAATTTTGCTCAAGGCGCTTTGTGTGGCCAAAGATTGCACTGTCGCAGCAACATAGTGTGTAAACTATCCACCCCAACAAAAACCAATGATTTTTACAATTAATTACTACATGTGAATTTACCCCAAAATGTCTCCCACATTTCCCACCCTGCTGGTTTTGCAGCATGTCCTCAATGTTGAAAACTAGCTTTTGGCAATAATGCTTGTGATATAACTCCGGCTCCTGATAGTAACGCCGCGGGACATTAAAGGTCTTAGTGCATGCTTTGCTTCATGGATTCCTCTTAGGTGGAAATGTGCACCGTGTAAATGTGTCATGATTCTTCTTTTCTCCTCCCGGATACTTTCATCTCTTTATTGGTGTCGTTCAGTCTCCTCTTTGACTTTGGTCTGTTTGTTGTGCGTTCTGTCTTTTCTCTCTTTTCTATATTGCTTACTTTGCACTGTATTGTGTTAACAGGTGAGCACGGGACGTTGTCTCATGGATCTCTGCTGAATGGTAGATTTGAAGGATTCATTAAGACCCCGCAAGGCACATTTTATGTGGAGCCAGCAGAAAGATATTTCAAAGGCAAAGCCCTTCCATTCCATTCCGTCATGTATCACGAAGATGATATCCGTAAGTATTGTCACATCATTATAGAGCATGTCCTTTAGTGAATGTATGCAAATATTTTATTGCACCATCGGAGGTTTGTTTAAAGGGAATCTGTCACCCCCAAAATCTCGGGTGAGATAAGCCCACCGACATCAGGGGCTTATCTACAGCATTCTTGAATGCTATAGATAAGCCCCTGATGTATCCTGAAAGATGAGAAAAAGACGTTAGATTATACTCACACAGGGGCGGTCCCACTGCTGGTCCGGGTCCGGGGCCTCCTATCTTCATCAGATGTCCTCTTCTGGTCTTCACGCTGCGGCTCCTGCGCAGGCGTACTGTATCTGTCCTGTTGAGGGCAAAGTACTGCAGTGCGCAGGCGCTGGGCCTCTCTGACTTTTCCCGGCTCCTGCGCACTGCAGTACTTTGCTCTGCCTCAACAGGGCAGATACAGTACGCCTGCGCAGAGGACGTCATCTGATGAAGATGGGTGGCTCTGGACCGGACCTGAGACACCCATCGGACCCGGGCCGCAGTGGGACCGCCCCTGGGTGAGTATAATCTAACGTCTTTTTCTCATCTTTCAGGATACATCGGGGCTTACAGTGGGGCAAACAAGTATTTAGTCAGTCAGCAATAGTGCAAGTTCCACCACTTAAAAAGATGAGAGGCGTCTGTAATTTACATCATACGTAGACCTCAACTATGGGAGACAAACTGAGAAAAAAAAATCCAGAAAATCACATTGTCTGTTTTTTTATCATTTTATTTGCATTTTATGGTGGAAAATAAGTATTTGGTCAGAAACAAACAATCAAGATTTCTGGCTCTCACAGACCTGTAACTTCTTCTTTAAGAGTCTCCTCTTTCTTCCACTCATTACCTGTAGTAATGGCACCTGTTTAAACTTGTTATCAGTATAAAAAGACACCTGTGCACACCCTCAAACAGTCTGACTCCAAACTCCACTATGGTGAAGACCAAAGAGCAGTTAAAGGACACCAGAAACAAAATTGCAGCCCTGCACCAGGCTGGGAAGACTGAATCTGCAATAGCCAACCAGCTTGGAGTGAAGAAATCAACAGTGGGAGCAATAATTAGAAAATGGAAGACATACAAGACCACTGATAATCTCCCTCGATCTGGGGCTCCACGCAAAATCCCACCCCGTGGGGTCAGAATGATCACAAGAACGGTGAGCAAAAATCCCAGAACCACGCGGGGGGACCTAGTGAATGAACTGCAGAGAGCTGGGACCAATGTAACAAGGCCTACCATAAGTAACACACTACGCCACCATGGACTCAGATCCTGCAGTGCCAGACGTGTCCCACTGCTTAAGCCAGTACATGTCCGGGCCCGTCTGAAGTTTGCTAGAGAGCATTTGGATGATCCAGAGGAGTTTTGGGAGAATGTCCTATGGTCTGATGAAACCAAACTGGAACTGTTTGGTAGAAACACAACTTGTCGTGTTTGGAGGAAAAAGAATACTGAGTTGCATCCATCAAACACCATACCTACTGTAAAGCATGGTGGTGGAAACATCATGCTTTGGGGCTGTTTCTCTGCAAAGGGGCCAGGACGACTGATCCGGGTACATGAAAGAATGAATGGGGCCATGTATCGTGAGATTTTGAGTGCAAACCTCCTTCCATCAGCAAGGGCATTGAAGTTGAAACGTGGCTGGGTCTTTCAACATGACAATGATCCAAAGCACACCGCCAGGGCAACGAAGGAGTGGCTTCTTAAGAAGCATTTCAAGGTCCTGGAGTGGCCTAGCCAGTCTCCAGATCTCAACCCTATAGAAAACCTTTGGGGGAAGTTGAAAGTCCGTGTTGCCAAGCGAAAAGCCAAAAACATCACTGCTCTAGAGGAGATCTGCATGGAGGAATGGGCCAAAATACCACCAACAGTGTGTGGCAACCTTGTGAAGACTTACAGAAAACGTTTGACCTCTGTCATTGCCAACAAAGGATTTATTACAAAGTATTGAGATGAAATTTTGTTTCTGACCAAATACTTATTTTCCACCATAAAATGCAAATAAAATGATAAAAAAACAGACAATGTGATTTTCTGGATTTTTTTTTCTCAGTTTGTCTCCCATAGTTGAGGTCTACCTATGATGTAAATTACAGACGCCTCTCATCTTTTTAAGTGGTGGAACTTGCGCTATTGCTGACTGACTAAATACTTTTTTGCCCCACTGTATCTGCAGCATTCCAGAATGCTGTAGATAAGCCCCTGATGCCGGTGGGCTTACGTCACCCGCAGTTTTGGGGGTGACAGGTTCCCTTTAAACCATGAAATAATGAATCTTAGATTTCTGAAATATATTTGTTTTATCGAGCTCATGTACATCCCTGTGCAGCGGTGTTATTCTATGTGCAGTAATGTGCTCATATATGGCACCACCTTACCATTGTTACCTTACTATTTTCCTCCAAATCTCTGCAGAATATTTGTGTTTTTGTCACAACTGTAGAAATCTGGAATATTTCATGTATCTTGCAGGTTCTACCGTCTATGCTTGTGTCGTTTATTCAAGTATGTGGCATTGTTTAAGTAGTAATAAAATCTATGGTTAGTGTGACCATGGTGCACACCAGCCCGATATTTCACCAGGCCGATCCATCATGGGATGCTCTACCTGACACTTTCTAATTGTGTTTGTGCTCCGCACATTAGCTGGTGAGTATGTGACTCCAGCTCAGCCAGTGCTAACTGGGCCAGGTAGATCTCACTGTAGGATTGATAGTTTATCACCATAGAAGGCAGATACCGTAGGTATAAAAGTGGAATTGTTGTGAAATTTGTATACAGCATGGATGTAACAATTCAGTGACATGTATGAAATGTGTCTAATGCGCGAGTGACTTGTACCTAATGTATGAGTATCGTGTGTGGGTGAGGGGTAAAGCGAGTAAAGAATTGCTTTGTTGGCATCTGTGGCACGCGGCGATGGGAGATGTTAGGGGGTGTTTCCTCTCTGCTCCTGTGTTACCCTTCTAGTGGTCTCCTGGATGGGACGCCACGGCTGTCATTTGAGGCATTTCCCTTGTACAAACTACCATTTTTCCTGTGTAGATGTGGTATTTAAGCACTATATGGTTATTATATGGCAGTATTTATTGTACTGGCACTTGTGAAGCGGTAACATGCACTTAGAACCCCTCACCGACAGTGTTATTTTTTTTGTGTGTGTCTAATTAGGGGTTTCCCTGTTCCTCCTTTATTTGACTTCTTGTATTCTGGGGGGTAAATTGAGTGGCCAAGCAAACCAAATGTTCTCAAACATGCCATTTGCACTGACTTTGTATCCACAATGCAGGGGTGCACTATTTTATGAACTGGGTGGGGTTTGTGTGTCGGGGCTGCATCTCCGTCCCAGTCCTGCTTCGGTAAGAGTTTATCATTTGTCCAGTCGTAAAAAAAATATCAATGCAAGTTTTCATTGTGTTCTATTATTTTGTTTATTGTATTTGACAGACTCACTTACATTATGTAAGCCCGAGGCAGCGCTCATGTTTTCTGGAGTGTAGTTAGTCATCAAATGGAAGCCGTCTCTGCAAACCTGAAAGGTGACGTGTTTTCTCACCAAAAGTCCTGTCTGCCTCAGCAAGAACTAGCTAGTTTGTGTTTCTCCCGAAGACGAGGAGGCTGCGCTTTACTAGTCAGTACCTGTTGTTTCCACCTGTCGACTCTTGATTACTTTCTTTTCACCTACAATTTTTTTTTTTTTTTTTTTGTTTAGAGATTCGGATTATCACTTTAATGAGATAATAGATAACAAATATGGAGATCTGTTGACCTGACCTGTCTTTGTATGGATGGATGAGCAGGTACACGTTTGTGAGTCTTGGTGGCTGCTCTCTCGGTACCGGCAGATTGAGTGCCACTAGATTTAGGTTTTGCCTGCTCCTAGTACACCCTCATGTAGGGGCCTCCATTCTAATGTTACCAGCCCAGAGGATGTTATTGGTGGCGGAAAGTGGGGAGTCCAAATCTGTCACCGCCTCTACTTTTTCCTCTCCAGATTTTGTGAAGGGAGGGAACCCCCACCTCCCCTCTGTCTGAAGATATCGATCAGTTGTTAACAGCTGCTAGAGCAACAATGAACATTGAAGATCCAAAATAATTAAGATCTGTTTCGGACGTTGTATTTGGTAGCCTGGATGTTAAGAGCCAAGCATTAAAGGGGTTGTCCAGGCTTGGGACTCGAGTCTACAGTCACAGAGATGGCAGACATGTGATTCCTTATAGCGCAGAGTGTGCACTGTCAGGATTCTCCTGTGTCGGGAGCTGGTAGATGACGAAGTATGTGACTTCATTACATGTGTTACGATTGGCCAATGAAGGCAACTGATCCCGAACTAAAGACGGTTAAAAATTAAGTTTTAATGAACTTTTTAAAGAATAAGATTAAGATACAACAGCCAGTGTGCATAAGGGGACTTGGGGATATAACCCTTTTTCTGCTATGCTCACAATATAGTGAATTTTGATAATTATTAGCTTGGTGCGGCCGCTTCCACCTTCTCTCTAATATTGTTGCCAATAACACTGACTGAAACCTAAAGCCGTCCCAACATGTTTCACCAGAGATCTAGCGTCATCAGGGGTCAGAGGGTTAATGTCACACATAGTGATTGAGCCCCAAACCTGGACAACCCTTTTAAGAAGGAATGGGGGGAAAAAAAACATCATAAAAGGTTTTATCCCGAAGAGCATTAAATGTAAATACCCCTTTGATGAGTCTGATTCTGGTTGTTGGGACAAGGCATTGAAAATTGGTCACTTTATATTTAAAGCTAGAAAATCTTCTCTCCCTATTGATGATTGTGGCCAATGCAGAGATCCTACAGATAGGAAGACTGAGGGCTTTCTGAGAGAGCTTGGAAATCTGGGGCTGTGGATTTAAGACCTGTTATAGCCAGTACGTGTACGGCTAGATCTCGAAACCTATGGCTTTGCAATAAGGAGGGAAAGGTTCTAGGGATCCGATCCCGTCCTCTCTTCCTGTTATCTAAAGAGCTGCCTATTTCTTCGCTGTTGCCTCTACTGACCCTATCAGATTGGCTGTTACCTCCTTCATTAATTCATTCTTTAGACGTTTGTGGCAAAGAATTAGGCAGGGAGATTATGGATCTAATTCCCGTTATGTGCCATTCCCTGTGAAGGAGCCATGTGTTAGGTTCCTCCCTAGATGATGATGATCTTCCTCTGTCCTCTGTTAAGAAGAAAGGCTTTCTCTCTTCACTCCTTTCCAAAAATTATATATACTATGTTCCAAATTATTATGCAAATGACGTTTTTCTCGGATTTTCCTAAATGGTCGGTGCAAATGACAGTCAGTCTAATAAAAGTAATCACCCATTAAGAGTATACATCGAATTTTATTGAAGAATCCTCCCAATGATAACAGTATAATCTCCAAAATGAATAAAAACTTAAAATGCACTGTTCCAAATTATTATGCACAGTAGAATTTCTAAACATTTAATATGTTTTAAAGAACTGAAAATGCTCATTTGTTGAATTTGCAGCATTAGGAGGTCACATTCACTGAACAAAAAAGCTATTTAACTCCAAAACATCCTAACATGCCAAGTTACATGTTAACATAGGAACCCTTCTTTGATATCACCTTCACAATTCTTGCATCCATTGAACTTGTGAGTTGTTGGAGAGTTTCTGCTTGTATTTCTTTGCATGAAGTCAGAATAGCCTCCCAGAGCTGCTGTTTTGATGTGAACTGCCTCCCACCCTCATAGATCTTTTGCTTGATGATACTCCAAAGGTTCTCTATAGGGTTGAGGTCAGGGGAAGATGGTGGCCACACCATGAGTTTATCTCCTTTTATGCCCATATCAGCCAATGACTCAGAGGTATTCTTTGCAGCATGAGATGGTGCATTGTCATGCATGAAGATGATTTTGCTCCTGAAGGCACGTTTCTCCTTTTTATACCATGGAGGAAAGTTGTCAGTCAGAAACTCTATATACTTTGCAAAGGTCATTTTCACACTTTCAGAAACCTTAAAGGGCCCTACCAGCTGTTTCCCCATGATTCCGGCCCAAAACATGACTCCTCCACCTCCTTGCTGACGTCGCAGCCTTGTTAGGACATGGTGGCCATTTACCAACCATCCACTACTCCATCCATCTGGACCATCCAGAGTTGCTCGACGCTCATCAGTAAACAAGACTGTTTGTAAATTAGTCGTCATGTATGTCTGGGCCCACTTTAGGGGTGGCCGAATAGTAGGTTTATGCACCACAGCAAGCCTTTGAAGGATCCTACACCTTGAGATTTGAGAGACCCCCGAGGAACCAGCAGCTTCAAATAACTGTTTGCTGCTTTGTAATGGTATTTTGGCAGCTGCTCTCTTAATCCAATGAATTTGTCTGGCAGAAACCTTCCTCATTATGTCTTTATCTGCATGAACTCTGTCTGCGCTCTGTTTCAGTCACAAATCTCTTCATAGTATGATGATCACTCTTAAGTTTTCGTGAAATATCTAATGTTTTAATGCCTTGTCCAAGGCCTTGCACTATTTAACACTTTTCAGCAGCAGAAAGATTCTTTTTATTTTCCATATTGTTTGAAACCTGTGGCCTGCTTAATAATGTGGAACGTCATTTTTAAGTAGTTTTCCTTTAATTTGAATCACCTGGAAAAATAATTCACATGTGTTTAAGATTGATTTCAGTGATCCATTGAGCCCTGAGACACAATACCATCCACGAGTTTATTTGAAAAGCGAAACAATTAAATCTTTATGACACTTAAATGCAATTTGCATAATAATTTGGAACACAGTGTAGGTCCTTTCAGAGAGTTAGAACATTTTAACAGGGACAGAAGGCCTAAAAAGAGGGATATGAAAAGAACAATTTCTAAGGAAAAAATAGTTTCCTATTTGACAATCAGTGGCGGCCAGCAATAATGGCAGAAGAGAGAAGGATAAGGAGAACCTGCCAGCTGATGTATGTAGCCCAATCCACCGGCATGCATCATTAGACACTGCCTGTATGAGCCCAGCCAGGTGTGTATGACTCTGAAACGTTGTGGTGTTTCAGAGAAAAGTGTACGGTTAGAAAGCGCTGGAGTCTAGTCAGAGAGGCGGTCCCCAGTGGCTTCTGCCCACCCACTGACAGGTCTCTGCTTAGACCCGCACATAGCCAGGGACCCGCCTGTCCAACTTGTCTCAAGTTCTGCTCTGCTTTTATAGAATGTTTTTTCTCTGAAACAACACCGCATTTCAGAATCACGTAAGTGGCTGAGAGCATACAGCTGGTGGCAGCATGTATCAGCTGTCAGGTTCATTTTTATTTATTTATTTTTATCCCAGTTCCAAAAAAATGAGTTCAGCATATTCCTCGGTTCTAAACTCCGTAAACAAAGCAATAAAATGAGAGTTTAGGTCCTTTTCCCACCACCTTCCGAAAGATTTCTTGTGGACCAGACTGCCTTGACAATATTAATTTATTGTTCGCATGTACGTGTTGTGTATTTTTTTCTTTCTCATGGATACAACACGTACCCATTATATTATATGGTGCTATTCTCATGTCAGAGACACTTAATAGGCAAAAAGGAAGACATGTAATTTTCAGCTTGAAGCCCTACCGTTTGGAATTTTGCTAGCCACTTGCATCTTTATTAAGAGATCATTGCTGAAGTGGCAGCCCATGTCACACAGAAGGACACTTTTTTTTTAATTCCCTACCTAGACAATTTAATAATCATGGCACAGAGAAGAATTGTCGCACTCTGGTAGAGCAGGTAAAATAAATCCGGTCTTGTCGTGGATGGACAATTTCCAAAAATGCTTTCTAGTCTCTCTTCAGTGTCATATATTCCAGAGGATTATACTGGACTTGAGCCTAATAAAATGCTTCTTTCCTCTTGACAAAACTCAGAAGGTGGAGATAACTTCTGAATCAGTGGCTATGTAAATGAGTGGTCTCCACCATGTTAAAATGTAGGATGCCAATTACTTCCAAAATATATTTTTGAATTTGTGAAGTTTTATGGATTCTGTTTAAGTTCCCATGTATCATCTTTTGGATTTCTTTCAGTCTGAGTTAGAGCAGGGTCTAGATATTAGTTTCTTTTTAAAAGAACAGGTTTCAGTTTTCAGTTCCTTCTTTCAGTCTGAACTTGCTGAGCATTCATCATTGGTTGGTACTCCAAAGTTTCCGCCATGTGGTTTTAATTTAGTTTAAAACTTTTTTACGAAGCCACCATTTGAGCTCATTGACAGTATTTCCATCAAGCTTCTTACCCATAATAGTAATTTCTTGGTTGCCATTACCTCTGTTAGGATAGGTGCTATCCTTGCATGCTATTTCTATTTACGTTCCCTTTGCTTTTGCTAAATCTAATCCTGTCCTCCTTCCTAATTTACCATCAACATTATATAGATCTCAAGAGATTGCTCTTCCTTCTTGCAATAATCTTGGGTCTGATTTAAACTGCTTTATTGCCCTTAGATAGATATGTTGTGGACTACTTGGCTGCATTTTCTGCTATGGATAGCTCCTTTTTATCCAGTTTGAGGGTCAAATAGTAGATCAACTAGTTACCGTAGTTGTCCTTAAGGTACCGTCACATTAAGCGACGCTGCAGCGATAGCGACAGCAATGCCGATCGCTGCAGCGTCGCTGTGTGGTCGCTGGAGAGCTGTCACACAGACCGCTCTCCAGCGACCAGCGATGCCGAGGTCCCCGGGTAACCAGGGTAAACATCGGGTTGCTAAGCGCAGGGCCGCGCTTAGTAACCCGATGTTTACCCTGGTTACCAGCGTAAAAGTTAAAAAAACAAACAGTACATGCTCACCTGCGCGTCCCCCAGCCTCTGCATCCTGACGCTGACTGAGCTCCGGCCCTAACAGCAGAGCGGTGACGTCACCGCTGTTGCTTTCACTTTCAGTTTAGGGCCGGCGCTTTAGTGTCAGGAAGCAGAGGCTGGGGGACGCGCAGGTGAGTATGTACTGTTTGTTTTTTTAACTTTTACGCTGGTAACCAGGGTAAACATCGGGTTACTAAGCGCGGCCCTGCGCTTAGTAACCCGATGTTTACCCTGGTTACCAGTGTAAAATATCGCTGGTATCGTCGCTTTTGCTGTCAAACACGGCGATACACGGCGACCTAGCGACCAAATAATGTGCAGACCTTCTAGCAGCGACCAGCAATTTCACAGCGGGATCCAGATCGCTGCTGCGTGTCAAATACAGCGATATCGCCATCCAGGTCGCTGCAACGTCACGGATTGCTGGCGATATCGCCTAGTGTGACGGTACCTTTAGCCAAATGGATTAGATCTGCTGTTATCTTGGTTTAAGAGCTCAGTTCTTTTTCAGTACAAAGAGGTTTTGAGGCCAAATGCACTAGAGCTATGTCCACCTCTTGGTGCTTCCATTGAATGAATTTGTAAGGCTGCAACTTGGTCCACACCTTCAACCTTTTTCAGACACTAATAGCTGGACCTATCCTCTTCCTTTGGGCGTAACCTCTTTCAGGCAATGATCTGATTTTAAAGAAGGTACTCTTGTGGTTGTGACATGGGCGACAGGGAAAAATATTTACACTAATTGATCATTTGATATTCTGGACATTGTGACAGCACGTTTCCTAATTCCCTTTCTTTTTTATCCTCCTTCTGGGTTTGGGTATTTGACCACAGAGATGTACAGAAAAAAAGATCAATCCTATGAAGGGTTTTTTATGTAATACTTGCCAATAACTACATAAGCTGTCGTCTAATCTTTGTAATCCACGGAGGGAAAGTGGGAGGCTACACCATTTTATACCTACAGGTTTTCTGTCCTAAGAGGCGGACACTCTCCCGTGATGCTGTCATAGCTTCCAGAAGATCAGATTACTAGTTAATTATAATTTTTCAGCAGTACCATAGTGAATGAATGGAACCAAGCTGCTTATGCTCCACTTCGGCCCCATTCAGAGAGATTACTGTAAAGTCCAAATCCTCGGATTGGTGAGGAATCTAGGCGGTTAAACCCACCAGCAATCAGTGAGTTATCCCCCATCTTTTGGTTAGAGATGATGGCTTTCAAACTTGGTGAAACCTCTTTTAATAAGGCTCTTTACTCTGGAACTACTGATTGGTATTACAAACTGCTAATATCTCACTTACATAGCTATGCATTACTGCAAAAAGAATCGGGAGAAAAGGCAGAAGAGAAATCACTCGTTGCATCGCAAATATCTTCCTTTTTCATCTCCGTTGTATTGGTCTCCTGCGTGGTAGTTAAGAGCCTCTGGTACATAAGCAACTTGTATTGCTTCACAAGGTAATATCGCATTATGGGGGCTTAAAGGACCTTTGTTTGATATGAAAAGATAAACTGAAGGTAATTGTCATTGGTGGCGTGCCGCATTTCATATCAGATTAATGGCACTTGTCTTGTTCTCCAGCAATGCTTTGTATGATTCAGTTTGTGGTAGGAATATTCCTCCTTAGGAGGTAAATTGCTCTCAGTTCATACTTATTCTCCTGGTTACTCTCTACAAAGAGTGAATACTGAATTTTTTATGTCCGCTTTCCTGGCTTACTGCTGCTTCAGGTTTTTCATTAATAAAAGTATCCGTATAATTTTTTTTATGGCCATGAATTTTATTCTAAACTTGCAAATGTGTTTTTCCTCCATTTCCCTACAAAATACATAACCTCCTGTCCCCATAATTGGGGGTGGCCCAGCTGTCGATCATTCATCACCGTCACTAGAGCCAGACGGCTCAGGAGATGAGGGCAGTAGACCACAGTAAAGCGCAATATGTCGGGTTGAGCAGGTTCACTGCTGTTCCATTCACTTTGGCTGAAGCTACATGATAACTGTATTTTGTCGAAAACCCTCCTTCAAGTAGGTTATCTGGTTTTGAAAACCATATCCAAGTAATCTCATTTTGGGTTTCCAAATGGGGGCATGGTTGTAACACTTACCGTATATTAATTTGCCATTTACATATTCCAGTACAAAGAGTTTCTTTGGTTCTGGAGGACCTGGCATGACCGTGCATCACATGGACAGCCCCATTAATTGTCATTTGCGCTGTGTAATGTTTGCCCTGTGGCAGCCTCAAGGAATTTGTGTCTGCGGCTAGGTTTATATACGGACTGTGGTCAATCACATGGAGTCCTAACCCAGGACATGCTATGAGTGGCTTATTGTCCTTGGAAGAGTGGAGCAGCTGGGTCAGGAGTTGACGAGGAGGTGCAGCTGAGATGCCTGGGAATTTGCCTCAATAAGCTGCAGAGGGAACCCGGCTACCCGGATCGCGCCGGCCGATCAACTGTTCGGCTACGCAGCTGCATGTGTCGCAGCTGTTAGCAAGTTGCGGGATGCAGTGACAGACAGAAGGCAGAGCAAGGTTTAACAAATATAACCCTTTTAATTTAACAAGAGGTTATCTCCTCGCAGGGAGGTGCAGGGAAGTCAATTGCGCCAACAACAGCTGGCGCGGTGCTTGTACAAGAAGGTTCAGCTGGTAACGGTGGTCCGTCTTCTGGCGGCAGCGGTCTGTGTCTGGTACCTTCCGCTGAGCCCCTAGTCCATGAACGTATGCGGCCAGAGTAAACAAGGCCTCGGCACAATCAGGGTCTCCCGTGGATGGGAAAATATATGCTGGCAAGGTGAGCTGAAAACGTCTGTCCAATACCCGGTTCTCACTTTGCGGCACGTGCGCTGGACTCACGGTCACGGAGCACACGGCACTTCGCTCTCTGCCAGCTACTGAGCGCGCTGCACTTCTCTCTGTATGCTGCGCGCTGCCTGTTCCCCCAAGACTGAAACGCCGGCAACAGCTGGTGCGATGTCTCTCCAACGAGGTCCTGCAGCGATGACAAGGGCAGCAGCGAACAGTCCTGAACTCTGCCCTGGCTCTTAGGCAAGCATGCAGCTAGCACCCGGCTCTTTCCTTATTACTGTGATGGGCTCCGGCCTCGGATCAGCCGCATGTCGTAGCGACCTGGCTGCACACCGCTCCAAGCCCGCTGCGCACGCACCTTGCCTCTGTCACTGCCGGCGGGAAACTGCCCGACGCTGCGCTCGCTTTTACTTATAACCGCTCCCCCAGCTTCCAGATCAGGGAACCTGTCCGGGCCTTTTTGCCTTCGCCCGGACAACATGGGACACAGCCTCAGCAGTTCTGGACTCGGTCTGGCACAGGTACACAGTCCGGTGTTCCTAATTACAGCTGTGTGATAGTCACGACACATGCATGGAGAGCCTGTTTGTTGGGCTCTCCATGCATGTGCTGTGACAGTGACACAGGCGCGACACATGCAGCTGTGGCGCCTATCAGCTGATCGGCCGGCAGAATCCTGGAAGCGCTATAGCTTGCCGAATAAGTGGGGACCCGAAGAAATTTGCTCAATTCTGATCCTGTTTTTACATAAATCATATGATATCATAGACCTAATGGAAAAGAGAAGAATTAAGTGCATAGAAAGGCAAAATGAGCAATTGTATATACACAGGGCCATATAATATGATGATTGCAATATATTAAGAGGATAAAAACTTTGATGGGAGGAGGAGTGCTTCTTTAAAGGGAACTTGTCAGCAGGATTGTGCTCAGTACCCTACACACAGTGTCAGGTCGGCGCCGTTACACTGATTACAATGATACCTTGGTTGATGAAATCCATCTTTTTTTATTTGTAGTTTTGAGTTAATGATATGCTCGTGCTGCGGGGCAACCTGTGGGGGTCTTCATGTAGTGCTCTGATTAGATATTAATCCTTATAGCTTATGACAGGTCACTGATCTCTCACTGACTTGCTCCCTATTTTGCATTCTGTATATGTTATGGCTTTGAAAAAAAAAAATCGTTCATCGCCGTTGGTGGCACCTGCACTGCAGCCTGATCGCATCTATAATATCCATATTTTTATTTTATTTACTCATACAAATTGCTTGGGGAAAAAAAAATTCTTCGTCAAAATGGTGCCGGCCGTGCCTGTACAGTAGCATAATCTGGAACAGGATAGATGCTACTGTTCAGGCGCTGGCGCCATTTTGCTGAAGGAAAAATAGTCTCCACTAAGATGTCATTGAGGGTGCCTACGCAGAGCACCACATGAAGCCCCCACACAGGCCCTGAAGCACGAGAGTCTCATTAACTTAAAACTACAAATAAAGATGAAACAACCACAAGATGGGTTTAATCACCCAAGGTATCAGTGTGATCAGTATAATGGCGCCGACCTGACCGTGTCTGTAGGTTACTGCGCACAATCCTGCTGACAGGTTCCTTTTAAGTGAGTTCCATGGTGTTTTACAATATTGAGCCTCATGAAGAGGCTCGTTGCCTTGAATCGCATTGTCATTTGAGACTAATTTATTACATATATATATATTTTTTTAATCCTTTTTATACTTTAATACCGGACTAGAGCTACTTTTTTTTTGTCATAGCAAGAGCAAAAGACTTGTCACATCGAAAGTGAAGTCAAATCTGCATGTAGCTTGTTACAATGCATGAAAAAATTAGTAGATTGAAATATTGATTTGTGTGAAAAGTTTCAGTATAACGTGTTGGTTGCTAAATTAAAGGGGTTGTCCACTACTCGGAGAACTTCCCTTCTCAATCCCCATTTCCCCCCAAATAAATAAATTATACTCTCCTCTTTTGTCGGCGCTATTCCAGTGGTGTCAGCACTGGCTCTCCCAAGAATCTCATGACAACAATGCCACGCAATCAATAGGAGCACCAGTGCCGACACCGCTGAACCAGCGCTTGCCCCAGAGGGGAGTGTAAGTGTTATTTTACAAGGGGGAAACCTATTTAGAAGAGGGTATTTGAGTACTGGACAACCTTTAAGTTTTGCCCATTCTTTTTTTTTTTCCCTCAATCAAGTGTGCGGTCTTACTCATTAACGTACAGCCTTGCATGCATAATTGTGCATTTAGAAATGGCTGCCATCCACTGATTAAGACCAGAAAGAGCAAACCTTTAGGGTATGTGCACACGATGCAGATTTAGTGCAGAATTGGTGCAGAACTGCAGCAGATTATTCTGCTGCAGAAACGCTGCAGAACTGCACTGTGATTTATAGTACAATGTAAATCAATGGGAAAAAAAAAAAGCTGTGCACATGGTGCAGAAAAATCTGCGCAGAAACGCTGCAGATTTCAAAGAAGTGCACGTCGCTTCTTTTGTGCAGTTCTGCAGCGTTTCTGCTGCAGATTTTTCTGCACCATGTGCACAGCTTTTTTTTTTCCCCATTGATTTACATTGTACTGCACAGAAACTGCACAGAAACTGCATAGAAACTGCATAGAAACTGCATAGAAACTGCGCAGAAACTGCATAGAATCTGCATAGAATCTGCACAGAAACTGCACAGAAACTGCATAGAAACTGCATAAAAACTGCACAGAAACTGCATCAAATCTGCAGATGCAGATTTAGTGCAGAAAATTCTGCACCACATTTCCTACGTGTGCACATAGCCTAAAATTAGTAAATAATCTTTCCCCACAAACCTATATATCAGTGTGCTCCGCTCCTTAGCATGTTGCCTGCAGGTGACCGCTTACCATTATAGCATCAGGAAACCGTATCCAGGAATAAACGTGTTATTTATTCTTCTATCCTGACTTCCAGCACGCCATTCCGATCTCCAAAACCGCAGTGCATGAGAATACTATAAAGGCGAATAATTATTGCATTGATCTGCTATATTTAGCCATTTTTTCTACTACTGCTGCAACATGGAATGATTTTTCATCTGTAAGCGCTGGTTCTGTTCCAGGGATGGGGTCTCTGCATATTTATAAACGGCAATCTGTCAATGAGTAAAAGTGATTATTCCCCAGTTTGGACAGAGCATGGTAAACAGACTTTTTTTTTTTGTTAATACTTTTCATACAAATTGCTTCTGCATTTTCCTTGCCTGTAAGGGAATACAGTATATCTTAGACATGCACCTCTCAATGGCGCATTGTGGCCTCCTGCACACGTTTATGCCATGACACAATACGTAGGATTAATGTTACTAGTTCACAAAATGTTTAAAAAAAAAAAACACACGAAAGGTATCCAGTGAGTTTTGTGTTGAAATCTCCTCTCCTGGGAGAGCTATGATCTGTTCGTGACTGATTTGGGCTGCGTTCACATCACGCTTTGGTCATCCGTCAGTAGCTACATCTGGGCTTCCATCTAAGACCCTGAAAAATGGCTCCATTGAGCTTATTGAAGAAGTCACTTTGTGGCCTCTCTGACTTCATTCTTGATAGTCCACGTTTTTTTGAGGGGGGGCAGAAAATCGGTCTATCACTTTTTTGTGCCTGCCTCGTAAAAGAGATCACTGCTGAAAAATGGGGCAGATAAAACGCAATGTAACTGTGCTTCATTAAAGCCAATGTCTGTGTCAGAACTTCCGAACTCCTAGAGTGAACCCACAGTACCGCGACAACGAACCTCCCAAGGGTGAGCTAACCAGATGGACCACCCCCTATACAGGGAGCGTTAGGGGCAGGCCCGAGGGAGACTATTGCCGCGGAAGCTGATACCGGGGAACAGGAAGCAGGAGAGGAAAGACGCGGAAGTGGCTTAGGCGGAGACACAGGACTGAGTGACAGAGAATGAAACACAGAGTGGACTGGATAAGGCGGATGCCCAGGACAGGCAGGGTATGACGGAGACACAGGATGGACTGGATATGGCGGACACCCAGGACTGGCAGGGAATGGCGGAGACACCGGATGGAACAAGATAAGGAGCACAGGACAGAGCAAGGTACGGAGGACCTGGGTCAAATGAGGACAAATAACAATCAGGCAAGGAGTAGGGGGAGAGGCTACCTGATAGAGAGTATTGAGCACTTCCGGGTCAGGAAACCAGCAGGATCAGGAATGGGAGGAGCGGAGAGAGCGAAGACCAGCCTGTGGGAGTGCAGAGCAGGAAGGCAAAGTGCGCATGCGCCGGCGCCGAGGACTAGGATTCTGCGCAGAGAGAGGAAGAGTGGAATCCAGGCGGGGCGCGGACAGTCCGGGAGCGCGCAGAGACGAACACGCACGCCGGAAGAAGACCCAGCAGAAGCGGGCGGCAGCAGCGGCACGCCGGGACAGGTAAGTAAGAGCCAGAGGGAGATACGGGAGGTGTGACAGTCTGCAGATCTGCCTGAATTCCATTTTTTGGCTGCCCCAGGTAATCTACGTGATGTGAACCCATCGTTACACTGGACGATTCTTGTGAACAGGCGTTCTTATTAATGCTTGTTTTGTGATAATCATGCAGTCCAAAGAGTCTGAATTCTCGTTCGTTGGGTGAATGATCTTTTGGGCACCATGAAAGATCATTGTTCTCAGCAGCACATTACCAGCTTGGAGGTCCCCATACACATTAGATGACTAGCCAGTCCCTTGCCCCTTGAATCTAATGTGTATAGGAGCCTTTACTCTAACTTATCTGATGTTCAAACAAGCCATAGTGCTCCGACTGGCGTCTCCTCTCCATTCATTGCCATCACAGCTGTATACTACTAGTAGCCTCTGTGTCCAGTGGTTTTAGTAGCTACAAGTTCCTTCTAATGAAATGAATGGGAAAATTGGAATGACCTGCAATATCAGACACAGCCACTAGTGGGCCATGGAAATGTGCTTAGTAGATAAGGAAGCGGACATGTAGCGTGCCGGACTGGAAATACGCACTAGACTGCTCTTACATTCTGGTTATTTGGCTGTAAATGAAAGGCTATCACTGCAATTCACACAGCAGAATTTACTGCATAGTGTTTTTATTAGATTTTCTACTGCATTTTCTAATCAAATCAATTCACATTTACCTTGAATGTTTTAAGGCTAGGTGAATTTTTTGTATAAAGCATTTTATAAAAATTTAACAGAAGCAAATAACATTAAATTATCATTTTAGTTGCTCTTAGCAGACCTTTTGTAGTATAAAAAATACAAACATGGTAACAGAAAAGGAATGCTTGTACTCTTTTGGAATACCATCATTATCGGGAAGCTGACAGAAGGATGAACCCTACTGAGCCATCTATACAGGCCTCTGGTCATAGAAAGTTTTATAAATTATATGCTGTCCGATGTCTTATTCCAGCAAAATTCATGGTTCTTAATATCACCTTTAAAGGATGAGCAAATTGATCCCTGTAGGACCCAAATTGATTCTTCAGTAGCGAGGAATCGCGCTTTGTATCTTTGTATGTGTGTCTGGAAATGCTTTGGTACGGGGACAATGCACTTCCGGACCCTCAGCCTCATGCTTCTATTCCCGGCCGTGTATCTGAGCCACTGACATGTCAGTCAACTAGAGGAGAGAGGCGCTAGGCAGGGAATACAGCGAGAGGCGGAGGATGAAGTGCATCGTCACCGCCCAATGCACTTCCAGACACAATATATACGGAACGTCAAAACCCGTTTTCTTGCTACTGAAGCATGGCTTTGGGGTCATTAAAAGATGAGCAAGTTAATCTCTTTAAGGGCTAATTGGATATGTACTGTAAGTGCCTCGGGGTGTAGAAGTTGACAGGTTTCCATTAAGGCTGTATGCAACAGCTTCTTGTTTCAAATTATGTTGCTTTGTTTTATACAAGATAAATCCATATTCTTTATTGTTTTATTATATGTAAATACATCTTTTAAAGGCCAATTTTTCTTTTGTACGATTCACGTTTCACACTAATTAAAGGGGTTGTCCACTACTAGGACAACGCCTCCTCGAACTGAATGTTTGACACCGGTAGAGTAAAAACACCTATACTCCCCTCCTGTACCGGCGCTGTTACAGCGGTGTTTGCACTCCCGTTCCTGGGGCTATCATGCAGTTCTTTCTTATGACACTTGATCACGGCGCTAAATCAGCGCTGGCGTCACTGTCCCCACATTCAGACATATTGACCATCAGCTGGAAGCTAGGGCTGCGGCTGCTC
This sequence comes from Ranitomeya variabilis, assembly GCF_051348905.1. Lineage (NCBI taxonomy): Eukaryota > Metazoa > Chordata > Amphibia > Anura > Dendrobatidae > Ranitomeya > Ranitomeya variabilis. The sequence goes on along the minus strand of NC_135236.1, from coordinate 223,982,040 downwards.
TCTGACTTCCTCTTGATATTTGAGTTGTCCAAAGGAGATCAAATTGACACCATAGTTGATTTGCCGCAGGGCTCACGTGTCATAATAACCACACAAGAGCCCTGGGAACACGAGTGCTGACACCGCTGGAACGGCACTGGCACCATATATCAAGGAGGGGTTGTCCCAGTGGTGGACAACCCCTTTTACCTGTTGAATTATTTATTTTTTTGCATAGTTTGATCCATAAAGATCTTTAAAAAAAAAATAAAACTTTTCGGAACATGTATATTCAACTTTATCTTGGGCATCCACAGGAGGCCTAGTTTTAGGGAAAACGTCACTCTAGTGAAAATGTAACCGGATAAATGCAGGCACCAGAATGACAGTGTAACCTGATTGATGGAGGCACCAGAATGACAGTGTAACAGGATTGATGGAGGCACCAGAATGACAATGTAACCAGATTGATGGAGTCACCAGAATAACAATGTAACCGGATAAATGCAGGCACCAGAATAACAATGTACCCGGATTGATACAGTCACCAGAATGACAACATAACCGGATGGATGCAGGCACCAGAATGACAACGTAACCGGATGGATGCAGGCACCAGAATGACAGTGTAAGGCTACGTTCACATTTGCGTTGTTGGGCGCAGCGTCGGCGACGCAACCAACAACGCATGTACACAACGCAGCGTTTTGCAACGCATGTGTTATCATAAGATCCTACAGATCGGGACTTTTGGCGCAGGGAAAACGCTACAAGTAGCGTCCCCTGCACCCTGTCTTGTGCGTCTATATGACGCATGCGTCGTAAAACGCAGTACAACGCCATACCAGCGCATGTCCATGCGCTCCCCCATGTTAAAGATAGGGGCGCATGATGCATGCGTCGACGACGCTGCGCCCAACAACGCAAATGTGAACGTAGCCTAACCGGATGGATGCAGGCACCAGAATGACAGTGTAACCGGATGGATGCAGGCACCAGAATGACAGTGTAACCGGATGGATGCAGGCACCAGAATGACAGTGTAACCGGATGGATGCAGGCACCAGAATGACAGTGTAACCGGATGGATGCAGACACCAGAATGACAGTGTAACCGGATGGATGCAGGCACCAGAATGACAACCTAACCGGATGGATGCAGGCACCAGAATGACAATGTAACCGGATGGATGCAGGCACCAGAATGACAGTGTAACCGGATGGATGCAGGCACCAGAATGACAACCTAACCGGATGGATGCAGGCACCAGAATGACAACCTAACCGGATGGATGATGGCACCAGAATGACAGCGTAACCGGATTGATGCAGGCACCAGAATGACAACGTAACCGGATGGATGCAGGCACCAGAATGACAACGTAATCGGATGGATGCAGGCACCAGAATGACAACGTAACCGGATGGATGCAGGCACCAAAATGACAATGTAACCGGATGGATGCAGGCACCAGAATGACAATGTAACCGGATGGATGCAGTCACCAGAATGACAACGTAACCGGATGGATGCAGGCACCAGAATGACAACGTAACCGGATGAATGCAGGCACCAGAATGACAACGTAACCGGATGAATGCAGGCACCAGAATGACAACGTAACCGGATGGATGCAGGCACCAGAATGACAATGTAACCGGATGGATGCAGGCACCAGAATGACAATGTAACCGGATGGATGCAGGCACCAGAATGACAATGTAACCGGATGGATGCAGTCACCAGAATGACAACGTAACCGGATGGATGCAGTCACCAGAATGACAACGTAATCGGATGGATGCAGGCACCAGAATGACAACGTAACCGGATGAATGCAGGCACCAGAATGACAACGTAACCGGATGAATGCAGGCACCAGAATGACAATGTAACCGGATGGATGCAGGCACCAGAATGACAATGTAACCGGATGGATGCAGTCACCAGAATGACAACGTAACCGGATGGATGCAGTCACCAGAATGAGAACGTAATCGGATGAATGCAGGCACCAGAATGACAACGTAACCGGATGAATGCAGGCACCAGAATGACAATGTAACCGGATGGATGCAGGCACCAGAATGACAATGTAACCGGATGGATGCAGGCACCAGAATGACAACGTAACCGGATGGATGCAGTCACCAGAATGACAACGTAACCGGATGAATGCAGGCACCAGAATGACAATGTAACCGGATGGATGCAGGCACCAGAATGACAATGTAACCGGATGGATGCAGGCACCAGAATGACAACGTAACCGGATGGATGCAGTCACCAGAATGACAACGTAATCGGATGGATGCAGGCACCAGAATGACAACGTAACCGGATGAATGCAGGCACCAGAATGACAATGTAACCGGATGGATGCAGGCACCAGAATGACAATGTAACCGGATGGATGCAGGCACCAGAATGACAATGTAACCGGATGGATGCAGGCACCAGAATGACAGTGTAACCGGATGGATGCAGGCACCAGAATGACAACCTAACCGGATGGATGCAGGCACCAGAATGACAACGTAACCGGATGGTTGCAGGCACCAGAATGACAACGTAACCGGATGGATGCAGGCACCAGAATGACAACGTAACCGGATGGTTGCAGGCACCAGAATGACAACGTAACCGGATGGATGCAGGCACCAGAATGACAACGTAACCGGATGGATGCAGGCACCAGAATGACAACGTAACCGGATGGATGCAGGCACCAGAATGACAACGTAACCGGATGGATGCAGGCACCAGAATGACAACGTAACCGGATGGTTGCAGGCACCAGAATGACAACGTAACCGGATGGATGCAGGCACCAGAATGACAGTGTAACCGGATGGATGCAGGCACCAGAATGACAACGTAATCGGATGGATGCAGTCACCAGAATGACAACGTAATCGGATGGATGCAGGCACCAGAATGACAACGTAATCGGATGGATGCAGGCACCAGAATGACAACGTAACCGGATGGTTGCAGGCACCAGAATGACAACGTAACCGGATGGATGCAGGCACCAGAATGACAGTGTAACCGGATGGATGCAGGCACCAGAATGACAACGTAATCGGATGGATGCAGTCACCAGAATGACAACGTAATCGGATGGATGCAGGCACCAGAATGACGATGTAACCAAACCGACTAATTTTATTTTTACTCAAGCCTTTTTTTGACTCCAAAATGGCCCAAACTACACATAGTTTTGCTGCAAATATCTGTGTGTTTTCAATGCAAAGTCCAACATCTGCATGGTACAATGTCTTCTGGCAGAGTCCAGTAACCAGGCTGTGTACACAAACTACACGCCCGTCCTGCTTTCTTTTCTTTCTAACCTGTAAGGTTTGTTCGGCCTCCGTACACAGAGATTTGTTTTTAGAGTTTGGAAATGGCTGTAATATATTCTGCTTTGCGTCTCATTAGATAGGTTTTTTTTTTGCTGGCTAAGTTGCTTGATAATGATTCTCTAGTGCTAATGGCTTTTTGGTCACCATCAAATTGAAAAAGGCCAAATTCAGGTACAAGTATTATTCCGCATATAAAGGGCGCACTTTTTTTTAGAAGTCTGTGGCACGGAGGATCAGCTGTTGCCATGACAGAATGGTCAGCAGGGCTAGCAGCCCAATTAGAGCTAATAATACTGCTGTCCCCAGGTTAAGTGATCCGAATGACAATGTAACCGGATGGATGCAGGCACCAGAATGACAACGTAACCGGATGGATGCAGGCACCAGAATGACAGTGTAACCGGATGGATGCAGGCACCAGAATGACAGTGTAACCGGATGGATGCAGGCACCAGAATGACAGTGTAACCGGATGGATGCAGGCACCAGAATGACAACCTAACCGGATGGATGCAAGCACCAGAATGACAATGTAACCGGATGGATGCAGGCACCAGAATGACAGTGTAACCGGATGGATGCAGACACCAGAATGACAGTGTAACCGGATGGATGCAGGCACCAGAATGACAGTGTAACCGGATGGATGCAGGCACCAGAATGACAACCTAACCGGATGGATGCAAGCACCAGAATGACAATGTAACCAGATGGATGCAGGCACCAGAATGACAGTGTAACCGGATGGATGCAGGCACCAGAATGACAACCTAACCGGATGGATGCAGTCACCAGAATGACAACGTAACCGGATGGATGCAGGCACCAGAATGACAACGTAACCGGATGGATGCAGGCACCAGAATGACAATGTAACCGGATGGATGCAGGCACCAGAATGACAGTGTAACCGGATGGATGCAGGCACCAGAATGACAACCTAACCGGATGGATGCAGTCACCAGAATGACAACGTAACCGGATGGATGCAGGCACCAGAATGACAACGTAACCGGATGAATGCAGGCACCAGAATGACAACGTAACCGGATGAATGCAGGCACCAGAATGACAACGTAACCGGATGGATGCAGGCACCAGAATGACAATGTAACCGGATGGATGCAGGCACCAGAATGACAGTGTAACCGGATGGATGCAGGCACCAGAATGACAACCTAACCGGATGGATGCAGTCACCAGAATGACAACGTAACCGGATGGATGCAGGCACCAGAATGACAACGTAACCGGATGAATGCAGGCACCAGAATGACAACGTAACCGGATGAATGCAGGCACCAGAATGACAACGTAACCGGATGGATGCAGGCACCAGAATGACAATGTAACCGGATGGATGCAGGCACCAGAATGACAATGTAACCGGATGGATGCAGGCACCAGAATGACAATGTAACCGGATGGATGCAGTCACCAGAATGACAATGTAACCGGATGGATGCAGTCACCAGAATGACAACGTAACCGGATGGTTGCAGGCACCAGAATGACAACGTAACCGGATGGATGCAGGCACCAGAATGACAACGTAACCGGATGGTTGCAGGCACCAGAATGACAACGTAACCGGATGGATGCAGGCACCAGAATGACAACGTAACCGGATGGATGCAGGCACCAGAATGACAACGTAACCGGATGGATGCAGGCACCAGAATGACAACGTAACCGGATGGATGCAGGCACCAGAATGACAACGTAACCGGATGGATGCAGGCACCAGAATGACAACGTAACCGGATGGATGCAGGCACCAGAATGACAACGTAACCGGATGGATGCAGGCACCAGAATGACAGTGTAACCGGATGGATGCAGGCACCAGAATGACAACGTAATCGGATGGATGCAGTCACCAGAATGACAACGTAATCGGATGGATGCAGGCACCAGAATGACAACGTAATCGGATGGATGCAGGCACCAGAATGACAACGTAATCGGATGGATGCAGTCACCAGAATGACAACGTAATCGGATGGATGCAGGCACCAGAATGACAACGTAATCGGATGGATGCAGTCACCAGAATGACAATGTAACCGGATGGATGCAGGCACCAGAATGACAACGTAATCGGATGGATGCAGTCACCAGAATGACAACGTAATCGGATGGATGCAGGCACCAGAATGACAACGTAATCGGATGGATGCAGGCACCAGAATGACGATGTAACCAAACCGACTAATTTTATTTTTACTCAAGCCTTTTTTTGACTCCAAAATGGCCCAAACTACACATAGTTTTGCTGCAAATATCTGTGTGTTTTCAATGCAAAGTCCAACATCTGCATGGTACAATGTCTTCTGGCAGAGTCCAGTAACCAGGCTGTGTACACAAACTACACGCCCGTCCTGCTTTCTTTTCTTTCTAACCTGTAAGGTTTGTTCGGCCTCCGTACACAGAGATTTGTTTTTAGAGTTTGGAAATGGCTGTAATATATTCTGCTTTGCGTCTCATTAGATAGGTTTTTTTTTTGCTGGCTAAGTTGCTTGATAATGATTCTCTAGTGCTAATGGCTTTTTGGTCACCATCAAATTGAAAAAGGCCAAATTCAGGTACAAGTATTATTCCGCATATAAAGGGCGCACTTTTTTTTAGAAGTCTGTGGCACGGAGGATCAGCTGTTGCCATGACAGAATGGTCAGCAGGGCTAGCAGCCCAATTAGAGCTAATAATACTGCTGTCCCCAGGTTAAGTGATCCGTCTTCACAGCCAGTGATGTTCGTTAGCGGTATTAGTCGGTGACTCCGTCTCTGATTTTGCCGTGTACACATTGGAGAACAGGGACATACGCCGAGCTGTCAGACAAATCCTTTGTGTCATTCATGGCTTTGTGTCATTCAACCTGATGGCTAGCCCCTGAGCCGCGTCACGGTGAACTTCAGCTTTTTTCATGATACCTATGTGTCAGTAGACCACATGTCTTACTACCGCCTGTTAGTAGGAGTCTGCTAGTGCTGATATATAAAGTAGGTTATCACACCACAATAAACTTTTTTCTGTGTGTACCAATGCCTATTGTGCTACAAGGCAGCAACCACTACACAATTAGTGTCAGCTTCCTCTTATGACAAAGCAATGTGCTTCTTTAATGTTCTTCTACGCTTCTAGTGAGCCATGCAGTCAGGAAACTATATATTCTTCAGCTGGCAATAGGCTGGTGTTTACAGCCAACATAAAGGGTATCGCGGGAGGCTGACGGATACTCCTGGGGTAGTACGGGTGGACCAGCTTTAATGGGTGAAAAAAGAATGAGGGGTCATTAAAATTTCTGCTGAGGTTTGTTAGGCTGCCTTCTCTTTTATGGAAGTGAAGAGGTCTGCTGGAGAAGTAGGAAAGAGAAAGAACAGAAGGACGGAGGCCTTGATTAGTGATGAGCGAGTATACTCGCTCGGGTTTTCCTGAGCACGTTCGGGTGGTCTCCCGAGTATTTCGGCGTGCTCGGTGATTTAGTTTGTCGATGCAGCTGCATGATTTGCGACTGCTAGACAGCCTGAATACATGTGGGGAGTGCCTGTTTGCTTGCTCGCTCCTCACTAGCCTTGATTTGTTAAGACCGGAGTTGTTCTTGTCAGTCTTGACCAGTGGACGTTCTGGAGTCCTGAATCATTTACACACACTTTAATGAATCAGGCATGTCTTAAAAGTAGTGTGTGCCTCAACACAAAACTTACTCCAGTCAGAGACCGGAGTGAGATTTATAGACTAAGGTGTTACAGCACCTCTCATCATGAATTAGGCAAGTGGATGTTGCCCATCCTACCCCAGCGCTCCCTGTTTTGGCTGAAGCTGGTGTGAAAACACCAAAATAAGCAACATTTTTTCCGCTATCTCTGTTCACTAAAAAGTTTTGCAACTTTTCATAGTGTATGACATCAGGTTAATTTTTGCTAATGGAGTAGCACATCTGGAGCTACAGGGGAACTCTATTCTCATTACCGGGGGGGGGTGAAAATTACAGATGCAAAGCCAAATTGACACCTCACTATTGCCTCGAATTTCTATGTGAGTTGAGGTAACTAGAAAGTTGATCACAAGGGTGAATCTGTCACTAATCTTTGCACCTTGATTGCTACCAAAATATTTAAGTTCAGGGAGCGAACTTTAAGATAGACGTGATGGCAGCTATTTCTTCAGCCACAGGATACTTGTTAACATGATGATTGCGGTCATCATTGATGTCAGACTCCCCCAGAGATCAGCAAGTTACATTCTATCATGAATGTTCACGGGGCTTTGTAATGACTTAATATGAAGCCGTGGCTGATCATTCATAGTCTGTGGAGCAGCGGTCAGGCAGTGGTCTTACAATGCGGCATTTCCTACCCTTGGTCTCTGTATTGGTGGGAGTCCCAGAAATAGATGATTGTTCTCTGCAGCACATTGTCCTGTGTAAACAACATTTGTGCTGCTGAGAATAATAGGCGCCTATGTGCATAGAATGATGTATTACAGATGGTTCAGTGCGTATCTGATGCACAGGCGGCCTTTGTTAATCAGCAGACACGATCTCCTTACATCACTTGATGTAAGTTCCAAGGCAGCGCTCACGGTGCATGCCCGAGAAATAATTGCAAAGCGCCGGTGACAGCACAAGACAGAGAGGCGACGGCGCCCGGTGTGATGATCGACGGCTGCGAGGCGATTGAGTCGGGGAGAAATCATACCTCCCTGACACAATACAGGTATGACGCGAAATGTATAAAAGTGATTATTTCAGCTTTCCTAGGGATACTAAACACAAGAGCCACCTTCACAGAATGCAGCCTTAGTGCTGCTGAAGGTGTCTCTTTTACCTTAATAGGCCCTGGGGGGTGACAGGTTCCCTTTAAGTGACCACCATCCTGTAAGCATGTTGCCAGTCTTTGGCCTTTTAAAGCACCATAAATGGACCTTTAGATTGGATTGAAGTTTAGCTTACTTGGACTCCATTACTCACAAAAGAGAAGCAAAACCTGCAAGAGAAAGGAAACGAATGCCGAGTATAAATGAATTAACACCTTTATTAATTGAAGGTAAAGACGATAAACATACATTTAAAAAGAGGAAAAAAATGTAGAGCTGCGAAGTCATTCCGAAATATACAGAATCTTTCTGGAAAAAATGCTCATTAAGTGCCATGCTAACATATACAAAAGAATGCACTGTAAAAAATGAACAAAATAGTACTCTAACAAGAGAGGGCGACATCTAATAGTCCTACTGAAAAAGTGCAAGTGCAAAACAGTGGATGAGTTACCAAATGATTAGGAATAATGTGCTGTGCCTAATATTGCTTCTCCTACCATAATGAATTCATGGTCAAGTTGTCAATACAAGAGGTATGGAAGTAAAGTGCATAAAGGCATAATAAAATGTATTCAAAAAGCAATTCGGCAGACCCGCTCCAGGGGATGTAGCCACCACAATGTGGACTCATATGCACTTTGCCAATCTGATCAAATGTATAGTATGGCTCCATTTGTTTGGCTGTTTACATCCTAGTGTCACAAAGCCTGGCAGACAGACTAAGTGTCACATCAGTTTTCAAGTAAATTAGACCACTGCAGAACAAACTCGGAAGCCAAGTTCGGCTATGTGCCCACGTTGCGGATTCATGTGTGGATTTTTCCGCACCGTTTTACCGTTGATTTACCGCGGATTTCCTATGTCTTTTCCTGCGGATTCCTATTGAGGGGCAGGTGTAAAACGCTGTGGAATCCGCACAAAGAATTGACATGCTGCGGAAAATAAACCGCACCATTTCCGCGCGGTATTTTCCGCAGCATGTGCACAGCGGATTTGGTTTTTCATAGGTTTACATGGTACTGTACAACGCATGGAAAACTGCTGCAGATCCGCAGGCAAATCCGCACCCTGTGCACATAGCCCACATGTGCCTTCTAGGAGAAAGGAAAATTAAAGCGTAAAAAGAATTTAAAAGAGGAAATGTGGTGAACTGTTTGGGGATTTCTACTTTTATTATCATGCACAAAGGGGTGAGAGGCAGAGCTCTTCCAAGATGAATTGGAAGACATTGATATGAAATTACTTTCCATGCCCTTCAACCTCCGTGATCTTTAGAACATAATAAATAATCTCCGGGGAAAATGTCATATTTCTGTAATGGAGCTGTATACTTTTGAAATCTGCAATAGCTTTTAGGGTAAATTCACACAGGGCGTTTTTTCAGCTTTTTTTTTTTCTGCAGCAAAACCTGATCTTCTTGGCAGGAAAGAAGCTGTCAAAAACGCAGGTTTAGGTGTGTTTTTTGGTGCATTTTTTTTTCTCTTTGTCCATACTAATGTCCTTGGATTTTCAGCAGCAAAAACACGGCAAATAATGATACCTGTGTTTTTGCTGCGTTTTTTTTCAAGTCAATGGATGAAAAAAACACAGCAAAAACGCTGAAAGAAGTGACATGCTCTGTCCAAAAAACGCAGCAAAGCACAAAATACTGATCACACAAAAAACTAATGTGTGTGCATGAGATTTCTGATATCTCATAGGCTTTGCTGGTACTGTAAAAAGCAGCTGAAATTAGCATAAAAAAAGGAGCAAAAACCGCAGCAAAAACGTCCTGTGTCAACTTACCCTTAGGGTCATGTGAAGAATTCCTGTAACTTGTGGTCAGTCTGTGAGACATCTATTTTATGACTTTGAACTTAAAATCTTCTGGAAAAAAAAAATAGTTGCATGCATCTGATAAATGAAAAATGTTAGGGAATCTGTCGGGTCATTTTTGCGTAACCTACTAATAGTATCCTGATATAGGGCTTGTGCAGACCTTTCAGAATATGTGACTTTTATCCTCGGACGAGTAGTATGGCAGTGTGACTGCATCCAGTCAGTGACGCTGGTGCTGGGGGTGGTTAGGATTAGGGGAAAGGGTGAATATTAATTTGGTGTTGTAGTAGAGCACTGCACCCCCGTAATCGGTGCCCCGGTAGGAACCTATGCCTTTAAGTATGTAAAGTAAACTTGGCACTCGGATGTGATAATAGTAGATACTTATTTGTGCAGTCAATGCAAAGCATCAGACATTTCGGTCCTAAAAATGGACCTTTGTCAGTAACGCGAAGTGCATCGGTAAAAGGAAATGAGAAGTAACTGTGCCAGTGTCCGGCGGCGGCAGCAGTGGAGATGAGCGTTACGGCTGGCTAATGTGTGTAGGCACACGCGGGTTCTCATAGTCACAACACTTCATTGCCCGAGTACTGACACACCAGATCCACTGCTGAGCAGCCGCCATTTTATTGCTTTAGTGGTCGTCTTCATGAGACAACCCTTTCTAATATATTAGCGGTTGCCTATGAGACTTGTTGGAGAAAACCTCATGAAGAAAAATGATTCCATGTTGTTAGCGGTGCAGAAGAAGCTTTTGATGAGATGCTCAGAAAAAATTAGACTTTGTACAGCTGAGCTGACCCTGCTCATTTTAGTGGGAGCGGTTGACCGAATGATCTATTTTATCTCCCTAATGATTGGGCACATTTAAAGTAGTTCCCTCCTATGCCGTGTGGCTGCACAATGCTAATGTACAGTCACCGTATATAATGTGCTCCCTTCTGCCGCCTCTTCCACCTCTGAGATGGGTGCCCAGTCGTACTCTCCAAACTGGCTGACGCACCTTCGCTTCCCTTGCCTTACCACCAGTGTGCCGCGGGGAAGGGGCAGTTCAGACTTTCCCCAGTATGCCACTTGCCTCTGCTGGCCATGAGATGTAGACAAGGTACAGATCTCCGAGACGGAGGCTTTACTTGCATTTCACTGATTACAAAGCCCAAAACAATTGGTTTTATTATGGATGGATTTCCATATAAAGTGCTCGACACTAGACCACATGGCCCAAGCCTCTGACCCAGTCGGTGCTTTAATTTAGACTATAAATGAGACATCCGGGGGTTTCTGCTTGTCTATAAGACATATAATATTTTTATATGTGAAATTATTTGCCACCTGCTCTTTTAGCTAGTAAGACCTTTTCACTCCGAAAGCAATTTGGGATTATCTGTTGTTTTCCTTGTCAAATGTTGTCAGACGTGAGCCGTTTGTGTAACCTTCTTGACTTTCCGCTTTGCAGAATATCCTCATAAATATGGAGCTCAGGGGGGATGTGCCGATCACTCCGTGTTTGAAAGGATGAAAATGTATCAGATGTCGTCTCAAAGTGAACCGAGCAAACAGGTAAGGCCTCTTTCACACTTGCGTCGTGTGACGTACGTCACAATGCGTCGTTTTGGAGGAAAAAAACGCATCCTGCAAAGTTGCCCGCAGGATGCGGTTTTTCTCCATAGACTTGCATTAGCGACGCATTGCGACGTATGGCCACATGTCGCATCCGTCGTGCGACGGATGCGTCATGTTTTTTCAGACCGTCGGCACAAAAAAAGTTCAATGTAACGTTTTTTTGTGCGTCGCGTCCGCCATTTTCGACCACGCATGTGCGACCGAAACTCCGCCCCCTACTCCCCGGACATTACAATGGGGCAGCGGATGCAGTTTTTCAACGCATCCGCTGCCCCATTGTAATGTCCGTTGTGCATTTATTTCACAATGTCCGTCGGTACGTCGGGCCGACACATAGCGACGGCCCCGTACCGACGGAAGTGTGAAAGTAGCCTAAGAGCTCTGTTGTTGGCTCTGTTATAACTTGTCGCTTTGCTTAACTTTCTGCCGCAAATTTGCTGTTAAAGGTGTTGTCCGGTCTAAAATAAGCCTGCAATCCCTCTGTGTGACGACTCGCCTATGAATCCCCCCAGTGCACGCATGATGCAGGCATGTGCCAGTTCCAGACCCGAGAACGGAGCGTATGTATGTGTTATACATACTCCGGGGCAGAACCCGACTAATGGGCATGTCCTTCCTCCATACAATTGTATAGAGCAGGGGTGTCAAACTGCATTCCTCAAGGGCTGCAAACTGGTCATGTTTTCAGGATTTCCTTGTATTGCACAGGTGATCATTTAATCACCTGCACAGAATCAGCACCTTGTGCAATGAGAAGGAAATCTTGAAAACACGCATGGTTTGAGGCCCTCGAGGAATGCAGTTTGACACCCCTGGTATAGAGCATCATGGCTGCATCACAGGGCACGGCCTCGCGCCATACAATTGTACAGAGCCAGGCCACGCACGTTAGTCCGGTTCTGGCCTGGAGAATGTATAACACATACATCACTGCCGTTCCTGGCTCAGAAAGCGGCAAATCCTCGCAGCACACACTAGGGGATTCATAAGTCTGCAGTCACACAGTGCGAGCAGACCTGCCATTTTACACTGGACGACCTCTCTAAACGAATCCACACACATCCAATAGCGGTCAGTCAAACGTTTTAATGTATTTGTTAAATGGAATCTATCAGCAGGTTCTGGCCATGGAATCTGAGAGCTGCATGAAGTAGGGGCAAAGACCCCCCATCCCAGCGATGTCACTTGATAAATTGCTTTGATTGTTTTGATAAAATCCCTGTTTTCTCTGTTGTAGATGTAGCAGTGGTCAGAATGCTCAGTCCTGTATAACCCGCCCACACTCCTGATTGGCAGCGTCCTGTCTGCACTATGCATAGGCAGAAAGCTGCCAATCAGTGGATGGAGGCGGGTTTACACAGGTTAGCTGGTCTGGCTTCTGTGAGACCTAGTTGGGCAATGAGAATCTCCTTCTGATAAAACACTGATTGTATTGAAACTCCAGTAGGCAGCCCTATAAGTGACACATCCCTACAATCAGGCTCCCTGCCCTTACATTATGCTCTGTCAGATTAAATAGCAAGAGCCTGCTGCCAATATCCCTTTAAAATATGGCATATTATTCAAGTACACTGTTGTGTGCTTTTGCTTCTAGATGTTATTACATTGCAACTAGCTCACGAGTTCTGATTATGTTCTCTCCTTCATACTGTGATAGTAAGTCGTCTGCTTTTATTTGTGACCGCTGTTAGGAACACTTAGACGAACATGAAGAGACTGGCCCAGTCATCCTTAGGAGGAGACGAGCAGCGCAGGCAGAGAAAAATACCTGCCAGCTCTACATCCAGACTGACCATCTGTTCTACAGGAGATATGGAGAGACGAGGGAAGCCGTGATTGCCCAGGTAACATCCCTTGCATGCTGAGATTGCTGGGCTACGTGCAAAGTGTTTGGCTTTCCATGATGCGTGATTGTTTTGAAATAAATTTTATATTTTAGCACCTCTTTTTAGGCATTTGTAGTGCCATTTTATGAGGTTTATTTTTCACTCGTCTATGGATATTCAAAGAAAACAAAGCTCTATAATACACGTATTTAACTTACCGTATATACTCGAGTATAAGCCGAGAGCCCTATGGGAAAACTTAATGACTCGAGTATAAGCCTAGGGTGGGAAATGCAGCAGCTACCGGTAAATGTCAAAAATAAAAATAGGTACCAATAAAAGTAAAATTAATTGAGACATCGGTAGGTTAAGTGTTTTTGAATATCCATATTGAATCAGGAGCCCCATATAATGCTCCATACAGTTCATGATGGGCCCCTTATAATGCTCCATATTAAAATATGCCCCATATAATGCTGCACAAATGTTTATTATGACCCTATAAGATGATCCATACAGACATTTGCCCCATGTAATGCTGCACAAATGTTGATTATGGCCCCATAAGATGCTCCATAGACACATTTGCCCCATGTAATGCTGCACAAATGCTGATTATGGCCCCATAAGATGCTCCATAGAGATATTTGCCCCATGTAATGCTGCACAAATGCTGATTATGGCCCCATAAGATGCTCCATAGACACATTTGCCCCATGTAATGCTGCACAAATGCTGATTATGGCCCCATAAGATGCCCCATAGAGATATTTGCCCCCATATAATGCTGCACATGGCCCCATAAGATGCTCCATAGAAATATTTGCTCCATATAACGCTGCCATGGCCCAATAAGATGCTCCATAGAGATACTTACACCGTATAATGCTGCACATGGCCCCATAAGATGCTCCATAGAGATATTTGCCCCATATAATGCTGCACATGGCCCCATAAGATGCTCCATAGAGATATTTGCCCCATATGCTGTTGCTGCGATAAAAAGAATAAAAAATCACATACTCACCTCTCGTCGCTCAGTTCCCCGGCACTTGCTATACTCGCCTTTCCCGTTCCACCATCGGCACCGCTGTGTCTTTCGCGTCCTCTGCACTGACTGTTCAGGCAGAGGGCGGCGCGCACTAATCGTGTCATCACGCCCTCTGACCTGAGCGTCACTGCAGAGGACGCAGAAGACACAGCGGTGCCGGCGGTGGAACGTTGGACAGGTGAATATGCCCCCGTTATACTCACCTGCTCCTGGCGCGGTCCCTGGTTCTCCGGGTGCCAGCAGCTTCTTCCTGTAGTGAGCGGTCACATGGTACCGCTCATTACAGTAATGAATATGCGGCTCCACCCCTATGGGAGTGAAGTTGGGTCCATATTCATTACTGTAATGAGCAGTACCATGTGACCGCTCACTACAGGAAGAAGCTGTCAGCGCCCGGAGAACCAGGGACCTGCAGGGACCGCGCCAGGAGCAGGTGAGTATTATTAGACAGCTGCCGCTCCCCCTCCCCTGCCGACTCCTGGGAATGACTCGAGTATAAGCCGAGAGGGGCAATTTCAGCCTAAAAAAATGGGCTGAAATTCTCGGCTTATACTCGAGTATATACGGTACTTGTTTTATTGTTTAAATATGCAGACCTTTTATATTAGCTTTGTTTTAACTACATCTCCAGCAGTACAAAAACAGTGTCTGCTCACCGTGTAGTAAAAAAAAAGTGTCTAATCTATAATAGAATTGTGCTCATCCAGCGCAAATGTATCATCCGAATATACACAAAGCCTGTTCTAAGGATTAACAAGTGCACAGTCCAATATCCTAAAAAGTATATCATTTAAAATCCAATATTTCTGCTTATCCTGGAAAGAGTAATTAGTGGAGGGACGACACCTTTTCAGCATTCATATCTTGTTGATGATTTTTACAAGAAGTTTCAATACATTTAACATTAAAAAACATCCTTCTCACCCCCAATGGTGGTGGAGTTTTTTTTGTGTCCTTTCTGATTCTCAGGTCTTCTACCTCAGGCCTGGGAGCTTGAGGGTACTGCGCAGGATCTTAGTTGTTCCCAGCATTGCGCTTTTCTGGACAGAGAGTTTAGATGTTACTCCTGGGATCGGTTGTAGCCATTTTCCCAGCTTAGGGGTCACTGCTCCAAGTGCTGAATCACTGTTGCCTTCACCTTCCACATCTTTTCTAGTTCTTCATTGAGGCCCTGGTATTTCTCCAGATTCTCGTATTCCTTCTTTCTGATGTAGCTGTCACTTGGCACTGCCACCTTGATTATCATTGCTGTCTTCTGATCCTTGTCTACTACTATCACAATGTCTGGTTGGTTAGCCAATATCTGCTTATCCATCTGGATCTTGATGTCCCACAGGATTGTAGCCCTTTTATTCTCTACCACTTTTTCTGGGATCTCCCACATGGACTTAAAGGGACTTGGCCCATATGCTTAGCAGATGTTCCTGTATACAATTCCCGCTACTTGGTTGTGGCGTTGAGTATACGCGGTTCCTGCTTGCATTTTGCATCTTGCCACTATGTGTTGGACGGTTTCTGAGGTTTCTTTGCATAGTCGACCTTGGGTCTTGTCTTGTCTGGTAGATTCCTGCTTCTATGGATCTGGGACTTAGTGCTTGCTCTTGTGCCGCTATGATTAGTGCCTCTGTTCTGTCCGAATCCTGCTTTCTCCAGCCATTGGTAGGATTTCTCCATGTCAGCCACCTCCATTATCTGTTGATGGTACATCCCATGCAGTAGCTTGTCTTGCCATGGTGCTTCACGTTCCTGTTCTTCCTTCCACATCTGTTGTTGTTGTTGCTGCCTTAGGCTTTCTCTCAGGATCTCATCTTTTGGAGCCATTTTTCTGATGTAGTCCTGGATACTCCTTGTTTCATCTGTGATTTTGGTTTAGATGCTTATCAAGCCTCGCCCACTCTTATTTTTGTTGGTATAAAATCTTTGGGTGTTAGTTAGGGTGGAGACCTCCATGCATTGTGAGGAGCTTTCGTGTCTTCACATCTGCAGCTTCCATCTCTTCTTTGGGCCAGCACAGTATGCCAGCAGGGTATCTGATAATTGGCCGGGCATATGTATTGATGGCGCGGATTTTATTCTTCCTATTGAGCTGGCTCTTCAGGACCTGTCTTACTCTTTGATGGTATTTGTATGTATGTATGTAGATTCTTGTCAGGTGGATTAGTGAATTTGTCTTGTTCGTTTTTCGCATAAAGCTTGATGTCATCTATGTAGAGGAGGTGGCTGGTGGTGCTTCCACTCTCGAGCTTGTATCCATTGCCAGACACTGTAATTATCTGACTGAGGGGGTTCAAGCCTAGGCAGAACAGCAATGGGGACAGTGCATCATCTTGGTATATGCCGCATTTGAAGGTCATTTGTGCTAGCTGTCTTGAGTTGACTTTCGATGTTGGTCTCCATAGCCCCATTGAGTTTCTGAGGAAGGTTCTTAATTTCCTGTTGACATTGTAGAGGGCCAAGCATTCACAGATCCATGTGTGTGGCATTGAGTCATAGGCTTTCCTGTAGTCAATCCAGGCTGTGCTGAGCTTGGTCTGTCTAGATCTTGAGTCTTGAGCGACTGCTCTATCTACTAGGAGCTCGTTCTTAGGTGTTGGTCCCAATGCCTTTCTGAGCTGAATTCATGTACTGGTTCATATGGTTCTGTAGCTTGGTGGCTATGATGCCTGACAGGAGTTTCCATGTTGTTGTAAGGCAGCTTATTGGGTGGTAGTTGGATGGATGTCTTCTTTTCCAAGGGGGTGCATACTTCTGTTGTTCTTACTGGATGTATAGCCAAGCATTTCCGTGATTACTGGGCAGTAGCATAGATCAGTTTATTAGTTTGAGTTATGGTGGTGGTAGGTGTTGATGCTAGATCTTCTAGCATACTGTCTGGTGGTGTTACTTTGCTGAGCTTTGACAGTCGATCTCTGGTATTGATGGTATTTAGTTTATCTAAGATCTTCTGTTTCAGATCAGCTGCAGTGCTCTCTAGTTGCAGGATTCGGTCAGGATTTTCAGGGGGGTGTATATATATAATTTTTTTATTCCTTCCCCTGCAACTGGTGGAGGTGTTATGTCCTAAACTCACTCCCCCAATAATAATGGTGAGAAGAGTCTTTTATCCCAGTCTGAAAACTGAGCTGCAGACGATAGGACGTCAATCTTTTAGGACTGCTCTAGTAGCCAGTATGTGACAACTGGATTCATTCAGATTTTTTTTCTTTTTACATACAGTAGATAAAATGTATCCGCTCAGGAAAACATTTTGCCCTACGATATTAGTGTACATTTAGTATAGGTGTGTTATCTGTCCATCGGGTACAGTTATCAAAATGGTATTGTTGCAGAACATTGTGGTAATGAGACGGTATTGGGAATTTTCATTATGTGTATCTGCATGTGGCAACATAGCAATAAAAAGCAAATTGGAGTTTTGTAAAAATTAAGCAGATAAAATGCTATCTGGGGACATATGAACCTCATATTCTACATGACTATGGTGTAGTGTGTTTTTCCTTTTTATAATCTACTGTTAGCAATGCTCTGGGAAGATTGATTTGTCTAATATATGTATCTGGATAAGTAGTGATTTGATTCGGGTTCATTTTTGCATAATACTGAGTTTCTTTATTATTTGCATGTATTGTGAATGTTCTCCATATCTGACGGAGGTATGCGTCGAGAGCTTTTTCTGCCGTATATGCCAATCTGAGGCCATTAATGGGAGTCTGTCAGCAGGTTTTTGCTACTTCATCTGAGAGCAGCCTGATGTTGGCAAAGAGACCCTGAATCCAGTGATATATAACTTAGCAGCAATTGTGACAGTCAGTTTATTTAGAAGCTACATGTAGCAGAGCTGAAAAAGCTAATCCTGCCCAGACCACTGCTTTTTGTGTTCATAGTTTATTGATGGTGAGCTGCTTATCACAGGAGGGGGCAGAGTTGGACTAGCAAGCTCCTGCCAGCTAGTCTAAGTAATGATAATGTCCTAGTGATAAAACCTTCACTGTAAGTAAACAGCACACAGCTTGATAAGTGCCACAAAGTTGAATTCAGTGTTTTAACCCCTATATCCTGCTGTCCTCAGATTACATATCTGAACCTGATTCCCTTTCATGTGCTACGAACACGGCCCACTTTCTAGTCTTCCAGAAAAGCTAGATACTGTACAGTTCTCAGAAGCCCCTAATTTTCTCCTATGCAAAATGTTTTCACTAGTAAATAAATACACTCTGGTACTTTACAGAATTGGGAGGATTTTTGGTATAGTGTAAATTAGAAACGACTTTGCTGACTGAAGAGAAAACACAAGGATAATAAAAGCTGCTTTTCTCCTTGTGCTGTGTATAAAGTTTCATTGACTGGCGTCTTTATCTGGAGTATCTTATCTCCTAGAATTAGACAGTTGCCAGGCTTCACTGGCGAATCCGACACCTTGTTCCCATCCTTTGTATCCTCCTTACCCTAGATAGGATATTTTTTTTACCTCTTTTTAATCTTCCTTTTCTTCTTGTCTTGTGTTCCCCTGATCCGACTCTCTCCACAAGTGCAGAAAGTTGTAATGTCTCCGACCCTTAGGGTATGTGCACACGTTCAGGATTTCTTGCAGAAATTTCCTGAAGAAAACCGGAAATTTTCTGCAAGAAATCCGCATTTTTTTTTTTGCGTTTTTTTTCCGTTTTTTTCGCGTTTTTTTAGCATTCTGCAAGCGTAATTAGCTTGCAGAATGCTAAAGTTTTCCAAGCGATCTGTAGCATCGCTTGGAAAACTGACTCACAGGTTGGTCACACTTGTCAAACATACTGTTTGACAAGTGTGACCAACTTTTTACTATAGATGCAGCTTATGCAGCATCTATAGTAAAAGATAGAATGTTTAAAAATAATAAAAAAAATAAAAAAATGCTTATACTCACCCAGACATCTCATCAGCGGCGTCCGTTCGTCTTCCTATAGCTGGTCTGTGCGCACAGGGCCTTCCGTGACGTCACGGTCACGTGAGCGGTCACATGACCGCTCACGACCAATCACAGGACAGTGACGTCATCGGCAAGGTCCTTCGCCGCACATCAGCTACAGGAACCGAACGGCAGCGTGCAGCGGTGAGGCGGGAACACTGCGCGGGACATCGAGGGTGAGTATAGGACTATTTTTTATTTTATTTCTTATTTTTTGACCACTTATATGGTGCCCAGTGCGTGGAGGAGAGTCTCCTCTCCTCCACCCTGGGTACCAACCGCACATAATCTGCTTACTTCCCGCATGGTGGGCACAGCCCCGTGCAGGAAGTAAGCAGATCAATGGACTCCTAGGTGTGCGGAATCCCTGCAATTCCGCATTTTTAATGAACATGTTGCTTTTTTTTCCGCTATGCGATTTTTTCGCGGAAAAAAATCGCAACATTTGCACAAAAAATGCGGAATACCTTGTAAATAATAGGAGGCATATGTAAGCGTTTTTTTCGCGTTTTTATCACGTTTTTATAGCGCAAAAACGCGAAAAAAACGCTAAAAATCCTGAACGTGTGCACATGGCCTTAGTGTTTCTGCACACATTATCATCCGGCTGCAGCCTGGGTCTCCGGAGATATCATTACCGTAATGGACGGTAGGCTCAGTCCAGTGCTTCGCTCCTCACTGGTAATTTGTATTGGAAAGTGTGAATTTCCGTTTTGTCCTTTCTTCTTTCTTCGCTCTGTGTGTTGAATTCATCATGTCTCCTTCCAGCCACACAATGGAAATGTAGAAAAGTCTCAGGAACATTTCGGATTGGAAGTCCTTAGGGTGAAAGTCTCATAAAATAATACTGTTATGCTTCATCCTAACACTTAACGCTAAATTCAAAGTGGCAGCCGTAAAGCGAGGATGGATCTTGTAAAGGAACGTAGAACATTAAGTCCTTTTCAGCCTCATGGATCCTCCTCTTCAGTATTGCCTGAACCGACTCCGCGCTTTACCATGGATTTAGAGGGGGCAACTTATATGTGGGACAAATATCCTTTTAGACCCTGAAGGGTTTCAGTGATGCTTAACCATGTTAGTCTTTCCTTGGGAAAGATCAGGCTTCTGCCAAATAATGTTTTCAAAGCCTAGGTCTTTCTGAAGATACGTTGTGTGTATTTGTGGTATCCCAAAAGAGACTGCAACAGTCAGATTAATTCAGAAGGGCCAAACCTTAACATTCCCTCAATGATATTTCCCAGCCATTGACTAATGTGAAAATTCCATTGTGCTCACGGGAGATCATAACTCAGTCTATAGACTACTGCGGGATATGCATAGTACTGTAGATACCCACTGACCCCGCAGTTAGTGGGAAATATTCCTATTTGTTTTTCTCAAAGGCACACTGAATCTAAAAATAAGAGGAAATATAGTTGTATTCATCCTTGTGCGCAGCATTTTCTTATTGATCGTGAACTGGTCTGTCTTACACTGCAGAGGACTAAGAGTTACGGTAATTTCCTCTTGATTAGGACCATCTTTGGCAGACGACTGTAAAACATCAGACCAAAAGTCTCCTTACGCCATTTTGGCATTCTATTCTACCTTAGACGCCCGGTTTGGTGCCTCTCACCTAGCCAAGTCTAATCTCCTGCATTACACTGAGGAGGGGGAAACCGCCCGAAACATGTCTGCAATAGAGTCTGGTGTGGCTACTTATACAAAGTCGTGTACATGGCTCAGCTTCTGAGACTTTAGTCTTATTTGCAATGTGTAACAAAATAAGATCAAAGCAAAGAAGTAGAATAAAGAGGAAAACCTACCCACAAATTGTCCCTTAAAGTTCCATGTAGATGTCTGTGTTAATTAGAAATTCTATTTATTTTTTCTTTTTTCTCCAAAGGCTGCAAGATGTGACTTTCTCCCAATCTAATCTTTGCTATACATGTTTGTAAATATTTCAACTCTACGAGCTTTACCGTCTTTTTTTTCTTCCTAAGCCGCTATGCTTTTGCCATTTAATTGTGTAAAATGAATACAATATTTGTTTCCCATTTTGCAGATATCCAGCCATGTGAAAGCAATTGATACAATTTATCAATCAACAGATTTCATGGGGATTCGAAACATTAGCTTCATGGTGAAGCGTATTCGGGTGAGTATTTCCCACTTTCATGTACGGTACTTTACACCACTGGTTTCACTGATATTTTCATACTGGTGGAATCTTTTAGGCGTGTTGTCCACAATTTTGTGTATGAACATTTGCTCATGTTTGTCTTCATCCAGCAGACTTGTGTTTTGCACTAGACTAATCGGAGCAGCCATAAAGAAGTGGCAGATGCCTTCAGGTGTCTGTGTCCTCCACCTCCTAAAGATACAAATACACACGGCATCTTACAGACACTGAGCTTTTGATATAGGAAGACTCTTCACGTGGTTTTCCGGACTCGCATTCTTTGTCATCTTTTGTGTCATTTTTGTAATCGAAACCACCAGAAGATTTTATCGGTCGTTACTTTTAGTCGCGTCATGGCTTTCACAGCCTGAAGCTGTTAAAGGAAGCGGAAAAGGAATGAACACATAGCAATGTCTTTTCGATATTTCAGTGCATCTATTCATTCTTAACATTTATTGAGCAATTTTTCAGGTGGGTTCCTGGTGGGCAAAATCCATAATAAAAAGATGTGTGCACATACCCCAGAGTATACCCACATATTGCCTTTAAATCAATGTTTGATCTTGAAGTTTCTTGCACTGGAAAATTATTAGTGCTGAAAGCCATGAGCATTATTAACCCAAGCAAGTGAATTTTTGAGTTGTGTAAGACCATGTGACTGATTATCACCCTTATGAGAGTTAGCGAAGATCTTCTTCGTTCCAAACTAAACATGGCTCTATCACAAGATTCAAAATGTGAAGTGTATACATTTTTAATTATATAGATCTCATGCCTGATGAGACTGGTGTACTTTCTTTGAAACCGTACTGTAGAATAACTGTATAATTCTTCTTGAAAGTTTTGTCGCTTAATATTAGGGCTCGTACACATGACTATTTAAATCAGACAAGTGCCATCTGTGGTTTTGACAGATATCCATCGTCCCCATGTTATTCTATATGGCTGTGCACATGTTCAAAATCGCAGCATACATGATTTGCCACCGGAAATCAAATGTTACTCACTAGTGATGAGCGAGTGTACTCATTACTCGGGTTTTCCTCAGCATGCTCGGGTGACCTCTGAGTATTTCTGACTGCTCGGAGATTTAGTTTTCATTGATTGTGGCAGCTGAATCATTTACAGTTACTAGACAGTTTGATTACATGTGGGGATTCCCTAGCAACCAGGCAACCCCCACATGTACTCATCCTGGCTAGTAACTGTAAATCATTCAGCTGCTGGGATGAAAACTAAATCTCCAAGCAGTCATAAATACTCGGAGGTCACGCGAGCGTGCTCAGGAAAACCTGAGAAACGAGTACACTCGCTCATCACTATTACTCATCCATTCAAGTCTACGAGCCCATGAAAAAGTCAAACCGCACTCAGATTACATCTGAGTGCAGTCCAATTTTCGTGGACTGACATAATAAAGAAGATGGAGATACTTTTTTTTTTCTAATCACACTCTGATTAGCATAATCGGACTGTTTTTTACTCAGATGAAGAGAAACCGGATATGTGACACTAGCCTTAAAGGGAACCTGTCACCCCCCCCCCCCCAGTCGTTTCAAACTAAAAGAACCACCTTGTGCAGCAGTAATGCTGCATTCTGATAAGGTGGCTCTTTTAGTTCTGGGTGCTGTAACTAGAGAAATAATCAGTTTCATAATTTGTCAGAAATACCTGGTCTTCAGTCAAGGAGGCCGGCGTTTCCCCCCTGCTTTAGACGCCACACAGCTGTCACTCACATCTTCTTGGCGCCGGGCGCCGCCTCCTCCTCAGCGCTGTTTTGAAAGTAGCTGGCAGTGCGCAGGCGCCGGGCCTCTCTGACCTTTCCCATCGCCTGCTGTAGATAAGCCCTGAAAGGCAGTGGCCGCATCTTATAGCGGCAAAATCCGCTGACAGGTTACCTTTAAGACATTCTATTTAATAATGTATGAAGTTTGTATTGTGAAATTTAGTGACGGATCTGTTGCCACTTCTGCACATTTGACAATAAAGGTATCACGTGATCATCGAGTAGCATAAGAGACTTGATGAGCATTGGAAGTAATGGTAAACTGACTGAACAGAGAACTAGTCTGGACTGGTGCATAACCAAAAACAACTTACGGTACATAGCAAATAGGTCGATGGCAACACTCAACTGTACTAAAGCAAGGGAATGTGTGATACATGAAATGTGAGTAGCATAATGGCTTGTGAAATCTATGAAAATACACAAGATGCTTAGCACAAAATCCACCAACATCAAGGTAATCTCATGGATCAGATGGGTCCCTGACCTGACTGCCTAGTGTGAACACTTACCTATGGCTAATAACATGGTAAAGCCTGCATTTATAGGAAGGTCAGAACCAACTGTGTTTGGTAGTAATTAAAATCACAGCATGGTGAAGGGCGGGGCGTTCCAGCCAGAAAAAATATCTCGTGTTTTTTCATAGATTTCACAAGCCATGAAGGTATTCACATTTCATGTATCGCACATTCCCTTGCTTTAGTACAGTACAGTTGAGTGCAGCCATTGATCTATTTGCTATGTAAGTCTTTTTTGGTTACCAGTCCAGACTAGTTCTCTGTTCAGTCAGTTTACCATTACTTGCTATGTACTATTTTTTCTGACTTGTACTATTGAGTGCAGCCATTTATCTATTTGATGAGCATTAGGCCAGACCTGACTGGCATTAAAAAGAACCAGTAGGGTGTATTTTTATTTATTTTTATTTTTTTTAATAAACTTGCCCATTTTTGAATGTACAATTTGACCTTGAAGCAGGAAAATGATATTATATTACAGACAAGCCCTGCCATACAGCAATCTGCTTGGTGCTGGAATAGTCAGGGCAATAATTGGTGTTGCACCTGTATATAAGTCCGCTGTTCCTCATGTCTTTTTTATGACACTCACACCCCCCCCCCCCCCCTTGGGGTCACAATAAGCAGGCCGCATGATTCCAGCAGGAACGCTACTTACAACCATGACTGTTTATTGAAGCTCCACCTAGATGACTCACTGCAGAGCGGAGCGCCATGATGAGGTCTAGCTTCTTGTTCTTCTTGCTGCTTTTCATTGAATGCACACATTTTGACACCGCTCTGGCATCAGTTAAATAGGGAAAGCTCTGATGGTTCCCTTTAATTTTGAGAAGAGCTTTCATTCCTCATAATTATTCAGTCCAATTCCTCATCTATCGTTTACGTCTTTTTTTTTTTTTTTTTTTGTTTACTTGTAAATTGGCGGCAGAAGATTCAGTAATTGTAATTGTGTTTTTTTTCTTGCAGATCAACACTACAACCGATGAAAGAGATCCCTCCAATCCTTTCCGATTTCCAAATATTGGAGTTGAGAAGTTCTTGGAGCTGAACTCTGAGCAGAACCATGACGATTATTGCCTGGCCTATGTGTTCACAGACAGAGATTTTGATGATGGTGTCCTAGGGCTTGCATGGGTTGGAGCCCCATCAGGTACTCTATACATTTTCTCAGTTTTTGCTTATGAATAAATGAAGCTGAGATGAATAGTTGACTCTTTCTTGTTCCTTATTTTGTTCTTACTCTGTGTTAAAGGGGCGCTCCCTGTGATCATGAGGTCTGATTTCACTGCTGCCTTGTGTCCTGTTCTGCCAAGGGCTATAGTGACATATATGTCTTTGCATAAGGCAGAATCTTCCTTCTTATGTTTCTGTGCCTTATCCCGGCATCTAGCGCTAGACCAAAGCTGGATTATACCCTTATTTCAAAGAAGGAAAAACGGCAATATGGCAAACGGAATATGTGGATTTTCATGCAAACGTACGCACTGCTCCTTCTCAACACAAAAAAGTGTAATCCATAGCAGAATGGAGAATCTTAAGGCCATGTTCACACTTCGCGGTTTTTACCGCGGATCCGCGGCGATTTTGATGCTGCGGGTCCGCAGCAGTTTCCATAGCGTTTCCATTAACATGTAAACCCTATGGAAACCGCAAACCGCAGTGCACATGCTGCGGGAAAAACCGCGCAGAAACGCAGCGGTTTAAAACCCGCAGCATGTCACTTCTTTGTGCAGAATCGCTGCGATTCTGCACCCATAGGAATGCATTGATCCGCTTACTTCCCGCATGGGGCTGTGCCCACTTTGCGGGAAGTAAGCGGATAATGCGCGGTTGCTACCCGGGGTGGAGGAGAGGAGACTCTCCTCCAGGCCCTGGGAAGCATGAATAGTGTAAAAAAAAAAAGAATTAAAATAAAAAATGATGCTATACTCACCTCTCAGCGCTACACGCGGCCCGGCCGGTCTTCGGTTTGCTGTGCGAGCAGGACCTGCCGTGACGTCGCGGTCACATGACCGTGATGACGCCGCGGTCACATGACTGTGACGTCACGAAGGTCCTTCTCGGCACAGCAGCTTTGGAATCGGACCGCCGAGTGCAGCGCCGAGGAGATCCGGACATCAGAGGGTGAGTATAACCAATTTTAATTATTTTTACCATTACTATTGATGCTGCATATTGCTGCATATGCAGCATCAATAGTACAGGAGTAATCCCGCAGCGGAAACCGCGGAACAAACCGCGATAAATCTGCAGGGATAACCGCAGCGGTTTTGCCCTGCAGATTTATCAATTCCGCTGCGGGATAAACCCGCAGAGCACACCGCAAAGTGTGAACATGGCCTAAAACCTCAGATGTGCCGTTTTTTTTCCCCGTTGTTGCTTCTTGGAGTTTTTACATGTTGTGTGCTACATTCCATCAATAACTTTTTTTTGCTGAAAAACCTGACATAATAATCTGTACAAAACATGCCACACTTAAAGGTGTCCACTGCATTAAAACCCTATTCTAAATGCCAAGGATAAAAAAAATTACTACTAGACAAGACAATAAGAGCAATAGAAGACATCCTAGTGCCAAATGCTTCCTCCCGTAGATATGTTAGGACAGGTGTGGTCTCACAGCAGGGGCTGCTGTTCTCTGCAGCCCCACTGAGACATGGCTCCTGAACAATGCCAGTTCTGTTTCCCGACTTCCCACTCGTAGCGCGCGCTGGTACAGTATGGTACAGGCATGTGACGGCTGCCGTCTAAATGGCGTGCTTTATCCTCCTGAATTCTTATCCCTGCTTTCTATTCACAAGCATTTGGAGCGGATCTCCAGCTATTTATTCAAAGGTTCTTGCAGAAATGTGCCTAAGGGTACGGCAGTAAAGTGCTGTATTGTTCGCGGTATATACTTCGTCCTCCATGCTTTGGAGACTTTATATATATATATATATATATATATATATATATATATATATATATATATATATATATATATATATATATATATATATATATATATATATATAAAATGTAGCTGCTTTAAGTAAAATGAATGAAAACTGAAGGTGGACTATTGATATTTGCAGCTCTCGTACTGCTGGGGGCTGTCATATCAGGGTTCCTAATTTAGTGTTCTTCGTGTCTTTTATGGCGAAAAATGATCGTCTGTCGTCAGTACGCTGTAAGAGGAGGAAAGATACTACACAATTGTCACAATAATGCACTGCTTAGATTGTCGATCGACGCTCATTTCACAGCTGATTGTGGAATATAACATAACCTTTTGTCCAAATGATAAGAAAATGGTGCTGATCTGACTACCAAACCTAGAGAGGAAGGAGAAGTATCTGCAGATGTGCGGCTTCTGTGACTGAGCGATAGAAATCTCAGTGGCTATCTGGGTTATTTCATTCATAAATCAATTCACATGGATGTGTAAGTGCACCTTTAAAGGGGTCGTATAGGATTTTGGGTGGAATCATGCATGATACCTGCCCAGGCTTGTGTTGTGAACGGTCTCCCCCGATATACAGCAGTCACTCTCAGTGCCTTACAAAATGACAGACATGTATGTTATCGGGAGCAAGTGTTGTTCCTGCCGAGATACCTACATTTTCATTATTGTGATTTCATGGGCACAAGATGTTTGATCATTCATGGTGGAGACGTTCTTTCATCAAAGATAATCCGATCCCGGACGTTTTTAGATGTCAATAATTGGCAACTGTTGCATTTTAGTGGTTGACTGAGAGGCCTTTCACTAATTCACCCCATTGCTACCACTCATACCCCCATTTCCGATAACCACAATTTGATTATGATCCCCTTACGAAACTACGCCTAGGCACACACGCCATGAACGAGAAACGCGTTAAGTATTTTCAGCAGCGATTTCTGCACCAAAACGCTTCAGTTTACAGTACCAGCCAAATGAATGAGATTTCTGAAGTCTCGTGCATACAATGCTTATTTTGTTCTTGTAGACTGTCAATTCTTTTCAGTGGTTTTTACACATTTTCCCTATTCAAATCAATAGGGGAAAAAACTGATCAAAAACGAATGCAAAAAGCGCATGTATTTTATGCATCGATTTTCCTGCCAAGAGATGCGTTTTGGGTGCAGAACTTTCTGCCATGAATACTTACCGTGTACACACACCCTTAGTCATTTATTACAATCCTTGTCATGAAAGGCTGACTTTGCAATACAAGGAGAGGCCAGGTCCTCCATGGCAAGAGCCGCACTTTGACCTTGGCATGCAAATATTGGAAAGGTTTCTCTTAGTAGGAAAAAAAAAATCCTTCAGGGAATGTATTACACCGTTTTATCATTTTTATGGCATGATTAGCGTAATTAAAGACTATGTTTCTGTACTGGTTTTAAGTGACTTTTTTTATGCCACATGTTATGCATTTTTTATTTTAGCATTTTCCTCTGATCGGTTCTAATATGGTACAAGTATCATCTACTGCTCATTTACAACTTCAGATCTCACATTTGCATGTGAAATGTTATCGCAACTTGCATTTAACATAAAAATCAGATTTAACTTGACTCCAATGGGTAACTTGCTTTAATAGGAGCATATTTAACAAAAATTAGGAATATGTTCAACTTATCTCTAGTACTTGCGCTGTTCTATTACTGACATTACTTTGGTGGTTGAAGTGTATAGTAAATTGTTACTAATGTTTTACTTTCAGGAAGCTCCGGTGGGATATGTGAAAAGAGTAAACTCTACTCGGATGGGAAGAAAAAATCCTTAAACACTGGAATCATTACTGTACAAAATTATGGCTCCCATGTTCCTCCCAAAGTCTCTCATATCACATTTGCACATGAAGTGGGACATAACTTTGGCTCTCCAGTAAGTCTGCAATATATATATTTTTTTTAACCAAATTGGCATGTTAAAGGGAATCTGTCACCCCCAAAATCGCGGGTGAGGTAAGCCCACCGGCATCAGGGGCTTATCTACAGCATTCTGGAATGCTGCAGATAAGCCCCCGGTGCATCATAAAAGATGAGAAAAAGACGTTAGATTATACTCACCCAGAGGCGGTCCCGCTGCTGGTCGGGGTCCGGCGCCTCCAATCTTCATCAGATGACGTCCTCTTCTGGTCTTCACACTGCGGCTCCTGCGCAGGCGTACTGTATCTGTCCTGTTGAGGGCAGAGCAAAGTACTGCAGTGCGCAGGCGCCGGGAAAGGTCAGAGAGCCCCACGCCTGCGCACTGCAGTACTTTGCTCTGCCCTCAACAGGACAGATACAGTACGCCTGCGCAGGAGCCGCAGTGTGAAGACCAGAAGAGGACGTCATTGTAAGAAGATGGGAGGCGCCGGACCCGGACCAGCAGCAGGACCGCCCCTGGGTGAGTATAATCTAAGGTTTTTTTCTCATCTTTTATGATACATCGGGGGCTTATCTACAGCATTCCAGAATGCTGTAGACAAGCCCCTGATGCCGGTGGGCTTACCTCACCTGCGATTTTGGGGGTGACAGGTTCCCATTAAAGCATTTTACTTGGACTTGGTGATACCAAAATGGAATATTCTGTATTTTTTAATTGCTTTTCTCTACTGTAAGTTAGTGTTGAGCGATACCGTCCGATACTTGAAAGTATCGGTATCGGAAAGTATCGGCCGATACCGGCAAAGTATCGGATCCAATCCGATACCCGATACCAATACAAGTCAATGGGACTCAAGTATCGGACGGTATTCCTGATGGTTCCCAGGGTCTGAAGGAGAGGAAACTCTCCTTCAGACCCTGGGATCCATATAAATGTGTAAAATAAAGAATTAAAATAAAAAATATTGCTATACTCACCTGTCCGACGCAGCCTGGACCTCAGCGAGGGAACCGGCAGCGTTGTTTGTTTAAAATTCGCGCTTTTACTTGGTTACGTGAAGTCCCGGCTTGTGATTGGTCAGGGCGGCCATGTTGCCGGGACGCGGACCAATCACAGCAAGCCGTGACGTAATTTCGTCACGGCTTGCTGTGATTGGTCCGCGTCCCGGCAACATGGCGCCGTGACCAATCATAAGCCGGGACTTCACGTAACCAAGTAAAAGCGCGAATTTTAAACAAACAACGCTGCCGGTTCCCTCGCTGAGGTCCAGGCTGCGTCGGACAGGTGAGTATAGCAATATTTTTTATTTTAATTCTGTCTTTTACATATTATTACATTAATGTTGTTGCGATACCCGATACCACAAAAGTATCGGATCTCGGTATCGGAAATTCCGATACAGCAAATATCGGCCGATACCCGATACTTGCAGTATCGGAATGCTCAACACTACTGTAAGTTTATTTATCTTGATTTTATGTGCTCCATTCGACTCCACCATCATATTTCATTCAGACTGCTGTATTGAAAGGTTATACTCCTGATTAGAGATGGAAAACCCGAACAGTAAAGTTTGGGGTCCGTACCGAACACCCTACTGTTCGAGCATGGACTTCGAACACTGACTTCACCAGTTAGTCCGTGTTACTATTCGGCTCAGCACCCCGAACATCGGGTGTTTCTCACACTGTCATGTGCATGGCATAACAAACACTACCTCTGGTAGTCGGTAAAATCCATACCACAGGACAGAGAGCTGCGATTCCCATGCTGTGAAATGACACAACCCGTGAGCCCGCAGCTATGACCTGACCAGAGGTAAAAACTTTATCTCCTGCCACCGATGTCGGCTGCTGGGACTACTAGTCCCATTAGCCTAACCCTGTTGCTGCTAATAACAGCAAGAGCAGGTGTCGGCTGATGGGAGTATTCTTCAGCCTGCGCTCTAAATAAATATTTTTGAAAACCAGCCAGGCAAAACTGACAGCCGCGGGCTGCAAATTTCAGCTGTCAGCGTTAGCAAGGCTGGTTATCAAGAATTGAAGGGTCCCCACATCGTGTTTTTTTTTTGCTTATTTAAATAAATCAACTTAAATAATGGCGTGGGATTCCTACCGTTTTGGACTACCAGCCAAGCTAAAGCAGACCGCTGGGGGCTGGTTTTCTCAGGCTGGTAAGGGGCCATGTCTATTCATTTATATGCAAATGATTGGGGTCCGGGTTCGGGTACCGTTCTGGTACTCGAACCCAATTTTATTTTTTATTTTTTAACTGTTCAGCCTGACCCAAACATGCAGGGCTTCGCCCATCTCTACTTCTAATAGATGGGCATTAAAAACAGGCTGCTGATCACCCGATAAACAAGCAAAACCTTCCTTGGGTGAAATGATCTTTTGGTTTGCTTAGGGTTAAGTTCCACAATGCATTCTTGGTGAGTTTTTGCTAATTTTCGGTGCACAAACACACTGGCAGCCTATGTGTATGGAAAGATCTAGTCCTGTTTGTTCAGGGCTCCTATTAATTGTGACCTGCCTGTCTAAACAAGGTGAAAAACTATTGCCAATCAGCAAACAAGTAACTGATCGGCGGTTGTTTAATGCTACGGGTAGGGTGGTGTAACCCCATCTCTACAGCCTTAAACTGTCTGTTTTAAGGATGCATTACCAAGACCCTCTGCTGTTCTACTGAACCCAATTTGCAGTACTATTAATCCCTATGGTGCTGTAAGAACATCCAGTATGCACACATTGATATCAGAAATCGGTCTGATCAAGACGTATGACATCTATATATATAATTGTCTAAGGGTCACTTCCGTCTGTCTGTCTGTCACGGATATTCATTGGTCGCGGCCTCTGTCTGTCATGGAAATCCAAGTCGCTGATTGGTCATGGCAAAACAGCCACGACCAATCAGCGACGGGCACAGTCTGGCGGAAAAATGGCCGCTCCTTCCTCCCCGCAGTCAATGCCCGCTCCGTACTCTCCTCCAGTCAGCGCTCACACAGGGTTAATGGCAGCGTTGACCGCAGTGTAACGCACTCGGTTAACGCTGCTATTAACCATGTGTGACCAAATTTTTACTATTCATGCTGCCTATGCAGCATGAATAGTAAAAAGATCTAATGTTAAAAATAATAATAAAAAAAAATGGTTACATATTCACCCTCCGTTGGCCCCCGGATCGAAGCGGCTGGTTACCGACGCTCTTCGCGACGCCCCGGTGACCGCTCCATGCATTGGGGTCTCGCGAGATGATGACGTGCGGTCTAGCGAGACCGCTACGTCATCATCTCGTGAGACCGCAATGCACTCTTCAGACCTGAGCGCTCGAGGAGCATCGTTAACCGGCCGCTCCGATCCGGGGGCCAACGGAGGGTGAGTATGTAACTATTTTTAATTTTAATTCTTTTTTTTTTTTTTTTTTTTTTTAACAGGGATACGGTGCATACTACGTGACTGGCCAATATACTATGTGACTGGCCAATATACTATGTGACTGGCCAATATACTATGTGACTGGCCAATATACTATGTGACTGGCCAATATACTATGTGACTGGCCAATATACTATGTGACTGGCCAATATACTATGTGACTGGCCAATATACTATGTGACTGGCCAATATACTATGTGACTGGGCAGTATACTATGTGACTGGGCAGTATACTATGTGACTGGGCAGTATACTATGTGACTGGGCAGTATACTACGTGTCTGTGCTGTATACTACGTGTCTGTGCTGTATACTACGTGGCTCTGTGCTGTATACTACGTGACTGGGCAATATACTATGTGGCTGGGCAATATACTATGTGGCTGGGCAATATACCACGTGGCTGGGCAATATACCACGTGGCTGGGCAATATACCACGTGGGCTGTGCAATATACTAGGTGGACATGCATATTCTAGAATACTCGATGCGTTAGAATCGGGCCACCATCTAGTGTTTCATATTCCTAGTGAAAACCTTGATGATCTGACACTAAATATGTAATGGAAGATGGCAACTAATTGTATTCAGCATCCATGTGACTGCTTTAAAGCTATGAAGCAGCACCAGTAATCGAGGTTTTTTTTTTGTGTTTGCACAAGAAGCCATTACTAATGCATGCACATTCTGTAGTTACAGTTTCAGTGCATTATTTCAGTATTATGTGCCGTGAGCCAAGACCTTCCTAATACACCTTACTGAATATCTACATCATTTTGCTGGGTTGGCTACACTGTCATTGACTTATTTGGCACATGCATTGTGTTGCAAAAACCTACCATTTAAAGAAGGCAAAAACATTTTCTCATCCATGAACAAAGAATGCTTCTGTGTCTGCTGTGAATGTGGGCAATCACAGCCAGAGATCTCTTCTTAAGCTTTGTTTCTGGTCATATAGTCACCATAATATACACTGCTCAAAAAAATAAAGGGAACACTAAAATCCCACATCCTAGATATCACTGAAATAAATATTCCAGTTGCAAATCTTTCTTCATTACATAGTGCAATGCGTAGAGAACAATAAAACCTAAAAAAAATAATCAATGTAAAATCAAAATGAATATCCCATGGAGGTCTGGATTTGGAATGATGCTCAAAATCAAAGTGGAAAATCAAATTACAGGCTGATCCAGCTTCAGTGAAAATGCCTCAAGACAAGGAAATGATGCTCAGTAGTGTGTGTGTGTGTGGCCTCCACGTGCCTGTATGACCTCCCTACAATGCCTGGGCATGCTCCTAATGAGGCGTCAGATGTTCTCCTGAGGGATCTCCTCTCAGATCTGGATTAAAGCATCAGTCAAATCCTGGACCGTCTGTGGTGCAATGTTGTGTTGGTGGATGGAACAAGACATGATGTCCCAGATGTGCTCTATTGGATTTAGCTCTGGGGAACTGCCAGGCCAGTCCATAGCCTTCATCATGCAGGAGCTGCTGACACACGTCAGCAACGTGAGGCCTAGCATTGTCATGCATCAGAAGACGCCCAGGGCTCAGTGCACCTACATATGGTCTCACAAGGTATCTGAGAAGCTCATCTCGGTACCTAATGGCAGTCAGGCTTTTCTGACCATTTGAGCAGACACGTGAATGTTAGTGACTAAAACAATTTTCATATATCTCAAATTTAGTGACCATGCTGAGAACGTGTCTGAAAAGCAGCATGTACTTTTCTCCCCACGTGTAAAGAGGAAAACTTGGAGTGGTGGAGTACTCCCATAAGCATTACGTCACAAAAAGAGAATAGAGTAAGCATAAACCACCACACTGTAATGTAAAAGGCAAAATGTATTCAAAGTTTCTAGCATTTAAAAAGCATGATTAACCCCTTAATGACCACCAATACGTCTTTTAACTGACCTGAGATAATAGAGAATAGCATCGCCACACAGGTGACAATCCAGCAGCTGTCGGCTGTACACTATCGCTGACAACTTTCTGCATCAGCCACGATCAGTGTTTGCACCGTCCAAATCTGTTTAACCCCTTAGATGCTGCTGTCAATAGTGACTACATCATATAAATGGTTAACAGAGTGTGGGGGCTTCCTCTTTATCCCAATCGGCACCCTCAGATCATGATTGTGATGTCCTGATGTTTGCCATAGCAGTTCATGGCCAAAC
Organism: Ranitomeya variabilis; assembly: GCF_051348905.1. Classification (NCBI taxonomy): domain Eukaryota; kingdom Metazoa; phylum Chordata; class Amphibia; order Anura; family Dendrobatidae; genus Ranitomeya; species Ranitomeya variabilis. The sequence continues at coordinate 223,947,692 of NC_135236.1, read as the reverse complement.
AGCGGCTTTAGAGTCTGATGGCTGTTGTAACCTGTTCAGAAGTTAGAGGCATTTAGGTGGTAAAAATACACATTTTCATTTGTCATGCCGCTTTGCATTAATTCCTGAACATCACCTGAAGGGTTAATAAACTACCTGACTGCAGTTTTCAATATGTCAGGGGGTACTGTTTTTAAAATGGTATAAATGTGGGGGATTTCCCAATATATGGGACCCCTAAAGTCACTTCAAACATGGATAGGTCCCTAAAAAAACAAATTTTGTAAATTTCCGTGAAAAAATAAAAAATTACTGCTACATTTTTAAATCTCCTAAAATGCTAACAAAATAAAATAACATTCTACAAATGGTGCTGATGTAAAGCTGACATGAGGGAAATGTTATTTCTTAATGTTTTGCTGTGGTATGACCATCTGGATTAAAGGGATACTCATTCAAAGTCTCAAAATTGCTAATTTTTTAACTTTTTTCTCACATTTCTGATATTTTTTTTATAAATAAACACAAAACATATCGACCTAAATTTACCATTATCCTCAACTATAATGTGTCACGAAAAAATAATCTCAAAATCACTGGAATTTGCAGAAGCGTTCCAGAGTTTTTACAACATAAAGTAACATTGGTCAGATTTTAAAAAATTGGCTCTGTCACTAAGGGGTTAATTACAAACTGTATAAAAACATCAAATTATACAGAAGAGACATGGAAAAAGGCAAGGGGAGGATGAGGGTCCAACACGACATGGGAGAGCATATGGTAAAGTTACCAAAATTCCGACAGTCATAGGAAGAGGTGTCAGTCAGTGCTGAGCCCTAGTGATTAGACCGTACACCATGCACAGGGAATTCATGTGCTGCTGCTGCTTATATCCGTTGCTTACCCATCATATGTCCGGACCACTGAAGCCCTCCTTGCGCGTTTGACGTCCTGCTGATGCGCGTTTCACGTACCTGCTTTCTCAGTTACATTGTGGTGTTTGTGTTCCCTTTATTTTTTTAAGCAGTGTATTTCATTAGCATTGACGCATATGTACAAGAAGCCACCAGGACTAGGACTGTACGGTATAGAAGTATAAAAATACATGACTTCATATGCAACTTTTTTTTTTTTTACTTAAAATACATGTCTCTTCATCTATACACAGAAACCTTCACCACTCACTTTATTTTACCTCCTCTAGACTTTTCCGTCATTTAATCCTTTCATAGTTTTGCTTACTTTGTGTTACCTTTTGGAAGATAATAGTTTTGCTCAGTAATTAAGGATCCTGGAACTTCTACATTTTATTTGAATGTCATGATCATGGCACATTTGTATGATATTTTTCTGTAAAAGTGTTTTTCTTTAAAGTTTGATATAATAACAAAAAAAAGAAAAAAATGTCTTATTAAGGATCTTACATGTTGTCTGTTCCCCCACAGCATGATTCTGGCTCTGAATGCACACCAGGAGAGTCTAAGAATGTGGGATTTAAGGAGAATGGTAACTTTATCATGTATGCCAGAGCCACGTCAGGGGACAAGCTTAATAACAACAAATTCTCGATTTGCAGTGTCCGTAATATTAGTCAGGTCTTGGAGAAGAAAAGGAATTTTTGTTTTGTTGGTATGTACTCTCTTCTGTTATATATTTGAGATATATATCTATCTATCTATATCTATCTATTAATATATGGCTAACATGGGGAACCCCGTGAAATAGATATATATATATATATATATATATATATATATATATATATATATATATATATATATATATAATTGTCTAAGGGGTACTTTCGTCTTTCTGTCTGCAACTTCCGTCACGGAAATCCCGCATCGCTGATTGGTCTCGCCAGCTGCCTGTCATGGCTGCCGCGACCAATCAGCGACGGGCATAGTCCGATTAGTCCCTCCCCCTACTCCCCTGCAGTCGGTGCCCGGCGCCCGCTCCATACTCCCCGCAGTCAGTGCCCGGCACCCGCATACTACCCTCCACTCACCGCTCACACAGGGTTAATGCCAGCGGTAACGTACCGCGCTATGCCGCGGGTAACGTTACCGCTGCTATTAACCCTGTGTGTCCCCAACTTTTTACTATTGACGCTGCCTATGCAGCGTCAATAGTAAAAAGATCTAATGTTAAAAATAATAAAAAAACAAAAAACCTGCTATACTCACCCTCCGTAGTCCGATGATGCGCTCGCGCCGGCCGCCATCTTCCGTTACCAGAGATGCTTTGCGAAATTACCCAGAAGACTTAGCGGTCTCGCGAGACCGCTAAGTCATCTGGATAATTTCGCAATGCATCCTGGGAACGGAAGATGGCGGCAGCCGCGCGCATAGGGACCGCTTCGCTGGATCCCAGGGGGTGAGTACATAACTATTTTTTGTTTTAATTATTTTTTTTTTTTTTTAACACGGATATGGTTCCCACACTGCTAAATACTACTTGGGCAGTGTTATATAGCGCGTGGGCTGCGTTATATACAGTGTGGCTGCTATATACTACGTGGCCAGTGTTATATACCGCGTGGGCTGCGTTACATACCGCGTGGGCTGCTATATACTACTTGGCCAGTGTTAGATACTATGTGGGCTGTGTTATGTACTGCGTGGCCTGTGCTATATATTACGTGGCTACTGTTATATACTGCATGGCCTGTTATATACTACGTCACCTGTGTTATATACTGCGTGGCTGCTATATACGGAGTGAGCTGTGTTATATACTATTTGGGCTGTGTTATATACTGCGTGGCCACTGTTATATACTGCGTGGCCTGTATTAACGCATCGGGTATTCTACAATATGTATGTATATAGCAGCCACATAGTATATAGCACACGTACTATGTGTCTGTTATATACTACATGGATCCTATATACTACGTGGCCTGTGCTATATACTATGTGGCTGCTATATACATACATACATACATACATACATACATACATACATACATACATACATACATACATACATACATATTCTAGAATACCCGATGCGTTAGAATCGGGCCACCATCTAGTATGATATAAGGTATAACTTTTAATATAATTGATTAAATGAACAAAGACAACAACAAACACCATATATATGAAAACGTGCTCTGATATATACCCTCGTCTCTGCAGCTGCCTATCAGCTGAGATTGGCGCCCAATATATAATATATATATATATGTGAGTGATGGCTTCCACCGTTCCTCTGCAGCTGTTCTTAAATGCCCTAGATATCCCTATTATAGAGAACCATTCATGCACTCAAAATTACTGGGTGTGAAGGGAAGAAATGCTAGAGCAACTGGACACAAAGATATAGGTAGGCAAGTGTCAGAGAGCTAAAATGGGCAAGTGAACTGACCAGCATCAGTAAGATTAAAATTGGCTGATTTATAATAGACTGGTAGTACCCCACTAAGCTGTTCCCTGCCAATGAAATCCTGCCTGCCAGCGGAGGTTGGCACCCTACTTTACAGCTGATATGGTGCCCCCGCTTTACGGTGGCTGACCCCGGGAGTCACTAGGATAAATGTACATGTATCCCCCAGGTGAAATAAATCCGATGGAGACAATATGGGAGCAAGCGAAAAACAGTAAAAATGAGTAAATTATGTGATGAACAATATATCCATGTAATACATGGTACACATCAGAACAGCAGCATAAGGGGGTACTTATGACTAGTAGCTTCATCAGGAGGGTAAGATAAGTTGAGTTAAGCTTCAACTCCTCTTTCCTCCTGATGATCCACACTTGGTGAAACACAATAACTCATATAGAGACATCTCATGGTTACATATAATTAATCAGGTATTAATACCATTAGTACCAGGGACTATATGACCTATCATCATATGTTAAATAGCAACACCAGAAAAAGATGACACAAGGTCATGGTTATAACTTTAGAAAAAACTTTATTAAGGATAACAAGCAAGTGTACGGAGGGAAATATGGCTACACAAAAAGGGTGTTATAAAGATGACAGGGGGGCACGTACCTAGGATGGCAGTACTTCGTAGTTACACCGTAATATTACCCATAAAAAATAATCAAAAATAAAGAAAGTAACCTTAAAAAAGAAACAAACATAAAGGAAAAGTAGGCAGAATAATGCTATACGGTATTTAACTGCAATATTCCATATACAGACTGCAGTGGGACACAATAATGGTCATGATGGTATATGAAGTCATAATAATCGTCCTAACTAGCAGAGAATGGCAGTACTTCATAATTACACCGTAGCGTTACTCATAAAAAATAATTAAAAGTGTATAAAGTAACCTTAAAAAAGAAACAAACATAAAGAAAGATGGGTAGAATAGTACCATGCGGTATTTACATGCGGTATTCCATATGCAAAATACAATAGGGCACAATAATAGCCATAGTGGTATATGAGATCACAATAGTAGTCAAGGCTAGCAGCAAAGAAATAGTATAATAAATACACCACTTTAACAAAGTACCTTACCGCAAAAAAAGACTGACAATCCAAGGGACGTGCCTCCCGCCCCAACGCGCGTTTCGGTGCTCACACCTTCGTCAGGGGGCATTAATGGAGTGTGCACACAGGGTTTAAAAAGAAGGAACGACCCCGGAAATGAACGCGGACAAACCGGAAGTAGTCGCTCGGTAACCATGGTACCGAGCGACTACTTCCGGTTTGTCCGCGTTCATTTCCGGGGTCGTTCCTTCTTTTTAAACCCTGTGTGCACACTCCATTAATGCCCCCTGACGAAGGTGTGAGCACCGAAACGCGCGTTGGGGCGGGAGGCACGTCCCTTGGATTGTCAGTCTTTTTTTGCGGTAAGGTACTTTGTTAAAGTGGTGTATTTATTATACTATTTCTTTGCTGCTAGCCTTGACTACTATTGTGATCTCATATACCACTATGGCTATTATTGTGCCCTATTGTATTTTGCATATGGAATACCGCATGTAAATACCGCATGGTACTATTCTACCCATCTTTCTTTATGTTTGTTTCTTTTTTAAGGTTACTTTATACACTTTTGATTATTTTTTATGAGTAACGCTACGGTGTAATTATGAAGTACTGCCATTCTCTGCTAGTTAGGACGATTATTATGACTTCATATACCATCATGACCATTATTGTGTCCCACTGCAGTCTGTATATGGAATATTGCAGTTAAATACCGTATAGCATTACTCTGCCTACTTTTCCTTTATGTTTGTTTCTTTTTTAAGGTTACTTTCTTTATTTTTGATTATTTTTTATGGGTAATATTACGGTGTAACTACGAAGTACTGCCATCCTAGGTACGTGCCCCCCTGTCATCTTTATAACACCCTTTTTGTGTAGCCATATTTCCCTCCGTACACTTGCTTGTTTTCGTTAATAAAGTTTTTTCTAAAGTTATAACCATGACCTTGTGTCATCTTTTTCTGGTGTTGCTACTTGGTGAAACACGTAGAGGTTACAAGCTACTAATCATAAGTACCCCCTTATGCTGTTGTTCTGATGTGTATGTATGTGTATATATATAATTTTTTGGCACTTGTTTAGGGTTACTGGTTTTATTTGCTGGTAGGTGTGAGAACACGACCCTTACACACCACAAGTAAGTTAGACTTGGGCCATGGTAATTATGGACAGGTAGCGTCTATGCTGTGACTGTATCAGCTATGGACTGTGAATTCCCCCAACATGCAGAGTTCACAGCTGTGGAGGGATCGTGGTGCTATTTTATTGTAGCCCAGCGCTGTGCTGCATCAATCACCACTACTTACAGCTATATGAGCGGTCTGCAATGCAGTACAGTGAGAACACATCAGGAAGCCTCACATTATACGGTACTTATGCCAGGCTGCCGACCTGTTCTCACTGCTGGAAAAAGTCTGGTCAGAAGAACAAATTGATAACATGGCATTAGTGGTACAATGTCGGGCTCCCCCACTTGCTGCGCTCACTGCTGCGCTCACTGCTGCGCTCACTGCTGCTGTCTTGGACGCTCAGCAGTGCAATGATCGCGTGATGTGCTCTGAATACTGAGTCCACTATGTTCAGTTGGTGTAAAGCCTCAATTACCTGTGATGCACAGACTTTTGAATGAGGTTTTACTGCTGCTTTAAGAAAAATTCAAATCACTCAACTTTACCTTTCATTAAAAGTAGAGAGATAAATTACATTAATCTCCTTATACATAAGTCATGCCTGTCAAACTTAATTCCATAAACTGAAAAAAAAAATCATTTTGGTGGTTAGATTATTTTTTTTATCACCATACCTCCCTAATAAATGCAGTAAAAGGTGATCAAAACATTGGAAGCATCTTAAAATAGTATCAATAAAAATGTCATCTGACCACGCAAAAAAACCAAGCCCTCACACAAATAAAAACCTTACAGGTCTCCAAATATGGTGTCACGAACCATGTTGTGTTTATTTCCCGAACATGAAAGAAACAATAATCAATAAATGCTTGGCATGGCCTTACTGATACTGACCTGGGGTATCGTGGTGTTGTGTGTTCCAGAATCCGGTCAGCCCATCTGTGGTAATGGGCTAGTGGAGCAAGGAGAGGAATGTGATTGTGGCTACAGTGATCAGTGTAAAGATGACTGCTGCTATGATGCCAACCAGCCAGAAGACAAGAAGTGTAAATTACGACCCGGAAAACGCTGCAGGTATGATGGTACCAGTGTTTGTAGTAAACTTTGGAAAGTGTGAACCCAGTTTCTCTGTGAGGACTGTAGCCGCAGATTGGCATTGAGCGGTCAGTATGATTAAGTCCTCCCACTCCCTCATCTGATGGCCATTGTTAGGCATGACATTCTTCTTTCAGTATACACATTCTAATTGCTTTGTGTTGTGAAATGAATTTTTATTTTAATCAAAAAATGTTCTTTATTCCAAACAATGTAGTATAAATGATATTACTTCGTCATTCTAAAGCCTAGAGGGGATCGGGAAAAGAAAAATTCACTAAATTGTCGATTTCTTCTAAATCCCTTACTGACCTCACATACATACATTTCACAATTGCCAAATCGTAATTTCCTATTTGATTCCTGTACATACATATGGATTTTTTTTTGTAATAAAGCTGTTTATGAGCTGAAGAAAATGAGCATATTGCATAGAATTTAGTAAGATATTATTGATGAACATATCCTAGCAGATCTCGTCCTTGGTGGGATTTGATCCCAAGATCCCATCGCTTCAAGGCTGTGTTAACCACTGAGCCCCCGTTTTCTATTGAATTTCTTCATATGTCACCCTTTACTTTAAAGACAGAAACTTTATTTGTCCTCTTGGGTTATTATGGATCCTACTTAGTATCCACCTAATGTGTTTCAGTCCCAGCCAGGGTCCCTGCTGTACATCGTCGTGCTTCTTCAAAGACAGTGCTCAGAAGTGTCGTGATGAATCAGACTGTGCGAAGATGGGAACCTGCAATGGAGTTTCTGCACAATGTCCTCCGTCTGAGCCACGAGAAAACTTGACCGAGTGTAACCGTGAAACCCAAGTCTGCATCAAGGGGGTAAATATCCGATTAACGCACATCGTTTTATTTTAGATCAGTAGCTAAGGGGGTATTCTCAAGTTTGAAAGTTTTTCGTTGTCCTAGGATACTGCGGATCCAACTGCTGTGAACCCCTCCAATCCTCTGAAGAGCTCAAATGAATGACGCGGTGGTCATTCGTGCATCCAAGAATGAATGGAGGGGCAATGCGTATGATCAACCACTGCTTCATTCACTTGGGACTCTTCATCACTGCAATTCGCGGGTTTGGTTGGGTTTCCAACAGTTGAACCCCCCAGTGATTGGGACGTTATTGCCCTTTCATGGGATAGGGGATATCTTTAAAACGTGAAAACCTCTTTAGAAATCTCTCTGAGCAAAGAGATAGCGTTTTCTGCTTAGTGCAGGATCTAGTTTTGCTTTATTTACATATTGTGACTCAATTCTGTAATTCCAGTTCTTTGTGCTGTCCCGATGCTTGTATTGTATCCCAGAGCTGCAGTCCCAATATTCAGACCCTTCACTAGCACCTTGGCGGAGTCCATGTAATGCAGTTAGCATGTGCACTGATAATGTACTGCTCCTGCTGTAAAGACTGTACATCCCACAATGGAGCTCACCAGTGTAAGCTCTGTGCACACATAGACCCAGCCAGGGTGATATCCGCTCCGAGTCCTGCAGAATTCTGAATATATCTTAGGATCAGTATGAGATAAATGTAATCTTTTGCTAAACATTTCTCGATTTGTAGGCTGGATATACACAGACACTCACACTGTTAGATGTTGACTGTGAAAGGTTTGGTAGTGTAGCCGAGCGGACCTGCCAATAATCCCTGCTATCTGGAGCAATCTGTGCTCAGTTTTTGTCTGCAGACTTTAGATGGAGCTGCATGCACAACCAATGCTCCATTCACCTGTCCCTGACCGTGGTCTTCGGCAGCCAGAGTAGGGAGGAGTGACATGGGGGGCCTTGTCCTGGCAATCGGTCGGGGTTCACCCGTTACAACCACAATGATCTAGCACTTCTCTATTTTATTAAAAACAGAGTCTGCCATCACCAATAGTTTAAACATAAGTCGGCACACTCCATTACTATGTCTTCCCACTGTTGTATAAAGGCCGATGTTGGGCTAGACTCTATTGTAATATAATTCCCTATATTTTGTCTGAGTGCCAAGAAAGCTGATCCTCGTCTGTCAAGTCATGAGACTTCTATATTTTAATTGTGAATTCGGCAGTCCTATTATACGTACACTGCTCCATTACCAGAATTCCACTCACTTAAGCATCATTTGCTCTCAGGTTTGCATTGGAAACTGTCAGGCCTTTTAGTTTTATACAGCATGCAGGTAATTTACCCAGGGTGAGAGCTTCTCGCATATCCAGAATGCTATTGCCCAAAATGTTACATGGTGGCCACATTTATCAGTGTTGAATCTGTCTATTTTCTGCTTGTCACTCAGCAATGTGCAGGATCTATCTGTGAGAAGTATGGATTGGAAGAATGTACATGTGCCAGCACCGATGGCAAAGACGATAAGGAGTTGTGCCACGTCTGTTGTATGGAAAGATGTGAGTTTTCATAATATGATTACAATAAGGGGTTGTCTAATATAGGAATTTTTATTTTCAGGCATGGATGTGTGGAAAATAAAAAAGGGAATGCTCGCCTTCCAGTGCCCCTGCAGATCCAGTGCAGGCGGGCTTTGATTTGCACTGGCTCCTGGAGCAGTGCTTGACTTTTTCAGAAGTCAAAGAGCTCTGCAGTTTATGATTGTCTGCAGAGGTCAGGTGACTGAGCAGAGCATTATTAGAAAGTATATGATGACACTCTTCTAGTCAACTGACAGATCAGGCATCGAAAAAAATAATTCTATATCAGACAACCCCTTTTAAGGATTTTTCTGATCTTCATACTTGTGATTTTAACATGTCAGTCTAGTAAATTACCTTGCCTCTCTTGCGTTACTGGCAGAATATTTTACTATTACTGAAAATCTAACAAGGGCTGATTGTCTGGAAGTATCATATGCAGTGAGACCCCCAAGCAACAAGAACCAGTTGCACCACCAGTCCGTCTGTTGTAGGAATGTCATGGCCCTATTTGATGAATTCTCCTCCAATTGTCTAGAAGAGGGGTGCATACATTTTTTTTGCTCCAAGGAACCCACTGCCATACTCAACCAATCCCAAGGGCCTCAAAATGTTTTAAAGGGGTACTTACATGAATAAATCACAGAACCAACATCTGTACATTAATATATCGCCAGAACCAAGTTTTGAGTATTTAAGAAGAATTTGGAGAGTTTCTGCTCCAAAAAAACACGTTAACTTAAATTGAGTTTTGGGAGCAGAAACTCCCCAAATTCTCCTCATAAAGTCAAATCCTCTAAGTTTTGAGGACTTTTAAGTTTTTACATAGCCATTAAGCACACTATGGATTGTTACATGTGTACAAATGAATGAATGCGGCCCCAGAACCACAGTCAGTACACGAATGCGGCTTCAGAACCAAAATCAGTACACAAATGCAGCCCCAAGTCCACAGTCAGTACAGGAATGCGGCCCCAGGTCCACAGTCAGTACAGGAATGCGGCCCCAGGTCCACAGTTCGTTCACGAATGCAGCCTTAGGTCCACAGTCGGTACACGAATGTGGCCCCAGGTCCACAGTTGGTACACAAACGTGGCCCCAGGTCCAATCGGTACATGAATGCGGCTCCAGGTCCACAGACGGTACACGAATGCGGCCCCAGGTCCACACTCAGTACAGGAATGCGGCCCCAGGTCCACAGTCAGTACAGGAATGCGGCCCCAGGTCCACAGTTCGTTCACGAATGCAGCCTTAGGTCCACAGTCGGTACACGAATGTGGCCCCAGGTCCACAGTTGGTACACAAACGTGGCCCCAGGTCCAATCGGTACATGAATGCGGCCCCAGGTCCACAGGCGGTACACGAATGCGGCCCCAGGTCCACAGGCGGTACACGAATGCGGCCCCAGCTCCACAAGCGGTACACGAATGCGGCCCCAGCTCCACAGGCGGTACACGAATGCGGCCCCAACTCCACAGGCGGTACACGAATGCGGCCCCAGCTCCACAGGCGGTACACGAATGCGGCCCCAGCTCCACAGGTGGTACACGAATGCGGCTCCAAGATTAATACAGCTTTCAATTGCAATATCAGATCAATCCCATGTACAGTTGTATCGCATGAACCTATAATACCCAGTGCATACTTAACAATGGTAAGGAGATAATGAGAGCTTACTGTAACTGACTGCAGACCACACAGGATAATACTGATGAGACATAGTCCGTATCACAATTAAACATTTACATCCAGGTACCTTATAGATGACATCTTCTTTTATTTGTCATTCTCTTTTTCTTTATTTTGTCCAGATGCCATGATGAGATTCCACACCCAAAGCTCATCTCTGCAGATTTCCCTCTTCTTCATCTTCAGCAGTACTTCCCAACACAATGGCCTTAAAAATAAAAGTATCATTCTACTGCCCCATAAATCTAAATATCGTCCATGCTCTGCCCCTGAATAAATTGCCCTTCACTATGCTTCCAGCTCAAAATATCCCCCCACACACTGCCTATCTCCTAGATAACACTCCAAACTGCCCCTTGAGTATGTCACCCAGAATGTCTCTCTGCATAATGTCCTCAAAGCCCCTTGCTATACTATTCCTCCTTTCACAATCCTCCAATTGCCCCAAAATGTACCCACACCGTAACACCAACCCTTACCTTCCCACCCCCGCCACCCTCCTCTACAATGAAAGCACATTTAATCTTCGGCTCCTCTTCGAGTGCTTACCATTGCCCACTGCTTCTTCACCAGCAGCATCGTGATGAGGTCTGTAGCGTGCTCCCGTCATCACTCCGCTGCACACCAAGGTCTGTGGCTGACAGCAGCTCTGCTCTGCCCCAGTCTCGACGCAACACAGTATTCAAATGTATTTGTGTCTTTTAGATTTAAATACATTTGATTATATGATGAAAGGAGTGGTGTCTCCCGGACAGCTTCACGGGCCGCACAGCATCCCTCGACAAGCCGTAGGTGGCCCACGGGCCGTGTGTTGTGCAGCTCTGGTCTAGAACATCACTGTAGACTGCACAATTTTTTTGAAGTGCATTATCCAGTTTCCTCCTTGCGGATTATTCCTTGTGGTTTCTCTAGATTGGGCGATAAACAATCAATAGATATTGACGTACTCAGTCCAACGATATGAATCCAGCTAACACACTGCAACCTCTAAAAGGTTCAATTTTCTTCTTTAAAACTTTGATTTACATTGATTCATGAATCAAAATGTTATTGTTGACTCAAAATAGATACCGCGCTCAGGTGTTTAAAATGAACTGCCTATGATAGCCCGGATAAAACACGAGAGTGTGTAATGATAAAATCCAGTGATGGTGGGCCCGAAGGTACCCACCAAAATACCTGTAAGTGATTATGAGAATGCACTGAACAGCAGGGTACCTGTCAGCTGCCCTGTACGGATATCAGTGCACAAAGGTTCCCTCAAAATATAAGTGTTGGTTCAAAGAACCCTTACCGTATGATGCCACTGATTGCACGCTGAGCACTTCCTGGTGTATATACAAGGGGGCGTGCAGACTATCGTAGGTGGTTGCGACTGGCGCACAGTAATCCTGCGGGTGACGGGCGACAGGTGGGCACACAGGTAGTGGTCCTGCGTGACCTGCGTGGGGTTAGGCTAGTAAGTGCAGAGCCAGAGAGCGCCCCGGCCGAAGGCGTCCCTGGTTGCACTTAGAAACAAAGATGGCCGACGCTGCTAAGCAGCGGGTGACGTCACAGGCCTAAGGAGCCCTGCTGGGACCAAAAAGCAAACCAACGCGTTTCAAAGGGTAATCGCCCTTCTTCATCAGGGTTGGAGCCTGCAGGAGGGCTCCTCCTCAATATATGCCTTCACTACCCCTATGTGCACGCCCTCTAAAGCAAAAAACCCGCTCCAGTCAGCTCAACTGTCAGTGAGCTACGATGCCTGCCACTCACACACTAACCAACCCCCTATAATATACAGAATGTCCCTTATTGGAGGACATAGAACAATGTACCTAAATCGGAAAATGACCATATGCTGTGTATGGAGGAATTATTAAAAAATGTGTACATCCTAAACAATAAATTAACCTCCCTTTTATTAATAAAACATGCTAAAATAATAATATTTGTGAAATTACACACACGGAAAAAATATGTAAAGATGCACAGACGATATGCTCTCTACACTAAAACGGCGTATATACGCCTAATCAAACACTCATAGACCAGTGTACTGATGTCTCCACATAAATTACATGTAGATACATGGGGACTGTACAATCGAACAGGGCAAAAAGCGTAGTTCCACATCACCTGTCTGTCCAATGTACCTGTACTAAAAAACAATATAAAACCATATAGTGTTAAAATCATACCATTAAAATGCGTATAATTCAAAATCGTGGTTCAAACCTTTAGGGGTGAGGCAATCTAACCTGAATATCCATTCTGACTCAGCTTTGGACATTTGTTTCAGGAAATTGCCCCCTCTCAAATTTTGGCGGACTTTCTGAATTCCGCAAAAATGCACGTCCTCCACTAGACCTAGACCCGACCCCCAAGGATTAGTGTCTATTTCCGAACAAATTAAACAACTGCCCATCATAACACAATTCCACGCGGGATATAAGCAATTCCAGGGGATTATTCGGAAACATTGGGCAACCCTGCAGAAGGACAGGATCATAGGGGAACATTTACCGTTATACCCCAGGTTTGTGTACAAAAAAGCTCAGACGCTAAACAATTTGTTGGCCCCTACGGCCAAACTGGCCTATAACAAGCAGGATTCGTTGGGGAACCAGTGATCCAATCCCAACGGGGGTTTCGTGTCATGTGGGGGTTGTTATTGCTGTATTCATACAGGCAGTAAGAGAAGCTGCCAAACTACATTTAGAAATTCCAGTGGCACGGAGATATTCAATATCCGTGACAAGATAACATGTTCCTCAAAAGGCATTATCTATTTGATTCAATGCCCCTGTGGAAAATTGTATGTTGGCAGGACCAAGAGAAAGCTAATGATACGCATAAGAGAACACCTGAGAAACATACAGAAGGGGTTCGTAGGCCACCCCCTATCTCGCCACTTTAGGGAGGTGCACAATAGGAGGGTGGAGGACGTGCACTTTTGCGGAATTCAGAAAGTCCGCCAAAATTTGAGAGGGGGCAATTTCCTGAAACAAATGTCCAAAGCTGAGTCAGAATGGATATTCAGGTTAGATTGCCTCACCCCTAAAGGTTTGAACCACGATTTTGAATTATACGCATTTTAATGGTATGATTTTAACACTATATGGTTTTATATTGTTTTTTAGTACAGGTACATTGGACAGACAGGTGATGTGGAACTACGCTTTTTGCCCTGTTCGATTGTACAGTCCCCATGTATCTACATGTAATTTATGTGGAGACATCAGTACACTGGTCTATGAGTGTTTGATTAGGCGTATATACGCCGTTTTAGTGTAGAGAGCATATCGTCTGTGCATCTTTACATATTTTTTCCGTGTGTGTAATTTCACAAATATTATTATTTTAGCATGTTTTATTAATAAAAGGTAGGGTAATTTATTGTTTAGGATGTACACATTTTTTAATAATTCCTCCATACACAGCATATGGTCATTTTCCGATTTAGGTACATTGTTCTATGTCCTCCAATAAGGGACATTCTGTATATTATAGGGGGTTGGTTAGTGTGTGAGTGGCAGGCATCGTAGCTCACTGACAGTTGAGCTGACTGGAGCGGGTTTTTTGCTTTAGAGGGCGTGCACATAGGGGTAGTGAAGGCATATATTGAGGAGGAGCCCTCCTGCAGGCTCCAACCCTGATGAAGAAGGGCGATTACCCTTTGAAACGCGTTGGTTTGCTTTTTGGTCCCAGCAGGGCTCCTTAGGCCTGTGACGTCACCCGCTGCTTAGCAGCGTCGGCCATCTTTGTTTCTAAGTGCAACCAGGGACGCCTTCGGCCGGGGCGCTCTCTGGCTCTGCACTTACTAGCCTAACCCCACGCAGGTCACGCAGGACCACTACCTGTGTGCCCACCTGTCGCCCGTCACCCGCAGGATTACTGTGCGCCAGTCGCAACCACCTACGATAGTCTGCACGCCCCCTTGTATATACACCAGGAAGTGCTCAGCGTGCAATCAGTGGCATCATACGGTAAGGGTTCTTTGAACCAACACTTATATTTTGAGGGAACCTTTGTGCACTGATATCCGTACAGGGCAGCTGACAGGTACCCTGCTGTTCAGTGCATTCTCATAATCACTTACAGGTATTTTGGTGGGTACCTTCGGGCCCACCATCACTGGATTTTATCATTACACACTCTCGTGTTTTATCCGGGCTATCATAGGCAGTTCATTTTAAACACCTGAGCGCGGTATCTATTTTGAGTCTTCCTTTTTGGTCTTTCAGAAGTGGCACATATTCTGGAGATACCAGCAGCTGGGTGTTTTTTACAGAGCAGCCCCACAGTTCTCAGTGGGAAGAAGTGTTGAGCGCCAGTGTATTTGTATTTGTAAAATGTTATTGTTATTGTGTTTGGGGAACCACTAAAAATATTTTCTGTAAGGATGTAACCTAAAATGTTTTAATTCAGTGAGAGCAAGCAAAAACTGCAACAAAAACGATGGAAGTCCGCCTGTGTCTGAAATGCTGGATTTCTACAGCTATGATGGATAGCCCTGAACTTGCCATTGACTTGTGGTGTATCTCCAGAATAGGACTTGATGTCAGAGTTAATGCATGGAAGTCTTTGGCCCAGATTCATCAACATCGGCATTGTTCACACTGGTTTTATTGGGGAGATGTGATGTAGTCAGATGCTCCTGATTCATTAAGGGACAAGTGGCGTACACCTTACCACAAATCCTATTCCATTCCCTGGTGGAGTAAGATTTGTGGCGTAGCGATCGCCGACACTCTTCATGAATTTGACAAGTGGTGATTGCCACGATCCTATTCTGCCCACTTTGTCCGAGCTGGCCAAAGTGACACCAACGCTAAAAGTCACCAAATTTTATCACAGCCTCAAGTTGCACCAACATTTTCTCACTTTTCAAAACTTTTTACGCCAGAATACTTGTGTAAAAAGTTTGACAAATTGGGCCCTTTGTGCCTGTATTATATAGATTGTATTATAAAATACTTGGTTAATGTGGATCTGATGGATATTCTGTCTGCTTGCAGTGAAGCCTCACACATGTGCCAGCACTGGCTCTGAGGTATGGAGAGCCCACTTCAAAGGGAAAACGATCACTCTGCAGCCTGGGTCACCGTGCAATGAGTTTAAAGGCTACTGTGATGTGTTCATGCGATGCCGACTGGTTGATGCTGATGGACCACTAGCGAGGCTAAAGAAGGCCATCTTCAACCCCGAGCTGTATGAGAACATTGCAGAATGGATTGTGGTATGTATGACATTAGAAATACTGCATTGTTTTTATTATTTTGTGCTTTTAATTTCCAGTTTCTAGCTTTATCATGTACTTGGCTTAAAATGACATTTAATTAATTTACAGATTTTCATGTCCCTCTTGGTGTTTTCCTGACCCATTGGTTTTCACTAGCTGGCTTGAATAGCAGAGAGCACATTCACGTTAAAGGGGTTTTCTGTTTTCATGTATTTTTATGCTGATGGGCTTGCGTTGGAGAAAAATAATAAAATCCATTTAATTCGCTCTCCGCAGGTCCAGCGATGCCTTTCTGTCTTTGTTGTCAGGTTGCAGCAGTAACATGAAAACTACATTGCACATGTATGCTGCAGACAATCACTGTATAGCAGCAGCTAGTGATTACCTTGGCGTCACCGCTGGGCCAGTGATTGGCTGCAAATGGACGGAAGTAGTTTGACTCTGACAGACACATGTTTTTCTAGGATTGGATGTGTCCAAAGATGGCAAGCAAAGATATACACCGTTAATGTTCCACATCTAATGTATACATTATGCCCCCCACGTATGTTCTACTAGTGTCCTGCGCGAATCGGTCACCATGAAAATGTTGTGATAGACATTCAACGTAAATCCTCGCTTTTTTTTCTTTGCCCCTACACTTCCAGAATAAGTGGAACTTGAAGAAGTGGAAAATGTTTAGTCTTAGGCTACTTTCTATCACGTCTCCAATGTCTGTCATATATTAGATGATTTCTGCCATTGTTGTACTCACCAGCTTTGTAGAAAGTTGGCCAGTTTTAAAATGGGATAATCCTTTATTGCCATGTTTAGATTTGTAGGCAGAGTTACTCTTCAGTTCCCAGTTATATGGAGGGTATATGGTCTCCATCCTGTGACTATGAAGTGTTTGGCCAGTTTGCCTGCAGGCCTCTTGCTGTACTGTGATATTGTAGCGGGAACATGCAGAAGTTACATTTTACATTGTAATGGCTCCAATCACAGTTTTGATATCACTGTGGAACGTTACATCCATTATTTTTACCTTTAGCACGGTGTTATACAACACTTTGATGGAACCACTGACAATCAGCTGAAATCTCCGAGAGCACCATCAAGTGTTACATTTCCAGGCAGCGCCACCACCACTGGAAAAACACATGACATAGTTATCATTCACATCACTTCACTATCCGAATAATACATGGCGGGTTATGTCCTTCAGAGATGATGATTGAAGGTCTGAATATGGTTTCCACTGTAGACAATGGAAAATTTCCCCAAACCCATAAGTGTAAAGCGGATTTTTAAGCCCAAGACCCTTTCAGAGTTACGTTTGCAGATCGGTTACCTTGTGTTTTCATTTGCTTTCCGAGATCACTGTTTTTTCTTCCTCCGCTGCTGTTCTAGTCTTTAAGCCATTTTTCGAAATCCTGACTTGAGGCCAGATTGCCAAGTATCCAACATCTGTGAGAGACGTGTACTCTAATTTTTTTCACTGAAAGTTGTGTCCCTGAGCTGCTGTATCCAAAGCCTATTACTTTGTTTCCTTCCGCTGATTTTGTAAATCTGTTAGCGTTTGAGTGGATCTTAGAAAGTCTCTGTAGGATCTGGAGGAGGCTGTAGGAAATAACATGGCACATTTTTAGCATCAATATAGAAATAAGCAAGCAGTAATTCAGATGAAACGTACTCTCCTAGCTCTCAGTACCGTATATTACTTACCAAAGCATACAGATTTTCTATGGTGTATGTGCCCATGTTGCAGAATAGAAGCAGAATTTTCTGCTTCAATTCCACATACCCTTGGCAGGAAGAATGCATGCGGATTTAGATACGGTTTAGGCTCGTTTTTACCACATATTTACCTATTTTTCCATGTGTTTTACAAGCGGTTTTTTAATACATGTCTATGGGTGCGGAATTGCCGCGATTCCATAAAAATAATGAACATGCTGCGTTGTTTTCCACGATGCGTTTCCGCCTTGGAAAAAAAGTCTCAGCATGGGCACATCAATTGCGGAATGCATAAGTAATTTATGGGATGCTGTTTGTAAGCGTTCTTTAAGCATTTCCGCAGCGGGAAATCGCTGCAAAAACTCTTTAAAAAGCGCTATGTGAGCAAAGCCTTAAAGTGCATTTATTCCAACATTTCTTCACTAAAAAAAAAAAACATATCAAATCCACTTCTAAAAAAGAGGAGGACGTTAAAAAGAAAAACAAAAAAAAAAGCTAAATTTGAGCAGAATCTGTGTATTTTGGTTTGGATACCTGCAGAGGACACTCGTAAGAGTAAGGCCATGTTCTCGCTTAGGCCATATTAGATCAGATTTGCTCAGCATTGTGTGGTTATTTGCCAGTTGCCTATACATGGTAAATAGTATTGATGCTAAATGTATTTTCAGCATGAATGTGCAAAGAGGCATATTATTACAGTGGATTGTTTTAGTTTTTATCTCACCCTTCCCCCGTCCCCATTGGACATCTAAGAAGTATGTAGTGGAGGGTTGGTTGAGGTGCTTACTTGGCCTTCAATACTCCGCTGCTTAATTATATTCTGAACTTTAAGGCTAATGTACATGGGGCCTCCAACAGATAATGTCGGGGTAGAGAACGATCCGGCCTGTTTGGGAGCCTGGTAGCTGCTCTCATAGAGAACACAGGAACGCTCTGAGCCGCGCATATAAAAAGTCATTCAGAGTTTTATCCGGAAAAGATTACTTTGCATACTGTAAAAAGACGTGTATTTTGCACAGGATTAGGAGGAAGATGATGATACACACTAGAACGATCTTACTCATCACAACACCCCATTTACCGTGCAGCATGAATAATGTGATTTTTCTTTTTCTCTCTCTTCCCTTTAGGCACATTGGTGGGCTGTGCTCCTAATGGGAATAGCATTGATAATGTTGATGGCCGGGTTTATTAAGATATGCAGTGTACATACACCAAGTAGTAATCCCAAGTTGCCTCCACCGAAACCTCTACCAGGTAAGAATACCACAAAAATAGAAACCTGTGTTGTGAAATCAGCAATATCTACGGATATAAAGGCTTAATGGAAACCTATCGATTCCTGTTGTTTTGCTAAATGTTATGGATGTGTAATAGAAAAGCTGTATACTCTGATGATAAATTTGCATGACATAACTTGCCTAAAAATATTCTTCTCTTAGGCTATATTCCCACGTTATGAACATGCAGCAGATTTGTGTTTGGAAAATCTGTTACTTATTTCAAGAAATCCTATTTAGTCGCTGCAGAAAGAGATAATCTACTCCTGATCCTGCGAATGTTAGTGCGTACTGTACCCATCGCAATGCAAAGGGTGAAATGTTTGCCAAGTCCAGTAAATGCCACAATTTTTTTCCTGTACAGAAGAAAACACAAAAACGGCGAACCAAGCATAAGTGTTCGCAGTCTGGCTTTTTGGTGATCTGAACTATTTGGCTTCGCTCACCAAAAAGGGTCAACTCTTTTGGGTCCCAAATGGATCTCTGTTAAATATATATTCATCCATCAGGTGATCACATTTAGGGTAAAATCACCACTGTCCGATGTGCTCTCGCCCACCTGCCTCCAGCCAATGTTTGAACTAGATGGGTCCGTGTTTAGGCGCATTGACAGCCGAACACACATTGTCATCATAGAAACTGCAAGTAGCACTTAAGTTGGTGACTTTAATTTTTTTCATTGCGGTTTTAATTTTGAGTGCAGTTTTCTGCATGCATTTTTTATGGTCTTTCCCACTGCTGTTTCTTTTTTTTTTTTTTGTCTTGTGCTATAAAGCTAACCTGTCGGCAGGATTTTGCTAAGTAAACTACAGGCAGTGTCAGTTTGGCAGTGTTAAACTGATGGGTGGGGTGAAGGATCAGTCTTGTGGTTCTTGTGTAATCAGTGTTAGAAGTTTTCAGTTGATGATATGCCCATGCTCTGGGGTGGGCAGAGTCTTATCTTCCTGCTCTAGGCCAGAGAAATCAAGAAGAGACCTGCCCACAGGCACAATCCTGTTCCTCGTCATAGAGACAGGCTGTTTGAGTCTGTCTCTATGTATTCGTCGTTTTGTATTTTAAAAGATGAAATAAGTTAGACATTTTCTAAAGAAGACCTTCTATCCGGTGCCTCGACTTTTTTTTTTTTTTTCTGATAAACTTCTACAAATCCATTGTTTAGTTTGAAATTTAAGCAAGTTATTTTTTATTATTTACTATGTATTTCAAGATCTACGTTTTCTTTACAGGCACATTGAAGCGAAGACGACCACAACAAACACCTCAACAACCTCCACGCCAGAGACCACGGGAAACGTACCAGATGGGACACATGAGACGTTAACTGCAGTTTTTCTTTTGCCTTTGGTTCTTCCTAGTGCCTACCATGGGAAAGATTCACTCCAAAGAAATACCTACAAATCATCACTGTTCCCCTCCTTAAAACGAAGAGTGGCATCCTGTCGTGAGGCGGCGTCAAGAACTCGCATCACATACACAGAAAAAGGATTCCTTCAACCCCTTTTATTTAACACTGTCTATCCAACTTTCGATTAAGAAAATAACCAGAGATTTTTATGAAATATTCTTTTTAACTTAATGGCATACATCTTAGAAAATATTACCACTTTTTTTTATGCCCCTCTTCATTTTCTTCAGTTCCAATTCACTTTTAGTGAAATTGTCTTTACTGGATCTTCGCTGAAGACAAAACTCGTCTTTTTTCCCCCTAACTGCCAATCGAGGCTAGGAAGGTAGAGGTCACTTCAGCGATGGAGAACGTCTCCTGCCAATGTACATACTTTGTTATATGCAGACATGTAATTATAATGTACAAGCATAAGTCTATGTGCAATTGTAAAAAACAAACAAACAGATAATTGCAATATGGATATGTTACTTTGTATTATAAAACTTGTTTTGGTCTTTTTTTTTTTCAACTGTTAACGAAGACATTATTGTTCAAGTGACATACTCAGGATAACCGATGAATTGGTGTATAAAGGCGACTGAAAATATATCTATTTTTTTTCGGGAGATGCTTTCAATAGCTGAAAGGAGTATCCATCTGCATTTTCCTTACTAAACGTCTTCGGACCAGAGGTGGTGGAAGTGCTCACGCTTTTTTTTCATTTTCTTACAATGAGCCTCTACAGACTTGAATGTGCTACAAGCTGACTACAGATGTATAAAGTATACAACTACTCTGGACATCAGGTCTCTGTGTATCATGTTTTGTGTTTTTTGTTTTCTTGTCCCTTTCTGGAAATTTCAGCTAATTTGTTAATCCCAAGAATTTTTGATTTTGGGCATGGATTTTAATGAAAAAAAAAAAAGCCTATTCTAAGATTAGCAGCTTGCAAGAAAGCAGATTCTTTAGATTTGCATATGTGCTGTAGAAGGAGGTAATGGTATTCTTTAGTGATGAATGAACGTGCTCGGATAAGGTGTTATCTGAGCATGCTCTTGTGCTAACCGAGTGACTTCGTCCTACTTGAAAAATATGTTCGAGTCCGCGCGCCTGCATGTTTGGCAATCACTGCATGTGCTGCGGCAGTCGAACATCCGCTAGACATGCAGGCGCGGGGACCTGAACATATTATTCGAGCAAGGGGAAGTCACTCGATTAGCACATGAGCATGCTCAGATAACACCTTATCCGAGCACGTTAATTCATCACTATTATTCTTCCTTACCTCTACCTATTAGCAGTGTTCTCAGCATGAAGGTGTTGAGTAAGTAACCACTAATACTTGTTGAAAAAAAGTATCTTATTTTAGTAGAATTATTTATCCATTGTCAGATTCCCCCCTCCCCAGCCCCCCAAAAATGATTTTCACACTGTGTCCCTCTGTCTAAAGTTAATGTCTGTCCCATCGTTCTAATATGGAGGAGAATAAGTATCGAATTTTTCATGCATCCAGTGCTATGCATGTCTTTGTACGGGCATTACCAAGAGCCTTCTCATTTCTTCCAATGACATCTGTGGCCGTGGTATTGGCAGCAACATGGTTTTCTTCGCGTCCGTATAGTTTTGGTCTTATTCATTGATTTCCGAGTTGGCTTTAAACACTCGTATCGTCAGTAAGACTTTTATAGCAGTTTTTTTGACTGGCAGAAAGTGAGTTATTGATGAAATGAAAAGTTTACACATCCATTCTCATCTTGACATGCCAGCAAGGTATACAGAAAAAACAAAACACAATTTCTTCCTTGTAAAATTGTACAGTGTGTGGTGTTTTTTTTTTTTTCTTTTTTTCAAAAAGAAACTTACAACTTTTTTTGTACAACGCTTTAGAAACAATTTTGTACAAGAAATGCCAGTCTGGTAGATAGACTATAAAGAATTCTGGAACAAATATATATATAAAAAAATAAAAAAAAGGTAAAAATTCTATAAAAAAAGGTAAAAAAAAATCTAGTGTAGTTTGAAAACCAATCCAATTGAATGCGTTTGTTATTGAATGGATAAGTGGGTTAAAAGGATTTTGATTTTGAACATGGTGGTTTCTTAATAGCTTTGTCAATGTAATAGATCCTTAAAATGTGTTTTTTGTTTTTTTTTTATTATAGACTTTTTTTTCCTGTGGTAAGGTTTAATGACATTTCCCAGATTTCTTTTTTTTAATTGTGATTGTTTTGATGAACAGAAATGCACTGAACCTCTCCACAGTATGTCAAGATGTGGCAAGCAAAGCAAAAGCGAAACAAATTAAATCTAATACTACTGTCAATTTAATGTCCACTGTGTTTTATACAGTATTTTTTTTGTTCACTTTTGAAATTTTTACTAAAAATTGCAAAAAATAAAATAAAAAGTATTGTGCAAACATATGTAAAAAAAAAAAAAACACTTTTTTTTTTTTTCCATGAAACTTGACTTAATAAATAGACTGGATTTAAAATATAAAATCATGGGTTTATTATTCTAGTAAAGGATTTTCATTGTAAAATGTCCAAGTCCTACTTTTAACTTTTGTCAACACACACCTTTTCTACTCTAGTATTTTATTTTAAGAACTACAATTTTGTGTCTTGCGTCCGTCCTCAGACTGCACAGCTCCAGGTGGAGGAGCGTGTGATCAGACCTGTCCATCAGCCTCCTCCAATTGACTAGCGCTTTCCTGTGTGCAGTGTTTGTAAATTGGTGGAGTTCTGGTCACGTACTTCAAGTGCCATTTTGGAAACGGAGTCTTCGGGGATGGCTGCACTAACCAAGAGGAGGGCCTGTGATTCTTACAACATTAGGAAGTCCCACAAAATCATATAAAATATGTTTCTAATATAAACTCTCGTAGAAGACCTTAAAAAAAAAAATGGCTATGATTTGGAAAAAAAAAAAAAAACTGTTCCACTGTCTTAAATATAACTGGTGAAGTGAATGTTAATGTGCATTTCTAATGTAATTCCCTGCCAAGTTTGCATACTTGTTTGAGTCTGCATCAGAAGTGATGATGTCATTATGTCACATGGCTGCTTAGTCCTATGTTTGAAGTGGTCAAGTGACTAGAATGGAACGTCACAGAAGAATCCAATCTAGTCACCTGACCATTGCAGCCAATTCTAGGCCTCAGCAGGCCTGTGTTAGAGAAGCAGCGACCTCATGTCTTCTGATGCTGGCACAAACCACTTGTGAGGTGTCTGTGAGTAAGCCAGATATGTATATTTTCATACTATGTGTTGCCTCATCCCCCACCCTTATAACCTTTTTAATAAAAATAACTTCACAGTTGGTCATACATATACTACAGAATATTTGTCTCTACTATGCATCTCCATGGTAACAGACTACAAACAAACCATGTGTAGTCGTTATAACCTGACGAATGTGTGTTAGAGGGAAGTATGGCACCTCTGAAAAGACTGGCTGCTGAAGCTGCATGACTCTGCACATAGGATCTTCTTTTACCCCCTATTTATATCCATGGATATGATTGAGACTCCTCACTCCTCCTGTAACTTTACAAAAGTTTTTGGCAAAAAGGGATTTTTGATCATTAAAATTTCATGTGCGTAATTCCAAAAAGTAAAGAAACAAAAACCTTCGGAGCTCAAAAGAACAATTTATTATTCAATGTTGGTATGAAAAAAAAGAGGCGAGTCATCCACCATATACAAAAAAGGAAAAAAGAACACAGGTGTAAACAGATATACTTCTGCTGCAACGTTTCGGCAGTGTAATGCCTTTTTCAAGCCAAATCTGTTCTGAAAATGTATATAAAATAGTGTTGAAAAAAACACAGAAAATTAAAATGCAAGAAAATAATAATTGACTTAGGACCCATGTTGGTGAAATCAAAGGGGGAAAAAAAATTACAATGTGTACAATGTAGTATTAAGAATGAAATAGGGACATACAGACACTGACCAGGATTACCTGTGTAGGAAAAGGTCTCTAGTTATGGGATCTACTCCGCAGGCCTGCCTAGAATAAATGCCCGTACATTAGTCACAAAGTCTCAGAGTAACAAAATCGCAGGGTAAAAGAAGGGAGGTAGACCGCATGAAAGTAGCCAGTAGTGGAACCAGCGTCTGAGCGGAAAGGGATGAAAGGGTTGCAGGATGCAATAGGTAGCATGAGTATGCATATTGCGGTGTGGTCCATTGGTATTTATTTACCTGCGTGGTGCGGGCGGCTCTGCGATGGCGAGCTGCCGGTGTCTGTGCCTGAACGCTGTGATCAGCATTCCTTATATGAGCGCTAGGACAGGAAGTGTTCACTACCACTTCCGGTTCAGGCCGCCCGGGGTTGACAGCACAATTGCGCGTGTGCGAGGTAGTGTCGGCCGAAAGGGGCCAAAGTACTTTGTATCCCCGTACGGGACGCGGTACGCGCATGCGCAAATGACTCCTAGTTGTCACTATACTGATGAATGGAAGGCTGAAGATCAGAGAGAATAAAATGGACCACGGTGTCTATAGGAAACAGTTAGTGAAGATTCAAAGCTGTTAAAGTGATTTGCAAAAGAAGCCGCACACAGTGGGGATAGAAAATGAAGTACGAATACAAAAGTGTGCATAATTCCATACACATAGATAACATCTTATATTGTTATATGACCCCATGGTGCCTTCAGCCCAACAATGTACAGTAGGGAATGATATGCTCAAGTACCAACAATGTGACGTTAGGGTTTTTTTTCTGCCTTCATTATTTCAATGGCCTCTCAGCTATTTCTGTCCCCTTGCAGTTGTTTGGGTTAAGTTCAGTATAGCTTATGTTTTTTCTGATCATGATGATGGAGAAACTTAGTGCAAACTCAAAGCAAAAAGACAAGGCTTAAATCTTTGCAGTCAAATGTCATGGAAAAGTACATTTATTAAAAGGGGTTTTCTTGATCTTTGAGTGCACTGCTTTTCTGATGTCCTGCTTGCCTTGGGTTGGTGTAGTCCTGCATGATTGACAGCTTGGAGCAGTGGCCCGGTTGTGCCACTGGCATGACATGTGCTCTCCAATTCTGCATTCCTTGCCTGCGAAGGTAAACTGTAGAATTACAGAATGGAGAGGATTTTTAATGATGGATAAAATGCAAAATGGTTTGTTTTACAAGCACTATTACCCATTTATGACCCCTTCTAACCAGCCTGTGGTTGGCATATATAGGAAACTGATTTTTGCTAAAAAGCCATATTCTGCTATTGCTGTATATACAGTGGCATGAAAGTGTTGGCACCTGTCACGGGTTCCTTCTCCGGTATCATACAATCAACAGAGCAAGAGAATAGTGAACAATTCCAAGACCTTTATTTAGGCAAAACACGAAAGGTCCATATATACGATCCATCACACAAAGGATAAAATATTCCAGAACACGAATGCATTTCAGTAACAGGATAAAAGTCCAACAATCCAGCACAGAGGATAACAGTCCATATTCCCTTCTTTCTCTCTGATATGCTCTTCACATCATGGTTCCACATCAGACTGATCTGTGTCTCACCTCCCTGATATTTACAAGTCTCCCCCCTCATTCACAGGCCAGGAGGGGGAAGGTCTTAGGGGCTCATTGTTTCAACAAGCTAGGTCAACATGTCATTAGCATACAATACAGAACTGTGGGGAGAATATCAGATGGCAAATAACTCATCCTACAAGATACAGTAACACCATGATAATCAGTAAAATAGAAATATACAGAAAAATGATACCCACATAGCATATCACCCCATCACAACCTCTCCCCCCTCATAGTAAGTAAGCACGCCATTAGGTCTACGCAGACCCCTGGCCTGCTCACTTTAGTCCACTTTGCTCCACTGTTTATAGTTCCTTGTACAGTGGCAGGGGTTGCAATAATCATGAGCACTTGTCCATAAATTCCCAGGTCCTGGCTTTATGGTCATACCAGGCTTTTTGACTGGACTGGGCGCGATTCGCTGATGTTCATTAGCCAAGGTAGCTAGCTGGGCGAGACAGTCTCTGAACTCTAGAACGTAGGGAATGATGGGCATTACGGTATCTGCGATATCTCCCTCCAATTGTTCTTTCAGAAAACTGAGAGGCCCACGGACCTTCTGCTCCCACAAAATGACTTTGCAACTCCCCAATGTCATTTCCAAGGAGGATATCTGCAGGAAGTCCTCCCATAATGCCAATCCAACATAGTTTTTCTCCAAAACCAAAATTGAACGTACTAAAGTTCTCTGTATATATTTGCGGACACCCTCCGCCAGGACAATGGGAATTCCTGGGCCCTGGTGAATTGCCTCGGGTCGAACCACACGGGGGTCAGCGATAGTCAGGAATGTCCCTGTGTCTCTAAATCCTGACACTTTGTATCCATCAATTAAGACATCCTGCAGGTGGCAATGCCGTTGCTGTGTATTTCTGATGGACAAAGGCTGGAGTCCGTACACTCCAGGAGGGGTATCTTTGGTGCCGTGGTCGGTGGTCCACTCTGGTGGGAGTGGTGGTTCCTTTTCCTCAGGCGGGATGGAGTGCACAAGATACACTGGACGAGGTGGGGCTCCCTCCGAATCCTTGAGGGACAGCCAGACTGCAAATGTCCAGGTTGCCCACACCCGTAACATCTCTCTGTGATACCCCCAGGTCGCGGTCGGAACTGTTGGGGCCCAGGATTGTGAGCTGTGATTGTCATCGGCCTGCGGCTGGGTGGAGGGGCAGATATAATCGGAGGGGGACGGGGCGCGGTTGAAGGCCGTGGTTCATTGTCCCGAAGCCTCCTCCATTGCGGTTGGATAGTAAGGGCCTCATCGACCATGGCTGCAGCTCTATCCACGGTGCACGGCGTGCGCTCCCAGACCCATTCCCGTACCTCTGCGGGGCACTTGGCAAGAAATTGTTCTATAAGGAACGCCTGTATAACATCTTCCACAGTAAAGGCATTTTCTGCTTCCAGCCATCTCCGACATGCCTGGGACATCTTATGTGACATCTCCGGAAGCCTCATCAAATGGCTTAAACTCTGTCCGGGTGATCCGTACAGGCTCCTGGATCGTTGGGTTTACATTCCACATTGCGTTATTCCCTCTTTCAAGCTCCATTGCTTCTTGTCACCGCTGTGCCCGGCGGGCAGCCTCCTCCTTGTACTCCTGAGAGACGCCTGGGCCCAGAACCGCCATCTCTTCTTCGTACCACACCACCCACCTGCTTTTTGGGGTGGGGGTTCTCGTCTCCAGTGCTCGTCCTTCAGACATATGGGAGTAGGTGGTCTGGCTAGCACCCACCAGTAGATCGATTAAGGCCTCTTTAGTCAGTCCCTGGTAGTTCAGGCCCAGGTCTCTGGCTCTCCTGTAAACTGGATACAGTAAAATTTCTGTACTCTGTGGTTCTCCATTAGGTTACGCTCTGTTGATCCCGCTGCTTGCCACCAGTTGTCACGGGTTCCTTCTCCGGTATCACACAATCAGCAGAGCAAGAGAATGGTGAACAATTCCAAGACCTTTATTTAGGCAAAACACAAAAGGTCCATATATACGATCCATCACACAAAGGATAAAATATTCCAGAACACGAATGCATTTCAGTAACAGGATAAAAGTCCAACAATCCAGCACAGAGGATAACAGTCCATATTCCCTTCTTTCTCTCTGATATGCTCTTTACATCATGGTTCCACATCAGACTGATCTCTGTGTCTCCCCTCCCTGATATTTACAAGTCTCCCCCCTCATTCACAGGCCAGGAGGGGGAAGGTCTTAGGGGCTCATTGTTTCAACAAGCTAGGTCAACATGTCATTAGCATACAATACAGAACTGTGGGAAGAATATCAGATGGCAAATAACAACTCATCCTACAAGATACAGTAACACCATGATAATCAGTAAAATAGAAATATACAGAAAAATGATACCCACATAGCCTATCACCCCATCACAGCACCCTTGGTCAAAATTACTGTTATTTTGTACAGTTAAGCAAGCTAAAAATGAAATGATCTCTAAAAGGAAGATGACACATTTCCTTTTGTATTTTAGACAAAAGTTTGGGCACTCTTGGAGATTTGTGCTCTCAGATAACTTTGACCAAATTTTCTGACCTTAATTAGCCTCTTGGGGTTATGGGTTGTTCAAGATCATCTTTGGGAAAGGCCAGGTAATGCAAATTTCCCAACTATGAAAACGGCAGTTAACAGGAACACTGGAGGTCAAAATAAGGGCTGGAAGGCCAAGCAAAATTTCAGTGAGCTGCTCGTAGGATTGCTACAGAGACCAATTAACCCCCGCTTGACTGCAAAAGACCTTCATAAAGATTTATCAGACTTGAGTTGTGGTACATTGTTCTACTGTTCATGGACACCTGCACAAATGTGGCCTTCATGGATGAGTCATTGGAAGAAAATCTCTTATGTGTC
The DNA here is from genome assembly GCF_051348905.1 of Ranitomeya variabilis. Classification (NCBI taxonomy): domain Eukaryota; kingdom Metazoa; phylum Chordata; class Amphibia; order Anura; family Dendrobatidae; genus Ranitomeya; species Ranitomeya variabilis. The sequence goes on along the minus strand of NC_135236.1, from coordinate 223,918,910 downwards.
CTCACCATAAAATTCAGCCTCTGAAGTATGCAAAAGAACATCTAAAACGAGCCTGATGCATTTTGGAAACAAGTCCAGTGAACTGATGAGGTTAAAATAGAAGTCTTTGGCCACAATGATCAAAGGTATGGGTAAAGAAAAAATGTAACAGAATTTTAGGATAAGAACATCTGGCCAACCATTAAGCATGGGACTGGACCAGTAATGCTTTGGGTTGTGTTTTGCAGTCAAGGGCATGGGGGACATTTCATAAGTTGATTTCAATACATTATTGATACAAACACCACCATCTGTTAAAAAAAAAAAGTTGAAGAAGATGGCTTCTACAAATGGATAATGATCCTAAATTCACATCAAAATCCACAATAGCCTACCTCAAAAGGCGCAAGCTGAAGGTTTTACAATGTCCCTCACAGTCTCCTGATATGAACATCATTGAAAATCTGTGGCTAGACCTCAATATAGCAGTGCATGCAAGATGACCCAGGAATCTCACAGAACTGGAAGAATGGATGAAAATACCTCAAACAAGAATTGAAAGGCTTTTCTTTGGCTACAAAAAGAGTTGACAAGCTGTGATACTTTCAAAATTGGGAGCTACTGGGCTAACCATACAGGGTGCTCAAACTTTTGCATCAGCCCTTTTTTCCTTTTTGTAATTTTTAAAATGTAAGAAGAAAATATATATTTTTTTGCCTAAAATACAAAGGAAATGTCATCTTTAGTCCATTTTAGAGATTATTTAATCTTCAACTCACTTAGCTATTCACAATAGCAGTAATTAGGACCAGGAGTGCACAAACTTTTACATGCCATTGTAATACAAGTGATTAGATGATCACATGTTCAAATTCTCTTGAATGTTCAATGGGAAAGTGCTACAGATTAAAATTATTATAAGTTTAACAATATAAAGGTTCAAATTGCTTCCATGTTCCTCATTTAAGAATGAAACACATTTACAAATACAAATACAGTTGTGTGAAAGTGCCTCCTTCCTGATTTCCTATTCACCAAACAAATGAAAATATTAGAAAAAGATGACACAGGTAAATACAAAATGCAGTTTTCAATTGAAGTTCTTTATTAAAGGAAGAAGAAATCCAACCTGTAGTGCCCTGTGTGAAAAAGTGATTGCCCCCTAAACCTTTTAACTGATTTGGCCACACTTAGCAACAACTGCAATCGAGCCTTTGTGATAACTGCAATGAGTCTTTTACAACGCTCTGAAGGAATTTTGACCTACTCATCTTTGCAGAATTGTTGTTATTCAGCCACATTGCAGGGTTTCCATGCATGAACTGCCTTTTGAATGTCATGCCACAGAATCTCAATCGGATTAAGATCCAGACTCTGACTAGGCCACTCCAAAGTCTTAATTTTGTTTTTCTTAAGCCGCACAGAGGTGGACTTGCGGGTGTGTTTTGGATCATTACCTTGCTGCATAACCCAACTGTGCTTCAGCTTGAGGTCACAAACAGATGGCCAGACATTCTTTCAGGATTTTTTTGGTAGACCGCAAATGTCATTGTTCCATTTACCACAGCTAGTCTTCCAGGTTCTGAAGCAAACAAAACCAAAGAAAAGACAATTTGTGCATATACCCTAATGAAAATAAATAAATAAAAAAGCAAGTGCATTAAATAACAGAGTACTTGGTAAACACGGTTTTTGTTTAAAAAAAAAAAAATTTCATAAAGCTGTCCGACCGTGGCAAGGTGTACCCAATTAGGACACTAATTACACCCTCTAATGTTAAAACCTACCTAGTGTGAATAGTGGCAGAGAGTAACCGGGTCCCAACCCGACACCCAGCTTTGGAGGGACTATATAGGGGGTGTAGCCCCCTTTTCACTGAGCTGGACATTTTATATAGTCCCTCCAAAGGTGGGGGTCCAGTTGGGACCCGGTTACTCTGCCACTATTCACACTAGGTAGGTTTTAACATTAGAGTGTGTAGTTACTGCCCCAATTGGGTACACCTTGCCACGGTTGGACAGCTTTATGCATTTTTTGATCAAAAACAGTGTTTACGAAGTACCCTGTGTTATTTAATGCACTTGCTTTATTATTTTTATTAGGGTATATGCACACATTGTTGTTTCTTTGGTTTTGTGTCCATGGCCAGTGTGAGCATGCTTTTACATCACACATGTTTTCAAGTCATACTCCGGCTCAGTTTTCTGTTTTTCTTCAGGTTCTGAAGCAGAAAAACAGCCACATACCATCACACTACCACCACCATATTTTACTGTTGGTTTGATGTTCCTTTTTTCTGAAATGCTGTTACTTCTAAGCCAAATTTAATGGGACATGCACCTTTCAAAGAGTTCAACTTTTGTCTCATCAGTCCACAAATTCTCTGAAAAGTCTTTGGGGTCATAACGTTGTTTTCTGGCAAAAATGAGATGAGCCTTTATGTTGTTATTGTTCAGCAGTGGTTTTTGTCTTGGAACTTGGCCGTGCATGCCATTTTTGCCCAGTCTTTCTTATGGTGAAGCCATGAACACTGACCTTAACTGAGACAAATGAGGGCTGCAGTTTTTTGGATGTTGTTGTGGGGTCTTTTGTGACCTCTTGGATGAGTAGTCGCTGTACTTTTGGGGTAATTTTGGCCTGCCACTCCTGGGAAGGTTAACCACTGTTCCATGTTTTCGCCATTTGTGAAAAATTGCTCTCCGTGTGGTTCGCTGGAGTCGCAAAGCTTTAGAAATGGCATTATAACCTTTTCCAGACTGGTAGATCTCAATTAGTTTGTTACTCATATGTTCCAGAATTTCTTTGGATCCCGGCATGATGTTTAGCTTTTTATTATCTTTTGGCTTACTTCACTTTGTCAGGCAGATCCTATTTAAGTGATTTCTTGATTGTGAACAGGTCTGGTAGTAATCAGGCCTGGGTGTGGCTATGGAATTTTATTGCCGCTTCCTAAAGATGATAAGCCACATTTAATTTCTGTTTAAATGGGGGTGGAGGGGTGGCAATCACTTTTTCACACAGGGCGCTATAGGATGGATTTCTTTATTTACTAAAAACCTTCATTTAAAAACTGCATTTTGTGTTTACTTGTGTTACCTTTGTCTAATATTTAAATTTGTTTGGTGATTTTGAAACATTTAAGTGTGGCAAACATGCAAAAGAATAGGAAATCGGGAAGGGGCAAACACTTTTTTACACAACTGTATGTGGGATCTCCATGTTCTTAAAAGTCCAATCTACCAAAATATTAAATGATCCTGATCATTAACTGCTATAATTAGAAAAAAAATGAACTCCAGAATTGCGATTTTTTTTTTTTTTTTTTTTTCAGCTACTGCAACATTGGCAAAAAATTGCTATGAGAGGTGATGAAAACACTGTACCACAAAGTGATATCAATAAAATTGTCGACTTATGCCTCAAAAAGCAATACCTTACACAGTCATTGACCCAAAATTGAAAACATTGTCTTCAGAAAATGGCTACACAAGTGGATTTTTTTAAATGAGTTTCCAAGGTTTTTTTTTGCCCACTTAAAAGAAAAACTGCTTGTTTGGTACCACTGTAATTGTACTGAGCTGGAGAATCATACTGCCAGGCCTCTTTGCCATATTTATTATTTACGCTATAAATAGAAAACACTAAAAATGTTTTTAAAAAAGCCTGCTTTCTTGTTAATTGATAAAATGGGGTCATTGAAAAGTATAATTCGTCCTGCAAAACAGAAGCGATTATACAACTGTATCGACCGAAAAGTTTTAAAAAAAAAAAGTTTGGGGAGGAAAAAACAAAAGTGCAGAAAAAAATGGAAACTTGCATGGTCAAGGGAAGAAGGGGGTTAACTTTTTTTTTGTTCCCTCCTGCTAGTCCTAATTTCCACATCTCTGATTAGAATGAGGCAAATTTTGAGGCATTTTTTAGGCATATGACTTACCAACGTTTATATTTATTGGGTAGCTCAAGCCAGAAACTGAAATCTTCTGCAGCATTTCAGGCATAAATTCTAAGGCTCTTGGTGGACCCAATCTCTCCCTCAAAGCTCTGCCCATTTATTTTTTTTAGAAAAGTGGCAAAGTTATCGGGGAAAATAAGGCAAAAAGTTACAAAATGAGACTTGCGAACTCCACATTGTGGTGCATGCCATTTTTTCTATTTTAATCGTCATGAGACAAAAATAAACCGAGCATACATATTAATCCTATATGACCTATAGCAAATAATTGCTTGGTCCCATTCCGTAAGATTCAATGAAACAACAGAACCATAAGAATTCATAACATGGCTCAAGGAATGCAAAATATACAACTTTATTGACAAAATTTAGATATAACAATAAAAACAAGGTACCTCACAGTGCAACTAAATAATCACTCAAGTCTAAGGCACTATACATATATACTTCTTATTGCACCACGCTACCATGGATGCTCCTTAAAAAATAATACATAGTGGCCTGAACCCTTATTGAAATATCAAAGGCTACCACTGGTAAATCATACCTAAGTGGGGAAAACCTGCTACGGGTCCTTCTTTACAAGCTCAAATCCAATCAGAGTCACCAAAGTGCGGGTATATATGTACAAAGATACGTATAAATATATTTACCAAGTGGCGTGCCGAAGCCTGAGCGATTGTCCCTATTTGCTGAAATAGGGACGATAAGTTGGGCATTATACTTACAGAGTGTGAGATGAGTCCACCAGTCCCTCTACCCCGACGCGCGTTTCGTCGCCAAACTTCCTCAGGGGCGTCCTCAGGGACTGGTGGACTCATCTCACACTCTGTAAGTATAATGCCCAACTTATCGTCCCTATTTCAGCAACATGAGATGAAGTGCTTTGGATGATAGGCTATGATTGTTCAAGCCCAAAAGCAGTCAGGTTGCGGGATGGGAGCTTTTGTGAAGCAGACCCAGGTAGTTGCTAACCTGGTGTGATTATTATATGGTGGGGATTTTGACACCACGTGTATACTTAAATGGTTGTGCACATTCTAGTGCTTTGCTTTTGATAATGTTATTTGGCTGAAAAATGCATTGTGTGTATAATGAGATGAGTACCAGAGCAGTCCCTTACATTTGAGGTTTAAGGTTATTGTATTTTTGTTTAATGTATATTTTTTAATTATTTAAATAAAGAACGATTTTATTTGAGAAAGTAAGACATCTGTGCTTTTTCTGTTTCACGGCTATGGTTTAGCGCTGTGTGATACGGACGGATTTATAGTATGGACTTTACCAAAAGCTGCGTTTACCTAGTCATTCCTTTGACCCCTTCAGGTGACAATTGAAATGGAGCCTCACACTTGGCTCACCTTTGAGACTATGATCCTTGTGCAGGTTCATTCTTTTTTGTGCTTACTGTGTTTGAAGAATTGGTTAGATTAACCCAAAAACAGCATAAAGTTAAAAAAAAAAGTTAAGAATATTATAATATATTGTATATTGGCTATGCACAACTAAAATGTATCCACAGTATAAGCCATAAATTGCGGAATAACTTCTACTGTAAGAATGAAAAGCGGAACAAAAATTGCTCATCCCATCAGAAGTGAACACCTCCAAGGAGGTGTTCACTTTAATACCATGGTGCTATCCCTCTTATTTTCTGTGCCATTTCATCTGGACAATTTTTTTTGTCACTTTACCATGGCCATATCCTAAAGGCCTACTTTTGCCATACCTTCGAGCAATTACTGCATGTCTTAGTCACACTGTTCTTTTGACAGTTGTCCTCAGATGAAATGCCAGTCACCACCTGTAATCTATATATATAATTGTCTAAGGGTTTTTCTGTCTGTCCTGGAAATCCCGCGTCTCTGATTGGTCGAGGCCGCCTGGGCCTCGACCAATCAGCGACGGGCACAGTATCGACGTAGATGTCATAATGGTTGCCATGGCGACGATGATGTCATAAAGGTTGCCTCGACCAATCGGCGACGGGCACAGTCTGCCGCGAATTCTGGAATCATCATTGTCCATATACTACGGGGACATGCATATTCTAGAATACCCGATGCGTTAGAATCGGGCCACAATCTAATGTGAATATAAAAATGGCTATTTTGAGCCAATTTTGAAATATACTGAACGCATACAGATCATTACAGAGCAGCATTTCTTGTCATACATTTACAGACAGACAATGCTCATTGTGACACAATCTTGAGAGCTGTTTATTTATTGTCTGAAGACCTTTGAGTTTACAAACAGTTTTAAGTTTGTTTGTTATTGTAAAACATTAAGGTTTATTTAACCTCTGTCTATGGTAGTTTTATCTAACCCTTGTGGGCTTTTATGTATCTATGGGTTTATGGCCCATGTCTGATGATTCCATGGTATCTCAGTCTCATCCCACCTTGAAAGCTGGCCACTTGAAGGGCGGGATGAAACCAGAGTTACACATAGTGCAAATCACTATATAAGACCAGAAAAACATGACTAAGACAGAAGCATAAACTGGTGTACCTGTACTTACATGTGTACAGTGTTGTGATACCTGCATAAGTGGGGACACCCATGCAGTGTTGTGAATTTTCCAGGGGTTTCTCTGTCTTGGTGTTGCTTCTCTGATTTTCCAGACGGATGATGTTTAAAAGCTCCTTGGTGACGGATGATGTGAGTATATGTACTTAATCATATGTATTTAATCCTTATATGTACTTACCGTATATACTCGAGTATAAGCCGAGATTTTCAGCCCAAATTTTTGGGCTGAAAGTGCCCCTCTCGGCTTATACTCGAGTCACGGTCGGCGGTGGGGTCGGCGGGTGAGGGGGAGAGAGCGTGTCACATACTCACCTAGTCCCGGTGCTCCTGGCGCTCCCCCTGCCCATCCCACGGTCTTCGGTGCCGCAGCTCGTCCCCTGTTCAGCGGTCACATGGTACCGCTCATTAGAGAAATGAATATGGACTCCACTCCCATAGGGGTGGAGCCGCAAATTCATTCCTCTAATCAGCGGTAACGGTGACCGCTGACAGAGGAAGAGGCTGCGGCACCTGGAGACCAGCTGTCCGGGAGAAGGAGCCAGGGACGCCGGGAGCAGGTAAGTATCTCATAGTCACCTGTCCGCGTTCCACACGCCGAGCGCCGCTCTGTCTTCGCGTCCTCTTGCTCTGACTGTTCAGGTCAGAGTGCGCGATGACGCATATAGTGTGCGCGCCGCCCTCTGCCTGATCAGTCAGTGCAGAGAGACGCCGGGACGGGACGCTGAGGAGCTGCAAGCAAGAGAGGTGAGTATGTGTTTTTTTTTTTTTATTGCAGCAGCAGCATTGTATATTGCACAGATTCATGTGGAGTATCTATGGGGCAACGGTGCAGAGCATTATATATATATGGCACAGCTTTATGTGGAGCATCTATGGGGCCATAATCAAAGGTGCAGAGCATTCTATATGGCACAGCTATCTATGGGGCCATAATCAAAGGTGCAGGGCATTATATATGGCACAGCTATCTATGGGGCCATAATCAAAGGTGCAGAGCATTATATATGGCACAGCTATCTATGGGGCCATAATCAAAGGTGCAGGGCATTGTATATGGCACAGCTATCTATGGGGCCATAATCAAAGGTGCAGAGCATTGTATATGGCACAGCTATCTATGGGGCCATAATCAAAGGTGCAGAGCATTGTATATGGCACAGCTTTCTATGGGGCCATAATCAAAGGTGCAGAGCATTTTATATGGCACAGCTATCTATGGGGCCATAATCAAAGGTGCAGAGCATTGTATATGGCACAGCTTTCTATGGAGCATCTATGGGGCCATAATGAACGGTGCAGAGCATTATATATGGCACAGATTTATATGGAGCATCTATGGGGCCATAATCAAAGGTGCAGAGCATTGTATATGGCACAGCTTTCTATGGAGCATCTATGGGGCCATAATCAAAGGTGCAGAGCATTGTATATGGCACAGCTTTCTATGGAGCATCTATGGGGCCATAATGAACTGTGCAGAGCATTATATATGGGACAGCTTTATGTGGAGCGTCTATGGGGCCATAATGAACTGTGCAGAGCATTATATATGGAGCAGCTTTATGTGGAGCGTCTATGGGGCTATAATGAACTGTGCAGAGCATTATATATGGGGCAGCTTTATGTGGAGCGTCTATGGGGCCATAATGAACTGTGCAGAGCATTATATATGGAGCAGCTTTATGTGGAGCGTCTATGGGGCTATAATGAACTGTGCAGAGCATTATATATTTAGCAGCTTTATGTGGAGCGTCTATGGGGCTATACTGAACGGTGCAGAGCATTATATATGGCACAGCTTTATGTGGAGCATTTATGGGGCCATAATGAACAGTGCAGAGCATTATATGTGGCACAGCTTTATGTGGAGCATCTATGGGGCCATAATGAACAGTATGGAGCATCTATTTTTAATTTTGAAATTCACCGGTAGCTGCTGCATTTTCCACCCTAGGCTTATACTCGAGTCAATAAGTTTTCCCAGTTTTTTGTGGCAAAATTAGGGGGTCGGCTTATACTCGGGTCGGCTTATACTCGAGTATATACGGTAATCATTATATGAATTTAATCCTTATACTGTATGTACTTTGTATCTTAAAATATACAAAGGTGTACGCAATCATACTATTCAATCATACCATTCCTTTAATTTTGTACTTTGAAATAAAATTGCGTTATATCGCAAATAGTAGCCTTCTTTAAAGCCGTATCCGAACCTTAGTGTTAAAAACTTGGCAATACACCACCCATTCACATTAGGTGTGGTTTTTGCTTAGTTGGAATGCCCTATCATAAACCATAATTTCCTGGAAGACCTCCTATTGCATTGCACCATGATGCGTTGTCTTGGCCATGGCATTGACTCTGTTCCTGTTTACTGCCATATGGGGAATGGATGGTGATCATCACCTCTCTGATAACTGTAATGATTCGGAAATATAACGTAATCTGAAATATTTCACTTGAAGGATGAATTCCATTTTGTACATATTTATTGTAGATTGCTACTCCGTAACAACCCAAGTAATTGGCTCAACAACCTAATCCATAACAAACAGCACATAAATAATAAATGCCTTACATTTGGCTCGATCCGCAGGAGGTTCCAGCAATGATTGCATAATGTTTCTCATAAAGGATAATGTTTTCCATTTATCACAGCAGCTCCCCATACCTAGGCTGCACTCAGGTCATTAAGTCATATGGATAACAATGACATCTGGCTATATGGTAAGCTGAATTATGTACAGGTTGAAATGCAGGAGCAACTTTATCCAGTAAGTTAATGAGTAGTCATACCGCGGAGCAGGGATCTTTCTGTGGAATTTGATGTGATGGATTTAGGTTATAAGATGTGACTTTATGGCTGTTCCTCCATTAATGTATGTATTTAAAGGCATCCCTGAAGTGCTTGGAGAACACATTTGCTGCATGATAATGATGTTGCTCGAATAATGATGTTCAGGCTTGGGAAATTTCTAAATAGGTTTGACTATTCAGAACATCGTTTGATGATCATAAAATATTACAGTTCATTTTATGTTCATGTTACAGCAGATCGTCCATCCTCCTATCAAACTCTGCCTTCATCCTCACAGAATGTGATCGAGTGATAGTGAAAGGAAAAGTAGGAAATTCTCAAGATGCACTAGTTGTTCACAATAATGGTTGATGCTTGGCCTTTCTCAGTCTACAATGACATGCGATTCATATCCACATATATTTTAATCTATTATCCATTGTCATGTCGGACGCTGTTCACACTAGGGCGTCCGACAGACAGCGGTAATTCCTCATTCGTCCACTATATGCTCAGTGGCGCCGGTTAGATTTGATCCAGATTATCCGGGGTTAATCTGGCTGGTACTCGGGTTGAGGGCTGAGTCACGTCCACTGCCTTTAAATAGTTTTGCTGGGCTTTGGGCGTCGCCGATTATAGCTTCTGTCGTGTGCTTGGTTATCTCGGTCTGGAGTGGTGGTATAGGAGAAGGAGTTTTGTATCCGGTGGTGTATTTCCCTTTGTCATATTTTCTCCTTCCTTTATTCGTATTGTTTTGCCCTGTGCACTTATAGTGTATTCCTGTGTGACTGCGGCGTGGTGCATATTTTCCGTTATCCTTGTCTGTGCTAACTGTGGGTATTGGTGTGTGGTCTCTTCACTGGGTGGTGGGTGAAGGTTTCAGCCTAGGGTTGAAACAGGAGACAGGGTGAGGGTGGAGGCCCAGACATGCACACCATCAGTGTAAACTCTGGGAGAAGGGTCAGTCAGAGTTGAGGGAAATCGTAGGGGCCTGGGTTATTAGCTCTTGCCTACCTAGGCTTCCCGTGACATTATAAACGGCCATATTTTTGTATTGCATGGATCCCATGACTTCCATAACCCACCAGTTGGAGACGCTGTCCCTGCAGGTCACTGAGCTGAAGGGGGCAGTTCAGCAACAGGGTCTAGTAGTATCTAATGTGCAAGCCAAATCTGCAGGCAGAGTTACTGAGCCAAAGTTTCCTTTGCCTGAAAGGTTTGCTGGGGAACGCAGTAAATTTGTTACTTTTCGTGAATCTTGTAAACTGTATTTTCGTATGCGCCCGATCTCCTCAGGTAGTGAGGCTCAGCGTGTGGGTCTGGTGTTGTCATTACTGAACGGGGATCCTCAAGCATGGGCGTTTTCTTTACCATCTGATTCTGCTGCATATAACTCAGTGGACAGTTTTTTTTCTGCTCTTGGACTCATTTATGAGGATCCTGACAGAATGGGTCTAGCAGAATCTAAAATTCGCGCTATTTGCCAGGGGGAGCGTATGGCGGAGGATTACTGTTCTGAATTTCACCGATGGCTGGTAGACACACAGTGGAATGATCCTGCGCTGCGGAGTCAGTTCGTTCATGGGGTTTCAGGAAGGGTTAAAAAAGCCCTTCTGATGTATGAGACTCCTGTTTCTCTAGAATCTGCTATGAATCTTGTTATCCGTATTGATCGCCGTCTGCGTCAGGGGGTGCAAGAGACGCCGCCTATGGGAGACAGCGTGGGTACACGTGAGGTTGCTGCAGGTGAGCCCACGGAGTCTATGCAGATCGCAGGGGTGTCACATGTGAAGCATCTTGCCCCTTTGCTCAGGAAGCAGAGAGCCTGTTTTTGCTGTGGTAAAACTGGTCATTATGTTGATACTTGTCCTCTGCTATCTAAGAAAAGCGCAATGGTGGAAAAACTACGAAGCTCAGAGGGTGTGGAGGAGGCCGATCTGAGTTTATGCATAACCTCCATAGTGGTTTCTCAATGCATGCTCCCTGCCAAGGTTGTGGTCTCTGGCAGAGAGCTACCTATTACTGTGTTTGTGGATAGTGGTTCGGCTGCTAACCTCATTGATGTGGAGTTTGCGCGCACAGCCGGTTTCAGGATCGAAAAACTGCCTCATCCTATCCGGATGTCACCATCAATGCCGCTCCTCTCCCACAGGGGGAGATTACTGAGTTAGTGGCTGAGGTTAAACTCCACATTGGGGTCCTACATGCTGAGCAAGTTACATTTAAGGTGCTCAGTAATCTTCCTGCTCAAATGGTTCTGGGTTTTCCTTGGTTGGCTGTACACAACCCGGTGATTGACTGGAAAACTCAGACATAATTCAGTGGAGCGGATTTTGCCAGGAGAATTGCCTGGCCACATGTGTGTCCGCTGTCACTCCTAGCATTCCTGAGTCACTGCAGGACTTCGCGGATGTGTTCTCAGAGAAGGGTTCTTCAGAATTGCCACCACATCGCCCATATGACTGTACTATTAGGCTAAAACCAGGGGCCAAATTGCCGAAAGCTAGGATGTTTAACATCTCTGGTCCTGAGTAGTGTTGAGCGATACCGTCCGATACTTGAAAGTATCGGTATCGGAAAGTATCGGCCGATACCGGCAAAATATCGGATCCAATCCGATACCGATACCCGATACCAATACAAGTCAATGGGACTCATGTATCGGACGGTATTCCTGATGGTTCCCAGGGTCTGAAGGAGAGGAAACTCTCCTTCAGGCCCTGGGAACCATATAAATGTGTAAAAGAAAGAATTAAAATAAAAAATATCGCTATACTCACCTGTCCGACGCAGCCGGGACTTCAGCGAGGGAACCGGCAGCGTTGTTTGTTTAAAATTCGCGCTATTACTTGGTTACGTGAATTCCCGGCTTGTGATTGGTCAGGTCGGCCATGTTGCCGGGACGCGGACCAATCACAGCAAGCCGTGACGAAATTACGTCACGGCTTGCTGTGATTGGTCCGCGTCCCGGCAATATGGCCGCCCTGACCAATCACAAGCCGTGACGTCACGGGAGGCTGGACACGCGCTCATTTTAAAATGGGCGCGTGTCCAGCCTCCCGTGACGTCACGGCTTGTGATTGGTTGCGCCGCGGTCAACCAATCACAAGCCGGGAGGCTGGACGCGCTCATTTTAAAATGGGCGCGTGTCCAGCCTCCCGTGACGTCACGGCTTGTGATTGGTCAGGGCGGCCATATTGCCGGGACGCGGACCAATCACAGCAAGCCGTGACGTAATTTCGTCACGGCTTGCTGTGATTGGTCCGCGTCCCGGCAACGTGGCCGACCTGACCAATCACAAGCTGGGAATTCACGTAACCAAGTAATAGCGCGAATTTTAAAGAAACAACGCTGCCGGTTCCCTCGCTGAAGTCCCGGCTGCGTCGGACAGGTGAGTATAGCGATATTTTTTATTTTAATTCTCTCTTTTACACATTTTAACATTAATGTTGTTGCGATACCCGATACCCGATACCACAAGAGTATCGGAATCCCGGTATCGGAATTCCGATACAGCAAGTATCGGCCGATACCCGATACTTGCAGCATCGGAATGCTCAACACTAGTCCTGAGAGGCAAGCCTTAAAAGACTACATCGCTGAGAGCCTGAGCAAAGGGCACATCAGGCCTTCGTCCTCGCCTGTGGCAGCGGGGTTTTTCTTCGTTAAGAAGAAAGATGGCGGATTACGCCCGTGTCTGGATTTCAGGGAGTTAAACCAGATTACGGTTCGTGACCCATACCCCCTATGCCACTGATACCTGATCTTGTTTAATCAGGTGGCTGGTGCTAGGTGGTTCTCTAAGCTTGACCTCAGGGGGGCGTACAACCTCATAAGAGTCCGTCAAGGTGATGAGTGGAAAACGGCTTTTAATACTCCTGAGGGTCATTTTGAAAATCTGGTGATGCCATTTGGTTTGACAAACGCGCCTGCTGTTTTTCAGCATTTCATAAACGATGTGTTCTCTCATGTCATGGGAAAATTCGTTATTGTGTACCTTGATGACATTCTCATCTATTCATGCGACCGTGATACTCATTTAGAGCATGTTAGGCAGGTGTTACAGCTGCTCAGAGAGAATAAGCTCTATGCTAAACTGGAGAAATGTGTATTTTCGGTTCAGGAGTTGCCTTTTTTGGATTATAATGTGTCCGCTTCAGGGTTCAAAATGGACGCCGCTAAGGTGCAAGCAGTGCTGCGTTGGGAACGTCCTGATAACCTAAAAGCGCTCCAGTGGTTCCTGGGGTTTTCTAATTATTATAGAAAGTTTATTTTAAAAAAATTTCTATCATTGCTAAACCGCTCACTGACATGACAAAAAAGGTACCGATTTCTCCGCCTGGTCTGAGGCTGCTGTGCGTGCATTCGAGTTTCTGAAAAACAGTTTTGCTTCAGCTCCCACTCTGGTGCAACCGGATGTATCGAAACCATTTACTGTGGAAGTCGATGCATCTGAGGTTGGAGTGGGGGTGGTGCTGTCTCAAGGCTCATCCTTGAGCGACTTGAGTCCATGCGCCTATTTCTCCAAGAAACTGTCGCCCGCCGAACGTAACTACGATATAGGCAACAGGGAGTTGTTGGCTATCAAGTTGGCTTTTGAGGAATGGCGACACATTTTGGAGGGGTCGGTTCACCAGCTTACTGTTATTACCGACCGTAAGAATCTGCTGTATTTGGAGTCAGCCAAGCGTCTGTCCCCCAGGCAGGCTCGCTGGGCATTGTTTTTCACGCGGTTCAACTTTTTTGTCACTTACCGACCTGGGTCTAAAAACACTAAGGCGGATGCTTTGTCCAGGTGTTTTCCGGGGGGAGAACCTCGGGAAGAACCGGTACCCATCCTCCAAAAGGGTGTAGTGGTCTCGGCTCTCACGACCGAGGTTGAGGCTGAGATTGCCGAGGCTCAGGAGGAGGTACCACCTGAGCTTCCCATTAACAAATCCTTTGTACCGCTTCATCTTCGCCTAAAGGTGTTGGGTGAGCATCATGATGCTGTCCTGGCTGGCCATCCAGGGGTTAGGGGTACCTTGGAGTTGGTGTCGCATCGGTTTTGGTGGCCCAAAATCCGACAGGACGTGGTCTCATACATGTCAGCATGTACCACGTGTGCTAGGGCTAAGACGCCCCGCTCCCGTCCTGCTGGCACACTACTTCCTCTCGAGGTACCCAGTAGGCCATGGACGGAGATCTCCATGGATTTTATCACAGACTTGCCTTCCTCTGCTGGGAACACGGTCATCTTGGTGATTGTTGATCGTTTCTCAAAAATGTCGCACTTTGTGTCTTTGCCTTCGTTGCCTAACACTAAGACTCTGGCTCAGGTATTTGTAGAGGAGGTGGTCAGACTTCACGGGGTCCCGTCTGACATCGTGTCTGATAGGAGTACTCAGTTTGTGGCAAAATTTTGGAAAGCATTTTGCTCAATGGGGATCAAGTTGTCGCATTCTTCGGCGTTTCATCCTCAGTCAAATGGTCAGACCGAGCGTATGAACCAAAATTTGGAGCAGTACTTACGCTGTTTTGTTTCCGACAACCAGGAGGAGTGGTTGACGTTCCTTCCTTTGGCTGAGTTTGCCATAAATAATCACCGCCAGGAATCTTCTGGGGAGTCTCCATTCTTTTGTGTTTACGGGCATCATCCTCAATTTTGTACTTTGAGTCAGGAGGGCTCTTCCGGCGTTCTGGAGGAGGACATGTTAGGAGCACAACTGTCATCCATCTGGAGGAAAGTGAAACAGCGCCTGTTGAGCGTGGGTGCAAGGTACAAACGTGTGGCTGACAGTAGACGTGTGCCAGGTCCGGACCTGAGTGTGGGTGACTGGGTGTGGTTGTCCACAAAAAACATAAGAATTAAAATACCATCCCTTAAATTGGGTCCTAGGTTTATTGGTCCGTTTAAGGTCGCCGCCATCGTTAACCCGGTAGCTTACCGATTGGAGCTCCCTACGGTATATAAGATTCACAACGTGTTCCACAGATCGTTATTAAAAAAGGTGGTGGGTTCTGTGGACGCGGTGCCGATGCCTCCTCCTGTCTTGGTGGATGGCAACTTAGAGTTTGAAGTCTCCAAGGTGGTTGGCTCTCGTGTGGTGCGCCGCACATTACAGTACTTGGTACACTGGCGTGGTTATGGGCTGGAGGAGAGGTCTTGGGTACCAGCTTCGGACATACATGCGGACCGGCTGGTCAGTATGTTTCACCGCCGCAATCTGGACAAGCCGGGTCCTATAAGTCGTGAGGGCCCTGGGGTCCCTCGTAGAAGGCAGGGTACTGTCATGTCGGACACTGTTCACACTAGGGCGTCCGACAGACAGTGGTAATTCCTCATTCTTCCACTATATGCTCAGTGGCGCCGGTTAGATTTGATCCAGATTATCCGGGGTTAATCTGGCTGGTACTCGGGTTGAGGGCTGAGTCACGCCCACTGCCTTTAAATAGTTTTGCTGGGCTTTGGGCGTCGCCGATTATAGCTTCTGTCGTGTGCTTGGTTATCTCGGTCTGGAGTGGTGGTCTAGGAGAAGGAGTTTCATATCCGGTGGTGTATTTCCCTTTGTCATATTTTCTCCTTCCTTTATTCGTATTGTTTTGCCCTGTGCACTTATAGTGTATTCCTGTGTGACTGCGGCATGGTGCATATTTTCCGTTATCCTTGTCTGTGCTAACTGTGGGTATTGGTGTGTGGTCTCTTCATTGGGTGGTGGGTGGAGGTTTCAGCCTAGGGTTGAAACAGGAGACAGGGTGAGGGTGGAGGCTCAGACATGCACACCATCAGTGTAAACTGGGAGAAAGGTCAGTCAGGGTTTCCCAGAGTTGAGGGAAATCGTAGGGGCCTGGGTTATTAGCTCTTGCCTACCTAGGCTTCCCGTGACATCCACTTGTCCTGTCTAAAATATTTGTTGAATATCTGAAATGTTAACCTTAAATGTTAGCCCTAAAAAAAGTTAAAGGATCAGGATCACATCAATTTTTTTTTGCATATTGTCACTTATGGTCACTCAGTTGTGCTGTGTTGTTGTCATGGATGTGTCAGAGGCTGCAGACCATTGCACTGCATCTCTGCAGAAGGTCTCAGTAGTTTGCTTTGCAGAGGAGTGGCCACCTCCCCCGGTGCTAATGGCCACACCTGGACCTGAGTGTTGATATACTTCCTGCTTGCTGCTTACTAGCGCGGCTGATATTTTCTGTTTGCATTTTCCTGTTGATGCTTGGTGCAGTTATAGTCAGCTATCGTCCTTTTGGAGTTTGGAGGATGGTGTTTCTCTGAGTCTTCTCAAATTAAGTGTTCCCTTGTTTCGTTTGTCCATCATAGTTGTCTTTAGCGGTAATGAGGATTGACTAGCACCATCCTGTCTTCCCCGATGCAGGGCTTATCACCAGGGTCAGACAGGGATTAGGTATCCTGCTCGGCGATAGGTGCGGAACCTATATAGGGATAATAAAACACAGGGTGACATTAGATCTATCTAGGCATCTCTACTTCCTCCTTCCCTGGTGTTTGGTTCCCCTTCCTTTATCCATTTGTGTTGCACTTAGTCTGTCCTACACTGTGCATGACATTATTACCCGCCATACATGTTTGTAAAAGACAAGAAAATTTACACGTGTTGTTTTTTTTGGTGTGTTTTTTTTCTGTGTTTTTTTTTCTTTCTGTTGCTGAGTTCATGGATCCTGTTGCTGCAGAGGTTGTCACTGGAGGTAACTGACCTTTGTTCTGAGGTTCAGCAGCAAAGGCAGTGACTGCAGGCTCCTATTGTGGAGGACGTTGCAGGTAAGTGGGTCCAGCTTGAACCCAAAATTGCCCTCCCAGACAGGTTTGTTGGGGGTAGGGACAAGTTTTTTGTGTTTAAAGAGGCATGCAAGTTGTACTTTAAACTGTGTCCTTACTGCTCTGGAGATGGACCAACAAGTAGGAATTGTTATTTCGCTGTTGCAGGGGGAACGTCAGTCCTGGGCTTTTTCTCTGCCACAGGATTCTATGTGTCTGCAGTATGCGGAGGAGTTTTTCAGGGCCCTAGCCCTTATCTATGATGATCCTGATCCTATTTCCTTGGTTGAATCCAGGCTGTGTCGCATTCAGCAAGGAAATTGTTCA
Source organism: Ranitomeya variabilis (assembly GCF_051348905.1). Lineage (NCBI taxonomy): Eukaryota > Metazoa > Chordata > Amphibia > Anura > Dendrobatidae > Ranitomeya > Ranitomeya variabilis. Next base: position 223,901,555 of record NC_135236.1, on the reverse strand, counting down.
GTAGAGGCTTATAGCTCAATTCCGCAGGTCGTCAACTGATTCCATATGGAATAACCCGTCTCTCAGAAGGCAATTCCTTTAGAGCATCACTGAAAGGTTAAAGGACGCATTAGCATTGTTTGAAACTCCAGTGTCTTTGGAGGATGCCATGCCCTTGGCTATTCAGGAGGATAGACAGCTGAGGGATGGATGGGTAAAATCACCTGCTTCTGAGCCCTCTTTCCAGGACAAGATTCCGGTGTTGGAGGAAAGGTCCGGGGGTGAACCTATACGTGCGGAGTTTGAAGAGCCCATGCAGTTGGAAGGTGCATTTGCCTTTCATGTTTCTCCCGACATTTGCAAGAAAAGGGGTGTATGGTTTTTTGTGAGAGGAAGGGACATTTTATTGGTGCATGTCCTGCAATCCCAAAGCAGAAAGACTTGATTAACCCTTGGGAGCCTTGAGCTAGATAATGAATGGGTGTGTTCATCTTTGTTTTGTCCTGACAGCAGATGTGGTGCTAGAGAGCAGGTCTGAAAAAATTTCTGTGCTTGTAGACAGAAGAGCCGGAGTCAGTATGGTTGATGCTGAGTTTGCTAGAACTCATGGTTTTGTATGCTGTAACTTGGCTAAACCTATTCCTATTTACACCATCGACTCAGCACCACTTGCACAGAGAACACTGACACAAATTGTTCATAACATAAGACTGAAGGTGGGGTCTTTTCATTATGAAGTAACCCATTGCTATGTCCTGAATGGTCTCCATACGCTAATGGTTCTGTTTGCCCTAGTTGGTGAAGCATTATCCTATTGTGGATTGGCAATCCAGAGAGATTGTAAAGTGCTGAGACTACGGTCATGGTAACTGCCTAAACGGTTCCCCTTCTGCTGTATCTATGGGGTCCTTACCAGTAATTTTGTATGGCTTGAATGACTCTGCCCCAATTTTGCAGAAGTGGGTAGGCATCTTGGCCTTGTACACTGACCTGGAGGGAAAGGTTTTGGAGATTCAGGGGGACACTCCTGCCCTTCGGGGAGGTTATTTGTGCAGTCTAAATTGTGCTGCCAAGTAATTAGAGCATTTCATAACTGTACTTGCTGGCCACCCAGGTGTTAAGGCAACCGCGGAACTCCTTGCTTGTCGTTTTTGGTGGCCGGAGTTGCATTGGTATGTGGTTGAACAAGTGTCTACCTGCAATGTTAGTACATGTTCTAAAGTACCACCTACCCATCCATCTGGTCCTGTTTTGCCACTACCTGTTCCAAACTGGGTTAGGGGAGACAGGTATAAATGTGTGAATGTCAGTAAACGCATGCCAGGTCCGGACCTGAATGTGAATGACTTTGTGTGGTTGTGTACCATGAATTTCAGGTTGAGGGTGCCTTCCTGGAAGTTGAGACCTAGACTCATTGGTCCCTACAAGATAACCGCCATCATTGATCCAGCAGTGTTTTGTCTTGAGCTACCTCAGGCTCTTAAGGTCTACAATGTTTTTCACAGGTCTTTCCTCAATAGATACGTGGAACCCCTTGAGCCCTCATGCCTACCACTTCCCCAATTATGGTTCACGGAATCCTAGTGTTTCAAATTTCGAGGATTGTAGATTCTCGCCTCCTATGTCGTTCCCTACAATACTTAGTGTGTTGGTGGTGTTATGGTCCAGAGAAAAGGATGTGGATTTTTGCATCAGAGGCGGTCGCCCCAGGCTGGTTCGTTCATTCGTTCCACACCTCTTATCTTGAGAAACCTGGTCTTGAGTGTCCGGAGGCCACTCGTAGAAGGGGGGTACTGTCAAGGATGTGTCAGAGGCTTAAGACCATTGCACTGCATCTGTCTGCAGTAGGTCTCAGTAAATTGCTTTGCAGATGAGTGGCTACCTCCCCTAGTGCTAATCACCACACCTGGACCTGAGTGTTGATATACTTCCTGCTTGTAGCTTGCAAGCGTGGGTGATATTTTCTATTTGTATTTCCCTGTTGAGGCTTGGAGCAGTAGCAGTCGGCTATCGTACTTTTGGAATTTTGAGGACGATGGTGTTTCTCGGAGTCTTCTCAAGCTAATTGTTCCTTTGTTTCGTTTGTCTATCCCAGTTGTCTTTAGTAGTAGTGAGGATTGACTAGCGCTCCTCCTGTACTCCCGGTGCAGGGCTTATCACGAGGGTCAGGCAGGAATTAAGTATTAGGTGCGGAATCTATATAGGGATGATAGGACAGAGAGGGTGACGTTAGATCTGTGTTGCGGTCTCCACTCCCTTCTTCCCTGGTGTTTAGTTCCCCTTCCCTTATCCCTTTGTGTTGCACTTAGTCTGTCCTACACTGTGCGTGACAGTAGTAGATCCCTGCACAGTAGATGGTGGGAAGTGTTGCCCTGTATGTAAACTGTGAAGTGGCTGTTGCTGAAAGGATTTTTGGGGCGGATTCTTTAGTATTTGGACAGGAGTAAGAAATTATATAAAATGGAGAAATAGGCATTACTTTTTAAAAGGAACATGTTAGGTCTACAATGCTATTAATTTGCAGATAGAGGGTTAATAGGATTCCAATGTTGTCTGTCAGCCTTACTAAAAGCGAAGCTACCGGGAGGAAATTAACTCTATCCCTCCCATGAGCTGCTAGCTTTGTCATAAAAGCATGACTGGAGTGGCTTCACCCACCGCTCACTACACAGTGAGCGGCATCTGTCCTGACACTTTGATTCACAGCCGAATCTCCAGTGCATTTGCACAGAGGAAGTTATCAAAGTGCCGGGGCATGCTTACAGGCGCCGCGCACTGTGTACCGAGCTGTAGTTACTCTGGAAGCATCTCTATGACTTAAAGCTGGCGGCTCCAGGGAGGAATTAAGTTCATCTCCCTAGCGTGCTTTTTCATTAAGGTGGGCGGACACCATTAAAAAGCTATTAACACTGTATCTGCAGTTTAATAGTGTTGGGAACATGACAGGTTAACTTTAAATCCTCCACCACTCTTGTGGTCTCTGCTGCAACCAGAAGTTTTGATGTCCTTAAATCATTCACCTGACCATTGCAGCCAATCATCGACCTCGGTTCGGTGATGTTTGTATGTACAATGTGAATTTTGAGGCCAGTGATCGGCTGCAGTGTGCCAATGACTGATGTATGGGGCTCCACGGTACACATAGGGATGTCAAACAGTAATGCTTTCTTCATATTAGGCCTTTCTCTAATCCTGTACAAATGTTACAAAATTTCAGAAAATCTCTTGAATTAATGATGCGCTTTGTGAGAGTCTTGGCATTTTACTTGCTATAGTGTAAAAAAACAAACAAACAAAAAACCCTAAAACCTTTAAAAGTGACTGCAGTGTGAAAGTCCCTTTCGATATGATCTATTGACTAGTTATTCAGCCCTGATACACTCTCCTCAATTAGATAAAACCTATGATCCCCACAATAATTATGGTGGCCCAGTTAGCTTTAACTTTAGATTATTACTTCCCTACAGTGACAGTATGGGAAAGATGTTAGATCATGGTCGTCACTTTTAACTCTGTAATGCGTCTAATTAGACACCCAATGTGTGTCCAAGACTTGCCCTGGTGACTTATTTTCCTAGAAGAGTTGTATGTACACTACCCACCATTCCATAATCTGATCCGTGAAGAAAACTTAATTACAGCAGACTACATTATTTTATTATAACTGCATTATAAGAATACGAGAATACGATTATAAACAATTTTGACCATTGCTAATGCCAATTAACATAATGCACAGTAATAGAAGTCTACGCATCCGTGTTAAAATGAGTTTTGTCATGTAAAAAAATCATACAAAGAATAACTGTTTCCATCTTCAATGTTGTTAATAATCTGCACAAATCCATTGAGAAACAAGCTGAAATAATTTTTAAGGGGGGAAATTAAAAATGAAACTAAAATAATGTGGTTGCATAAGTTATTTGGTATGTGGTTGTGTTCAGAATTACCCAATCCCATTCAAACTCATGTTAAATAGCAGTAATTACATAGATGCCATCATAATAAGTGATTTTAATTAAACCTATAGAGAGTTTAGTTGTTTTAGTAGGATTTTCCTTATACTTTTAGTTGCATTTTGCAGCAAAAGCCATGATCAGTAATCAGCTTAAAATACAGAAGAGGTATTATTATTATACATTTTTATAGCGCCATTTATTCCATGGCGCTTTATACATAAATGAGGCAAATATAGACAAGTACAATAAACATGAGTAAAACTAAGCACACACAAGTACATGAGGAGGGAGGACCCTGCCCGCGAGGGCTCACAGTCCACAGGAGATGGGTGAGGATACAACAGGAGAGGGTAGAGTTGGTCATGCGGCGGTTCAGCAGACAGAGGATCGCTGCAGGTTGTTGGCTTGTCGGAAGAGGTGGTATCTCATTGTTTAAAGTTATCAGTCAGGAGAAAGGTCCAAAACAATTTCTGAGGCATTAGATATACCATTGAACACTGAAGACAGTCATCAAGAAGTGGCTTAAATTTGACACAACGCTGACATTATCTAGAACTGGATGTTCCTCAAAGTTTGTAGAAAACTTTTCTGGGGATCAGGGCTGCCACTAGGAATTTCCAGGCCCCATGTTGGCAAACTTTTCAGGCCCCCTTGACACTCTGCCCAGGCTCCACCCCAGCTCCGCTCCTGTCCTTAAAACCCTTCACAGTCCCACCGCCCTCTTTTGGAAAAACTCAACTTCTCCACCACGTTCTCACCAATGAGATATTAAGAGTTCCCATCAAACAGCAGATCACATTCATAACCAGCAGCTTTTGTGCTGGCTAAAAGAATTTTTAGGCTGCCACCGTGACACCGTAGACTCTTTTGGCTGGACCATACTCTACTCTAATCTATTAAATCTAAATATATTTTTATGTATTTTGCTTTAAGGGAATGTTTCACTTACATTTTTTTAATGACCATTAAGACCACATACAAGGGAAAATACTGTCACACCATGACCAGACCACATATTACCATCACATAGTAATGATGAGCGAGTGTACTCGTTGCTTGGGTGACCTCCGAGTATTTATGACTGCTCAGAGATTTAGTTTTCATCACGGCAGCTGAATGATTTACAGCTACTAGCCAGGCTGAGTACATGTGGGGGTTGCCTGGTTGCTAGGGAATCCCCACATGTAATCAAGCAGGCTAGTAGCTGTAAATCATTTAGCTGCCGCAATGAAAACTAAATCTCCGAGCAGTCATAAATACGCAGAGGTCACTCGTTTATGCTCGGGAAGACCCGAGCAACGAGTACACTCGCTCATCACTAATAGTAACCAAATACCACATACAAGGAACAAATACCGCCACACCATGACTAGATTACATACTACCACCGGTGACCGAATTCTACAATGCTGATCATTAATTAAAAAAAAACACAATACTAAGTGCCATTATACACAGGAACTCTATTTACTGTTAGCGTACAGGCAATACAGGGATCAGTAGTGACAATATACACAGGAGCTCTGTATATTGTGTCAGTGTACAGGTAACACTGGGATCACCAGTGATGTTATACACTAGCTCTGTATATAGTGTCAGTGTACAGGTAATAATGGGATCACCAGTGACATTATACTAATGAGCTCTGCATACAGTGTCAGTGTACAGGTAATACAAGGATCACCAGTGATGTTATAAACTAGCTCTGTATATAGTGTCAGTGTACAGGTAATACTGGGACCACCAGTGACATTATACACATGAGCTCTGTATATAGTGTCAGTGTACAGGTAATACAGGGATCAGTAGTGACATTATTCACAGGAGCTCTGTATATAGTGTCAGTGTACAGGTAGTACAGGGATCACTAGTGACATTATACACAGGCAGGGGCTGACGGCCAGGTGGCAGGGAGGCAAATGCCCCCCGGGCCGCTACCCCAGCAGCTGTGCAGGGCCGGCAGCAGACACGGCCACGTGCATCAGTCTGTCTCATAAGCTGCAGACCGCGGCTTGTGAGACCTCAGCATGCTCATGCAGGGGGTGCGATGATGTCATTGTCTTGCGCCGCTCTACAGGCCAGTAGAGAAGACGGAGGCTGCAGTGCCAGGAATCAGGATGAGGGTAGTATAAACTTTATTATTTGTTATATGAACGGGCTGTGGGCCATCCTACTACATATATGGGGGCTGAGGCCATCATACTTTATGTATGGGGGAACTGGGGCCATCATACTGTAATACTGTATATATGGGGAGAACTGGGGTCATCTTACTTTATATATGGAGGAACTGGGGCCATCATACTATATATGGAGGAACTGGGGCCATCATACTGTATATATGGGGGCTGGGGCCACATACTTTATGTATGGGGGGAACTGGGGCCATCATACTGTAATACTGTATATATGGGGGGAATTGGGGCCATCATACTTTGTGTATGGAGGAACTGAGGCCATCATTCTACATATATGGAGGAACTGGGGTCATCATACTATATACATGGGGAAACTGGGGCTATCATACTATACATGGGGGAACTGGAGCCATCATATTATATATATGGGAGCTGGGGCCATCATACTGTATATATGGGAGCTGGGGCCATCATACTGTATATATGGGGGCTGGGGCCATCATACTTTATATATGAAGGAACTGGGGCAATCATGCTATATATATGGAGGCTGGGGCCATCATACTTTACATGGGGGAGCTAGAGCCATCATACTATATAAATGGGGGAACTGGAGCCATCATACTCTATATATGGGGGCTGGAGCCATCATAATATATATATATATATATATATATATATATATATATATATATATATATATATATATATATATATATATATGGGGGAACAGGGACCATCATAATATATATTTGGGGGAACTGGGGCCACCATACTATATATATGGGGGCTGGGGCCATCATACTATACCTATTAGTCATAGGTAAGTGTTCACACTAGGCAGTTAGGTCAGGGACCCATCCGCTTCATGAGATTACCTAGACGATGGTGGATGGGCTCACATCATTTTGCGCTAAGCGCCTCATGTGTACTTTTCCTAAATTTCAAAAGCCATTTTGCTATTCACATTTCATGTATTTCACATTGACATGCTTTAACACTATTGAGTGCAACCATTTTTCATATTTTGATATACCAGTCGTTTTCTGGTATGCACCTATTCAGACTAGTTCTCGTTGTTTCAGTCAGTTTTTCTGCTACCTATATGGGGAGAACTGGGACCATCCTACTATATATATGGGGGGAACTGGGGTCATCCTATATATGGGGTCATTCTAAATCTGCACCCTACTATTCATATGTCTCCACACCCTCCATGCACATGATAACTGCACTTGATACTTGACTATTGCACTTAAACACACGGGCTGCTGACCGGATCATGCAGCTTTTATATGAAAATCCCTATTTATTATAATTGCCAGACCTGAAATAACAAGCACTTTTCACCTATTGTGTCCCCCCCATTTCCTTGTAGATTGTAAGCTTGCGAGCAGGGACCTCACTCCTAATGTCACTGTTTAAATTGTCTTAACTTGTATTGAATTTGTCTGTATATGTCCCCGCTTAATTGTAAAGCACTGCGGAATATGTTGGCGCTATATAAATAAAAATTATTATTATTATTATCCTACTGTATATATGGGAGAACTAGGGCCATCATACTATATATGTGTTGAAAACTGGGGCCATATATGGGGCAGTAGGGACAATGATACTATATACAGGGGGCAGGGGGGCCCATCATACTATATATACGGGGCAGTGGGGACATCACATTGTATATAGGGGCTATGTAGCCATTTTACTATATGGGGAGCTATGAGGTCCTCATTGTATAATAAAGGGCTTTGGGGACCACCATATTGTGTATTGGGACTGTAAGACCATCATTCTGTATAGGCAGAGCTGTGTGGGTACTCAGGACATTATTTTTTTTAAATGGGGACATTAATAGTTTTGATAGGGGCACTCAGGTTCCAGTATTTTTTTTTGGGTGGGGACATTGTTAACTTGAAATGGGCACTCAAATGTATTTGTTGCTGGAAGAGGGCACATGGCATATTATATCCTCCAAAGGAGAATACAGGCCTTTGCACAGTGGGGGTATTAATACATTATTTGGGCCACTTTAATTTTTTGGGGAGGGAGTAATCATAGTAATGACTCAGTTTTATAAATATTGGGTCAGTATTCTATGCCTCAGGTGCATGCAGAGTGGGGAATTTTTGTAGGTTGGGTATAGATGGAGACATCACTAGAAATGTGAGAAGTCAAATGTGTCTTTGTTCTAATCTGACGAGTTGTGGCTAGAGAAGTGGTAATGGAGGTATGGGCGAGATGGAAAGGACGGGAAAAGTGACTGACCCAAATCAGAAAGATCGTAAGCTGTAAGTCACTATATATAACTGTACTGTACTCACGTGTGTGTTCTGCGGGACAGGTATCTACCAATATACGGTTCCTGTGAGGTGGGAATATTGCTCTTTTTAGTAGTTTTTTTTTCTTTTTTTAATTTAGTAACAGCTGAATTTGTTTGTCATTATGTAGTAGAAGGTGTATGGTGGTGTCATTGGTCTCTGTATAGTGTTTTGTTATGTAAAGGTAATGGTCATATTATATTATATTATATTATATTATATTATGTGTTCACTGTGTAGGGGTGATGGTGGTGGACATTGACTAGTTTTAATTAGTAATTTTGAGAATATTGGAATTTGCATTGTATGTTTTTGGTTAGCAACAGTGGTATACTGCAATTATATATGCATAGATGCTCTTTTAAATGGTTATAGTGGGGTTAGATGGGGAGACATACACTTTGGGGCTTGGACCCCTGATCTTTTAGAACCCTAGCAATGTCCCTGCCGTACTGTGTGTTTACTTGTCAGTGTTTATAGAGATATATGTATGTTTGTAAGTAAGCTCAGTTATGGTACCATTGGTGTTGAGCGATACCTTCCGATACTCAAAGGTATCGGTATCGGATGGGATCGGCCGATATCCAAAACATCGGATATCGCCGATACCGATACCCGATACCAATGCTAGTCAATGGGACACAAGTATCGGAAGGTATCCTGGATGGTTCCCAGGGTCTGAAGGAGAGGATACTCTCCTTCAGGCCCTGGGATCCATATTTATGTAAAAAATAAAGAATTAAAATAAAAAATATGGATATACTCACCCCTCCGGCGGCCCCTGGACCTTAGCGATGTAACCGGCAGCCTCCGTTCCTAAGAATGAGGAGTGAAGGACCTTCGATGACGTCGCGACTTGTGATTGGTCGCGTGACCGCTCATGTGACCGCTCACGCGACCAATCACAAGCCGCGACGTCATCGCAAGTCCTAAACTCACTGCATTCTTAGGAACGGAGGCTGCCGGTTACATCGCTAAGGTCCAGGGGCCGCCGGAGGGGTGAGTATATCCATATTTTTTATTTTAATTCTTTATTTTTTACATGAATATGGATCCCAGGGCCTAAAGGAGAGTCTCCTCTCCTCCAGACCCTGGGAACCATACACTAGGAACTTCCGATTCCGATTTCCAATATCACAAAAATATCGGAACTCGGTATCGGAATTCCGATACAGCAAATATCGGCCGATACCCAATACTTGCGGTATCGGAATGCTCAACACTAGGTACCATATCTAAGCAGTAAGCTTGGTTCTGGTACTGTATCAATGTAGTAATCTAGATTCTGGTACCATATGCATGCCATAAGCTTGGTTCTGTTCCCCTATCTATGTAGTAGACTTAGTAAGCTTGGTTCTGCTCCCTTATCTCTGGAGTAAGCTCAATTTTGCTCCCATATCTCTGTAACAAACTCGGTTCTTCTCCCACAGCTCTGTAGTAAGCTCTGTTCTGCTCCCATGTTTCTGTAGTAAGCTTGGTTCTGCTCCCATATCTCTGTAGTAAGCTCAGTCCTGCTCCCTTACATCTGTAATAAGCTCTGTTCTGCTCCCTTATCACTGTAGTAAACTCAATTTTTCTCCGTTATCTCTGTAGTAAGCTCTGTTCTGCTCCCTTATCTCTGTAGCAAGCTCTGTTCTGCTCCTTTATCTCTGTAGTAAGCTCTGTTCTGCTCCCTTATCTCTGTAGTAAGCTCCGTTCTGCTCCATTATCTCTGTAGTAAGCTCGGTTCTTCTCCCACAGCTCTGTAGTAAGCTCTGTTCTGCTGCCTTTACTCTGTAGTAAGCTTGGTTCTTCTCCCATATCTCTGTACTAAGCTCTGTTCTGCTCCCTTACATCTGTAGTAAGCTCAGTTCTGCTCCCTTATCGCTGTAGTAAACTTCATTCTGCTCCATTATCTCTGTAGTAAGCTCTGTTCTGCTCCCATATCTCTGTAGTAAGCTTGGTTCTGCTCCTTTATTTCTGTAGTAAGCTCGGTTCTGCTCCCATATCTCTGTAGTAAGCTCGGTTCTGCTCCTATGTCTCTGTAGTAAGCTTGGTTTTGCTCCTTTATTTCTGTAGTAAGCTCGGTTCTGCTGCCATATCTCTGTAGTAAGCTCAGTTCTGCTCCCATATCTCTGTAGTAAGCTCGGTTCTGCTCCTATATCTCACTAGTAAGGTCGGTTCTGCTCTCTTATCTACGTAGTAATCCATCCTTCTCGTGTATATTTAGTCAGCTTGCTTCTGTTACAGTATCTATGTAGGCAGTAAGCTTGGTTCTGCTCCCATATCTATGCAGCAAGCTCCATTCTATTTATATATATATATCTATGTTCAAGTCTGTTTTTAAAGCCTGTTATCTCTGTTGCTTTAATGCAGCAGCCAGCGATAAGTAGGGCAAAGGTGGGCGACTGAAACTCGAGGGCCACTGCCTTGTGATTGCCCCCCAGGCTGAAAAGTGCAAGCCAGCCCCTGTACACAGGAGCTTTGTATATAGTGTATAGTGTACAGGTAATACTGTGATCACCTGTGACATACACAGAAGTTTTGGATATAGTGTCATTGTCCAGGTAATACAGGATCAGTAGTGACATTATACACAGGAGCTCTGTATACAGAGACAGTGTACAGGTAATACAATGATCACCAGTAACATACACAGGAACTCTGTATATAGTGTCAGTGTACAGGCAATACAGGGATCACTAGTGACATTGTACATAGGAGCTCTGTATATAGTGTTAGTATACAGGTTATACAGTGATTACCAGTGACATTATACACAGGAACTTTGTATATAGTGTACAGGTAATACAGTGATCACCAGTGACATTATACACAGGAGTTTTGCATATAGTGTCAGTGTACAGGTAATACAGGGATCAGTAGTGACATTATACACAGGAGCTCTGTATACAGTGTCAGTGTACAGGTAATACAGTGATCACGAGTGACATACACAGGAGCTCTGTATATTGTGTCAGTGTACAGGTAACACTGGGATCACCAGTGATGTTATACACTATCTCTGTATATAGTGTCAGTGTACAGGGGATACTGGGATCACCAGTGACATTATACTCATGAGCTCTGTATATAGTGTCAGTGTACAGGTAATACAGGCATCAGTAGTGACATTATACACAAGAGCTCTGTTTACAGTGTCCGTGTACAGGTAATACAAGGATCACCAGTGATATACACAGGAGCTCTGTATATAGTGTCAGTGTACAGGTAATACTGGGATCACCAGTGAAATTATGCACAGGAGCTCTGTATATAGTGTCAGTGTACAGCAGGGGTTCGGAACATCTGGCCCGCACACAATATATGGCCCGCGATAGCATCTGGTGCTTCCTGCAGCCACTTTGTCCATTTTTTGGCCGCAGGTCCTTTAATTCTTAAGAGGTACGTGCGGTTTTGTGTCCGACGTGCTCTTTGCTCTTTCCATCACTTGTTGTGGAAATATTAGGGTTGGATAAATATATCCCTGTGTGTGCTGCGGCCGCTCCCAATTAGACTGAGTATTTTGAGCGCTCATCAAGAATGGACTGTACACAACTGTGACAGAACAACATTCCATCAATACTGAAACTTTATTGTACATACATAGTTTTATATTTTCACATAGAAAGGAGTGGTTAGGGGTTGTCAGGGGTGGTTAGTTAATTACCATATTGTCTAGCTCCTCTGTCATTGGTTATCTAAACATATATGGAATATTGTGATTAATGCTCATATGACTGCTGATTAAGCAACTAAACTTGAGTTCTGTGTCTAGGACAAAGTGGAGACATCTGATCAGCAGTCACCAAACATCTGACACTCTTCTGCTTTTTTGGGATGGAAAACCCCATATGATCTGTCTGGGTTATATCAGTTTGTCAGCCATTTTAAACCATTGATTATAATGTATATATTAGCTGTGAGCATATAAGTATATATTTGATTATAGAGGAGTATACATGCAAGTGAGATCTACATGATATATATATTTCTATCACAAGCCCCCCTTAGATATCACTTGCCCTAATCCTAGCCTCCTGTCCCAAAGCGCTGCAACTCTTTTGTGCTGTCGGCGAACTGACACAAGCCTAACGCCTGTGCCCCACTCCGTACAGACTTTTCGCAAATGGGGGGTCAGGAGATCTGTCCCTAACGGGGGTTCGTTGCAATCAGTCTCTTAGTCAATAGCATGTGTAGTGAGCGATGTGTAGTCTTTATCAGGTAGGTCATCTGTTCGGTCAGGCAGGGCATCCACAACATCATTCTGGCTTGGGTGTCATCTTCTGGTAGGGGAGCTTTCTTGCCATGCGATGAGTGGATCCAAGTGGGTCTTCCCTCCAGTTTCACAGAGTTTGGTGTCATCAGCAGCACTTGAGCAGGACCATCAAATCTGGGATCGAGTGGTGTTCTCCTTACAAACTTTTTCACCAACACCCAGTCTCCTGGCTTCTAGGAGTGCATACCGGACACTGAATCTGGATCTGGCAATGAAGAAAAAAAAAAACTCGAGAATGGATGTTAGCAAGTTTCTTGGTGATTTCAATTACATAAGCAGACAGAGTATCATATTGCATAATCAGCTGCTAAGGGAAAGGATACCCCTAACCTGGGACTAGACACAAACAAAATTTCATATGGTAACAGCTTTTCTGGGCCTCTGGGAGTATGCCTAACACTGAGTAGTGTGATTGGGAGTGTGTAGGCCTAAGTCTGACCCTACTGCTGACTAGATCTCTCATGTGAGGTTTGCTGTGAATGCGGGTCCCTGGTCACTCTCTATCACTTCTGGGACCCCAGAGCTGCATATCTCGTCTCTGAGAGTAGCTTCTTTGCAGTAGTCTCTGCTGACTGGTTCCTCACTCACTGGAAAGCTTCTGGCCATCCTGAGAACACGTCCACGACCACAAGGGCATATTCGAATCCTCCACTTGGCGGCATCTGGATGTGGTCTATCTGGATCCTCTGGAAGGGGGTACAGTGGTCTGGCAAGACGATGTGTGGGAACTTTCTTCATTCTTCCAGGGTTGCATTTGCCACAGGTCAGACAGCTGTTTATGAACTTGGCTGTTAGGGTGGAGATTTCTGGAGCGAACCAGTAAGCACCAATCGGATCATTCATCTGTGTCTTTAATCTGTGTGTGGGTCCATGTGCCCACTGGACCACCATAGGGCACAACAGGTAAACAGGGTTTGTAGTCCATTGAGTATACCCTTCCTTCTTCATGTGTTGCTCTCTTCTGCATCCAGCATTCCTTCTTGTCCTTTGGGGCTTGCTCTTGCAGCTTTTTTGAGCAGATTCCAGGATGTCATCTTGTCAGGTTTCCTGTCTTCAGACGTCATGTAGTAGCCGTCCAGCTCTACGACCTCTTCCACTTTTCCATATTGTCTTCCCTTGACTGTTTCTTTGGCTGCCATATCCGCCATGTTGTTGCCTCGTGCCCCTACTGTGTTCAGTTTTCCATGCGCTTTGACTTTTAGCATTGTCACCACTTTTGGAAGTTGAAGTCTGTTCAGCAGGTCCTTAATGGCTCCATGATGCTTCACGGTTGTTCCGCTTGCTGTTATGAAGTCCCTTGCAGCCCAGATGGGTCCGAAGTCGTGTGCTATGCCATGCAAGTACCTTGAATCGGTATACATTTTCTCAGTCTTGTCTTCTGCCATCTGGTAGGCCTTCATCAGCGCTATCAGTTCTGCTTCCTGGGCTGACAGACTGGGCAGCAGACTTCTGGACCACAGGATCTCTTGATTGCTGGTCACTGCACATCCCGTGTGGAATCTTCCTTCATCATCTGCGAATCTGGAGCCATCCACATAGAGGATCAACTCTGGGTTGGTCAGTGGCTCTTCTGCCACCTTGGGTAGTCCTGCTGTTTCCTGTTGCATGATGCTGAAGCAATCATGGTCATCCGTCCGGAGCAAATTCAGATCCCTGCAGAAGGTATCATGCAGATTTTGATCAGACTTTTTATCTGAGGGTCCATATCTGTATCCCCCCTTGGGAGTGGGAGTAGAGTGGACAGGCTGAGGACTGTGCATCTGGAGATGGTGACATTGTCGGGCAGGAGTAGAGAGCACTGGAGGCGAAGATGCGTGGCGGTGAAGAGATGTTTTAGCTGGGTTTGGTTGAGGATTGCTGAGATGTCATGCAGTGCCAGGATTTCCAATGGTTTTTCCACTGATGTCAGTAGTCCTGTCCAGGAGGGCGTGTGCTGCAACTACTGCTCTCATGCGGGAGGAAGAGGCTTCCCTTGCAACTGGATCCAGGCAAGCTGAAAAGTAGTCCGAAAGTCTCTGCTTTCCCCCCTGAAGCTGTGTCAGGACTCCAGTAGCAAGGCCTTCTTTTTTCATCAAGTAGAGATGGAATGGCTTCTCATAGTTGGATAGGCCTAGTGCTGGCGCTGAGACTACAGAGCCTTTTAACTTGAACGAACTGAAGGCCACATCTGTCTGGAGGAACGGGGTCACGCTGACGTATTCACACAGAGGCTGCATTAGGACTGAAGCATCAGGGATCCAGGCTCTGCAATTACGAAACTAGACCAAGGAAGGCCTGTAGCACCTTTGGAGTTGTTGGAGGAACCATCTTCTCCACTGTGGTCTTCTGGTCATCTGTCAGGTGTTTCGTTTGGTGGGCAATACAGTGTCTCTGGAACGTAACTCGCTTCCTGACACCACTGGACTTTGTTCTTTGAGATCTTGCAGTGCTGCTCCGCCAGGTAGAGTAGGAGATACAAGGAAAGGGCTTTACACGTGTCAAAGTCAACTGCACAAAGGAGTAGATTGTCCATGTATTGTAGCAGGGTTACTGCATGTTCTGCGACCCAGTTGGTGAGGACTGTGGACATTGCTTTGGTGAACTGTGAAGGGCTGTCCTGGGCCCACTGTGGCATCACTGTCCATGTGTGTTGTCCCCCCTGGTGCATTAAGGCAAACAGGAACTGGTCTTCCGGATGAACTGGAACACTGGAGAAAATGTTAGCCAGGTTGTTCACTGTGAACACTTTTGCTGTGGCAGGCACATTTGAGAGCAGAGTGTGCGGATTCGGCATAAATGCAGTTTCAAACACTGTGGCGTCATTCACAGCTCTCAGGTCATATATCATTCTGAACTTGGCTGGCTCTCCTTTTACAGTCTTTTTCTTGACGGGGAAAAGTGGGGTATTGCAAGGCGATGTGCGAGGAACAATGATTCCTATTTCCAGGTAGACCTTCAGTTGGTCAGAGGCAGCTTGACTCTAGGCCTGGCCTGGGCCTTATGAGGGTACGGGATACATGGCTTGAGTGACACCCGTACTGGGGCAACTTGAGGTTTTCTCACGTGCTGGGGTCCCTTAGACCATAGACTTTCTGGTACTACGTCCAGTACCTCCTTGAGTAGGCCTCATTGGTTGCTTAATGTTCTTGTAGGGCCGCCAGCATGACTCTTCTTGGGTCAGGGATGAAGAAAGTGTCACTGTCCCATCTTTGTGGAACACTGTGGTTGCCTTCAGCTTCTGCAGTAGGTTCGCTCCCAGCAGGTTGAGTGGAAGTTCCTTGACACCACAAACTGGGACAGGATAGAGTGTCCTGGCTGAGTGCACACGCTCAGTGGCTTTGTAAGCTGAGAATGTCTGAGTTGACCATCAATGCCCATGCGAGACACAGAGGATTCTGATAGGCAGGTGGGATCAGTGAGTTCCACAGGTGTCATCACACTTCTGGCTGCACCACTTTGGATCTGACAACGCCATCCATTTTAAGGGTAATTTGAGGTAGTGGTCTTGCAGATGAAGTTTTACATGTCAGGAGCATAGTGTCTTGCGGGCCTGGCTTGCTTGCCTCTATCCTATGGACGGGGTACTTCACTGCTTTCTGCACTTCCTCCTTGACCTGTTTCTCTGGACCAACTCTTGGATTGCATGGGTCCAGTCTCTTCGGGGGCGTGGGTGCCCTGCACTGGTTCTGGAAATGGCCAAACTTGCCACAGATGTAACTCTTGACACTTCTTCTGTCTTTGTAGGGTGGTTGCGCTTCCAGGTCAGTGGTCACCATGAGAGGGGCTGTCTTCTGCACCCCTGGTTGGGACTCAATCCCTTTTTCTACTGTGGACAACGGCATGATGGGTACTGTAGCGGCAGCGGGGTCCGGCCTGCTGATTGAAGCTGCGGTGGTAAGACGGGGCCTGCAGGTGCATTCGTGGCGAGGCCCGGGGGTGCCATGAGACCGGCAGCTGCATCCAACCCAAGGTCTTGGGGCATTACAGGGGCTGTGGCTGCATCTGCCATCACTTCTTCCCCCTGCTCCAACATAGCTTCTCCCCTTTGCTAACCTTATTGAGGTCGGTGTCTCCTCTATGGAGTCTGCAGCGGTTCTTCCGGTGTGTTGATCGGCACTTTGCAGCATCTTCACCTCTGGCTTCCCTTCTGGCGTTCTCAGCAGCATGGCACCCTTTTCCTTCTTTGCGCTCTTTGTGGTGCTATAATGGCGGCAGTTTTGGTGACAATCGGCAATAAACAGTCTCCTAGGCACACATAAAACATTTTTTCTGGGTCAGTCCACTGCTATTGACCTGTTCCTAGGCCTAGCCACTATCAGTGGTTTCCTGATTGGCTGTCTCAGTCCATGCCCAAAGGCCTGTGTATCTGGTCATGAATGGTGAAGCCCAAGTCTTGGAATACTTGCATTACTCTGCAATGAAACTTCTTTACAGACTCTGTCTTATCTTGGCTCATGTCATGGCTTGTCCTGCCAATCTGCCTTTGGCCCACTCTCTGAGTTGTTCAATTAGCTGTGGCCCTGACTCCCAAGCGTGTTCATCTAATTCTGCTGGAAATTTGAATTGTTCCTTCATGATTGGCCAGAGTGCATCACCTGCTTCTATTTTCATTCATGGCCCAGAGATCATTCCAGGTGGCTGTATATGTTTACTGCTTCTGCTACATTCTTCGGTAAAATGGCATGGGATGCATCCCTGGGTCTGGAAGATTGTCACCTGACTTGAAGTGCAGTGCACATAGTGTAATGGTGGTGCCTCTATCTGCCCCTGCATTCTTGGTGCCTGTGGGTTTCTTTTCTAGTACTGGACAGCATGTATGATGTTCCCTCTTCATCTTCATCAGAGGAATAGTTGTGATAGCTTGTACTGGGGTCGTACACTGACTGATATTGGACTTAGAAGTTGCCTTTTTGTGTGAGGATGTCTCCCCCCTTGCTGAAGCTGTGATGGATTAGGATTATAGTTTCATGTTGGTGTGAATGTAGGCAGCTCTGACCGGTGCAGAAGCTGTACATTATCAATACATGGTGATTTCAAAGTTCATGTAAAACCTTAAGGGTTACAATATTGTTGACTGTGAAATGAAGTAACGGAGGATCTGTCAGTGAGCTCGTTCTGATATCATTCCTCCCCCCTCTGCACCCAGGGCTGAGCTGTCTGCTACCTGATGTGTCTGGGGCTGCCCACTGTGGGGGGGGCTTGCACCTTCTTTCCCCGATATCACAACTGGCAATGGCTAGACTGTGCCAGGGACATGGAAGGGGAACCTTGTGCTGTAAGCACCATATTGTTTGAATTGGGCGTTGGCCCAGCCGGCAACAAGGAGGGAAAAAGAGGAAGAAGAAGAGGGAGGGGTTGAAGAGTGAGACAAAGGAATAGTAGGAGGGGAGAGAGAGAGAGAATGTGGAGAGAGAGGGAGGAGAAGAGAGGAGTGGAGAAGGAGGGGAGTGAGAGGGTGAGGAGAAGAGGGAGGAGAGAGAGAGGAGAAAGGTGTGGTGGGGGAGTGGAGAAGGAGGGAGGAGAAGATGGAGGGTATGGAGGAGAAAGATAGAGAGGGGAAGAGAGAGAATGTGGAGAGAGAGGAGAGGAAAGGAGAGAGAATGCGGAGAGAAAAGACTGACAGAGAAAAAAAGAGGATAGATGAGAACAACAAGAATAATAGAGAGGAGCAATTATGCCTTCTCCCTGTAGGGAGAGACGGGGCGCACCACATACTGTGCAAAAATAACTACCTATACCATGGATTCTGCTAAAAGCAGACTGCGCAGATTCTCCTGTCTCATACCCACAAAAATCACTTCCTGGTTTGCTCACATAACTTTCTGTACCACCTAAACGATGTAAGCTCTGCTGCCACTTCATACCATGTATTAGTATTCAGCAATCTAACATCAGCTAACTTCCCTTATTTTCCTTTCTACGTCATGCCATTCTGCAGCTTGAAGTCTGCCATTCTAATGAATTTCACGTACTTTATACCTTCCAAAATCTTCACATACTTAACACCTTCGTGTTCTGCCACTATCTAGGGGCTGTTCTCTCATCAGGAAGTAAAAAGACTTTCCTGTTGCTCGGCCACTTTATTCCCCATGGCAAAAGCAAAAAAAATGAAAATGAAAAACACACAAAAATGAAAAAAAAAAGAAAACAGTACTAAAAAAAACTTCTAAAAATGAGTATATAAAACACTAAGAAAAACCCAAAACGATAAGAAAAACCGTCAAAAACTTAGTTCACAACCAAAACCTCAAAACTTTGATACAAGAGTAAAGAAAAAAAACTTTTTTCAAAAATAAATAAATAAAAAATAAAAAGGTAAAGAGATTGAAGATTGAGGAAAACTTAATTAAAAAAACTTTAAAATGCCGCAAAAAGAAAAAGACCCTTTAAGAGAGTAAAAAAAAATTAATTAAAACGGCTTTTCTCTTCTTTTTTTTTTTAGAATCTCTGCGCTCAAATGCAGTCAGAGACACACTTCCTCTTTTTATTCCGTATGCCATTGCAATAATATCAAATGTCACTAAAATCACGTTTCTGAAAACACTTATGTCACACAAAAAATGATAGATACAATTTAAATTTCACTTCTTCACAAAAAAAACTACACATAGCCAGCATTGAAAGAAGGAGTACCAACAGAGCCGTAGAATAATGCAAAAAGTGTAAATATTTATTAATTCACAAGCATAGAAATGCATAAATCCATAATATACAAAATAGAAAAGGGAAGGTTAAAACAGAGTGAGTCCCATGCCGAGATCACGCCAGATAGAAACCCCCATACATATGGTGCTGCTAGGGAAGCAAATACATGTTCAGGCCATGTCACCACTGTGGGAGACCGATGCACATACCACACTGATTAATGAGGGTGACAAGAGGCTGCTTGCCGTTACGATGCAGGGGGGCGGTGTGAACCGGGCAGGGACCGATCTGTGGAAGACCCCAACGCGCGTTTCGCAACGCGAATATTTAGCTTTCTCAAGTTTCCCCTTGAGAAAGCTAAATATTCGCGTTGCGAAACGCGCGTTGGGGTCTTCCACAGATCGGTCCCTGCCCGGTTCACACCGCCCCCCTGCATCGTAACGGTAAGCAGCCTCTTGTCACCCTCATTAATCAGTGTGGTATGTGCATCGGTCTCCCACAGTGGTGACATGGCCTGAACATGTATTTGCTTCCCTAGCAGCACCATATGTATGGGGGTTTCTATCTGGCGTGATCTCGGCATGGGACTCACTCTGTTTTAACCTTCCCTTTTCTATTTTGTATATTATGGATTTATGCATTTCTATGCTTGTGAATTAATAAATATTTACACTTTTTGCATTATTCTACGGCTCTGTTGGTACTCCTTCTTTCAATGATTTATATAGAGCGAGTTTGTTTTTTTGGTTGCGGGTCTTCTGAGCACTATTTATTGCTCTGATTGTTCCGTTCTAATTATGCCTTGTTTTGTTATAACATAGCCAGCATTGCAGCTGAAAACAGTCAGAAAAAACCAGATGTGACAGTTTGATTTACAATGCATATCTCCGCTTCAGCTGAAAAAAGAGGAAGTTTAAGAAAACTATTTCTGCTTCTTAAAGCGGCAATAGTACATGACACAAACAGAAACAGATAGACAATCCGAGAGATGCCCTTTTTAATTCTGTGACACGTGCAGGCCGTTCTGGGAACAGACAACTGTCAATCGCACTGGCACGCATATGCCGGGAATCTACCACCCTCCGATCCGGTCGTCCTGACTGGCCGCCGGCTACGGGAATCTGTGGCAGCCCCTGAAAACTATCACCATCCGAGCCTGGATCCTGGAGCCACCTGCTCCGGAACTACCTGTTCCTTTTCCTCTTGCACGGGAATCTGTGATAGCTTACTCAGCGATTTGACCTCCTGCTGTCTGTTACCCAGCCACCATAAACAAAAGTCACTTTTTCCTTCCTTCTCCCGGATTTTACACAAACACATAACACATACACGGCTACACGGCACACAGCAGACACCTCCCAGGGTGGATTCGTGGCTCCGGACTTTTTACACTACCTGGGAATTGATGACCACATCTGACCGGCAAGAGGCATAGACAAGGACTGGGCACAGGGGACTTTCAGGTAAGATGATAACATTTTCTTACCTTACTTATGGAGCTGCGCAGTCTCCTGCCCCTGTGCCAAGGCCACGGCAACACCTCCTTCTTTCCGGTCAGTAGTGGGTCCCCGCGTGCGTTTCATCCATGCCTCGCTGTTGGGGGCCATATGTTGTGGAAATATTAGGGTTGGATAAATATATCCCTGTGTGTGCTGCGGCCACTCCCAATTAGACAGTATTTTGAGCGCTCATCAAGAATGGACTGTACACAACTGTGACAGAACAACATTCCATCAATACTGAAACTTTATTGTACATACATAGTTTTATATTTTCACATAGAAAGGAGTGGTTAGGGGTTGTCAGGGGTGGTTAGTTAATTACCATATTGTCTAGCTCCTCTGTCATTGGTTATCTAAACATATATGGAATATTGTGATTAATGCTCATATGACTGCTGATTAAGCAACTAAACTTGAGTTCTGTGTCTAGGTCAAAGTGGAGACATCTGATCAGCAGTCACCAAACATCTGACACTCTTCTGCTTTTTTGGGATGGAAAACCCCATATGATCTGTCATGATCTACATGATATATATATTTCTATCACACACTTCCCAGTGAGGAGAATCCTGCAAAGCGGCTCCAGGTGAGCAGATTGACAGCAGATTGTGCGGAGATAACACTGATGTTGTGTCTCCTGCTACATTGTCAGTGAGCCTGCACCAGGGAGACTCCGGAGTTCATGCACAGGAACCACCCCCGACTGGAGCCGCTGCATCCGCTCCATCCACAAGGGGGTGTACCTGTCACTGCTCAGCGCCCGGCAATGTGTAGAGTGGAGACCACCCATGTACACACAGAGGTAGCAGAGTCGACCGTGTCCCTCCTGTGCGGCTGCAGTGTGCAAACACAGGGTAACCACAGCATGCAAAAAGCAGAGGGGCTGCCTACAGTCCTACGTGTAGTGTAAGGGGGGGGCTGGAGATAAACACAACTCTGCTGTACCTGGCACAACTGCAGGCACCGATTATATTGGGGAGCAAGGACACAGGAGCTGACATACACAACACGGGGCAAGTATGCACACATCACATTATATACACATATACAGCTGTATACCTCAGATTCTGTGTACTCCCTTGTGATGTTTACTTCAGGCCCCGTGTACTCACCATATGCTGTATACCTCAGGTCCCATGTACCACCCACATGCTGTATACTTCAGGCCCCGTGTACCACCCATGTGCTGTATACCTCAGGCCACATATACTGTCACGGGAAGCCTAGGTGGGCAAGAGCAAATAACCCGGGCCCCTGTAATTTCCCTCAGACTAGGGAAATCCTGACTGACCCTCTCCTAGAGTTTACACTGATGGTGTGCATGTCTAGGCCTCCAACCTCACCCTATCTCCTGTTTCAACCCTAGGCTGAAACCACCACCCACCACCCAGTGAAGAGATAATACACCAATACCCACAGTTGGAACAGACAAGGATAACTGAAAATATGAACCAAGCCGCAGTCACTCAGGAATACACTATAAATGCACAGGGCAAAACAAATACAAATATAGGAAGGAGTAAATAAGACGAAGGGAAATACATCACCAGATACGATACTCCAACTCCTAGCTCACCACTCCAGACCGAGATAACCAGGCACTAGACAGAAGCTATAATCGGCGATGCCCAATGTTCAGAAGAACTATTTAAAGGCAGTGGGCTTGGCTCAGCTTCTAATCCGAGCACCAGCTAAATTAACCCCGGACCAGCTAGACAAAATCTAGCCGACGCCACTGAGCGCGTAGTGGACAAATGCGGAATTACCGCTGTCTGTCGAACGCCCTAGAATGAACAGCGTCCGTCATGACATTACCCCGCCTTCTACGAGGGACCCGAGGGCCCTCACGACTTATAGCACCCGGCTTGTCTGGATGGTGGCGGTGAAACATACTGACCAGCCGATCCGCATGAACGTCCGAGGCTGGTACCCAGGACCTCTCCTCAGGCCCATAACCACGCCAGTGTACCAAGTACTGTAAAGTTCAACGCACTACATGAGAGTCAACCACCTTGGAGACTTCAAATTCCAAATTACCATCCACCAAGACTGGAGAAGGCATTGGTGTCGCTTCCACAAGACCGGTCTTTTTTAGGAATGATCTGTGGAACACGTTGTGTATCTTATACACCGTAGGAAGCTCCAATCGGTACGCTACAGGGTTAATGACGGCGGCGACCCTAAATGGACCAATAAACCTTGGAACCAATTTAAGGGATGGTATCTTGAGTCTTATGTTTTTTGTGGATAACCACACCCAGTCATCCACACTCATGTCCGGACCTGGCACACGCCTACTGTCAGCCACACGTTTGTACCTAGCACCCACACTCAACAGGCGCTGTTTAACTCTCCTCCAGACTGATGACAATTGTGCTCCTAACTGGTCTTCCTCCGGAACGCCGGAAGAGCCCCTCTGACTCAAAGTACAAAATTGAGGATGTAGCCCTTAAACACAAAAAAACGCGTTAGTACTGTTCCAAATTTTGGTTCATATGCTCGGTCTGACCATATGACTGAGGATGAAATGCAGAAGAATGAGACAACTTGATCCCCAGCCATGAGCAAAATGCTTTCCAAAATTTTGCCACAAACTGAGTACCCCTATCAGACACGATGTCAGACGGAATCCCATGAAGTCTGACCACCTCCTGCACAAATACCTGAGCCAGAGTCTTCGCGTTAGGCAACGAAGGCAAAGACACAAAGTGCGACATTTTTGAAAACCGATCAACAATCACCAAGATGACCGTGTTCCCAGCTGAGGAGGGCAAATCAGTGATGAAATCCATGGAGATTTCCGTCCATGGCTTACTAGGTACCTCAAGAGGAAGTAGTGCGCCAACAGGACGGGAGCAGGGCGTCTTAGCCCTAGCGCACGTGGTGCAAGCTGACACGTATGAGACCACGTCCTGTCGGATCTTGGGCCACCAAAACCGACGTGACACCAACTCCAAGGTACCTCTAACCCCTGGGTGGCCAGCCAGGACAGCATCATGATGCTCCGCCAAAACCTTTAAGCGGAGATGAAGCGGTACAAAAGATTTGTTGATGGGAAGCTCAGATGGTACCTCCTCCTGAGCCTCGGCAATCTCAGCCTCAACCTCGGTAGTGAGAGCCGAAACCACAACACCCTTTTGGAGGATGGGTACCGGATCCTCCCGAGGTTCTCCCCCCGGAAAACACCTGGACAGAGCATCCGCCTTAGTGTTTTTAGACCCCGGTCTGTAAGTGACAACAAAGTTGAACCGCGTGAAAAACAATGCCCAGCGAGCCTGCCTGGGAGACAGACGCTTGGCAGACTTTCAAATAAAGCAAATTCTTATGGTCGGTAATAACAGTAACCTGATGAACCGACCCCTCCAAGAAGTGACGCCATTCTTCAAAGGCCAACTTGATTGCCAACAACTCCCTGTTGCCGATATCGTAGTTACGTTCGGCGGGCGACAGTTTCTTGGAAAAATAGGCGCATGGACGCAAATCACTCAAAGATGAGCCTTGTGATAGTACCGCCCCCACACCAACCTCAGACGCATCGACTTCCACAACAAAAGGTTTTGATACGTCTGGCTGCACAAGAATGGGGGCTGA
This sequence comes from Ranitomeya variabilis, assembly GCF_051348905.1. NCBI lineage: Eukaryota > Metazoa > Chordata > Amphibia > Anura > Dendrobatidae > Ranitomeya > Ranitomeya variabilis. Next base: position 223,877,183 of record NC_135236.1, on the reverse strand, counting down.
AACAAAACTGTTCTTAAGAAATTCAAATGAGCGCACAGCAGCCTCAAGCCAAACGGAGAAATTGGTACCCTTTTTAGTCATGTCAGTTAGCGGTTTAGCAATGATGGAAAAATCTTTGATAAACTTCCTATAGTAGTTAGAAAACCCAAGGAACCGCTGAAGTGCTTTCAGGTTATCAGGCCGTTCCCAATGCAGCACCGCTTGCACCTTAGTGGCGTCCACTTTAAAACCAGAAGCAGACACAATATAACCCAAGAAAGGCAACTCTTGAACAGAAAATACACATTTCTCAAGTTTAGCATACAGCTTATTCTCTCTGAGAAGCTGTAACACCTGCCTGACATGATCTAAATGAGTATCACGGTCGCAAGAATATATGAGAATGTCATCTAGGTACACGATAACGAATTTCCCCAAAACATGCGAGAACACATCATTAATGAAATGTTGGAACACTGCAGGTGCATTAGTCCAGAGGTCCCCAACCTTTTTTGCACCAGGGACCGGCTTGAAGCAAGACCAGTTTTCCATGGCCCGGTGGGGGTGGGGCAGGGGCGGGGCTTTGGTCATATGGGGGTGGGGTTATGGAGGGATGGAGCTTAGTGCATACTTATCATATAATTATGACATTTATAATGAGAATGTGATTCAACTTACCATAGGTTCAGAATGAGTGGGAGCACCATGCTTGTTTCCCTGGTGCTCTGCACCATTATTGCCCCATAGCTGTGCCATATAGTGCTCTGCACCATTATTGCCCCATAGCTGTGCCATATAGTGCTCTGCACCATTATTGCCCCATAGCTGTGCCATACAGTGCTCTGCACCATTATTGCCCCATAGCTGTGCCATACAGTGCTCTGCACCATTATTGCCCCATAGCTGTGCCATATAGTGCTCTGCACCATTATTGCCCCATAGCTGTGCCATACAGTGCTCTGCACCATTATTGCCCCATAGCTGTGCCATATAGTGCTCTGCACCGTTTATTATTGCCCCATAGCTGTGCCATATAGTGCTCTGCACCATTATTGCCCCATAGCTGTGCCATATAGTGCTCTGCACCATTATTGCCCCATAGCTGTGCCATACAGTGCTCTGCACCATTATTGCCCCATAGCTGTGCCATATAGTGCTCTGCACCATTATTGCCCCATAGCTGTGCCATACAGTGCTCTGCACCATTATTGCCCCATAGCTGTGCCATACAGTGCTCTGCACCATTATTGCCCCATAACTGTGCCATATAGTGCTCTGCACCATTATTGCCCCATAGCTGTGCCATACAGTGCTCTGCACCATTATTGCCCCATAGCTGTGCCATATAGTGCTCTGCACCGTTTATTATTGCCCCATAGCTGTGCCATATAGTGCTCTGCACCATTATTGCCCCATAGCTGTGCCATATAGTGCTCTGCACCATTATTGCCCCATAGCTGTGCCATACAGTGCTCTGCACCATTATTGCCCCATAACTGTGCCATATAGTGCTCTGCACCATTATTGCCCCATAGCTGTGCCATACAGTGCTCTGCACCATTATTGCCCCATAGCTGTGCCATATAGTGCTCTGCACCGTTTATTATTGCCCCATAGCTGTGCCATATAGTGCTCTGCACCATTATTGCCCCATAGCTGTGCCATATAGTGCTCTGCACCATTATTGCCCCATAGCTGTGCCATACAGTGCTCTGCACCATTATTGCCCCATAGCTGTGCCATATAGTGCTCTGCACCATTATTGCCCCATAGCTGTGCCATATAGTGCTCTGCACCATTGCCCCATAGCTCTGCCATATAGTGCTCTGCACCGTCCATTATTGCCCCATAGCTGTGCTGCTGCTGCTGCAATAAAAATAATAAAACACATACTCACCTGTCTTGCTTGCAGCTCCTCGGCGCCATCTTCCCGGCGTCTCTCCGCACTGACTGATCAGGCAGAGGGCGCCGCGCACACTATATGCGTCATCGCGCCCTCTGCCTGCAGTCAGTGCGGAGAGACGCCGGGAAGATGGAGACAGCGCCCGGCGTGTGGAACGAGGATAGGTGAATATGTCATACTTACCTGCTCCCGGCGTCCCGCTCCTTCCCCCGGACAGCTGGTCTTCGGTGCCGCAGCCTCTTCCTCTGTCAGCGGTCACCGGCACCGCTGATTAGAGAAATGAATTATGCGGCTCCGCCTCTATGGGAGGTGGAGCAGCCTATTAATTTCTCTAATGAGCGGTCCCACGTGACCGCTGAACAGGGGCGCCGCGGACCGGCTGAAAAACCCCAACGGCCCGGTCCTGGTCCGCGGACCGGCGGTTGGGGACCTCTGCATTAGTCAACCCAAATGGCATCACCAAATTTTCAAAATGACCCTCAGGGGTATTAAAAGCCGTCTTCCACTCATCACCTTGACGGACTCTTATGAGGTTGTCCGCCCCCCTGAGGTCAAGCTTGGTAAACCATTTAGCACCTGCCACCTGATTGAACAAATCCGGTATCAATGGCATAGGGTATGGATCACGAACCGTAATCTGGTTCAACTCCCTGAAATCCAGACATGGGCGTAGTCCGCCATCTTTCTTCTTAACGAAGAAGAACCCTGCTGCCACAGGCGAGGATGAAGGCCTGATGTGCCCTTTGCTCAAACTTTCAGCAATGTAATCCTTTAACGCTTGTCTCTCCGGACCGGAGATGTTAAACATCCTTGCTTTAGGCAATTTGGCCCCTGGTTTAAACCTGATAGTACAGTCATAGGGGCAATGTGGTGGCAACTCTGAACAACCCTTCTCAGAGAACACATCCACAAAATCCAGAAGTGACTCCGGAACGCTTGAAGTCACAGCAGACACACATGTGGCCAGGCAATTCTCCTGGCAGAACTCGCTCCACTGAATTATGTCCTGAGTTTTCCAGTCAATAACCGGGTTGTGCATAGACAACCATGGAAAACCCAAAACCACCTGTGCAGGAAGATTCTTGAGTACCTTACATGTAACCTGCTCGAAATGTAGAACCCCAATGTGGAGTTTCACCTCAGCTACAAACTCAGTAATCTCCCCCTGTGAGAGAGGAGCAGCATTGATGGTGACCACACGGATAGGATGAGGCAGTTTTTCGATCTTAAAACCAGAAGTGCGCGCAAACTCCTCATCAATGAGATTTGTGGCAGAACCACTATCCACAAAAACAGTAATTGTCAGCTCACTGCCAGCGATAATAACCTTAGCAGGGAGCATGCATTGAGAAACCACCATGGAGGATATACATAAGCTCAGATTGGCCTCCTCCACACCCTCTGAGCTTAGAAGTTTTCCGCCGATGCGTATTTCTTAGACAGCAGAGGACAAATAATCGGCGACGCCCAATGTTCAGAAGAACTATTTAAAGGCAGTGGGCTTGGCCCAGCTTCCAATCCGAGCACCAGCTAAATTAACCCCGGACCAGCTAGACAAAATCTAGCCGACGCCACTGAGCGCATAGTGGACAAAAGCGGAATTACCACTGTCTGTCGAACGCCCTAGAATGAACAGCGTCCGACATGACATGTACTCCCCATGTGCTGTATACTTCAGGTCCCGAGTACTCCCCATGTGCTGTATACCTCAGGTCTTGTGTACCACCCATGTGCTGCATACTTCAGGCCCCGTGTACTCCCAATGTGCTGTATACCTCAGGCTGTGTGTACTCCGCATGTGCTGTATACCTCAGGCTGTGTGTACTCCCCATGTGCTGTATACCTCAGGCCTCGTGTACTCCCCATGTGCTGTATACCTCAGGTCCCGTGTACCACACATCTGCTGTATACCTCAGGCCCCATGTACTCCCCATGCGCTGTTTACCTCAGGCCCCGTGTACTCCTTATGTGCTGTTTACCGCAGGCCCCATGTTCTCCCCATGTGCTGTATGCTTCAGGCCAGGTGTACTCCCAATGTGCTGTATACCTCAGGCCGTGTGTACTACCCATGTGCCGCTGTATACCTCAGGCCCCGTGTTCTCCCCATGTGCTGTATACCGCAGGTCCCGTGTAAGTTATTAATTTTATTCGGCACCCCTGGTGTACAGGTAATACAGTGATCACTAGTGACATTATGCACAGGACCTCTGTATATAGTATACAGTGTATGATAACAGTGTACAGGTAAGGCTGGTTTCACATTGGCGTTTCCCTGATCTGCGGATGGCTGCGGACTTCCTCAGTGAAGCCCCGCCCTCGGCCGCACCTCCGCCGCTAGCGCCGCCTACTTCTGCATGTGGCCCGCATGCGACCTGCGTACCTATCTTTAACATTAGGTACGCAGGTCGTGCCGCTGTATGCGGAGGCTGCCGCATGCGTCGTTTTGACGATGCGGAAAAAAAAAATGCTACAGGCTGCGTCCTACGCTGGTCGCTGCATCGTCAAAACGACGCATGTGGCAGCCTCCGCATACAGCCGCACGACCTGCGTACCTAATGTTAAAGATAGGTACGCAGGTTGCATGCGGGCCGCATGCAGAAGTAGGCGGAGCTAGCGGCGGAGGTGCGGCCGAGGGCGGGGCTTCACGGAGGAAGTCCGCAGACGTCCGCAGATCAGGGAAACGCCAATGTGAAACCAGCCTAACACACTGACTAACCAGTGACGTCTGTAGCTGAAGTCTTTTATCTTTGCTTTTCTTTTTAATCCAGCGCAGATCCTTTATCTTTGCTTTTCTTTTTAATCCAGCGCAGACCGCCATCACTTCTTACATCCAGGACTCATAAGCTATACAGATGAATATGAAAGCAGAGCACCACATGAAGACCCCACCAGGCTTCCCCGAAGCACAAGAATCTCATTATCTCAAAACTGAAAATAAAGATTAAACAACAACAACAACAACCACAAGATGGATTTCATCAACCAAGGTGTCATTTTAATCAGTATAACGGCACCGACCTGACACTGTCTGTAGGTTACTGCGCACAATCCTTCTGACAGGTTTGCTTTAAAGTATCTGCAGGAATTTCAGGAAAGGAAATGGTTGCGTACTGTATATATCTCCCATATTCTTCATATGTCTGGCCTGTGGGATTGGGTGGCAAAGTAGAAGCCTTTTTCTTACATCCAAGCCTGGCTATGTTTTGACAAAACTAACATCAAGTCTCTGACAAGCATGTGGTAAAATGAGTGGGGGTCCTGAGAACTGTACACAGGAGATGCTCTTGCAATGTAACAGATTTGGAGAGCTACTGCAAGGAAGAGTGAGCAAAGATTGCCAATTTTAGATGTGCCGTGCTGATAGATTTCTATATATTCTATATACTGAATGCTTTCATAAACTCAAAGATTACTTCAACAAAGTATTAGGTTAAGGCTGCACATTTTTATGCAACCACATTGTGTGATTTAGTTTTTATTTTTCTTTATCCACCAGAAAAAGATTGAATTTGTTTTTCAACGGATTTGCACAGATTGTGGGCAACATTAAAAATAGAACAAGTTCTGAAATGATTCTTCGTTCTATGATTTTTTTTCTACATGATGAAAGCCTGGGATTTTAACAGAGGTGTATATACTTTTTCTTTCCACTCTAGAATTCAAGTTACAACTCAGGGTCAGCACAAGTGAAGTAATCTATTTGGGAATGAGAACCCTTTAATGTTTTATAATGAAACTGATGGTTGTAGAAAATGTTCTATTCCTTACATACAACAAAGGAGACATAGTATATTGTGGGTTTCTTAAAACCTTGTATAAAAGAGGAAAAAAGGAAAAATTAAGAAAATTAAGTTGTTTCTGATATATTGGTACGCAAGGAGGACCCATTGTGAGATATGGTGAAGGGTTTTTGTATTGTAGAATTATTGGAGATATTAAAACTTGTATTTTTACCCAGGAGAATGTTTGTTTTTAAGCAAGAGTATATAGGCATTACAAATTTGTAAAAAATCAATTGGACAAACCTTCAAATAGAACATTTATTTCAAGTAGTTTCTAAAATGATGTAAAATATTGATAATGAAAAGGTGTTTTAAATCTAGAAGTCTACTTTTTAATAAGTACTCGCGAAAATGAGATGCTAGCAATATCTTCAGACACATTGTGGTAGTTGCCTTATAAGGGTCTGTCCAGATCTGCTTAAACATGATTTATCTAGTGAAATAACGGTATGTCAGCAGATATTTTGTAATGTGTTCTCTCCTTTTGATAATTTAAAGTTGTTTTCGGGACTTTTTCCTCTTCAGTCTGCTTAGACATCTCACATAGCTCTTTTCTTGGTCAGGATGGAGTTCAAAGTCCTCAACGTTTTCAGCACAAAATGTTAATCTGTGAAAAAAATGTATCAAAATGTATTAGGTAGAAAAGAAATAAGAACAAAGGGAACCTGTCAGACCCTGTGAGGTTGGCGCCATCATACTGATTAAAATGATACCTTGGTTGATAATATCTGTCTTAAGGTTGTTTAGTCTATATTTGTAGTTTCCAGTTAATGATGTTCTCCTGCTCCGGGGCGGCCTGTGGGGGTCTTCATGTGCTGCTCTGCTTAGGTATTCATACTGATGGCTTATGACAGGTCACTGTAATGGCGAGTGCGCCATTTTGCTTTATGTAAATATTTTTCTAATCCCACAAAAATATATGCAGTATGTAAAGTAGGAGGCAGGTCACTGAAGGATCAGTGACCTGTCAGAAGCCATACAGATGAATACCTAATCAGAGCACCACATGAAGACCCCCCCACAGGCCGCCCCGGGGCATGAGCATATCATTAACTACAAAGTGAAAATAAAGATTAAACAACTACAAGATGGATTTCATCAACCCAGGTATCATTTTAATCAATATAACGGCGCCAGCCTGACACTGTCTGTAGGTTACTGCGCACAATCCTGCTGACAGGTTCCCTTTAAAGAAATAAATGGCATACCCGAAAAGAAGTGGTTAATCTAGCATAATGACTTGTAATACACCTCATCATGAAGCATTAGGCCTAAATAACATTCTGGATGTTACTTTTAGACCAGGTATTATTAACCAGTTAATTATTATTAAGCAGTTCACCAGAGTCAGGTCAGTATTGTGGTTTGTATTCCAGGCCAACACCTCATATTAGCCCTTGCAGGGGTTTTATCAAATGCATCTGAGAGCAAAAACTGGGTTGATTGATACGTTGCATTGACATGCATGTCAGGGGTAAAATAATTTTTCTTTTACTGATGAACTTCGTTATTCCTATACATTTAAAGCCCCATTTACCTTTTACATCAGTATTTTTGTGTAACAAGATTTAGAAAGTCGCAAACTTTTGGTGCAACTCAAGCTTGTGCTAAAATTTTCCAACTATTGGAGTTTCCTCGCTATTTTTACCCTGCTCGAACAAAGTAAGCGAGTCGGGGGCATTGACAAATGCTACTGGTCGAATTATTGCGAACAGTGACTTTTGCTATGCCACAAGTCTTATGGCAATAAGGACTGGAGTAAGACTTGTGGAGAGGCGCACACCACTTGTCAGACAATCCTGATCCATTAAGAGGCTACTGCATCTTGATGAATCAGGCGCGTCTTCCTTTAGCAATCTGTGCGGTAATGTCTGGTGGGATGACTGGGCTTTGTTTAGTGTGGTCAAAGCAGGAGCCTGAAAATGCCAGTGCTGGCTCAGACTTTTTACAATTGACTATACTAAGTTAAGTTACTTCTAAAAGAAGGTGCCTCATGATCACTTTGTGTTAACTTTTCAGTTAGACAAGTAATAAAAGTACATTAAGGCCTGTGTCTAAATTTATCGTGAACAGGTGCTTGCAAATTGGGTGCACATCTCAATTTTGTATGTGTACAAACATGGAAGACCTTCATGACTAGGTGTGGCCTACTGGACAGTCTCTAAAGGCCCCCAATACACAGACTAAAGTCTTATGCACCTGCTGATAACCACCGATACAGTAGACAATCTGTGTATTGGGGCAAAGGTCAACTGATTGTCAGCTAAGTTTTTAATTGGGCATTTCGGACTGCCAATCACTTTGTTCTCCCGGAGATCTGTCTGTCTATGGCTTTTTCATAGACAGCATAGGAATGCTCAAACGAGCAAGTGCTCCTGTGTATGGGAGAGACAGCTAAGGTGGCTGCTGCACAAAGGATTGGACAAAGCCATTTTGTCCAGTAGCCAGCTAATGAGTATTGGAGCCTTAAGTCACCAGACAATATGCAAACTGTTTCCTGAGATGCTGATCCAGTACTGTTTCCCGAATACTTATTCTAGTGTGGTTTTTATTTTTTTTTAAAAAGCACTATAACTCATCTGGTGTGCCTCCATTGTGTCTTGTCAGAAGTGCAATTTCTGGTGTAAAAAAACAAACAAAAAAACTGAGCTTTTGCAGAATTTTATGGGCTGCAACAGCCAAGCCACATGCCAGCTCCTCTCAGATGGACCTACTTTGGTAGAACTTCTTCAAACTTAAGTGAAAATGACAAAAGTCACTATTTTTGTGCAACTCCTGACTGTGCAAAAATGTTGCATCTTTTTAAAGCATTTTATGCTACTTTTCTGGTATAAAAACTTTGATGCAATGCCCCCGATAGAATGTCCTTTTTTAATACATATGTTTTAAATCTGCAAACTGTAGCCAGTGTAGTAGTTGTGTTGGCCTGTATGTGACTGGTGAAGGTCTGGTTTTTGAAACTTTGATACCCAGGGGGACTGAGCATGGGATTATTTGGGGGGTCTCAGAAGTGAGGTCTACCTATCCTAATAATATCCCAGTGATTTGCCATTAATATTAAGATTTGCAGAATCCATTTTATGACTCCGTGAACTATATGACATAAAAGTGAATTATTATATGTTGAACTAAATTAATTATCCATATTCAAAATGGATTTTCGAGTTGCCCTTCATATACTTACCTCTCCTGTGACTCTCCAGCTAAGACCCTTATTTTCTTTACAAGCAGTCCTGGAAGGGTCTCCCAAGAAATCTTCTTTTGAAGAGTATACCATAAACTCTTAATGTCTTTACTGCCTTCCCATTTTAAGTTGATCATCATGAGATCTCCAATATCAGTGTCTAAGCTGACAAGGAAAGTGTAGGTTCCACTCTCCTTAATGCCTCCAGATCTAGAAAAAGACATCTTAACTTTACCACCAAACATAAAGCACATACATAAAACAATCAGCATTCCGCTCTTGGTCTTTAACGTGTTCAATGTGCTGAAAAATTTTGTAAACTGTAAAAACTCATACATTTTTATGCCATCCTGATGGAGTTTTGAACTCGAAATTGTATTTTTACAATTTATTTCAGAGGGTATGAGCTGCAGTGTCAGATTAATCCTGGCCTTTTGATATATATATATATATATATATATATATATATATATATATATAATTTTTTTTGCATCACCAATTGTTCTTCCTATAGTTCTATTGTATGCGATGCTGATGTCATGCCCACCATACTGTTCACAAATAGCCTGGTAATAAACAAAGATTTCCTGATCTAACAAGCTATGGAGCGATGCATACTAAGTTTTTGTCTATAGGTTTTTGTTGCATTCTGTTTGGAAATGATGCATGCTTCTCTATGACCATGGTTACTTCCAGAAAAGCCTTCCACATTCCCAATCTGGATGAAGAACTGAACCAATTCTGAAGGGTACATTACTTAGTCCATTATTGTTGGACAAGTTGTCTTTTGCTTCGTTACTTCATACTTTTTCTGTGTGAAGGTGAAAATGTAAATGAATAAGAGAAATACTCACATTTCTAAAGATATGTCGGTTATATCTTGTTTAGTTCCTGTAAGAGATGCGGATAATTGAGGGAACAGCTGCTTATCTGCAATGTGATTGGTTACTTGCATCTTGAACTGGTAATGGTAAGCTGCAATGATCAATACAATAGTAGTTAGGAGGTCTTTCCCTATATATTACAGTTTGTAAGATCTGTAGTGCAGGTTCTTTACTTCTTTAATGCTGATGTTGTAAGTCACTACTAATCACTGCAAAGCACTTTCATTGAAAGATTATTGTGAAATGAGCATTGGTAGGAATGCTTGCTGCACGTTATCTTGTGGCATAAAAAGGCTGCAGTCACCCGAATCATCTGGTGGAATGATTTCTTATGCTGCAGAAAAGATCATCATTCTCAGCTATGCATTGTCATGTGTAAACAGGACTTGTGCTGCCAAGAACAACCGTTGCCTATCCGCACTGATGGATCTATTAGAGATTATTCATGGCGCACCATTTAGTGCTGTGTGCCTGTCTACACAAGCTACTAAACAACCATGCTTGGCAAATATTTAACAATCGATGGTGGTTTAAACGAGCACTATCATCAAAGGATTTATGCTCTTAATATAATGTAGTCATCATATTATACGGCACTGTGTACTTACAATTGCTAATTTTGTCTTTCTACCTAGTTCATTCTTCTCTTTTCCATTAGGTCTATGGCATCACGTGATTAAAAACTGACTTGCTGAATCCATCTAAGCTCTATGTAGAAGCAGGAAGTCCATTTCCCCTGTATGACTCATGAGTCTCTGCAAAAGTCCCTGATGGGGAGGAGGGAGCAGCTGGGTCAGTTGAAGAGAAATGATTTCTGCAGACTAAAGAGCCTTTCTGTTTCTATATAGAGCAAATGAAAGAAGCTGGGTAGAAAGGCAAAATGAGCAATTGTAAGTGCACAGTGCCATATAATATGATGATTACAATATTTTAAGAGGACCAAAACTTTGATGTGAGAGCTTTGTTAGGCTTCTTTCACACTAGCGTCGGGCTCGGTCCGTCGCAGTGCGTCGGGCCGACGTCCCCGACGCTAGCGTTGTCTCCGCCGCACAACGGGTGCAGCGGATGCATTTTTCCAGCGCATCCGCTGCCCCATTGTGAGGTGCGGGGAAATGCGGGGAGGTGGGGGCGGAGTTCCGGCCACGCATGCGCGGTCGGAAAAAGCGGACCGTCGGGAGCAAAAAACGTTACATGTAGCGTTTTTTGCTCCCGACGGTCCGCCACTGCACGACGCATCCGTCGCACGACGGGTACGATGTGTGGCAATCCGTCACAATGCGTCGCTTAGTGTTAATCAATGGTGAAAAAACGCATCCTGCAAACACTTTTGCAGGATGCGTTTTTTCGGCAAAACGACGCATTGTGACGGAATGCAGTTAACGCTAGTGTGAAAGTAGCCTTAATGTTGCAAATCCAGCACTTGTAACTCCACCTTTAGTCACTTGCTCAGAATAATAACAATCCCAGTTCCCTTGGTAAATTAGAGATCAATAATGAAAATTTTCAAATGTCCTAGGTGGAAAAAAAAAAATCACACAAAAATTCTTCTTCCCGGAATCTGGAATAATTTGTCAATCCTAAAATGTACCCTTTTATTCTGTCATTAGTTTATTACAATAGCATTGTAAAGTGATCTATTCTGGCTTGTCATTTTTGTATCAGATTCTGCCATTTTGCTGACCCAGCTTCTTCTGGATTTGTGAAAATGTAACAGTTCCTGTCAAAACTGTAGACATCTGGAGCACTAACAGGAAACTATTGTTGTCACCTATTAAAGACTCTCTTCTTAACTCATTGTTCACAAAAACCGTTCATTAAACATTCTTTGCCTCTAGGAAGATGTTGGAAATTCAAGGAAAGCATCCGGGACCATCTATTCTAAGATTGGTAATTTGTACTTGGAGAACCTGGCTCCCACCTCTGTCATCTGATAGAACTTAATGTATCTTCCAATGTAGAACCACAAATGTTCTGTAGCAGTTACTGATTTGTGGAGTAACAATGAGTCCTCAGCAGACTAATTACGGCTATAAATGTTAGTCCTCATGCAGAATGGAAATGCTTTCAGGTGTCGGAGAGCAATTACGGAGACTTTCCTGTGCTTGGCTGGGCGCCTGCATATGTTCCTTCTGGCTCACAAAGAGGAGATGGTACAATAAAGAATTACACATTGGGATTCAGGCGGCAGCTTCCTGTGCGCATATTTATATTAGACGCAAGCATACAGTATTAGTCTCGGGGAAATCTGCTTCTCTTTATAATTAAAAAGAAAGAAGAAAGGTCTTTGCAAAATTGCTCGTCTTACAGATTAGAATACGTAAAGGTACCTTCACACGAAACGACATCGCTAGCGATCCGTGACGTTGCAGCGTCCTGGCTAGCGATATCGTTTCGTTTGACACGCAGCAGCGATCAGGATCCTGCTGTGATGTCGCTGGTCGCTGAATAAAGTCCAGAACTTTATTTGGTCGTCCGATCGCTGTGTATCGTTGTGTTTGAAAGCAAAAGCAACGATACCAGCGATATTTTACACTGGTAACCAGGGTAAACATCGGGTTACCAAGCGCAGGGCCGCGCTTAGTAACCCGATGTTTACCCTGGTTACCAGCGTAAAAGTAAAAAAAACAAACAGTTTACATGTACATGCTCACCTGCGCGTCCCCCAGCGTCTGCTTCCTGACACTGACTGAGCTCCGGCCCTAACAGCACAGCGGTGACGTCACCGCTGTGCTTTCACTTTCACTTTAAGGCCGGAGCTCAGTCAGTGTCAGGAAGCAGAGGCTGGGGGACGCGAAGGTGAGCATGTACTGTTTGTTTTTTTTACTTGTACGCTGGTAACCAGGGTAAACATCGGGTTACTAAGCGCGGCTCTGCGCTTAGCAACCCGATGTTTACCCTGGTTACCCGGGGACCTCGGCATCGTTGGTCGCTGGAGAGCGGTCTGTGTGACAGCTCTCCAGCGATCAAACAGCGACGCTGCAGCGATCGGCATCGTTGTCGCTATCGCTGCAGCGTCGCTTCGTGTGAAGGTACCTTTAAATCTCATGGAGACTTATCTAGGTCATAACCCAGACGACTTGAGCTGAGGGTAAGATGTTGAGAACGCAGACAAACAGACATAACTCATCAAATCTGACAACTGTATCTGATTATACAACGTCTGCTTAAAATATGTCATAGGTAATATTCTGCATTTCCACAGCTTTCCCTGAAATCCACTTATATGATGATTATTTTTATAATTTATTCTTATTCTTTGCAGGCAATGTACAAACTAAATTACATGGTTGAATTTACAGGTACATTAAGTTTCTGGTAGGAAAAATCTTGCAGTGCGCTGCCCAAGGCAAATAAAGATAAAGTGAGCTGGCCAGACACATAAGGAACAGAAGTGGAGATTAACCCTGGGTTATGCATCTTCAAAGTCAAAGCAGGGACCAAAAGATCTTTCCTGAACTTCTTTTGAGTTCACTGAAATATTACCTCCAGGAAAGAATGCTGAGTAAGGTAGACAGCTATGTGACCTCAGGAACTGAGAGATGTAAGCGTAGAACATTGTATACATGTGCTGTGAAGCTATCATAGTTCACTTATCACAACAAATATACAGTAACTCATACTATAATGTAAGATAATGGGTGGATTAAGTAAAAGGCATAACTGCTAAAAAAAAAAATTAACACCCTTTAATATGGCATACCACAAAAGCACTTACAGTTATGCTTGAAAGTTTGTGAACAATTCAGCATTTTCCATATTTCTGCATATATTTGCACTAAAGCTACATCATATCACATAAGGGGTACAGTACGACCCAAATGAAATAAATGAGTTAAAAATATTAGACAGAAGAATTTTAAACAAGAAAAATCATCCAATATCACATCTGTGAGTGGCAAAATGTGAACCTTTAGGATTGGCAGTGTCAAGTAATTGATTAAATTAGAATCTGTTATTTTCAATCAATGGGTTGACAATCAAGCGTGAGTCAATTGTAGTCTGATCTTCTGAACACTTTTGTAGAAATGTATAAGGGATCGAACAAATGAGACTTGTGAGGCCCTCAGAAGAAGAGCTGTTCATATTGCTTGAAAAGGATACAAAACCATTCAAGAGTTTGAACTCCATGAATCCACAGTCAGATGGATTAAATACAAATGGAGCAAATACAAGAATAATACCCTCCCCAGGAGTGGTCAACCAACAAAGATCACTCCGTGTGGAAGGGGCATTGTAGACCATGAGGTAGCAAAGGAACCCAAGGTAACCCTCTGAACAACTAAATGCCTCTTATATCCGCTAAAGTTAATAAGTCTGCCATCAGAAGGACATTGTACAACGATGAAAAACCACGACTCTCTAAACAGAGCATTGCTTCTCACTTTGTTTTCTAAAAATCACCTGGACAAGCCAGGAGACTACTGGAACAATGTTTTTGAGAACACTTCAGGTAAAAATAGAGCTTTATGGTTTAAATGAGAAGTGTTGTTTGGTTTAAGAAAAACACTGCATTAGAATATAAAAACCTGACACCATTTGTGAAACACAATGGTGGTATAGCATCAAGGTGTGGGCCTGTTTGGCTGCATCTGGGCCAGAATAGCTTGCCATCATTGATGAAACAATGATTTCTAAATTATACCAGCCAATTCTGAAGGAAAATGATGGAACATACCACTGCTCATGGCTAGGGGAGTAAGCAAAAGATAAGATACAGACAGTACAGCATGGAATCACAGCTGATTTTTCAAGGAGGTAAAGCCTTAGGGTAAGTTCACACAGGGCGTTTTTGTTGCAATTTTTTATGCTAATTTTCAGCTGCTTTTACAGTACCAGCAAAGGCTATGAGATTTCAGAAATCTCATGCACACACATTGGGTTTTTGTGTGATCAGTATTTTGTGTTTTGCTGCTTTTTTGGACATAGAGCATGTCACTTCTTTCTGCGTTTTTTCAGCGTTTTTCACCCATTGACTTGAATGGGTGTTGAAAAAAATGCAGCAAAAAGACAAGTATCATTATTTGCTGTGTTTTTTTCTGCTGAAAATTCAAGGACATTAGCATGAACAAAGAGAAAAAAAATGCACCAAAAAAAACAACTAAACCTGCGTTTTTGACGCAGCTTCTTTCCTGCCAACAAGATCAGGTTTTGCTGCAGA